>NC_141696.1:487481334-488167722 GCF_964263255.1 Lissotriton vulgaris
TTTCAAATGTTTTATTTTTGAACGTCAGTTCACATTTGTAGGTGGATCATCAGTGTTAGAGCTAAAATTAGCATGTTTAAAGTAATTTTCATGCTTCCAGGGGCCCTAAACACAAGATTTATGGAATGGTTAAAAGTGCATGAAAATGGCCAATTTACTCACTCTGAGTTCTCAAAAAGGGTTTCTTCACCCATGGAAGTTAATTAAATACCATTTGGAGGCATTTAAATTTCAAGCAAAAACGCCTGATTTTCGACAAAAGAGATTTCACCCCCCCATTATGTCATGCTTCAGAAATGTGGCAAATGGTCCGTTTTCAAATGTTTTAATTTTGAACGTCAGTTCACATTTGTAGGTGGATCATCAGTGTTAGAGCTAAAATTAGCATGTCTAAAGTGATTTTCATGCTTCACGGGCCCTAAACACAAGATTTATAGAATGGTTAAAAGTGCATGAAAATGGCCAATTTACTCACTCTGAGTTCTCAAAAAGGGTTTCTTCACCCCGGGAAGTAAATTAAATACCATTTGGAGGCATTTAATGTTCAAGCAAAAACGGCTGATTTTTGACAAAAGAGATAACACCCCTCCATTACGTCATGCTTCAGAAATGTGGAAAATGGTCCGTTTTCAAATGTTTTATTTTTGAACGTCAGTTCACATTTGTAGGTGGATCATCAGTGTTAGAGCTAAAATTAGCATGTTTAAAGTGATTTTCATGCTTCCAGGGGCCCTAAACACAAGATTTATGGAATGGTTAAAAGTGCATGAAAATGGCCAATTTACTCACTCTGAGGTCTCAAAAAGGGTTTCTTCACCCCGGGAAGTTAATTAAATGCCATTTGGAGGCATTTAATGTTCAAGCAAAAACAGCTGATTTTTGACAAAAGAGATAACACCCCCCCATTACGTCATGCTTCAGAAATGGGGAAAATGCTCCATTTTCAAATGGTTTTTTTTTTAACGTCAGTTCACATTTGTAGGTGGATCATCAGTGTTAGAGCTAAAATTAGCATGTTTAAAGTGATTTTCATGCTTCCAGGGGCTCGGGAAGTGAATTAAATACCATTTGGAGGCATTTAATGTTCAAGCAAAAATGGATGATTTTCGACAAAATAGATAACACCCCCTCATTACGTCATGCTTCAGAAATGTGGAAAATGGTCCGTTTTCAAATGTTTTATTTTTGAACGTCAGTTCACATTTGTAGGTGGATCATCAGTGTTAGAGCTAAAATTAGCATGTTTAAAGTGATTTTCATGCTTCCAGGGGCCCTAAACACAAGATTTATGGAATGGTTAAAAGTGCATGAAAATGGCCAATTTACTCACTCTGAGTTCTCAAAAAGGGTTTCTTCACCCCGGGAAGTTAATTAAATACCATTTGTAGGCATTTAATGTTCAAGCAAAAACGGCTGATTTTCGACAAAAGAGATAACACCCCCCCCATTACGTCATGCTTCAGAAATGTGGAAAATGGTCCGTTTTCAAATGTTTTATTTATGAACATCAGTTCACATTTGTAGGTCGATCATCAGTTTTGGAGCTAAAATTAGCATGTTTAAAAGGATTTTCATGCTTCCAGGGGCACGGGAAATGAATTAAATACTATATGGAGGCATTTAATGTTCAAGCAAAAACAGCTGATTTTTGACAAAAGAGATAACACCCCCCCATTACGTCATGCTTCAGAAATGTGGAAAATGGTCCAATTTTAAATGTTTTATTTTTGAACGTCAGTTCACATTTGTAGGTGGATCATCAGTGTTAGAGCTAAAATTAACATGTTTAAAGTGATTTTCATGCTTCCAGGGGCCCTAAACACAAGATTTATGGAATGGTTAAAAGTGCATGAAAATGGCCAATTTACTCACTCTGAGTTCTCAAAAAGGGTTTCTTCACCCCGGGAAGTTAATTAAATACCATTTGGAGGCATTTATTGTTCAAGCAAAAAAGGCTGATTTTCGACAAAAGAGATTTCACCCCCCATTTTATCATGCTTCAGAAATGTGGAAAATGGTCCGTTTTCAAATGTTTTATTTTTGAATGTCAGTTCACATTTGTCGGTGGATCATCAGTGTTAGAGCTAAAATTAGCATGTTTAAAGTGATTTTCATGCTTCCAGGGGCTCGGGAAGTGAATTTAATACTATTTGGAGGCATTTATTGTTCAAGCAAAAACGGCTGATTTTCGACAAAAGAGATAACCCCCCCCCATTACGTCATGCTTCAGAAATGTGGAAAATGGTCCGTTTTCAAATGTTTCATTTTTGAACATCAGTTCACTTTTGTAGGTGGATCATCAGTGTTAGAGCTAAAATTAGCATGTTTAAAGTGATTTTCATGCTTCCAAGGGCCCAAAACACAAGATTTGAGGAATGGTCAAAAGTGCATGAAAATGGCCAATTAACTCACTCTGAGTTCTCAAAAAGGGTTTCTTCACCCCGGGAAGTTAATTAAATACTATTTGGCGGCATTTAATGTTCAAGCAAAAACGGCTGATTTTCGACAAAAGAGATAACACCCCCCCATTACGTCATGCTTCAGAAATGTGGAAAAAAGTCAGTTTTCAAATGTTTTATTTTTGAACGTCAGTTCACATTTGTAGGTGGATCCTCAGTGTAAGAGCTAAAATTTGCATGTTTAAAGTGATTTTCATGCTTCAATTGGCCCTAAACACAAGATTTATGGAATGGTTAAAAGTGCATGAAAATGGCCTATTTACTCACTCTGAGTTCTCAAAAAGGGTTTCTTCACCCTGGGAAGTTAATTAAATACCATTTGGAGGCATTTAATGTTCAAGCAAAAACTACTGATTTTCGACAAAAGAGATAACACCCCCCATTACGTCATGCTTCAGAAATGTGGAAAATGGTCCGTTTTCAAATGTTTTATTTTTGAACGGCAGTTCACATTTGCAGGTGGATCATCAGTGTTAGAGCTAAAATTTGCATGTTTAAAGTGATTTTCATGCTTCCAGGGGCCCTAAACACAAGATTTATGGAATGGTTAAAAGTGCATGAAAATGGCCTATTTACTCATTCTGAGTTCTCAAAAAGGGTTTCTTCACCCTGGGAAGTTAATTAAATACCATTTGGAGGCATTTAATGTTCAAGCAAAAACGGCTGATTTTCGACAAAAGAGATAACACCCCTCCATTACGTCATGCTTCAGAAATGTGGAAAATGGTCCGTTTTCAAATGTTTTATTTTTGAACGTCAGTTCACATTTGTAGGTGGATCATCAGTGTTAGAGCTAAAATTAGCATGTTTAAAGTGATTTTCATGCTTCCAGGGGCCCTAAACACAAGATTTATGGAATGGTTAAAAGTGCATGAAAATGGCCAATTTACTCACTCTGAGGTCTCAAAAAGGGTTTCTTCACCCCGGGAAGTTAATTAAATGCCATTTGGAGGCATTTAATGTTCAAGCAAAAACAGCTGATTTTCGACAAAAGAGATAACACCCCCCCATTACGTCATGCTTCAGAAATGGGGAAAATGCTCCATTTTCAAATGGTTTTTTTTTTTAACGTCAGTTCACATTTGTAGGTGGATCATCAGTGTTAGAGCTAAAATTAGCATGTTTAAAGTGATTTTCATGCTTCCAGGGGCTCGGGAAGTGAATTAAATACCATTTGGAGGCATTTAATGTTCAAGCAAAAATGGATGATTTTCGACAAAATAGATAACACCCCCCCATTACGTCATGCTTCAGAAATGTGGAAAATGGTCCGTTTTCAAATGTTTTATTTTTGAACGTCAGTTCACATTTGTAGGTGGATCATCAGTGTTAGAGCTAAAATTAGCATGTTTAAAGTGATTTTCATGCTTCCAGGGGCCCTAAACACAAGATTTATGGAATGGTTAAAAGTGCATGAAAATGGCCAATTTACTAACTCTGAGTTCTCAAAAAGGGTTTCTTCACCCCGGGAAGTTAATTAAATACCATTTGTAGGCATTTAATGTTCAAGCAAAAAGGCTGATTTTCGACAAAAGAGATAACCCCCCCCCCCCATTACGTCATGCTTCAGAAATGTGGAAAATGGTCCGTTTTCAAATGTTTTATTTATGAACATCAGTTCACATTTGTAGGTCGATCATCAGTTTTGGAGCTAAAATTAGCATGTTTAAAAGGATTTTCATGCTTCCAGGGGCACGGGAAATGAATTAAATACTATGTGGAGGCATTTAATGTTCAAGCAAAAACAGCTGATTTTTGACAAAAGAGATAACACCCCCCCATTACGTCATGCTTCAGAAATGTGGAAAATGGTCCAATTTTAAATGTTTTATTTTTGAACGTCAGTTCACATTTGTAGGTGGATCATCAGTGTTAGAGCTAAAATTAACATGTTTAAAGTGATTTTCATGCTTCCAGGGGCCCTAAACACAAGATTTATGGAATGGTTAAAAGTGCATGAAAATGGCCAATTTACTCACTCTGAGTTCTCAAAAGGGGTTTCTTCACCCCGGGAAGTTAATTAAATACCATTTGGAGGCATTTATTGTTCAAGCAAAAAAGGCTGATTTTCGACAAAAGAGATTTCACCCCCCCATTTTGTCATGCTTCAGAAATGTGGAAAATGGTCCGTTTTCAAATGTTTTATTTTTGAACGTCAGTTCACATTTGTAGGTGGATCATCAGTGTTAGAGCTAAAATTAGCATGTTTAAAGTGATTTTCATGCTTCCAGGGGCTCGGGAAGTGAATTTAATACTATTTGGAGGCATTTATTGTTCAAGCAAAAACGGCTGATTTTCGACAAAAGAGATAACCCCCCCCCATTACGTCATGCTTCAGAAATGTGGAAAATGGTCCGTTTTCAAATGTTTTATTTTTGAACATCAGTTCACTTTTGTAGGTGGATCATCAGTGTTAGAGCTAAAATTAGCATGTTTAAAGTGATTTTCATGCTTCCAAGGGCCCAAAACACAAGATTTGAGGAATGGTCAAAAGTGCATGAAAATGGCCAATTAACTCACTCTGAGTTCTCAAAAAGGGTTTCTTCACCCCGGGAAGTTAATTAAATACTATTTGGCGGCATTTAATGTTCAAGCAAAAACGGCTGATTTTCGACAAAAGAGATAACACCCCCCCATTACGTCATGCTTCAGAAATGTGGAAAAAAGTCAGTTTTCAAATGTTTTATTTTTGAACGTCAGTTCACATTTGTAGGTGGATCCTCAGTGTAAGAGCTAAAATTTGCATGTTTAAAGTGATTTTCATGCTTCAATTGGCCCTAAACACAAGATTTATGGAATGGTTAAAAGTGCATGAAAATGGCCTATTTACTCACTCTGAGTTCTCAAAAAGGGTTTCTTCACCCTGGGAAGTTAATTAAATACCATTTGGAGGCATTTAATGTTCAAGCAAAAACGGCTGATTTTCGACAAAAGAGATAACACCCCCCATTACGTCATGCTTCAGAAATGTGGAAAATGGTCCGTTTTCAAATGTTTTATTTTTGAACGGCAGTTCACATTTGCAGGTGGATCATCAGTGTTAGAGCTAAAATTTGCATGTTTAAAGTGATTTTCATGCTTCAATTGGCCCTAAACACAAGATTTATGGAATGGTTAAAAGTGCATGAAAATGGCCAATTTACTCACTCTGAGTTCTCAAAAAGGGTTTCTTCACCCCTGGAAGTTAATTAAATACCATTTGGAGGCATTTAAAGTTCAAGCAAAAACGCCTGATTTTCGACAAAAGAGATTTCACCCCCCCCCATTATGTCATGCTTCAGAAATGTGGAAAATGGTCCGTTTTCAAATGTTTTCATTTTGAACGTCAGTTCACATTTGTAGGTGAATCTTCAGTGTTAGAGCTAAAATTAGCATGTTTAAAGTGATTTTCATGCTTCAGGGGCCGTAAACACAAGATTTATAGAATGGTTAAAAGTGCATGAAAATGGCCAATTTACTCACTCTGAGTTCTCAAAAAGGGTTTCTTCACCCCGGGAAGTAAATTAAATACCATTTGGAGGCATTTAATGTTCAAGCAAAAACAGCTGATTTTCGACAAAAGAGATAACACCCCCCCCATTACGTCATGCTTCAGAAATGTGGAAAATGGTCCGTTTTCAAATGTTTTATTTTTGAACGGCAGTTCACATTTGCAGGTGGATCATCAGTGTAAGAGCTAAAATTAGCATGTTTAAAGTGATTTTCATGCTTCCAGGGGCTCGGGAAATGAATTAAATATTATGTGGAGGCATTTAATGTTCAAGCAAAAACAGCTGATTTTTGACAAAAGAGATAACACCCCCCCATTACGTCATGCTTCAGAAATGTGGAAAATGGTCCGTTTTCAAATGTTTTATTTTTGAACGTCAGTTCACATTTGTAGGTGGATCATTAGTGTTAGAGCTAAAATTAGCAAGTTTAAAGTGATTTTCATGCTTCCAGGGGCTCGGGAAGTGAATTAAATACTATTTAGAGGCATTTAATGTTCAAGCAAAAACAGCTGATTTTTGACAAAAGAGATAACTCTCCCCCATTACGTCATGCTTCAGAAATGTGGAAAATGGTCCGTTTTCAAATGTTTTATTTTTGAACGTCAGTTCACATTTGTAGGTGGATCATCAGTGTTAGAGCTAAAATTAGCATGTTTAAAGTGATTTTCATGCTTCAATTGGCCCTAAACACAAGATTTATGGAATGGTTAAAAGTGCATGAAAATGGCCAATTTACTCACTCTGAGTTCTCAAAAAGGGTGTCTTCACCCCAGGAAGTTAATTAAATACGATTTGGAGGCATTTAATGATCAAGCAAAAACGGCTGATTTTCGACAAAAGAGATAACACCCCCCCATTACGTCATGCTTCAAAAATGTGGAAAATGGTCCGTTTTCAAATGTTTTATTTTTGAACGTCAGTTCACATTTGTAGGTAGATCATCAGTGTTAGAGCTAAAATTAGCATGTTTAAAGTGATTTTCATGCTTCCAGGGGCCCTAAACACAAGATTTATGGAACGGTTAAAAGTGCCTGAAAATGGCCAATTTACTCACCCTGGGTTCTCAAAGAGGGGTTCTTCACCCCGGGAAGTTAATTAAATACCATTTGGAGGCATTTAATGTTCAAGCAAAAACGGCTGATTTTCGACAAAAGAGATAACACCCCCCATTACGTCATGCTTCAGAAATGTGGAAAATGGTCCGTTTTCAAATGTTTTATTTTTGAACGTCAGTTCACATTTGTAGGTGGATCATCAGTGTTAGAGCTAAAATTAGCATGTTTAAAGTGATTTTCATGCTTCCAGGGGCTCGGGAAGTGAATTAAATACCATTTGGAGGCATTTTGGGGCCGATTAGGATGGCGGACGGAAATGGGTACTGTCCGCCATGGTGGGGGAAATTTTACTCCCGGCTGCGCCGCGGAGATACCGCGATTGGGATTAGGATATTCATGTGACGAAACTCCGACCGCGGCGGACGGTTCACAACCAACACCGTCCGCGGCGGTCGGAACACAACCAAGTCCGTCCGCGGCGGACGGAGTTCAATGAACAACCACTGCCGTGGACGGAAATGACCGCGGAAAATAAAACATGTACCGCCATACCTGAGAATACTCCGTGGGCGCAATTAGGATAAATCCGCCCGTACCACGGAACGCACAGCCATCCACGTCCGCGGCGGAAACAATGCCACGAGAACCACAGCATCACCGCGGAAGGCCAACAGGCACAACATCCCTAGCGCCGAACAAATGTCAGAAACTGCACCGCAAGTCCTAAGCAAACATACGAACATTGACGAGCCCCCCCCCCAACACCATTCACAAGCCACCATGACAAGTCCCAATCATCCAATAATGCACACACGTCAACACGCCCACCTACCACCTGACTCGCAACAACCATTGAGACACGACTACAAAATGACACCCACACACAACCACAATCCTTTGCACCACAGCATTGCTGCCAGCAAGAGGGCAAATCGAGAAACTGCTAACTCACATAAAATCACATAGAAGACACCCACCCACCACCCTACCACACCCACCACACAAACACCCACCACACAAATCCGACACATCACACACCACACACCTGCACCTCCCAACTCACACAACTCACACACTGAGCACCACACACCATGGCACCCAAAAAAAATCCTAAATTCTCAGAGACAGAGTTGAGGGTAATGGTAGACGAAATAATCCGTGTCGAGCCCCACATCTTCGGGGCCCAAGTCCAGCAGACGAGCGTGGCGCAAAAGAACCACATGTGGGACAGGATCGTCACTCGGGTGAATGCGTCGGGGACTGTGCCGAGGACGAAGCATGACATTCAGAGGCGGTGGCATGACCTGAAGACCAGGGTCAAGGGCATCCGAGCGAAAAACGTCACTAGAGCCAATCATACTGGCGGTGGCACACCCCCGGAGCCATTACCCTACACAGATTGGGAGGAGAAGGTGCTGGGGATACTGCACCGAGAGAGCCTAGACGGACTTGACGAAGGAGAAGAGACTGGTGAGTACAAACCAACACCACGATCAGCACGACATGGTCAGGCTCACACAACTGAGAAGAAACATCCCCTACGCCCCAAACCATGCTCGTTCGACACCAACTCACTAACATGTCCATGGCTCCCAACAGGCCCCCATGTTCACGGGGAGGGTGGTGGTGGTGGTGGAGGGTGGGGTGTGTGAGAGGCCCAAACTACAACTCCCAACAGGCCCCCCATGTTCACGGGGAGGGTGGTGGTGGTGGTGGAGGGTGGGGTGTGTGAGAGGCCCAAACTACAACTCCCAACAGGCCCCCCATGTTCACGGGGAGGGTGGTGGTGGTGGTGGAGGGTGGGGTGTGTGAGAGGCCCAAACTACAACTCCCAACAGGCCCCCCATGTTCACGGGGAGGGTGGTGGTGGTGGTGGAGGGTGGGGTGTGTGAGAGGCCCAAACTACAACTCCCAACAGGCCCCCCATGTTCACGGGGAGGGTGGTGGTGGTGGTGGAGGGTGGGGTGTGTGAGAGGCCCAAACTACAACTCCCAACAGGCCCCCCATGTTCACGGGGAGGGTGGTGGTGGTGGTGGTGGTGGAGGGTGGGGTGTGCGAGAGGCCCAAACTACAACTCCCAACAGGCCCCCCATGTTCACGGGGAGGGTGGTGGTGGTGGTGGAGGGTGGGGTGTGTGAGAGGCCCAAACTACAACTCCCAACAGGCCCCCCATGTTCACGGGGAGGGTGGTGGTGGTGGTGGTGGTGGAGTGTGGGGTGTGTGAGAGGCCCAAACTACAACTCCCAACAGGCCCCCCATGTTCACGGGGAGGGTGGTGGTGGTGGTGGAGGGTGGGGTGTGTGAGAGGCCCAAACTACAACTCCCAACAGGCCCCCCATGTTCACGGGGAGGGTGGTGGTGGTGGTGGAGGGTGGGGTGTGTGAGAGGCCCAAACTACAACTCCCAACAGGCCCCCCATGTTCACGGGGAGGGTGGTGGTGGTGGTGGTGGTGGAGGGTGGGGTGTGCGAGAGGCCCAAACTACAACTCCCAACAGGCCCCCCATGTTCACGGGGAGGGTGGTGGTGGTGGTGGTGGTGGAGGGTGGGGTGTGCGAGAGGCCCAAACTACAACTCCCAACAGGCCCCCCATGTTCACGGGGAGGGTGGTGGTGGTGGTGGAGGGTGGGGTGTGTGAGAGGCCCAAACTACAACTCCCAACAGGCCCCCCATGTTCACGGGGAGGGTGGTGGTGGTGGTGGAGGGTGGGGTGTGTGAGAGGCCCAAACTACAACTCCCAACAGGCCCCCCATGTTCACGGGGAGGGTGGTGGTGGTGGTGGTGGTGGAGTGTGGGGTGTGTGAGAGGCCCAAACTACAACTCCCAACAGGCCCCCCATGTTCACGGGGAGGGTGGTGGTGGTGGTGGAGGGTGGGGTGTGTGAGAGGCCCAAACTACAACTCCCAACAGGCCCCCCATGTTCACGGGGAGGGTGGTGGTGGTGGTGGAGGGTGGGGTGTGTGAGAGGCCCAAACTACAACTCCCAACAGGCCCCCCATGTTCACGGGGAGGGTGGTGGTGGTGGTGGAGGGTGGGGTGTGTGAGAGGCCCAAACTACAACTCCCAACAGGCCCCCCATGTTCACGGGGAGGGTGGTGGTGGTGGTGGTGGTGGAGGGTGGGGTGTGCGAGAGGCCCAAACTACAACTCCCAACAGGCCCCCCATGTTCACGGGGAGGGTGGTGGTGGTGGTGGTGGTGGAGGGTGGGGTGTGCGAGAGGCCCAAACTACAACTCCCAACAGGCCCCCCATGTTCACGGGGAGGGTGGTGGTGGTGGTGGAGGGTGGGGTGTGTGAGAGGCCCAAACTACAACTCCCAACAGGCCCCCCATGTTCACGGGGAGGGTGGTGGTGGTGGTGGAGGGTGGGGTGTGTGAGAGGCCCAAACTACAACTCCCAACAGGCCCCCCATGTTCACGGGGAGGGTGGTGGTGGTGGTGGTGGTGGAGTGTGGGGTGTGTGAGAGGCCCAAACTACAACTCCCAACAGGCCCCCCATGTTCACGGGGAGGTTGGTGGTGGTGGTGGAGGGTGGGGTGTGTGAGAGGCCCAAACTACAACTCCCAACAGGCCCCCCATGTTCACGGGGAGGGTGGTGGTGGTGGTGGAGGGTGGGGTGTGTGAGAGGCCCAAACTACAACTCCCAACAGGCCCCCCATGTTCACGGGGAGGGTGGTGGTGGTGGTGGAGGGTGGGGTGTGTTCGACAGGAAACCGAAATGGCTACAAATCCATATACCCATGTAATGTCCAAATAACTGACCAGCTCGATCTTGTCCCTCAGGTGATCGTCAACTGACTGCGGAAACCAGTACCCGGCCGCCAGCCTCGCCTCTCACATCTACAGGACTCTCTGGTGACGAGGACACAGTCAGCTCCGGGGCGGAGGATGGAGCGGGACCAAGCACGCAGCCAGGGCCATCTGGCTCACAGGGACTCCCTGGACAGACCAACGTCGCATGTGTGACTCCAGCGGCACCTGTCTCTGTGATCTGCACAGTCCCCACCACCACCAGTACCACCAGTACCACCAGTACCACCAGCACCACGACTCCTGCCGCTGCCACCCAGCAGAACCCACCGCGCAACGCTGGTCCAACGGCCCCACACACAAGCAGGGTGAGTGGGCCACAAACACAGGCAACGGGACAACATCCAATCAGGCGAGCCACACACCGCCGTGCAGAGGAGGAACAGCTACCCCAGCCAGTGGCACAGTCCCTACAAGCTCTTGCCAGGTGCCAGGCGTCATACGACCGGTCCCAGGCAAACGCTGATCGTGCACACCAGGACTCAGTGGACAACACCAACACCCAGCGCCAAATCGCTGGCATCCTTGGCCAGATGTTGCTGATCATGGGGCAGCAGGCAACGATGTGGAGTGAATGGGTTGACCGGAACAACCCCCCCCCCCCTCCACCAAGTGTGGTAGCGCCACCGTCACCTCCGCCTCCCCCGCCACCTCCGCCTCCCCCGCCACCTCCGCCTCCGCCGCCACCTCCGCCTCCGCCTCCACCGCCGCCACCACCACCTGAGCCCCTGGCGACGGATGTGGCCCATCAACAACCTGCCCTCCCAGCTGACTCTGTTCCAGGTCAGAGACGGAGGGGCCGTCCGAGTAAGAAAGAGGCTGAGAGCAGTGTTGGAGCGCCAGGCACACGCTCCAAGAGGGGACGACCATGACAATGTCACTGCCTGTGCCAGACATTCACCCAGCTAAGTAGCCTGTCCCACAGACAATCATTCCCACTGGTCTGCTGGTCTACCCTGACACCCCCCAATGTGGCGTCAGCACGGACATTTCATCAGCCAATACCTTCAACTCCAACTCCCTCCACCCCACTGACTTGTAAATATTCACCAGCACAGAAGCACAACCTGTAAATAAATAGCATTAATTCACACAATGATGTTTTGCCTCCATGTTTATTCACATGATTGCCATCAGATACAGACGTGAACAGGTACAGGGATCATAGTCGTACATGATCATGGCGCTGCGGGAGTGACCTAGAGAAAACCAGAGACAGCAAACACACGTCAGTAAAGAGATTCACACACATCACAACACAATGCACAGCTACATTACACAAACGACAACCATCACACAAGCATGGGATGAGAGCACACACATCATGGACACTTCCATGTCCAAAGACATGAAGACACACATGTGCAACCATCACAAACAACACCCAGCTGATTAACCCCATACCCACACAACACCAGCAAACATACATGAGGCATTGTCAACCGCCACTACAGGTAGATACTCACATTCAAGGGAAGTAGCGATCTATGAGCTGGCGCCTCTGGTCCACACCTTCCTCCTCACCACTATCCTCATCAGTGGACATGGGTGGGATGGGAGGCCGAGGCACTCCTTCGTCTTCAGGGTCCAACAGCAGTTCAATGCCATTGCGTACTGCAATGTTGTGGAGCATGCAGCAGGCTATCACGATCTTGCATACTTTTCCTGGTGTGTAAGGCAGGGCCCCTCCGGTCTTATCGAGGCACCGAAACCTGGACTTTAGCAGTCCAAAGGTACGTTCGATGACTCTCCGTGTCCTTCCATGTGCCTCATTGTACCGCATGTCACCCGCCGTCCTCGGATTACGTAGGGGACTGAGGAGCCAGGGCCGGTTTGGGTAAGCCGAGTCGCCTATGTAGGGGGATGACAGAGACAAACATCTGAAATATATATGGTGGGTACCCCATGCAACACAGACATCACAAGAGTACCCACTGCACACTCACCAACAAGCCACGCTTGACCGGGTCGCAGATTTGCCATGAGTCGTGGGACATTGCTGCTCCGCATGATGTGGGCGTCATGTGCGGATCCAGGAAATCTGGCACACACATGGGAGATGATGTTGTTCGCCAGGCACACCACCTGCACGTTCAGCGAATGAAAGTGTTTGCGATTCCTGAACACTTGTTCGCGTGCCCGTGGTGGAATCAGAGCGATGTGTGTGCCATCAATTGAGCCCACAACGTGAGGCATGTGGCCCAGTGCATAGAAAGCAGCTTTGACAGCTGGCAACTCTTCCGGCCGTGGAAAATGTATGTACTCATCCTTGTAGAGCATCATAGCTGTCAACACATCCCGAAGAACCGTGCTAAACATGGCCTGCGACATCCCCCCGGAAACTGCAACAGTGAACTGAAAAGTGCCAGTAGCGAAGAAATGTAGTACCGCCATGACCTTTGCAGTGGGTGTAATCGACCCAGGATACGTTCTACGTGGCTGCAGATGAGGAGACAATAGTGCCACAAGGTCCATCAACCGACGTCGATCCAGCCTGAATTTCCGAATGATGTCCTCGTCTACCATATCCTCCAGCACAGTGTATGGCCGAAGCACATTTGGAGCCCTCCTGTGTGGGACAGAGATGTAACTTTGGTCAACTTACAAACGACGCATACGTGTAGAACTCCATCACATGTGTACCTTACTGACAAAACTTCTGTCATCACCCTAATGTTTCGTAGACACATCACAGACACTCATGCTACTGCATGCACACAAACGATAAGTGTACACACGCCATGTCATCAAGCACAAATGCCACCACCAATAATGATGTGCATACGGAAATGAAATGCATGGTGACACAACGTACAAAACACATAAACGGAATGCATGTGTACCACCACCACTGTAGTCACCTCGACACAACAAGAAACTGACAACAGATGCATTAATTGGCCACACAGCCGTGATGTACTGTGTAGTTGTGAAGATGTAACAACGTCTGTAGGGTCACACCCGACGTCAACAAGTAGAAATGCACATCTTTTGGCCATAATGTGCCGACCGATTGCCATTGTATGGACACACATGCTATATTGTATGACATATGACCTTTCCCAATCACGCTCACATCCCTCATGACACAACTGCACACAACACATCACGGTGCAGCGTCTGACAAGATCACATAATTGGCGCCGCCATGGCGGTGCTCAACTTCCGCTACTTCCCAAAGGCCATATGCGGCCAGCGTCCCTCTCCCCATTGGCTGCATGTGCATGGACCGTCACGGGCAGACATCGGCGACCGCACGTGCAAGCCTCAGGCACGGATGCTTCCGTTGCAACAATGTACTGTCACTGGCGCCTCCATGGCGGTGCACGTACTCAGCGGGGGAGGTGCAGGCCCATACACCCTGTAGATGTAGTCAATGGACATGCCATTTCATGACCCCCCTTACAGTCACCTTGCATCATCCACCGTACACCGGCCGGAGCGGCCGGGCCTAGGACGACCGCCGTGCCCGGCCATGTTGAACCGCCGTGCCCGGCCATGAACAACCGCCGTGCCCGGCCATGAACAACCGCCGTGCCCGGCCATGAACAACCGCCGTGCACGGCCATGAACAACCGCCGTGCACGGCCATGAACAACCGCCGTGCACGGCCATGAACAACCGCCGTGCCCGGCCATGAACAACCGCCGTGCCCGGCCATGAACAACCGCCGTGCCCGGCCATGAACAACCGCCGTGCCCGGCCATGAACAACCGCCGTGCACGGCCATGAACAACCGCCGTGCCCGGCCATGGCGCTTGTGTTCATGGCCGGGCACGGCGGTCGTCCTAGGCCCGGCCGCTCCGGCCGGTGTACGGTGGATGATGCAAGGTGACTGTAAGGGGGGTCATGAAATGGCATGTCCATTGACTACATCTACAGGGTGTATGGGCCTGCACCTCCCCCGCTGAGTACGTGCACCGCCATGGAGGCGCCAGTGATAGTACATTGTTGCAACGGAAGCATCCGTGCCTGAGGCTTGCACGTGCGGTCGCCGATGTCTGCCCGTGACGGTCCATGCACATGCAGCCAATGGGGAGAGGGACGCTGGCCGCATATGGCCAATCGCAAGTAGCGGAAGGTGTGTACCGCAACTATGGGCCAGTCATTGGCCCATTTCACGATCACGCTTCCAGGGCTGACCAATTGCTGGCGACGTATGCCACTGACACGTGCAGAGGGCCCTATATATGTGTGTTGGCCAAAACGACGCTACCTACCCTGGGGACCAGTGCTGCCTGTGACCATCACCTCGACCTACTGCTGCTGCTGAGCTGACCACCGACTGCTGCCTGTGACCATCACCTCGACCTACTGCTGCTGCTGAGCTGACCACCGACTGCTGCCTGTGACCATCACCTCGACCTACTGCTGCTGCTGAGCTGACCACCGACTGCTGCTCTAGTGCCATACTCCGTGATCTTGCCATGTCGAGAGGCAATGAGATCCGGTCTCGACCCTTCACCGCCGCGGAGCTTGATGTCCTCGTGGACGGTGTACTCCGCAACTATGGACGCCTCTACGGCGCACCAGGACGGGTGGTAAGTGCAGTGTGGGACATGTTGGTGTGCATGAGGGGGCTAAATGATCTTGCCAATTTCTATCTTAGCTGTGTAGTGTGGGCTACACATATGTTCCCGATTGTGCATGGCTGCTGACAGTTACGTCTTGCCCCTATGTGTGTCACAGGCCACCTGTCCACTGACTAAAACCCTTTTCTCTTTCATCATGGTAGGTCAAGCTGCACCTTCGCAAGGACCTGTGGAGGGGCATAGCACGGGAAGTACGGGCATTGGGGGTGTGCAACAGACGACATACACACTGCCACAAACGCTGGGACGACATTTCCAGGCTGAGCAAGAATGTAGCTGAAGTGACACTGGGCCTGATTCCAAGGACGCCCCGTCTGGCCCGACGCTCCATGACCCCTCTCATGCACCGTATAATTGCAGTGACGCATCCTGAACTGGCCGAACGTCTGAGTGCCGATCAACAGCAAACTAGCGGTGAGCATACTGTCTGTGTAGGAAACTTGTGAGTGCTATGCATGTATTGGTGCCCAGACACACTATTGAGTTCCGTGTTGCGTACGTATGCCTGTGCTGCCATTTTGGTCCCATTGGGTGGTACTCATTTGACAGCCAGGTCCGCCATGTTGACACGCCACTTGCTTAGTACTTGAGTGTTAATGCACATCCCCTAGTGGTCCATGGCCCCATTCCAGGAAATGTGAGGATGACTGGTAGGGGTGGGCCATGTGCAGGATGTTGGCTCCTAAACCTTTGTCTGCTATGTAATTTGGCTATCCTGTTCCATCTGTACGTCAGTCTGCCCATGACTCACACATCTTTTCTGTGCATTTCAGCTTTGACAGAGGACACTCTGCCACAGACGGTGGAGAGTAGCCGAGGAAATGAGTCCGGCTCAGACATCGCACACACGCAGACTGACACGGAGGAGGCCAGCGCCGGAGAGGGGGACAGGACCGTCCCTGAGGACTCGCATGTGGAGACACCATCGTCCTCCTCGTCGGACACTCTTGGTGAGCCTGCACTGTTGTCACAGACTGGGAGTGGGCACTCATCACCTTCTGTCGGAAGACAGCACACAGGGCCCACACTTCCACCAACTGCACCATGTACTGTTCGTGGCCGGAGGAGTAGGGGGAGCAGAGTGGCGTTCGGTGCAGGCACCGCTGCCCCTGCCACGGTGAGCCAAAATGCACTGTGTGCTGAGGCAGTTGATCTGCTGCGACAGCTGTGTGTGGGGCAGACCAATATGACGAATGCATTCCAGGAGCATGATAGGAAGTTGGGGCAGGTGGTGGCATTCATGGAAGGGATGCATGGCGATCTTTCAGGTCTACGCAGGACAGTGCAGTCATTGGCAAGCAGTGTGTCGTCTGCAATAGTCCAGTCGAATGAACAGGGTCCTACTTCTGTTTCCCCATCTACACCGCTGGACGTCTCAGGGGGTAGTGATTATTGTGTGCAAGACTCAAATAAAGGTTATTGCACTAGAAGCAGCGTCAGACAGCACGTCAGGGCACGCAGGGCACAGACCACATCCCCTAGATCACCTACATCTGTTCACGTACACGACGTCAGATGCACTGGAGTACACACACAGGATCCACAAGTGTTGTTGGAGGACATGCCTTCAGGAGCTACACAGGCATTCAACACAAAAGGTACTCCCAAGGCATGGGATACTCACATGTCCATGGACTGTTCCTTGGACAAGGCCAGTGAGAAGACTAAGGCACCTACTAAGAGCAGGGAGACTCCCAAGAGCAGGCCCACAGCGGTCGATAGGAACACTCCCAAGGACAGTGAGAAGACTAAGGCACCTACTAAGTGCAGGGAGACTCCCAAGAGCAGGCCCACAGCGGTCGATAGGAACACTCCCAAGGACAGTGAGAAGACTAAGGCACCTACTAAGTGCAGGGAGACTCCCAAGAGCAGGCCCACAGCAGAGGTAAGGGACACTCCCAAGGACAGTGAGAAGACTAAGGCACCTACTAAGTGCAGGGAGACTCCCAAGAGCAGGCCCACAGCAGAGGTAAGGGACACTCCCAAGGACAGTGAGAAGACTAAGGCACCTACTAAGTGCAGGGAGACTCCCAAGAGCAGGCCCACAGCGGTCGATAGGAAAACTCCCAAGGACAGTGAGAAGACTAAGGCACCTACTAAGTGCAGGGAGACTCCCAAGAGCAGGCCCACAGGAGAGGTAAGGGACACTCCCAAGGGCATGGACACACACAGAGAGCAGGTGTCTACTGGAGACAGGTGCACCACAGACGACAAGTCTGCTGGCAGGAACAGGGCGGCGAGCAGGGCACAGGCTACATCCAGAGACAACACTCCACCTAAGGATAAGGCACCTCCTACGGACAAGGCATCTAGCATGGACATTGGCGCAATCAAGGACAGGCATACTCCACCCCTGGCTGCACTGAGGCTGATGTTTACTACTGGACGCCAAACTAATGTCTCCGCGGCGGAGTCCCCCCATACCTCCACTCCCATCCAGGCCAGTCAGAAGCAGAGGTGGGTGTCCCCTGTTGTAGCATCCCCCATTACACATCATTCCGAGTCCAGGCGGCAGGCACAGAGCAAACGACAAGCAGGCTCCAGCACGTCCCCAGAAACCAGGTCCCCGGCAGCAGTTGCTCCACCTATGCTGGGTGGTGATTCTTTGGAGTCCCCGCCACTTGGCAGTCCAGTCCTGTCCAGGGTGCACTCACACCTCCATAAGAAACGCAGACACACACCATTGACACCTGCCACACCCGATTTGGCTCTAGATGACCTATCACCAGCTCCCAGGGCCACCCTGCCTCCTGGCCCATACAGCCCTGTGGCTCATCATTTCAGTTGTCCCAGTGGCGCTGGTGCAGTTGACTCTCATGTATCAGATGGTGGCACAGTGTCAGTTGTGCCCTCTCCTGTTGCACGTCCTGGCAGTGTATCTGGGTCTATGGCTCACGTGTCAGTTAGGAGATCTGTGGCTGTGTTGCACACTCCTGTTTCTGGTGCTGCCAGTGTGTCTGGGTCAGTGGCTCACGTGTCAGTGACTACATCTGTGGCTGTGTCTCACACTCCTGTTGCTGGTGCTGCCAGTGTGTCTGGGTCCGTGGCCCATGTGTGTGTGACTCGGGCTGTGGCTCACACTCCTGTTGCTGGTGCTGCCAGTGTGTCTGGGTCCGTGGCCCATGTGTGTGTGACTCGGGCTGTGGCTCACACTCCTGTTGCTGGGGCTGCCAGTGTGTCTGGGTCCGTGGCCCATGTGTGTGTGACTCGGGCTGTGGCTCACACTCCTGTTGCTGGTGCTGCCAGTGTGTCTGGGTCCGTGGCCCATGTGTGTGTGACTCGGGCTGTGGCTCACACTCCTGTTGCTGGTGCTGCCAGTGTGTCTGGGTCCGTGGCCCATGTGTGTGTGACTCGGGCTGTGGCTCACACTCCTGTTGCTGGTGCTGCCAGTGTGTCTGGGTCCGTGGCCCATGTGTGTGTGACTCGGGCTGTGACTGTGTCTCACACTCCTGTTGCTGGTGCTGCCAGTGTGTCCGAGGCAGGTGGTTCACGCAGTCCCCCTGAGTCTGTGATGTGAGGTGCTGTACACTTCACTGAAATGTTACTTCACATGGTGTGTCCATTGGGAACAGCGTGGCACTCTTGTGGTTCCTGTGACGGGTTGGTAGGGACACGTAGTTGTGCAGCCTCTGATGTACCTGCTGTGTACTGCACTGTGCCCTGTTGATGCTCTGATACTGCATAGTGCCCTCTCGTTACCTGCTATGATGTACCTGCTGTGTACTGCACTGTGCCCTGTTGATGCTCTGATACTGCATAGTGCCCTCTCGTTACCTGCTATGATGTACCTGCTGTGTACTGCACTGTGCCCTGTTGATGCTCTGATACTGCATACTGCCCCTCTCATGTGCTGCCTCTGATGGACCTGTTCTGTGCAATGGACTGTTGATTCTCTGTGACCCTCTCATGTGCTGCCTCTGATGGACCTGTTCTTTGCAATGCCCTGTTCATGCACTTGGCCCCTCTCATGTGCTGCCTCTGATGGACCTGTTCTGTGCAATGGACTGTTCATGCACTTGGCCCCTCTCATGTGCTGCCTCTGATGGACCTGTTCTTTGCAATGCCCTGTTCATGCACTTGGCCCCTCTCATGTGCTGCCTCTGATGGACCTGTTCTGTGCAATGGACTGTTGATGCTCTGTGCCCCTCTCATGTGCTGCCTCTGATGGACCTGTTCTGTGCAATGGACTGTTGATGCTCTGTGCCCCTCTCATGTGCTGCCTCTGATGGACCTGTTCTGTGCAATGGACTGTTGATGCTCTGTGCCCCTCTCATGTGCTGCCTCTGATGGACCTGTTCTGTGCAATGGACTGTTCATGCACTTGGCCCCTCTCATGTGCTGCCTCTGATGGACCTGTTCTTTGCAATGCCCTGTTGATGCTCTGATACTGCATACTGCCCCTCTCGTTACCTGCTATGATGTGCCTGCTGTGTACTGCACTGTGCCCTGTTGATGCTCTGATACTGCATAGTGCCCTCTCGTTACCTGCTATGATGTACCTGCTGTGTACTGCACTGTGCCCTGTTGATGCTCTGATACTGCATACTGCCCCTCTCATGTGCTGCCTCTGATGGACCTGTTCTGTGCAATGGACTGTTGATGCTCTGTGCCCCTCTCATGTGCTGCCTCTGATGGACCTGTTCTGTGCAATGGACTGTTGATGCTCTGTGCCCCTCTCATGTGCTGCCTCTGATGGACCTGTTCTGTGCAATGGACTGTTCATGCACTTGGCCCCTCTCATGTGCTGCCTCTGATGGACCTGTTCTTTGCAATGCCCTGTTGATGCTCTGATACTGCATACTGCCCCTCTCGTTACCTGCTATGATGTGCCTGCTGTGTACTGCACTGTGCCCTGTTGATGCTCTGATACTGCATAGTGCCCTCTCGTTACCTGCTATGATGTACCTGCTGTGTACTGCACTGTGCCCTGTTGATGCTCTGATACTGCATACTGCCCCTCTCATGTGCTGCCTCTGATGGACCTGTTCTGTGCAATGGACTGTTGATTCTCTGTGCCCCTCTCATGTGCTGCCTCTGATGGACCTGTTCTTTGCAATGCCCTGTTCATGCACTTGGCCCCTCTCATGTGCTGCCTCTGATGGACCTGTTCTGTGCAATGGACTGTTCATGCACTTGGCCCCTCTCATGTGCTGCCTCTGATGGACCTGTTCTTTGCAATGCCCTGTTCATGCACTTGGCCCCTCTCATGTGCTGCCTCTGATGGACCTGTTCTGTGCAATGGACTGTTGATGCTCTGTGCCCCTCTCATGTGCTGCCTCTGATGGACCTGTTCTGTGCAATGGACTGTTGATGCTCTGTGCCCCTCTCATGTGCTGCCTCTGATGGACCTGTTCTGTGCAATGGACTGTTGATGCTCTGTGCCCCTCTCATGTGCTGCCTCTGATGGACCTGTTCTGTGCAATGGACTGTTCATGCACTTGGCCCCTCTCATGTGCTGCCTCTGATGGACCGGTTCTTTGCAATGCCCTGTTGATGCTCTGATACTGCATACTGCCCCTCTCGTTACCTGCTATGATGTGCCTGCTGTGTACTGCACTGTGTCCTGTTGATGCTCTGATACTGCATACTGCCCTCTCGTTACCTGCTATGATGTACCTGCTGTGTCCTGCACTGTGCCCTGTTGATGCTCTGATACTGCATACTGCCCCTCTCGTTACCTGCTATGATGTGCCTGCTGTGTACTGCACTGTGCCCTGTTGATGCTCTGATACTGCATACTGCCCTCTCGTTACCTGCTATGATGTACCTGCTGTGTACTGCACTGTGCCCTGTTGATGCTCTGATACTGCATACTGCCCTCTCGTTACCTGCTATGATGTACCTGCTGTGTACTGCACTGTGCCCTGTTGATGCTCTGATACTGCATACTGCCCTCTCGTTACCTGCTATGATGTACCTGCTGTGTACTGCACTGTGCCCTGTTGATGCTCTGATACTGCATACTGCACTCCTGTTACCTGCTATGATGTGCCTGCTCTGGTGCCCACTTTGCCCATGCTCACGCATACACTGTGATTGAACCCCTATTTTGTGAAATAAAGGTGGTCTATCAAATCTCGTGGTTTTTCGTTGTCATTCCTGCTTGCGTACTACAATTGTGTATTCGTATTTGCTTCTCATCAGTGGTTACGGTGACATGACACTCCCCCTCCCTACGTCACGTCCCTTGCTGGTATTCACCTCCAGACAGCCAATGGTTTGTGCCTTACCTGCGTCGTCCATAGTAGGCCATGACGAGGACGTGGTGGATCGCGAAGAGCATCGGGAAGGCGTGTAGCGCAGGGTCCATGGTGGTGGTCAGCTTGCGGTGGGTATCTCGGCTATGTCACCTGTGTTCGCTGTGGGGATTCCGACGTGTTCAGACAGGTTGTTTTTCCGCTGCGGTTTTATGTGTGTTTTCCGCCATCTTGATTGGGGGGACGGTCTTCGTCGTCAGTACGTACGGCGGTGCGTCCGGATCTGTTACGTCCGCCGCGTGGTCGTGTGTAGTTGGCCGGCGGAGCGTGCTTTTCCGTCGCGGACGGAAATTTGACAAGTTTTCCTATCCTGATATGGCGGACGGAGTATCCGCGGCAGGCGGACACGGAAAAGGCTTTTTCCACCTACTCACGGGCCGCGGTGGCTCTTCCGTCCGCCATCCTAATCGACCCCTTTATGTTCAAGCAAAAACGGCTGATTTTCGACAAAATAGATAACACCCCCCCATTACGTCATGCTTCAGAAATGTGGAAAATGGTCCATTTTCAAATGTTTTATTTTTGAACGTCAGTTCACATTTGTAGGTGGATCATCAGTGTTAGAGCTAAAATTAGCATGTTTGAAAAGATTTTCATGCTGCCAGGGTCCCAAAACACAAGATTTATGGAATGGTTAAAAGTGCATGAAAATGGCCAATTTACTCACTCTGAGTTCTCAAAAAGGGTTTCTTCAGCCCGGGAAGTTAATTAAATACCATTAGGAGGCATTTAATGTTCAAGCAAAAACGGCTGATTTTCGACAAAAGAGATAACACCCCCCATTACGTCATGCTTTAGAAATGTGGAAAATGGTCCGTTTTCAAATGTTTTATTTTTGAACGTCAGTTCACATTTGTTGGTGGATAATCAGTGTTAGAGCTAAAATTAGCATGTTTAAAGTGATTTTCATGCTTCCAGGGGCCCTAAACACAAGATTTATAGAATGGTTAAAAGTGCATGAAAATGGCCAATTTACTCACTCTGAGTTCTCAAAAAGGGTTTCTACACCCCGGGAAGTAAATTAAATACCATTTGGAGACATTTAATGTTCAAGCAAAAACGGCTGATTTTCGACAAAAGAGATAACACCCCCCATTACGTCATGCTTCAGAAATGTGGAAAATGGTCCGTTTTCAAATGGTTTTTTTTTAACGTCAGTTCACATTTGCTGGTGCATCATCAGTGTTAGAGCTAAAATTAGCATGTTTAAAGTGATTTTCATGCTTCCAAGGGCTCGTGAAGTGAATTAAATACTATTTAGAGGCATTTAATGTTCAAGCAAAAACGGCAGATTTTCGATAAAAGAGATTACACCCCCCATTACGTCATGCTTCAGAAATGTGGAAAATGGTCCGTTTTCAAATGTTTTATTTTTGAACGTCAGTTCACATTTGTAGGTGGATCATCAGTGTTAGAGCTAAAATTAGCATGTTTAAAGTGATTTTCATGCTTCCAGGGGCCCTAAACACAAGATTTATGG
This sequence comes from Lissotriton vulgaris, assembly GCF_964263255.1. NCBI lineage: Eukaryota > Metazoa > Chordata > Amphibia > Caudata > Salamandridae > Lissotriton > Lissotriton vulgaris. The sequence continues at coordinate 487,504,475 of NC_141696.1, forward strand.
AATGGTTAAAAGTGCATGAAAATGGCCAATTTACTCACTCTGAGTTCTCAAAAAGGGTTTCTTCACCCCGGGAAGTTAATTAAATACCATTTGGAGGCATTTAATGTTCAAGCAAAACTGCTGATTTTCGACAAAAGAAATAACACCCCCCCATTACGTCATGCTTCAGAAATGTGGAAAATGGTCCATTTTCAAATGTTTTATTTTTGAACGTCAGTTCACATTTGTAGGTGGATCATCAGTGTTAGAACTAAAATTAGCATGTTTAAAGTAATTTTCATGCTTCCAGGGGCTCGGGAAGTGAATTAAATACTATTTAGAGGCATTTATTGTTCAAGCAAAAACAGCTGATTTTTTACAAAAGAGATAACACTACCCCATTACGTCATGCTTCAGAAATGTGGAAAATGGTCCGTTTTCAAATGTTTTATTTTTGAACGTCAGTTCACATTTGTAGGTGGATCATCAGTGTGAGAGCTAAAATTAGCATGTTTAAAGTGATTTTCATGCTTCCAGGGGCCCTAAACACAAGATTTATGGAATGGTTAAAAGTGCATGAAAATGGCCAATTTACTCACTCTGAGTTCTCAAAAAGGGTTTCTTCACCCCGGGAAGTTAATTTAATACCATTTGGAGGCATTTAATGTTCAAGCAAAAACGGCTGATTTTCGACAAAAGAGATTTCACCCCCCCCATTATGTCATGCTTCAGAAATGTGGAAAATGGTCCGTTTTCAAATGTTTTAATTTTGAACGTCAGTTCACATTTGTAGGTGGATCATCAGTGTTAGAGCTAAAATGAGCATGTTTAAAGTGATTTTCATGCTTCCAGGGGCCCTAAACACAAGATTTATGGAATGGTTAAAAGTGCATGAAAATGGCCAATTTACTCACTCCGTGTTCTCAAAAAGGGTTTCTTCACCCCGGGAAGTTAATTAAATAACATTTGGAGGCATTTAATGTTCAAGCAAAAACAGCAGATTTTTGACAAAAGAGATAACACCCCCCTTTACGTCATGCTTCAGAAAAGTGGAAAATGGTCAGTTTTCAAATGTTTTATTTTTGAACGTCAGTTCACATTTGTAGGTGGATCATCAGTGTTAGAGCTAAAATTAGCATGTTTAAAGTGATTTTCATGCTTCCAGGGGCCCTAAACACAAGAATTATGGAATGGTTAAAAGAGCATGAAAATGGCCAATTTACTCACTCTGAGTTCTCAAAAAGGGTTTCTTCACCCCGGGAAGGTAATTAAATACCATTTGGAGGCATTTAATGTTCAAGCAAAAACAGCTGATTTTCGACAAAAGAGATAACACCCCCCCATTACGTCATGCTTCCGAAATGTGGAAAATGGCCCGTTTTCAAATGTTTTATTTTTGAACGTCAGTTCACATTTGTAGGTGGATCATCAGTGTTAGAGCTAAAATTAGCATGTTTAAAGTGATTTTCATGCTTCCAGGGGCCCTAAACACAAGATTTATGGAATGGTTAAAAGTGCATGAAAATGGCCAATTTACTCACTCTGAGGTCTCAAAAAGGGTTTCTTCACCCCGGGAAGGTAATTAAATGCCATTTGGAGGCATTTAATGTTCAAGCAAAAACAGCTGATTTTCGACAAAAGAGATAACACCCCCCCATTACGTCATGCTTCAGAAATGGGGAAAATGCTCCATTTTCAAATGTTTTTTTTTTTAACGTCAGTTCACATTTGTAGGTGGATCATCAGTGATAGAGCTAAAATTAGCATGTTTAAAGTGATTTTCATGCTTCCAGGGGCTCGGGAAGTGAATTAAATACCATTTGGAGGCATTTAATGTTCAAGCAAAAATGGATGATTTTCGACAAAATAGATAACACCCCCCCATTACGTCATGCTTCAGAAATGTGGAAAATGGTCCGTTTTCAAATGTTTTATTTTTGAACGTCAGTTCACATTTGTAGGTGGATCATCAGTGTTAGAGCTAAAATTAGCATGTTTAAAGTGATTTTCATGCTTCCAGGGGCCCTAAACACAAGATTTATGGAATGGTTAAAAGTGCATGAAAATGGCCAATTTACTCACTCTGAGTTCTCAAAAAGGGTTTCTTCACCCCGGGAAGTTAATTAAATACCATTTGTAGGCATTTAATGTTAAAGCAAAAACGGCTGATTTTCGACAAAAGAGATAACACCCCCCCCCCCATTACGTCATGCTTCAGAAATGTGGAAAATGGTCCGTTTTCAAATGTTTTATTTATGAACGTCAGTTCACATTTGTAGGTCGATCATCAGTTTTGGAGCTAAAATTAGCATGTTTAAAGTGATTTTCATGCTTCCAGGGGCTCGGGAAATGAATTAAATACTATGTGGAGGCATTTAATGTTCAAGCAAAAACAGCTAATTTTTGACAAAAGAGATAACACCCCCCCATTAGGTCATGCTTCAGAAATGTGGAAAATGGTCCATTTTCAAATGTTTTATTTTTGAACGTCAGTTCACATTTGTAGGTGGATCATCAGTGTTAGAGCTAAAATTAGCATGTTTAAAGTGATTTTCATGCTTCCAGGGGCCCTAAACACAAGATTTATGGAATGGTTAAAAGTGCATGAAAATGGCCAATTTACTCACTCTGAGTTCTCAAAAAGGGTTTCTTCACCCCGGGAAGTTAATTAAATACCATTTGGAGGCATTTATTGTTCAAGCAAAAAAGGCTGATTTTCGACAAAAGAGATTTCACCCCCCCATTTTGTCATGCTTCAGAAATGTGGAAAATGGTCCGTTTTCAAATGTTTTATTTTTGAACGTCAGTTCACATTTGTAGGTGGATCATCAGTGTTAGAGCTAAAATTAGCATGTTTAAAGTGATTTTCATGCTTCCAGGGGCTCGGGAAGTGAATTTAATACTATTTGGAGGCATTTATTGTTCAAGCAAAAACGGCTGATTTTCGACAAAAGAGATAACCCCCCCCCCCATTACGTCATGCTTCAGAAATGTGGAAAATGGTCCGTTTTCAAATGTTTTATTTTTGAACATCAGTTCACTTTTGTAGGTGGATCATCAGTGTTAGAGCTAAAATTAGCATGTTTAAAGTGATTTTCATGCTTCCAAGGGCCCAAAACACAAGATTTGAGGAATGGTCAAAAGTGCATTAAAATGGCCAATTAACTCACTCTGAGTTCTCAAAAAGGGTTTCTTCACCCTGGGAAGTTAATTAAATACTATTTGGCGGCATTTAATGTTCAAGCAAAAACGGCTGATTTTCGACAAAAGAGATAACACCCCCCCCATTACGTCATGCTTCAGAAATGTGGAAAAAAGTCAGTTTTCAAATGTTTTATTTTTGAACGTCAGTTCACATTTGTAGGTGGATCCTCAGTGTAAGAGCTAAAATTTGCATGTTTAAAGTGATTTTCATGCTTCAATTGGCCCTAAACACAAGATTTATGGAATGGTTAAAAGTGCATGAAAATGGCCTATTTACTCACTCTGAGTTCTCAAAAAGGGTTTCTTCACCCTGGGAAGTTAATTAAATACCATTTGGAGGCATTTAATGTTCAAGCAAAAACGGCTGATTTTCGACAAAAGAGATAACACCCCCCATTACGTCATGCTTCAGAAATGTGGAAAATGGTCCGTTTTCAAATGTTTTATTTTTGAACGGCAGTTCACATTTGCAGGTGGATCATCAGTGTTAGAGCTAAAATTTGCATGTTTAAAGTGATTTTCATGCTTCCAGGGGCCCTAAACACAAAATTTATGGAATGGTTAAAAGTGCATGAAAATGGCCTATTTACTCACTCTGAGTTCTCAAAAAGGGTTTCTTCACCCTGGGAAATTAATTAAATACCATTTGGAGGCATTTAATGTTCAAGCAAAAACGGCTGATTTTCGACAAAAGAGATAACACCCCTCCATTACGTCATGCTTCAGAAATGTGGAAAATGGTCCGTTTTCAAATGTTTTATTTTTGAACGTCAGTTCACATTTGTAGGTGGATCATCAGTGTTAGAGCTAAAATTAGCATGTTTAAAGTGATTTTCATGCTTCCAGGGGCCCTAAACACAAGATTTATGGAATGGTTAAAAGTGCATGAAAATGGCCAATTTACTCACTCTGAGGTCTCAAAAAGGGTTTCTTCACCCCGGGAAGTTAATTAAATGCCATTTGGAGGCATTTAATGTTCAAGCAAAAACAGCTGATTTTCGACAAAAGAGATAACACCCCCCCATTACGTCATGCTTCAGAAATGGGGAAAATGCTCCATTTTCAAATGGTTTTTTTTTTAACGTCAGTTCACATTTGTAGGTGGATCATCAGTGTTAGAGCTAAAATTAGCATGTTTAAAATGATTTTCATGCTTCCAGGGGCTCGGGAAGTGAATTAAATACCATTTGGAGGCATTTAATGTTCAAGCAAAAATGGATGATTTTCGACAAAATAGATAACACCCCCCCATTACGTCATGCTTCAGAAATGTGGAAAATGGTCCGTTTTCAAATGTTTTATTTTTGAACGTCAGTTCACATTTGTAGGTGGATCATCAGTGTTAGAGCTAAAATTAGCATGTTTAAAGTGATTTTCATGCTTCCAGGGGCCCTAAACACAAGATTTATGGAATGGTTAAAAGTGCATGAAAATGGCCAATTTACTCACTCTGAGTTCTCAAAAAGGGTTTCTTCACCCCGGGAAGTTAATTAAATACCATTTGTAGGCATTTAATGTTAAAGCAAAAACGGCTGATTTTCGACAAAAGAGATAACACCCCCCCCCCATTACGTCATGCTTCAGAAATGTGGAAAATGGTCCGTTTTCAAATGTTTTATTTATGAACGTCAGTTCACATTTGTAGGTCGATCATCAGTTTTGGAGCTAAAATTAGCATGTTTAAAGTGATTTTCATGCTTCCAGGGGCTCGGGAAATGAATTAAATACTATGTGGAGGCATTTAATGTTCAAGCAAAAACAGCTAATTTTTGACAAAAGAGATAACACCCCCCCATTAGGTCATGCTTCAGAAATGTGGAAAATGGTCCATTTTCAAATGTTTTATTTTTGAACGTCAGTTCACATTTGTAGGTGGATCATCAGTGTTAGAGCTAAAATTAGCATGTTTAAAGTGATTTTCATGCTTCCAGGGGCCCTAAACACAAGATTTATGGAATGGTTAAAAGTGCATGAAAATGGCCAATTTACTCACTCTGAGTTCTCAAAAAGGGTTTCTTCACCCCGGGAAGTTAATTAAATACCATTTGGAGGCATTTATTGTTCAAGCAAAAAAGGCTGATTTTCGACAAAAGAGATTTCACCCCCCCATTTTGTCATGCTTCAGAAATGTGGAAAATGGTCCGTTTTCAAATGTTTTATTTTTGAACGTCAGTTCACATTTGTAGGTGGATCATCAGTGTTAGAGCTAAAATTAGCATGTTTAAAGTGATTTTCATGCTTCCAGGGGCTCGGGAAGTGAATTTAATACTATTTGGAGGCATTTATTGTTCAAGCAAAAACGGCTGATTTTCGACAAAAGAGATAACCCCCCCCCCCATTACGTCATGCTTCAGAAATGTGGAAAATGGTCCGTTTTCAAATGTTTTATTTTTGAACATCAGTTCACTTTTGTAGGTGGATCATCAGTGTTAGAGCTAAAATTAGCATGTTTAAAGTGATTTTCATGCTTCCAAGGGCCCAAAACACAAGATTTGAGGAATGGTCAAAAGTGCATTAAAATGGCCAATTAACTCACTCTGAGTTCTCAAAAAGGGTTTCTTCACCCTGGGAAGTTAATTAAATACTATTTGGCGGCATTTAATGTTCAAGCAAAAACGGCTGATTTTCGACAAAAGAGATAACACCCCCCCCATTACGTCATGCTTCAGAAATGTGGAAAAAAGTCAGTTTTCAAATGTTTTATTTTTGAACGTCAGTTCACATTTGTAGGTGGATCCTCAGTGTAAGAGCTAAAATTTGCATGTTTAAAGTGATTTTCATGCTTCAATTGGCCCTAAACACAAGATTTATGGAATGGTTAAAAGTGCATGAAAATGGCCTATTTACTCACTCTGAGTTCTCAAAAAGGGTTTCTTCACCCTGGGAAGTTAATTAAATACCATTTGGAGGCATTTAATGTTCAAGCAAAAACGGCTGATTTTCGACAAAAGAGATAACACCCCCCATTACGTCATGCTTCAGAAATGTGGAAAATGGTCCGTTTTCAAATGTTTTATTTTTGAACGGCAGTTCACATTTGCAGGTGGATCATCAGTGTTAGAGCTAAAATTTGCATGTTTAAAGTGATTTTCATGCTTCCAGGGGCCCTAAACACAAAATTTATGGAATGGTTAAAAGTGCATGAAAATGGCCTATTTACTCACTCTGAGTTCTCAAAAAGGGTTTCTTCACCCTGGGAAATTAATTAAATACCATTTGGAGGCATTTAATGTTCAAGCAAAAACGGCTGATTTTCGACAAAAGAGATAACACCCCTCCATTACGTCATGCTTCAGAAATGTGGAAAATGGTCCGTTTTCAAATGTTTTATTTTTGAACGTCAGTTCACATTTGTAGGTGGATCATCAGTGTTAGAGCTAAAATTAGCATGTTTAAAGTGATTTTCATGCTTCCAGGGGCCCTAAACACAAGATTTATGGAATGGTTAAAAGTGCATGAAAATGGCCAATTTACTCACTCTGAGGTCTCAAAAAGGGTTTCTTCACCCCGGGAAGTTAATTAAATGCCATTTGGAGGCATTTAATGTTCAAGCAAAAACAGCTGATTTTCGACAAAAGAGATAACACCCCCCCATTACGTCATGCTTCAGAAATGGGGAAAATGCTCCATTTTCAAATGGTTTTTTTTTTAACGTCAGTTCACATTTGTAGGTGGATCATCAGTGTTAGAGCTAAAATTAGCATGTTTAAAATGATTTTCATGCTTCCAGGGGCTCGGGAAGTGAATTAAATACCATTTGGAGGCATTTAATGTTCAAGCAAAAATGGATGATTTTCGACAAAATAGATAACACCCCCCCATTACGTCATGCTTCAGAAATGTGGAAAATGGTCCGTTTTCAAATGTTTTATTTTTGAACGTCAGTTCACATTTGTAGGTGGATCATCAGTGTTAGAGCTAAAATTAGCATGTTTAAAGTGATTTTCATGCTTCCAGGGGCCCTAAACACAAGATTTATGGAATGGTTAAAAGTGCATGAAAATGGCCAATTTACTCACTCTGAGTTCTCAAAAAGGGTTTCTTCACCCCGGGAAGTTAATTAAATACCATTTGTAGGCATTTAATGTTCAAGCAAAAAGGCGGATTTTCGACAAAAGAGATAACACCCCCCCCCATTACGTCATGCTTCAGAAATGTGGAAAATGGTCCGTTTTCAAATGTTTTATTTATGAACATCAGTTCACATTTGTAGGTCGATCATCAGTTTTGGAGCTAAAATTAGCATGTTTAAAAGGATTTTCATGCTTCCAGGGGCACGGGAAATGAATTAAATACTATGTGGAGGCATTTAATGTTCAAGCAAAAACAGCTGATTTTTGACAAAAGAGATAACACCCCCCCATTACGTCATGCTTCAGAAATGTGGAAAATGGTCCAATTTTAAATGTTTTATTTTTGAACGTCAGTTCACATTTGTAGGTGGATCATCAGTGTTAGAGCTAAAATTAACATGTTTAAAGTGATTTTCATGCTTCCAGGGGCCCTAAACACAAGATTTATGGAATGGTTAAAAGTGCATGAAAATGGCCAATTTACTCACTCTGAGTTCTCAAAAAGGGTTTCTTCACCCCGGGAAGTTAATTAAATACCATTTGGAGGCATTTATTGTTCAAGCAAAAAAGGCTGATTTTCGACAAAAGAGATTTCACCCCCCCATTTTGTCATGCTTCAGAAATGTGGAAAATGGTCCGTTTTCAAATGTTTTATTTTTGAACGTCAGTTCACATTTGTAGGTGGATCATCAGTGTTAGAGCTAAAATTAGCATGTTTAAAGTGATTTTCATGCTTCCAGGGGCTCGGGAAGTGAATTTAATACTATTTGGAGGCATTTATTGTTCAAGCAAAAACGGCTGATTTTCGACAAAAGAGATAACCCCCCCCCCCATTACGTCATGCTTCAGAAATGTGGAAAATGGTCCGTTTTCAAATGTTTTATTTTTGAACATCAGTTCACTTTTGTAGGTGGATCATCAGTGTTAGAGCTAAAATTAGCATGTTTAAAGTGATTTTCATGCTTCCAAGGGCCCAAAACACAAGATTTGAGGAATGGTCAAAAGTGCATGGAAATGGCCAATTAACTCACTCTGAGTTCTCAAAAAGGGTTTCTTCACCCCGGGAAGTTAATTAAATACTATTTGGCGGCATTTAATGTTCAAGCAAAAACAGCTGATTTTCGACAAAAGAGATAACACCCCCCCATTACGTCATGCTTCAGAAATGTGGAAAAAAGTCAGTTTTCAAATGTTTTATTTTTGAACGTCAGTTCACATTTGTAGGTGGATCCTCAGTGTAAGAGCTAAAATTTGCATGTTTAAAGTGATTTTCATGCTTCAATTGGCCCTAAACACAAGATTTATGGAATGGTTAAAAGTGCATGAAAATGGCCTATTTACTCACTCTGAGTTCTCAAAAAGGGTTTCTTCACCCTGGGAAGTTAATTAAATACCATTTGGAGGCATTTAATGTTCAAGCAAAAACGGCTGATTTTCGACAAAAGAGATAACACCCCCCATTACGTCATGCTTCAGAAATGTGAAAAATGGTCCGTTTTCAAATGTTTTATTTTTGAACGGCAGTTCACATTTGCAGGTGGATCATCAGTGTAAGAGCTAAAATTAGCATGTTTAAAGTGATTTTCATGCTTCCAGGGGCTCGGGAAATGAATTAAATATTATGTGGAGGCATTTAATGTTCAAGCAAAAACAGCTGATTTTTGACAAAAGAGATAACACCCCCCCATTACGTCATGCTTCAGAAATGTGGAAAATGGGCCGTTTTCAAATGTTTTATTTTTGAACGTCAGTTCACATTTGTAGATGGATCATCAGTGTTAGAGCTAAAATTAGCATTTTTAAAGTGATTTTCATGCTTCAGGGGCCGTAAACACAAGATTTATAGAATGGTTAAAAGTGCATGAAAATGGCCAATTTACTCACTCTGAGTTCTCAAAAAGGGTTTCTTCACCCCGGGAAGTAAATTAAATACCATTTGGAGGCATTTAATGTTCAAGCAAAAATGGCTGATTTTCGACAAAAGAGATAACACCCCCCCCCCATTACGTCATGCTTCAGAAATGTGGAAAATGGTCCGTTTTCAAATGTTTTATTTTTGAACGGCAGTTCACATTTGCAGGTGGATCATCAGTGTAAGAGCTAAAATTAGCATGTTTAAAGTGATTTTCATGCTTCCAGGGGCTCGGGAAATGAATTAAATATTATGTGGAGGCATTTAATGTTCAAGCAAAAACAGCTGATTTTTGACAAAAGAGATAACACCCCCCCATTACGTCATGCTTCAGAAATGTGGAAAATGGTCCGTTTTCAAATGTTTTATTTTTGAACGTCAGTTCACATTTGTAGATGGATCATCAGTGTTAGAGCTAAAATTAGCAAGTTTAAAGTGATTTTCATGCTTCCAGGGGCTCGGGAAGTGAATTAAATACTATTTAGAGGCATTTAATGTTCAAGCAAAAACAGCTGATTTTTGACAAAAGAGATAACTCTCCCCCATTACGTCATGCTTCAGAAATGTGGAAAATGGTCCGTTTTCAAATGTTTTATTTTTGAACGTCAGTTCACATTTGTAGGTGGATCATCAGTGTTAGAGCTAAAATTAGCATGTTTAAAGTGATTTTCATGCTTCAATTGGCCCTAAACACAAGATTTATGGAATGGTTAAAAGTGCATGAAAATGGCCAATTTACTCACTCTGAGTTCTCAAAAAGGGTGTCTTCACCCCAGGAAGTTAATTAAATACGATTTGGAGGCATTTAATGATCAAGCAAAAACGGCTGATTTTCGACAAAAGAGATAACACCCCCCCATTACGTCATGCTTCAAAAATGTGGAAAATGGTCCGTTTTCAAATGTTTTATTTTTGAACGTCAGTTCACATTTGTAGGTAGATCATCAGTGTTAGAGCTAAAATTAGCATGTTTAAAGTGATTTTCATGCTTCCAGGGGCCCTAAACACAAGATTTATGGAACGGTTAAAAGTGCCTGAAAATGGCCAATTTACTCACCCTGGGTTCTCAAAGAGGGGTTCTTCACCCCGGGAAGTTAATTAAATACCATTTGGAGGCATTTAATGTTCAAGCAAAAACGGCTGATTTTCGACAAAAGAGATAACACCCCCCATTACGTCATGCTTCAGAAATGTGGAAAATGGTCCGTTTTCAAATGTTTTATTTTTGAACGTCAGTTCACATTTGTAGGTGGATCATCAGTGTTAGAGCTAAAATTAGCATGTTTAAAGTGATTTTCATGCTTCCAGGGGCTCGGGAAGTGAATTAAATACCATTTGGAGGCATTTAATGTTCAAGCAAAAACGGCTGATTTTCGACAAAATAGATAACACCCCCCCATTACGTCATGCTTCAGAAATGTGGAAAATGGTCCATTTTCAAATGTTTTATTTTTGAACGTCAGTTCACATTTGTAGGTGGATCATCAGTGTCAGAGCTAAAATTAGCATGTTTAAAGTGATTTTCATGCTTCCAGGGGCCCTAAACACAAGATTTATGGAATGGTTAAAAGTGCATGAAAATGGCCAATTTACTCACTCTGAGTTCTCAAAAAGGGTTTCTTCACCCCGGGAAGTTAATTTAATACCATTTGGAGGCATTTAATGTTCAAGCAAAAACGGCTGATTTTCGACAAAAGAGATTTCACCCCCCCCATTATGTCATGCTTCAGAAATGTGGAAAATGGTCCGTTTTCAAATGTTTTAATTTTGAACGTCGGTTCACATTTGTAGGTGGATGATCAGTGTTAGAGCTAAAATTAGCATGTTTAAAGTGATTTTCATGCTTCCAGGGGCCCTAAACACAAGATTTATGGAATGGTTAAAAGTGCATGAAAATGGCCAATTTACTCACTCCGAGTTCTCAAAAAGGGTTTCTTCACCCCGGGAAGTTAATTAAATAACATTTGGAGGCATTTAATGTTCAAGCAAAAACAGCAGATTTTTGACAAAAGAGATAACACCCCCCTTAACGTCATGCTTCAGAAATGTGGAAAATGGTCAGTTTTCAAATGTTTTATTTTTGAACGTCAGTTCACATTTGTAGGTGGATCATCAGTGTTAGAGCTAAAATTAGCATGTTTAAAGTGATTTTCATGCTTCCAGGGGCCCTAAACACAAGAATTATGGAATGGTTAAAAGAGCATGAAAATGGCCAATTTACTCACTCTGAGTTCTCAAAAAGGGTTTCTTCACCCCGGGAAGGTAATTAAATACCATTTGGAGGCATTTAATGTTCAAGCAAAAACAGCTGATTTTCGACAAAAGAGATAACACCCCCCCATTACGTCATGCTTCCGAAATGTGGAAAATGGCCCGTTTTCAAATGTTTTATTTTTGAACGTCAGTTCACATTTGTAGGTGGATCATCAGTGTTAGAGCTAAAATTAGCATGTTTAAAGTGATTTTCATGCTTCCAGGGGCCCTAAACACAAGATTTATGGAATGGTTAAAAGTGCATGAAAATGGCCAATTTACTCACTCTGAGGTCTCAAAAAGGGTTTCTTCACCCCGGGAAGGTAATTAAATGCCATTTGGAGGCATTTAATGTTCAAGCAAAAACAGTTGATTTTCGACAAAAGAGATAACACCCCCCCATTACGTCATGCTTCAGAAATGGGGAAAATGCTCCATTTTCAAATGGTTTTTTTTTTAACGTCAGTTCACATTTGTAGGTGGATCATCAGTGATAGAGCTAAAATTAGCATGTTTAAAGTGATTTTCATGCTTCCAGGGGCTCGGGAAGTGAATTAAATACCATTTGGAGGCATTTAATGTTCAAGCAAAAATGGATGATTTTCGACAAAATAGATAACACCCCCCCATTACGTCATGCTTCAGAAATGTGGAAAATGGTCCGTTTTCAAATGTTTTATTTTTGAACGTCAGTTCACATTTGTAGGTGGATCATCAGTGTTAGAGCTAAAATTAGCATGTTTAAAGTGATTTTCATGCTTCCAGGGGCCCTAAACACAAGATTTATGGAATGGTTAAAAGTGCATGAAAATGGCCAATTTACTCACTCTGAGTTCTCGAAAAGGGTTTCTTCACCCCGGGAAGTTAATTAAATACCATTTGTAGGCATTTAATGTTAAAGCAAAAACGGCTGATTTTCGACAAAAGAGATAACACCCCCCCCATTACGTCATGCTTCAGAAATGTTGAAAATGGTCCGTTTTCAAATGTTTTATTTATGAACGTCAGTTCACATTTGTAGGTCGATCATCAGTTTTGGAGCTAAAATTAGCATGTTTAAAGTGATTTTCATGCTTCCAGGGGCTCGGGAAATGAATTAAATACTATGTGGAGGCATTTAATGTTCAAGCAAAAACAGCTAATTTTTGACAAAAGAGATAACACCCCCCCATTAGGTCATGCTTCAGAAATGTGGAAAATGGTCATTTTTCAAATGTTTTATTTTTGAACGTCAGTTCACATTTGTAGGTGGATCATCAGTGTTAGAGCTAAAATTAGCATGTTTAAAGTGATTTTCATGCTTCCAGGGGCCCTAAACACAAGATTTATGGAATGGTTAAAAGTGCATGACAATGGCCAATTTACTCACTCTGAGTTCTCAAAAAGGGTTTCTTCACCCCGGGAAGTTAATTAAATACCATTTGGAGGCATTTATTGTTCAAGCAAAAAAGGCTGATTTTCGACAAAAGAGATTTCACCCCCCCATTTTGTCATGCTTCATAAATGTGGAAAATGGTCCGTTTTCAAATGTTTTATTTTTGAACGTCAGTTCACATTTGTAGGTGGATCATCAGTGTTAGAGCTAAAATTAGCATGTTTAAAGTGATTTTCATGCTTCCAGGGGCTCGGGAAGTGAATTTAATACTGTTTGGAGGCATTTATTGTTCAAGCAAAAACGGCTGATTTTCGACAAAAGAGATAACCCCCCCCCATTACGTCATGCTTCAGAAATGTGGAAAATGGTCCGTTTTCAAATGTTTTATTTTTGAACATCAGTTCACTTTTGTAGGTGGATCATCAGTGTTAGAGCTAAAATTAGCATGTTTAAAGTGATTTTCATGCTTCCAAGGGCCCAAAACACAAGATTTGAGGAATGGTCAAAAGTGCATTAAAATGGCCAATTAACTCACTCTGAGTTCTCAAAAAGGGTTTCTTCACCCCGGGAAGTTAATTAAATACTATTTGGCGGCATTTAATGTTCAAGCAAAAACGGCTGATTTTCGACAAAAGAGATAACACCCCCCCATTACGTCATGCTTCAGAAATGTGGAAAAAAGTCAGTTTTCAAATGTTTTATTTTTGAACGTCAGTTCACATTTGTAGGTGGATCCTCAGTGTAAGAGCTAAAATTTGCATGTTTAAAGTGATTTTCATGCTTCAATTGGCCCTAAACACAAGATTTATGGAATGGTTAAAAGTGCATGAAAATGGCCTATTTACTCACTCTGAGTTCTCAAAAAGGGTTTCTTCACCCTGGGAAGTTAATTAAATACCATTTGGAGGCATTTAATGTTCAAGCAAAAACGGCTGATTTTCGACAAAAGAGATAACACCCCCCATTACGTCATGCTTCAGAAATGTGGAAAATGGTCCGTTTTCAAATGTTTTATTTTTGAACGGCAGTTCACATTTGCAGGTGGATCATCAGTGTTAGAGCTAAAATTTGCATGTTTAAAGTGATTTTCATGCTTCCAGGGGCCCTAAACACAAGATTTATAGAATGGTAAAAGTGCATGAAAATGGCCAATTTACTCACTCTGAGTTCTCAAAAAGGGTTTCTACACCCCGGGAAGTAAATTAAATACCATTTGGAGGCATTTAATGTTCAAGCAAAAACGGCTGATTTTCGACAAAAGAGATAACACCCCCCATTTCGTCATGCTTCAGAAATGTGGAAAATGGTCCGTTTTCAAATGTTTTTTTTTTAACGTCAGTTCACATTTGCTGGTGCATCATCAGTGTTAGAGCTAAAATTAGCATGTTTAAAGTGATTTTCATGCTTCCAAGGGCTCGTGAAGTGAATTAAATACTATTTAGAGGCATTTAATGTTCAAGCAAAAACGGCAGATTTTCGATAAAAGAGATTACACCCCCCATTACGTCATGCTTCAGAAATGTGGAAAATGGTCCGTTTTCAAATGTTTTATTTTTGAACGTCAGTTCACATTTGTAGGTGGATCATCAGTGTTAGAGCTAAAATTAGCATGTTTAAAGTGATTTTCATGCTTCCAGGGGCCCTAAACACAAGATTTATGGAATGGTTAAAAGTGCATGAAAATGGCCAATTTACTCACTCTGAGTTCTCAAAAAGGGTTTCTTCACCACGGGAAGTTAATTAAATACCATTTGGAGGCATTTAATGTTCAAGCAAAAACTGCTGATTTTCGACAAAAGAAATAACACCCCCCCATTACGTCATGCTTCAGAAATGTGGAAAATGGTCCATTTTCAAATGTTTTATTTTTGAACGTCAGTTCACATTTGTAGGTGGATCATCAGTGTTAGAACTAAAATTAGCATGTTTAAAGTAATTTTCATGCTTCCAGGGGCTCGGGAAGTGAATTAAATACTATTTAGAGGCATTTATTGTTCAAGCAAAAACAGCTGATTTTTGACAAAAGAGATAACACTACCCCATTACGTCATGCTTCAGAAATGTGGAAAATGGTCCGTTTTCAAATGTTTTATTTTTGAACGTCAGTTCACATTTGTAGGTGGATCATCAGTGTGAGAGCTAAAATTAGCATGTTTAAAGTGATTTTCATGCTTCCAGGGGCCCTAAACACAAGATTTATGGAATGGTTAAAAGTGCATGAAAATGGCCAATTTACTCACTCTGAGTTCTCAAAAAGGGTTTCTTCACCCCGGGAAGTTAATTTAATACCATTTGGAGGCATTTAATGTTCAAGCAAAAACGGCTGATTTTCGACAAAAGAGATTTCACCCCCCCCATTTTGTCATGCTTCCGAAATGTGGAAAATGGCCCGTTTTCAAATGTTTTATTTTTGAACGTCAGTTCACATTTGTAGGTGGATCATCAGTGTTAGAGCTAAAATTAGCATGTTTAAAGTGATTTTCATGCTTCCAGGGGCCCTAAACACAAGATTTATGGAATAGTTAAAAGTGCATGAAAATGGCCAATTTACTCACTCTGAGGTCTCAAAAAGGGTTTCTTCACCCCGGGAAGGTAATTAAATGCCATTTGGAGGCATTTAATGTTCAAGCAAAAACAGCTGATTTTCGACAAAAGAGATAACACCCCCCATTACGTCATGCTTCAGAAATGGGGAAAATGCTCCATTTTCAAATGGTTTTTTTTTTAACGTCAGTTCACATTTGTAGGTGGATCATCAGTGATAGAGCTAAAATTAGCATGTTTAAAGTGATTTTCATGCTTCCAGGGGCTCGGGAAATGAATTAAATACTATGTGGAGGCATTTAATGTTCAAGCAAAAACAGCTAATTTTTGACAAAAGAGATAACACCCCCCCATTAGGTCATGCTTCAGAAATGTGGAAAATGGTCCATTTTCAAATGTTTTATTTTTGAACGTCAGTTCACATTTGTAGGTGGATCATCAGTGTTAGAGCTAAAATTAGCATGTTTAAAGTGATTTTCATGCTTCCAGGGGCCCTAAACACAAGATTTATGGAATGGTTAAAAGTGCATGAAAATGGCCAATTTACTCACTCTGAGTTCTCAAAAAGGGTTTCTTCACCCCGGGAAGTTAATTAAATACCATTTGGAGGCATTTATTGTTCAAGCAAAAAAGGCTGATTTTCGACAAAAGAGATTTCACCCCCCCATTTTGTCATGCTTCAGAAATGTGGAAAATGGTCTGTTTTCAAATGTTTTATTTTTGAACGTCAGTTCACATTTGTAGGTGGATCATCAGTGTTAGAGCTAAAATTAGCATGTTTAAAGTGATTTTCATGCTTCCAGGGGCTCGGGAAGTGAATTTAATACTATTTGGAGGCATTTATTGTTCAAGCAAAAACGGCTGATTTTCTACAAAAGAGATAACCCCCCCCCCCATTACGTCATGCTTCAGAAATGTGGAAAATGGTCCGTTTTCAAATGTTTTATTTTTGAACATCAGTTCACTTTTGTAGGTGGATCATCAGTGTTAGAGCTAAAATTAGCATGTTTAAAGTGATTTTCATGCTTCCAAGGGCCCAAAACACAAGATTTGAGGAATGGTCAAAAGTGCATTAAAATGGCCAATTAACTCACTCTGAGTTCTCAAAAAGGGTTTCTTCACCCCGGGAAGTTAATTAAATACTATTTGGCGGCATTTAATGTTCAAGCAAAAACGGCTGATTTTCGACAAAAGAGATAACACCCCCCCATTACGTCATGCTTCAGAAATGTGGAAAAAAGTCAGTTTTCAAATGTTTTATTTTTGAACGTCAGTTCACATTTGTAGGTGGATCCTTAGTGTAAGAGCTAAAATTTGCATGTTTAAAGTGATTTTCATGCTTCAATTGGCCCTAAACACAAGATTTATGGAATGGTTAAAAGTGCATGAAAATGGCCTATTTACTCACTCTGAGTTCTCAAAAAGGGTTTCTTCACCCTGGGAAGTTAATTAAATACCATTTGGAGGCATTTAATGTTCAAGCAAAAACGGCTGATTTTCGACAAAAGAGATAACACCCCCCATTACGTCATGCTTCAGAAATGTGGAAAATGGTCCGTTTTCAAATGTTTTATTTTTGAACGGCAGTTCACATTTGCAGGTGGATCATCAGTGTTAGAGCTAAAATTTGCATGTTTAAAGTGATTTTCATGCTTCCAGGGGCCCTAAACACAAGATTTATGGAATGGTTAAAAGTGCATGAAAATGGCCAATTTACTCACTCTGAGGTCTCAAAAAGGGTTTCTTCACCCCGGGAAGTTAATTAAATGCCATTTGGAGGCATTTAATGTTCAAGCAAAAACAGCTGATTTTCGACAAAAGAGATAACACCCCCCCATTACGTCATGCTTCAGAAATGGGGAAAATGCTCCATTTTCAAATGGTTTTTTTTTTAACGTCAGTTCACATTTGTAGGTGGATCATCAGTGTTAGAGCTAAAATTAGCATGTTTAAAGTGATTTTCATGATTCCAGGGGCTCGGGAAGTGAATTAAATACCATTTGGAGGCATTTAATGTTCAAGCAAAAATGGATGATTTTCGACAAAATAGATAACACCCCCCCATTACGTCATGCTTCAGAAATGTGGAAAATGGTCCGTTTTCAAATGTTTTATTTTTGAACGTCAGTTCACATTTGTAGGTGGATCATCAGTGTTAGAGCTAAAATTAGCATGTTTAAAGTGATTTTCATGCTTCCAGGGGCCCTAAACACAAGATTTATGGAATGGTTAAAAGTGCATGAAAATGGCCAATTTACTCACTCTGAGTTCTCAAAAAGGGTTTCTTCACCCCGGGAAGTTAATTAAATACCATTTGTAGGCATTTAATGTTCAAGCAAAAAGGCTGATTTTCGACAAAAGAGATAACACCCCCCCCCATTACGTCATGCTTCAGAAATGTAGAAAATGGTCCGTTTTCAAATGTTTTATTTATGAACATCAGTTCACATTTGTAGGTCGATCATCAGTTTTGGAGCTAAAATTAGCATGTTTAAAAGGATTTTCATGCTTCCAGGGGCACGGGAAATGAATTAAATACTATGTGGAGGCATTTAATGTTCAAGCAAAAACAGCTGATTTTTGACAAAAGAGATAACACCCCCCCATTACGTCATGCTTCAGAAATGTGGAAAATGGTCCGTTTTCAAATGTTTTATTTTTGAACATCAGTTCACTTTTGTAGGTGGATCATCAGTGTTAGAGCTAAAATTAGCATGTTTAAAGTGATTTTCATGCTTCCAAGGGCCCAAAACACAAGATTTGAGGAATGGTCAAAAGTGCATGAAAATGGCCAATTAACTCACTCTGAGTTCTCAAAAAGGGTTTCTTCACCCCGGGAAGTTAATTAAATACTATTTGGCGGCATTTAATGTTCAAGCAAAAACGGCTGATTTTCGACAAAAGAGATAACACCCCCCCATTACGTCATGCTTCAGAAATGTGGAAAAAAGTCAGTTTTCAAATGTTTTATTTTTGAACGTCAGTTCACATTTGTAGGTGGATCCTCAGTGTAAGAGCTAAAATTTGCATGTTTAAAGTGATTTTCATGCTTCAATTGGCCCTAAACACAAGATTTATGGAATGGTTAAAAGTGCATGAAAATGGCCTATTTACTCACTCTGAGTTCTCAAAAAGGGTTTCTTCACCCTGGGAAGTTAATTAAATACCATTTGGAGGCATTTAATGTTCAAGCAACAACGGCTGATTTTCGACAAAAGAGATAACACCCCCCATTACGTCATGCTTCAGAAATGTGGAAAATGGTCCGTTTTCAAATGTTTTATTTTTGAACGGCAGTTCACATTTGCAGGTGGATCATCAGTGTGAGAGCTAAAATTAGCATGTTTAAAGTGATTTTCATGCTTCCAGGGGCCCTAAACACAAGATTTATGGAATGGTTAAAAGTGCATGAAAATGGCCAATTTACTCACTCTGAGTTCTCAAAAAGGGTTTCTTCACCCCGGGAAGTTAATTTAATACCATTTGGAGGCATTTAATGTTCAAGCAAAAACGGCTGATTTTCGACAAAAGAGATTTCACCCCCCCCATTTTGTCATGCTTCCGAAATGTGGAAAATGGCCCGTTTTCAAATGTTTTATTTTTGAACGTCAGTTCACATTTGTAGGTGGATCATCAGTGTTAGAGCTAAAATTAGCATGTTTAAAGTGATTTTCATGCTTCCAGGGGCCCTAAACACAAGATTTATGGAATAGTTAAAAGTGCATGAAAATGGCCAATTTACTCACTCTGAGGTCTCAAAAAGGGTTTCTTCACCCCGGGAAGGTAATTAAATGCCATTTGGAGGCATTTAATGTTCAAGCAAAAACAGCTGATTTTCGACAAAAGAGATAACACCCCCCATTACGTCATGCTTCAGAAATGGGGAAAATGCTCCATTTTCAAATGGTTTTTTTTTTAACGTCAGTTCACATTTGTAGGTGGATCATCAGTGATAGAGCTAAAATTAGCATGTTTAAAGTGATTTTCATGCTTCCAGGGGCTCGGGAAATGAATTAAATACTATGTGGAGGCATTTAATGTTCAAGCAAAAACAGCTAATTTTTGACAAAAGAGATAACACCCCCCCATTAGGTCATGCTTCAGAAATGTGGAAAATGGTCCATTTTCAAATGTTTTATTTTTGAACGTCAGTTCACATTTGTAGGTGGATCATCAGTGTTAGAGCTAAAATTAGCATGTTTAAAGTGATTTTCATGCTTCCAGGGGCCCTAAACACAAGATTTATGGAATGGTTAAAAGTGCATGAAAATGGCCAATTTACTCACTCTGAGTTCTCAAAAAGGGTTTCTTCACCCCGGGAAGTTAATTAAATACCATTTGGAGGCATTTATTGTTCAAGCAAAAAAGGCTGATTTTCGACAAAAGAGATTTCACCCCCCCATTTTGTCATGCTTCAGAAATGTGGAAAATGGTCTGTTTTCAAATGTTTTATTTTTGAACGTCAGTTCACATTTGTAGGTGGATCATCAGTGTTAGAGCTAAAATTAGCATGTTTAAAGTGATTTTCATGCTTCCAGGGGCTCGGGAAGTGAATTTAATACTATTTGGAGGCATTTATTGTTCAAGCAAAAACGGCTGATTTTCTACAAAAGAGATAACCCCCCCCCCCATTACGTCATGCTTCAGAAATGTGGAAAATGGTCCGTTTTCAAATGTTTTATTTTTGAACATCAGTTCACTTTTGTAGGTGGATCATCAGTGTTAGAGCTAAAATTAGCATGTTTAAAGTGATTTTCATGCTTCCAAGGGCCCAAAACACAAGATTTGAGGAATGGTCAAAAGTGCATTAAAATGGCCAATTAACTCACTCTGAGTTCTCAAAAAGGGTTTCTTCACCCCGGGAAGTTAATTAAATACTATTTGGCGGCATTTAATGTTCAAGCAAAAACGGCTGATTTTCGACAAAAGAGATAACACCCCCCCATTACGTCATGCTTCAGAAATGTGGAAAAAAGTCAGTTTTCAAATGTTTTATTTTTGAACGTCAGTTCACATTTGTAGGTGGATCCTTAGTGTAAGAGCTAAAATTTGCATGTTTAAAGTGATTTTCATGCTTCAATTGGCCCTAAACACAAGATTTATGGAATGGTTAAAAGTGCATGAAAATGGCCTATTTACTCACTCTGAGTTCTCAAAAAGGGTTTCTTCACCCTGGGAAGTTAATTAAATACCATTTGGAGGCATTTAATGTTCAAGCAAAAACGGCTGATTTTCGACAAAAGAGATAACACCCCCCATTACGTCATGCTTCAGAAATGTGGAAAATGGTCCGTTTTCAAATGTTTTATTTTTGAACGGCAGTTCACATTTGCAGGTGGATCATCAGTGTTAGAGCTAAAATTTGCATGTTTAAAGTGATTTTCATGCTTCCAGGGGCCCTAAACACAAGATTTATGGAATGGTTAAAAGTGCATGAAAATGGCCAATTTACTCACTCTGAGGTCTCAAAAAGGGTTTCTTCACCCCGGGAAGTTAATTAAATGCCATTTGGAGGCATTTAATGTTCAAGCAAAAACAGCTGATTTTCGACAAAAGAGATAACACCCCCCCATTACGTCATGCTTCAGAAATGGGGAAAATGCTCCATTTTCAAATGGTTTTTTTTTTAACGTCAGTTCACATTTGTAGGTGGATCATCAGTGTTAGAGCTAAAATTAGCATGTTTAAAGTGATTTTCATGCTTCCAGGGGCTCGGGAAGTGAATTAAATACCATTTGGAGGCATTTAATGTTCAAGCAAAAATGGATGATTTTCGACAAAATAGATAACACCCCCCCATTACGTCATGCTTCAGAAATGTGGAAAATGGTCCGTTTTCAAATGTTTTATTTTTGAACGTCAGTTCACATTTGTAGGTGGATCATCAGTGTTAAAGCTAAAATTAGCATGTTTAAAGTGATTTTCATGCTTCCAGGGGCCCTAAACACAAGATTTATGGAATGGTTAAAAGTGCATGAAAATGGCCAATTTACTCACTCTGAGTTCTCAAAAAGGGTTTCTTCACCCCGGGAAGTTAATTAAATACCATTTGTAGGCATTTAATGTTCAAGCAAAAAGGCTGATTTTCGACAAAAGAGATAACACCCCCCCCCATTACGTCATGCTTCAGAAATGTAGAAAATGGTCCGTTTTCAAATGTTTTATTTATGAACATCAGTTCACATTTGTAGGTCGATCATCAGTTTTGGAGCTAAAATTAGCATGTTTAAAAGGATTTTCATGCTTCCAGGGGCACGGGAAATGAATTAAATACTATGTGGAGGCATTTAATGTTCAAGCAAAAACAGCTGATTTTTGACAAAAGAGATAACACCCCCCCATTACGTCATGCTTCAGAAATGTGGAAAATGGTCCGTTTTCAAATGTTTTATTTTTGAACATCAGTTCACTTTTGTAGGTGGATCATCAGTGTTAGAGCTAAAATTAGCATGTTTAAAGTGATTTTCATGCTTCCAAGGGCCCAAAACACAAGATTTGAGGAATGGTCAAAAGTGCATGAAAATGGCCAATTAACTCACTCTGAGTTCTCAAAAAGGGTTTCTTCACCCCGGGAAGTTAATTAAATACTATTTGGCGGCATTTAATGTTCAAGCAAAAACGGCTGATTTTCGACAAAAGAGATAACACCCCCCCATTACGTCATGCTTCAGAAATGTGGAAAAAAGTCAGTTTTCAAATGTTTTATTTTTGAACGTCAGTTCACATTTGTAGGTGGATCCTCAGTGTAAGAGCTAAAATTTGCATGTTTAAAGTGATTTTCATGCTTCAATTGGCCCTAAACACAAGATTTATGGAATGGTTAAAAGTGCATGAAAATGGCCTATTTACTCACTCTGAGTTCTCAAAAAGGGTTTCTTCACCCTGGGAAGTTAATTAAATACCATTTGGAGGCATTTAATGTTCAAGCAACAACGGCTGATTTTCGACAAAAGAGATAACACCCCCCATTACGTCATGCTTCAGAAATGTGGAAAATGGTCCGTTTTCAAATGTTTTATTTTTGAACGGCAGTTCACATTTGCAGGTGGATCATCAGTGTTAGAGCTAAAATTTGCATGTTTAAAGTGATTTTCATGCTTCAATTGGCCCTAAACACAAGATTTATGGAATGGTTAAAAGTGCATGAAAATGGCCAATTTACTCACTCTGAGTTCTCAAAAAGGGTTTCTTCACCCCTGGAAGTTAATTAAATACCATTTGGAGGCATTTAAATTTCAAGCAAAAACGCCTGATTTTCGACAAAAGAGATTTCACCCCCCCCCATTATGTCATACTTCAGAAATGTGGAAAATGGTCCGTTTTCAAATGTTTTCATTTTGAACGTCAGTTCACATTTGTAGGTGAATCATCAGTGTTAGAGCTAAAATTAGCATGTTTAAAGTGATTTTCATGCTTCAGGGGCCGTAAACACAAGATTTATAGAATGGTTAAAAGTGCATGAAAATGGCCAATTTACTCACTCTGAGTTCTCAAAAAGGGTTTCTTCACCCCGGGAAGTAAATTAAATACCATTTGGAGGCATTTAATGTTCAAGCAAAAACGGCTGATTTTGGACAAAAGAGATAACACCCCCCCCCATTACGTCATGCTTCAGAAATGTGGAAAATGGTCCGTTTTCAAATGTTTTATTTTTGAACGGCAGTTCACATTTGCAGGTGGATCATCAGTGTAAGAGCTAAAATTAGCATGTTTAAAGTGATTTTCATGCTTCCAGGGGCTCGGGAAATGAATTAAATATTATGTGGAGGCATTTAATGTTCAAGCAAAAACAGCTGATTTTTGACAAAAGAGATAACACCCCCCCATTACGTCATGCTTCAGAAATGTGGAAAATGGTCCGTTTTCAAATGTTTTATTTTTGAACGTCAGTTCACATTTGTAGGTGGATCATCAGTGTTAGAGCTAAAATTAGCAAGTTTAAAGTGATTTTCATGCTTCCAGGGGCTCGGGAAGTGAATTAAATACTATTTAGAGGCATTTAATGTTCAAGCAAAAACAGCTGATTTTTGACAAAAGAGATAACTCTCCCCCATTACGTCATGCTTCAGAAATGTGGAAAATGGTCCGTTTTCAAATGTTTTATTTTTGAACGTCAGTTCACATTTGTAGGTGGATCATCAGTGTTAGAGCTAAAATTAGCATGTTTAAAGTGATTTTCATGCTTCAATTGGCCCTAAACACAAGATTTATGGAATGGTTAAAAGTGCATGAAAATGGCCAATTTACTCACTCTGAGTTCTCAAAAAGGGTGTCTTCACCCCAGGAAGTTAATTAAATACGATTTGGAGGCATTTAATGATCAAGCAAAAACGGCTGATTTTCGACAAAAGAGATAACACCCCCCCATTACGTCATGCTTCAAAAATGTGGAAAATGGTCCGTTTTCAAATGTTTTATTTTTGAACGTCAGTTCACATTTGTAGGTAGATCATCAGTGTTAGAGCTAAAATTAGCATGTTTAAAGTGATTTTCATGCTTCCAGGGGCCCTAAACACAAGATTTATGGAACGGTTAAAAGTGCCTGAAAATGGCCAATTTACTCACCCTGGGTTCTCAAAGAGGGGTTCTTCACCCCGGGAAGTTAATTAAATACCATTTGGAGGCATTTAATGTTCAAGCAAAAACGGCTGATTTTCGACAAAAGAGATAACACCCCCCATTACGTCATGCTTCAGAAATGTGGAAAATGGTCCGTTTTCAAATGTTTTATTTTTGAACGTCAGTTCACATTTGTAGGTGGATCATCAGTGTTAGAGCTAAAATTAGCATGTTTAAAGTGATTTTCATGCTTCCAGGGGCTCGGGAAGTGAATTAAATACCATTTGGAGGCATTTAATGTTCAAGCAAAAACGGCTGATTTTCGACAAAATAGATAACACCCCCCCATTACGTCATGCTTCAGAAATGTGGAAAATGGTCCATTTTCAAATGTTTTATTTTTGAACGTCAGTTCACATTTGTAGGTGGATCATCAGTGTCAGAGCTAAAATTAGCATGTTTAAAGTGATTTTCATGCTTCCAGGGGCCCTAAACACAAGATTTATGGAATGGTTAAAAGTGCATGAAAATGGCCAATTTACTCACTCTGAGTTCTCAAAAAGGGTTTCTTCACCCCGGGAAGTTAATTTAATACCATTTGGAGGCATTTAATGTTCAAGCAAAAACGGCTGATTTTCGACAAAAGAGATTTCACCCCCCCATTATGTCATGCTTCAGAAATGTGGAAAATGGTCCGTTTTCAAATGTTTTAATTTTGAACGTCAGTTCACATTTGTAGGTGGATCATCAGTGTTAGAGCTAAAATTAGCATGTTTAAAGTGATTTTCATGCTTCCAGGGGCCCTAAACACAAGATTTATGGAATGGTTAAAAGTGCATGAAAATGGCCAATTTACTCACTCCGAGTTCTCAAAAAGGGTTTCTTCACCCCGGGAAGTTAATTAAATAACATTTGGAGGCATTTAATGTTCAAGCAAAAACAGCAGATTTTTGACAAAAGAGATAACACACCCTTTACGTCATGCTTCAGAAATGTGGAAAATGGTCAGTTTTCAAATGTTTTATTTTTGAACGTCAGTTCACATTTGTAGGTGGATCATCAGTGTTAGAGCTAAAATTAGCATGTTTAAAGTGATTTTCATGCTTCCAGGGGCCCTAAACACAAGAATTATGGAATGGTTAAAAGAGCATGAAAATGGCCAATTTACTCACTCTGAGTTCTCAAAAAGGGTTTCTTCACCCCGGGAAGGTAATTAAATACCATTTGGAGGCATTTAATGTTCAAGCAAAAACAGCTGATTTTCGACAAAAGAGATAACACCCCCCCATTACGTCATGCTTCCGAAATGTGGAAAATGGCCCGTTTTCAAATGTTTTATTTTTGAACGTAAGTTCACATTTGTAGGTGGATCATCAGTGTTAGAGCTAAAATTAGCATGTTTAAAGTGATTTTCATGCTTCCAGGGGCCCTAAACACAAGATTTATGGAATAGTTAAAAGTGCATGAAAATGGCCAATTTACTCACTCTGAGGTCTCAAAAAGGGTTTCTTCACCCCGGGAAGGTAATTAAATGCCATTTGGAGGCATTTAATGTTCAAGCAAAAACAGCTGATTTTCGACAAAAGAGATAACACCCCCCATTACGTCATGCTTCAGAAATGGGGAAAATGCTCCATTTTCAAATGGTTTTTTTTTTAACGTCAGTTCACATTTGTAGGTGGATCATCAGTGATAGAGCTAAAATTAGCATGTTTAAAGTGATTTTCATGCTTCCAGGGGCTCGGGAAATAAATTAAATACTATGTGGAGGCATTTAATGTTCAAGCAAAAACAGCTAATTTTTGACAAAAGAGATAACACCCCCCCATTAGGTCATGCTTCAGAAATGTGGAAAATGGTCCATTTTCAAATGTTTTATTTTTGAACGTCAGTTCACATTTGTAGGTGGATCATCAGTGTTAGAGCTAAAATTAGCATGTTTAAAGTGATTTTCATGCTTCCAGGGGCCCTAAACACAAGATTTATGGAATGGTTAAAAGTGCATGAAAATGGCCAATTTACTCACTCTGAGTTCTCAAAAAGGGTTTCTTCACCCCGGGAAGTTAATTAAATACCATTTGGAGGCATTTATTGTTCAAGCAAAAAAGGCTGATTTTCGACAAAAGAGATTTCACCCCCCCATTTTGTCATGCTTCAGAAATGTGGAAAATGGTCCGTTTTCAAATGTTTTATTTTTGAACGTCAGTTCACATTTGTAGGTGGATCATCAGTGTTAGAGCTAAAATTAGCATGTTTAAAGTGATTTTCATGCTTCCAGGGGCTCGGGACGTGAATTTAATACTATTTGGAGGCATTTATTGTTCAAGCAAAAACGGCTGATTTTCGACAAAAGAGATAACCCCCCCCCATTACGTCATGCTTCAGAAATGTGGAAAATGGTCCGTTTTCAAATGTTTTATTTTTGAACATCAGTTCACTTTTGTAGGTGGATCATCAGTGTTAGAGCTAAAATTAGCATGTTTAAAGTGATTTTCATGCTTCCAAGGGCCCAAAACACAAGATTTGAGGAATGGTCAAAAGTGCATTAAAATGGCCAATTAACTCACTCTGAGTTCTCAAAAAGGGTTTCTTCACCCCGGGAAGTTAATTAAATACTATTTGGCGGCATTTAATGTTCAAGCAAAAACGGCTGATTTTCGACAAAAGAGATAACACCCCCCCATTACGTCATGCTTCAGAAATGTGGAAAAAAGTCAGTTTTCAAATGTTTTATTTTTGAACGTCAGTTCACATTTGTAGGTGGATCCTCAGTGTAAGAGCTAAAATTTGCATGTTTAAAGTGATTTTCATGCTTCAATTGGCCCTAAACACAAGATTTATGGAATGGTTAAAAGTGCATGAAAATGGCCTATTTACTCACTCTGAGTTCTCAAAAAGGGTTTCTTCACCCTGGGAAGTTAATTAAATACCATTTGGAGGCATTTAATGTTCAAGCAAAAACGGCTGATTTTCGACAAAAGAGATAACACCCCCCATTACGTCATGCTTCAGAAATGTGGAAAATGGTCCGTTTTCAAATGTTTTATTTTTGAACGGCAGTTCACATTTGCAGGTGGATCATCAGTGTTAGAGCTAAAATTTGCATGTTTAAAGTGATTTTCATGCTTCCAGGGGCCCTAAACACAAGATTTATAGAATGGTTAAAAGTGCATGAAAATGGCCAATTTACTCACTCTGAGTTCTCAAAAAGGGTTTCTACACCCCGGGAAGTAAATTAAATACCATTTGGAGGCATTTAATGTTCAAGCAAAAACGGCTGATTTTCGACAAAAGAGATAACACCCCCCATTACGTCATGCTTCAGAAATGTGGAAAATGGTCCGTTTTCAAATGTTTTTTTTTAACGTCAGTTCACATTTGCTGGTGCATCATCAGTGTTAGAGCTAAAATTAGCATGTTTAAAGTGATTTTCATGCTTCCAAGGGCTCGTGAAGTGAATTAAATACTATTTAGAGGCATTTAATGTTCAAGCAAAAACGGCAGATTTTCGATAAAAGAGATTACACCCCCCATTACGTCATGCTTCAGAAATGTGGAAAATGGTCCGTTTTCAAATGTTTTATTTTTGAACGTCAGTTCACATTTGTAGGTGGATCATCAGTGTTAGAGCTAAAATTAGCATGTTTAAAGTGATTTTCATGCTTCCAGGGGCCCTAAACACAAGATTTATGGAATGGTTAAAAGTGCATGAAAATGGCCAATTTACTCACTCTGAGTTCTCAAAAAGGGTTTCTTCACCCCGGGAAGTTAATTAAATACCATTT
Source organism: Lissotriton vulgaris (assembly GCF_964263255.1). Classification (NCBI taxonomy): domain Eukaryota; kingdom Metazoa; phylum Chordata; class Amphibia; order Caudata; family Salamandridae; genus Lissotriton; species Lissotriton vulgaris. The sequence goes on from NC_141696.1 coordinate 487,532,159, forward strand.
GGAGGCATTTAATGTTCAAGCAAAAACTGCTGATTTTCGACAAAAGAAATAACACCCCCCCCATTACGTCATGCTTCAGAAATGTGGAAAATGGTCCATTTTCAAATGTTTTATTTTTGAACGTCAGTTCACATTTGTAGGTGGATCATCAGTGTTAGAACTAAAATTAGCATGTTTAAAGTAATTTTCATGCTTCCAGGGGCTCGGGAAGTGAATTAAATACTATTTAGAGGCATTTATTGTTCAAGCAAAAACAGCTGATTTTTGACAAAAGAGATAACACTACCCCATTACGTCATGCTTCAGAAATGTGGAAAATGGTCCGTTTTCAAATGTTTTATTTTTGAACGTCAGTTCACATTTGTAGGTGGATCATCAGTGTGAGAGCTAAAATTAGCATGTTTAAAGTGATTTTCATGCTTCCAGGGGCCCTAAACACAAGATTTATGGAATGGTTAAAAGTGCATGAAAATGGCCAATTTACTCACTCTGAGTTCTCAAAAAGGGTTTCTTCACCCCGGGAAGTTAATTTAATACCATTTGGAGGCATTTAATGTTCAAGCAAAAACGGCTGATTTTCGACAAAAGAGATTTCACCCCCCCATTATGTCATGCTTCAGAAATGTGGAAAGTGGTCCGTTTTCAAATGTTTTAATTTTGAACGTCAGTTCACATTTGTAGGTGGATCATCAGTGTTAGAGCTAAAATTAGCATGTTTAAAGTGATTTTCATGCTTCCAGGGGCCCTAAACACAAAATTTATGGAATGGTTAAAAGTGCATGAAAATGGCCAATTTACTCACTCCGAGTTCTCAAAAAGGGTTTCTTCACCCCGGGAAGTTAATTAAATAACATTTGGAGGCATTTAATGTTCAAGCAAAAACAGCAGATTTTTGACAAAAGAGATAACACCCCCCTTTACGTCATGCTTCAGAAATGTGGAAAATGGTCAGTTTTCAAATGTTTTATTTTTGAACGTCAGTTCACATTTGTAGGTGGATCATCAGTGTTAGAGCTAAAATTAGCATGTTTAAAGTGATTTTCATGCTTCCAGGGGCCCTAAACACAAGAATTATGGAATGGTTAAAAGAGCATGAAAATGGCCAATTTACTCACTCTGAGTTCTCAAAAAGGGTTTCTTCACCCCGGGAAGGTAAATAAATACCATTTGGAGGCATTTAATGTTCAAGCAAAAACAGCTGATTTTCGACAAAAGAGATAACACCCCCCAATTACGTCATGCTTCCGAAATGTGGAAAATGGCCCGTTTTCAAATGTTTTATTTTTGAACGTCAGTTCACATTTGTAGGTGGATCATCAGTGTTAGAGCTAAAATTAGCATGTTTAAAGTGATTTTCATGCTTCCAGGGGCCCTAAACACAAGATTTATGGAATGGTTAAAAGTGCATGAAAATGGCCAATTTACTCACTCTGAGTTCTCAAAAAGGGTTTCTTCACCCCGGGAAGTTAATTAAATACCATTTGGAGGCATTTATTGTTCAAGCAAAAAAGGCTGATTTTCGACAAAAGAGATTTCACCCCCCCATTTTGTCATGCTTCAGAAATGTGGAAAATGGTCTGTTTTCAAATGTTTTATTTTTGAACGTCAGTTCACATTTGTAGGTGGATCATCAGTGTTAGAGCTAAAATTAGCATGTTTAAAGTGATTTTCATGCTTCCAGGGGCTCGGGAAGTGAATTTAATACTATTTGGAGGCATTTATTGTTCAAGCAAAAACGGCTGATTTTCTACAAAAGAGATAACCCCCCCCCCCATTACGTCATGCTTCAGAAATGTGGAAAATGGTCCGTTTTCAAATGTTTTATTTTTGAACATCAGTTCACTTTTGTAGGTGGATCATCAGTGTTAGAGCTAAAATTAGCATGTTTAAAGTGATTTTCATGCTTCCAAGGGCCCAAAACACAAGATTTGAGGAATGGTCAAAAGTGCATTAAAATGGCCAATTAACTCACTCTGAGTTCTCAAAAAGGGTTTCTTCACCCCGGGAAGTTAATTAAATACTATTTGGCGGCATTTAATGTTCAAGCAAAAACGGCTGATTTTCGACAAAAGAGATAACACCCCCCCATTACGTCATGCTTCAGAAATGTGGAAAAAAGTCAGTTTTCAAATGTTTTATTTTTGAACGTCAGTTCACATTTGTAGGTGGATCCTTAGTGTAAGAGCTAAAATTTGCATGTTTAAAGTGATTTTCATGCTTCAATTGGCCCTAAACACAAGATTTATGGAATGGTTAAAAGTGCATGAAAATGGCCTATTTACTCACTCTGAGTTCTCAAAAAGGGTTTCTTCACCCTGGGAAGTTAATTAAATACCATTTGGAGGCATTTAATGTTCAAGCAAAAACGGCTGATTTTCGACAAAAGAGATAACACCCCCCATTACGTCATGCTTCAGAAATGTGGAAAATGGTCCGTTTTCAAATGTTTTATTTTTGAACGGCAGTTCACATTTGCAGGTGGATCATCAGTGTTAGAGCTAAAATTTGCATGTTTAAAGTGATTTTCATGCTTCCAGGGGCCCTAAACACAAGATTTATGGAATGGTTAAAAGTGCATGAAAATGGCCAATTTACTCACTCTGAGGTCTCAAAAAGGGTTTCTTCACCCCGGGAAGTTAATTAAATGCCATTTGGAGGCATTTAATGTTCAAGCAAAAACAGCTGATTTTCGACAAAAGAGATAACACCCCCCCCATTACGTCATGCTTCAGAAATGTAGAAAATGGTCCGTTTTCAAATGTTTTATTTATGAACATCAGTTCACATTTGTAGGTCGATCATCAGTTTTGGAGCTAAAATTAGCATGTTTAAAAGGATTTTCATGCTTCCAGGGGCACGGGAAATGAATTAAATACTATGTGGAGGCATTTAATGTTCAAGCAAAAACAGCTGATTTTTGACAAAAGAGATAACACCCCCCCATTACGTCATGCTTCAGAAATGTGGAAAATGGTCCGTTTTCAAATGTTTTATTTTTGAACATCAGTTCACTTTTGTAGGTGGATCATCAGTGTTAGAGCTAAAATTAGCATGTTTAAAGTGATTTTCATGCTTCCAAGGGCCCAAAACACAAGATTTGAGGAATGGTCAAAAGTGCATGAAAATGGCCAATTAACTCACTCTGAGTTCTCAAAAAGGGTTTCTTCACCCCGGGAAGTTAATTAAATACTATTTGGCGGCATTTAATGTTCAAGCAAAAACGGCTGATTTTCGACAAAAGAGATAACACCCCCCCATTACGTCATGCTTCAGAAATGTGGAAAAAAGTCAGTTTTCAAATGTTTTATTTTTGAACGTCAGTTCACATTTGTAGGTGGATCCTCAGTGTAAGAGCTAAAATTTGCATGTTTAAAGTGATTTTCATGCTTCAATTGGCCCTAAACACAAGATTTATGGAATGGTTAAAAGTGCATGAAAATGGCCTATTTACTCACTCTGAGTTCTCAAAAAGGGTTTCTTCACCCTGGGAAGTTAATTAAATACCATTTGGAGGCATTTAATGTTCAAGCAACAACGGCTGATTTTCGACAAAAGAGATAACACCCCCCATTACGTCATGCTTCAGAAATGTGGAAAATGGTCCGTTTTCAAATGTTTTATTTTTGAACGGCAGTTCACATTTGCAGGTGGATCATCAGTGTTAGAGCTAAAATTTGCATGTTTAAAGTGATTTTCATGCTTCAATTGGCCCTAAACACAAGATTTATGGAATGGTTAAAAGTGCATGAAAATGGCCAATTTACTCACTCTGAGTTCTCAAAAAGGGTTTCTTCACCCCTGGAAGTTAATTAAATACCATTTGGAGGCATTTAAATTTCAAGCAAAAACGCCTGATTTTCGACAAAAGAGATTTCACCCCCCCCCATTATGTCATACTTCAGAAATGTGGAAAATGGTCCGTTTTCAAATGTTTTCATTTTGAACGTCAGTTCACATTTGTAGGTGAATCATCAGTGTTAGAGCTAAAATTAGCATGTTTAAAGTGATTTTCATGCTTCAGGGGCCGTAAACACAAGATTTATAGAATGGTTAAAAGTGCATGAAAATGGCCAATTTACTCACTCTGAGTTCTCAAAAAGGGTTTCTTCACCCCGGGAAGTAAATTAAATACCATTTGGAGGCATTTAATGTTCAAGCAAAAACGGCTGATTTTGGACAAAAGAGATAACACCCCCCCCCATTACGTCATGCTTCAGAAATGTGGAAAATGGTCCGTTTTCAAATGTTTTATTTTTGAACGGCAGTTCACATTTGCAGGTGGATCATCAGTGTAAGAGCTAAAATTAGCATGTTTAAAGTGATTTTCATGCTTCCAGGGGCTCGGGAAATGAATTAAATATTATGTGGAGGCATTTAATGTTCAAGCAAAAACAGCTGATTTTTGACAAAAGAGATAACACCCCCCCATTACGTCATGCTTCAGAAATGTGGAAAATGGTCCGTTTTCAAATGTTTTATTTTTGAACGTCAGTTCACATTTGTAGGTGGATCATCAGTGTTAGAGCTAAAATTTGCAAGTTTAAAGTGATTTTCATGCTTCCAGGGGCTCGGGAAGTGAATTAAATACTATTTAGAGGCATTTAATGTTCAAGCAAAAACAGCTGATTTTTGACAAAAGAGATAACTCTCCCCCATTACGTCATGCTTCAGAAATGTGGAAAATGGTCCGTTTTCAAATGTTTTATTTTTGAACGTCAGTTCACATTTGTAGGTGGATCATCAGTGTTAGAGCTAAAATTAGCATGTTTAAAGTGATTTTCATGCTTCAATTGGCCCTAAACACAAGATTTATGGAATGGTTAAAAGTGCATGAAAATGGCCAATTTACTCACTCTGAGTTCTCAAAAAGGGTGTCTTCACCCCAGGAAGTTAATTAAATACGATTTGGAGGCATTTAATGATCAAGCAAAAACGGCTGATTTTCGACAAAAGAGATAACACCCCCCCATTACGTCATGCTTCAAAAATGTGGAAAATGGTCCGTTTTCAAATGTTTTATTTTTGAACGTCAGTTCACATTTGTAGGTAGATCATCAGTGTTAGAGCTAAAATTAGCATGTTTAAAGTGATTTTCATGCTTCCAGGGGCCCTAAACACAAGATTTATGGAACGGTTAAAAGTGCCTGAAAATGGCCAATTTACTCACCCTGGGTTCTCAAAGAGGGGTTCTTCACCCCGGGAAGTTAATTAAATACCATTTGGAGGCATTTAATGTTCAAGCAAAAACGGCTGATTTTCGACAAAAGAGATAACACCCCCCATTACGTCATGCTTCAGAAATGTGGAAAATGGTCCGTTTTCAAATGTTTTATTTTTGAACGTCAGTTCACATTTGTAGGTGGATCATCAGTGTTAGAGCTAAAATTAGCATGTTTAAAGTGATTTTCATGCTTCCAGGGGCTCGGGAAGTGAATTAAATACCATTTGGAGGCATTTAATGTTCAAGCAAAAACGGCTGATTTTCGACAAAATAGATAACACCCCCCCATTACGTCATGCTTCAGAAATGTGGAAAATGGTCCATTTTCAAATGTTTTATTTTTGAACGTCAGTTCACATTTGTAGGTGGATCATCAGTGTCAGAGCTAAAATTAGCATGTTTAAAGTGATTTTCATGCTTCCAGGGGCCCTAAACACAAGATTTATGGAATGGTTAAAAGTGCATGAAAATGGCCAATTTACTCACTCTGAGTTCTCAAAAAGGGTTTCTTCACCCCGGGAAGTTAATTTAATACCATTTGGAGGCATTTAATGTTCAAGCAAAAACGGCTGATTTTCGACAAAAGAGATTTCACCCCCCCATTATGTCATGCTTCAGAAATGTGGAAAATGGTCCGTTTTCAAATGTTTTAATTTTGAACGTCAGTTCACATTTGTAGGTGGATCATCAGTGTTAGAGCTAAAATTAGCATGTTTAAAGTGATTTTCATGCTTCCAGGGGCCCTAAACACAAGATTTATGGAATGGTTAAAAGTGCATGAAAATGGCCAATTTACTCACTCCGAGTTCTCAAAAAGGGTTTCTTCACCCCGGGAAGTTAATTAAATAACATTTGGAGGCATTTAATGTTCAAGCAAAAACAGCAGATTTTTGACAAAAGAGATAACACACCCTTTACGTCATGCTTCAGAAATGTGGAAAATGGTCAGTTTTCAAATGTTTTATTTTTGAACGTCAGTTCACATTTGTAGGTGGATCATCAGTGTTAGAGCTAAAATTAGCATGTTTAAAGTGATTTTCATGCTTCCAGGGGCCCTAAACACAAGAATTATGGAATGGTTAAAAGAGCATGAAAATGGCCAATTTACTCACTCTGAGTTCTCAAAAAGGGTTTCTTCACCCCGGGAAGGTAATTAAATACCATTTGGAGGCATTTAATGTTCAAGCAAAAACAGCTGATTTTCGACAAAAGAGATAACACCCCCCCATTACGTCATGCTTCCGAAATGTGGAAAATGGCCCGTTTTCAAATGTTTTATTTTTGAACGTCAGTTCACATTTGTAGGTGGATCATCAGTGTTAGAGCTAAAATTAGCATGTTTAAAGTGATTTTCATGCTTCCAGGGGCCCTAAACACAAGATTTATGGAATAGTTAAAAGTGCATGAAAATGGCCAATTTACTCACTCTGAGGTCTCAAAAAGGGTTTCTTCACCCCGGGAAGGTAATTAAATGCCATTTGGAGGCATTTAATGTTCAAGCAAAAACAGCTGATTTTCGACAAAAGAGATAACACCCCCCATTACGTCATGCTTCAGAAATGGGGAAAATGCTCCATTTTCAAATGGTTTTTTTTTTAACGTCAGTTCACATTTGTAGGTGGATCATCAGTGATAGAGCTAAAATTAGCATGTTTAAAGTGATTTTCATGCTTCCAGGGGCTCGGGAAATAAATTAAATACTATGTGGAGGCATTTAATGTTCAAGCAAAAACAGCTAATTTTTGACAAAAGAGATAACACCCCCCCATTAGGTCATGCTTCAGAAATGTGGAAAATGGTCCATTTTCAAATGTTTTATTTTTGAACGTCAGTTCACATTTGTAGGTGGATCATCAGTGTTAGAGCTAAAATTAGCATGTTTAAAGTGATTTTCATGCTTCCAGGGGCCCTAAACACAAGATTTATGGAATGGTTAAAAGTGCATGAAAATGGCCAATTTACTCACTCTGAGTTCTCAAAAAGGGTTTCTTCACCCCGGGAAGTTAATTAAATACCATTTGGAGGCATTTATTGTTCAAGCAAAAAAGGCTGATTTTCGACAAAAGAGATTTCACCCCCCCATTTTGTCATGCTTCAGAAATGTGGAAAATGGTCCGTTTTCAAATGTTTTATTTTTGAACGTCAGTTCACATTTGTAGGTGGATCATCAGTGTTAGAGCTAAAATTAGCATGTTTAAAGTGATTTTCATGCTTCCAGGGGCTCGGGACGTGAATTTAATACTATTTGGAGGCATTTATTGTTCAAGCAAAAACGGCTGATTTTCGACAAAAGAGATAACCCCCCCCCATTACGTCATGCTTCAGAAATGTGGAAAATGGTCCGTTTTCAAATGTTTTATTTTTGAACATCAGTTCACTTTTGTAGGTGGATCATCAGTGTTAGAGCTAAAATTAGCATGTTTAAAGTGATTTTCATGCTTCCAAGGGCCCAAAACACAAGATTTGAGGAATGGTCAAAAGTGCATTAAAATGGCCAATTAACTCACTCTGAGTTCTCAAAAAGGGTTTCTTCACCCCGGGAAGTTAATTAAATACTATTTGGCGGCATTTAATGTTCAAGCAAAAACGGCTGATTTTCGACAAAAGAGATAACACCCCCCCATTACGTCATGCTTCAGAAATGTGGAAAAAAGTCAGTTTTCAAATGTTTTATTTTTGAACGTCAGTTCACATTTGTAGGTGGATCCTCAGTGTAAGAGCTAAAATTTGCATGTTTAAAGTGATTTTCATGCTTCAATTGGCCCTAAACACAAGATTTATGGAATGGTTAAAAGTGCATGAAAATGGCCTATTTACTCACTCTGAGTTCTCAAAAAGGGTTTCTTCACCCTGGGAAGTTAATTAAATACCATTTGGAGGCATTTAATGTTCAAGCAAAAACGGCTGATTTTCGACAAAAGAGATAACACCCCCCATTACGTCATGCTTCAGAAATGTGGAAAATGGTCCGTTTTCAAATGTTTTATTTTTGAACGGCAGTTCACATTTGCAGGTGGATCATCAGTGTTAGAGCTAAAATTTGCATGTTTAAAGTGATTTTCATGCTTCCAGGGGCCCTAAACACAAGATTTATAGAATGGTTAAAAGTGCATGAAAATGGCCAATTTACTCACTCTGAGTTCTCAAAAAGGGTTTCTACACCCCGGGAAGTAAATTAAATACCATTTGGAGGCATTTAATGTTCAAGCAAAAACGGCTGATTTTCGACAAAAGAGATAACACCCCCCATTACGTCATGCTTCAGAAATGTGGAAAATGGTCCGTTTTCAAATGTTTTTTTTTAACGTCAGTTCACATTTGCTGGTGCATCATCAGTGTTAGAGCTAAAATTAGCATGTTTAAAGTGATTTTCATGCTTCCAAGGGCTCGTGAAGTGAATTAAATACTATTTAGAGGCATTTAATGTTCAAGCAAAAACGGCAGATTTTCGATAAAAGAGATTACACCCCCCATTACGTCATGCTTCAGAAATGTGGAAAATGGTCCGTTTTCAAATGTTTTATTTTTGAACGTCAGTTCACATTTGTAGGTGGATCATCAGTGTTAGAGCTAAAATTAGCATGTTTAAAGTGATTTTCATGCTTCCAGGGGCCCTAAACACAAGATTTATGGAATGGTTAAAAGTGCATGAAAATGGCCAATTTACTCACTCTGAGTTCTCAAAAAGGGTTTCTTCACCCCGGGAAGTTAATTAAATACCATTTGGAGGCATTTAATGTTCAAGCAAAAACTGCTGATTTTCGACAAAAGAAATAACACCCCCCCCATTACGTCATGCTTCAGAAATGTGGAAAATGGTCCATTTTCAAATGTTTTATTTTTGAACGTCAGTTCACATTTGTAGGTGGATCATCAGTGTTAGAACTAAAATTAGCATGTTTAAAGTAATTTTCATGCTTCCAGGGGCTCGGGAAGTGAATTAAATACTATTTAGAGGCATTTATTGTTCAAGCAAAAACAGCTGATTTTTGACAAAAGAGATAACACTACCCCATTACGTCATGCTTCAGAAATGTGGAAAATGGTCCGTTTTCAAATGTTTTATTTTTGAACGTCAGTTCACATTTGTAGGTGGATCATCAGTGTGAGAGCTAAAATTAGCATGTTTAAAGTGATTTTCATGCTTCCAGGGGCCCTAAACACAAGATTTATGGAATGGTTAAAAGTGCATGAAAATGGCCAATTTACTCACTCTGAGTTCTCAAAAAGGGTTTCTCCACCCCGGGAAGTTAATTTAATACCATTTGGAGGCATTTAATGTTCAAGCAAAAACGGCTGATTTTCGACAAAAGAGATTTCACCCCCCCATTATGTCATGCTTCAGAAATGTGGAAAGTGGTCCGTTTTCAAATGTTTTAATTTTGAACGTCAGTTCACATTTGTAGGTGGATCATCAGTGTTAGAGCTAAAATTAGCATGTTTAAAGTGATTTTCATGCTTCCAGGGGCCCTAAACACAAAATTTATGGAATGGTTAAAAGTGCATGAAAATGGCCAATTTACTCACTCCGAGTTCTCAAAAAGGGTTTCTTCACCCCGGGAAGTTAATTAAATAACATTTGGAGGCATTTAATGTTCAAGCAAAAACAGCAGATTTTTGACAAAAGAGATAACACCCCCCTTTACGCCATGCTTCAGAAATGTGGAAAATGGTCAGTTTTCAAATGTTTTATTTTTGAACGTCAGTTCACATTTGTAGGTGGATCATCAGTGTTAGAGCTAAAATTAGCATGTTTAAAGTGATTTTCATGCTTCCAGGGGCCCTAAACACAAGAATTATGGAATGGTTAAAAGAGCATGAAAATGGCCAATTTACTCACTCTGAGTTCTCAAAAAGGGTTTCTTCACCCCGGGAAGGTAAATAAATACCATTTGGAGGCATTTAATGTTCAAGCAAAAACAGCTGATTTTCGACAAAAGAGATAACACCCCCCAATTACGTCATGCTTCCGAAATGTGGAAAATGGCCCGTTTTCAAATGTTTTATTTTTGAACGTCAGTTCACATTTGTAGGTGGATCATCAGTGTTAGAGCTAAAATTAGCATGTTTAAAGTGATTTTCATGCTTCCAGGGGCCCTAAACACAAGATTTATGGAATGGTTAAAAGTGCATGAAAATGGCCAATTTACTCACTCTGAGGTCTCAAAAAGGGTTTCTTCACCCCGGGAAGGTAATTAAATGCCATTTGGAGGCATTTAATGTTCAAGCAAAAACAGCTGATTTTCGACAAAAGAGATAACACCCCCCCCATTATGTCATGCTTCAGAAATGGGGAAAATGCTCCATTTTCAAATGGTTTTTTTTTAACGTCAGTTCACATTTGTAGGTGGATCATCAGTGATAGAGCTAAAATTAGCATGTTTAAAGTGATTTTCATGCTTCCAGGGGCTCGGGAAGTGAATTAAATACCATTTGGAGGCATTTAATGTTCAAGCAAAAATGGATGATTTTCGACAAAATAGATAACACCCCCCCATTACGTCATGCTTCAGAAATGTGGAAAATGGTCCGTTTTCAAATGATTTATTTATGAACGTCAGTTCACATTTGTAGGTCGATCATCAGTTTTGGAGCTAAAATTAGCATGTTTAAAGTGATTTTCATGCTTCCAGGGGCTCGGGAAATGAATTAAATACTATGTGGAGGCATTTAATGTTCAAGCAAAAACAGCTGATTTTTGACAAAAGAGATAACACCCCCCCATTAGGTCATGCTTCAGAAATGTGGAAAATGGTCCATTTTCAAATGTTTTATTTTTGAACGTCAGTTCACATTTGTAGGTGGATCATCAGTGTTAGAGCTAAAATTAGCATGTTTAAAGTGATTTTCATGCTTCCAGGGGCCCTAAACACAAGATTTATGGAATGGTTAAAAGTGCATGAAAATGGCCAATTTACTCACTCTGAGTTCTCAAAAAGGGTTTCTTCACCCCGGGAAGTTAATTAAATACCATTTGGAGGCATTAATTGTTCAAGCAAAAAAGGCTGATTTTCGACAAAAGAGATTTCACCCCCCCCATTTTGTCATGCTTCAGAAATGTGGAAAATGGTCCGTTTTCAAATGTTTTATTTTTGAACGTCAGTTCACATTTGTAGGTGGATCATCAGTGTTAGAGCTAAAATTAGCATGTTTAAAGTGATTTTCATGCTTCCAGGGGCTCGGGAAGTGAATTTAATACTATTTGGAGGCATTTATTGTTCAAGCAAAAACGGCTGATTTTCGACAAAAGAGATAACCCCCCCCCCATTACGTCATGCTTCAGAAATGTGGAAAATGGTCCGTTTTCAAATGTTTTATTTTTGAACATCAGTTCACTTTTGTAGGTGGATCATCAGTGTTAGAGCTAAAATTAGCATGTTTAAAGTGATTTTCATGCTTCCAAGGGCCCAAAACACAAGATTTGAGGAATGGTCAAAAGTGCATTAAAATGGCCAATTAACTCACTCTGAGTTCTCAAAAAGGGTTTCTTCACCCCGGGAAGTTAATTAAATACTATTTGGCGGCATTTAATGTTCAAGCAAAAACGGCTGATTTTCGACAAAAGAGATAACACCCCCCCATTACGTCATGCTTCAGAAATGTGGAAAAAAGTCAGTTTTCAAATGTTTTATTTTTGAACGTCAGTTCACATTTGTAGGTGGATCCTTAGTGTAAGAGCTAAAATTTGCATGTTTAAAGTGATTTTCATGCTTCAATTGGCCCTAAACACAAGATTTATGGAATGGTTAAAAGTGCATGAAAATGGCCTATTTACTCACTCTGAGTTCTCAAAAAGGGTTTCTTCACCCTGGGAAGTTAATTAAATACCATTTGGAGGCATTTAATGTTCAAGCAAAAACGGCTGATTTTCGACAAAAGAGATAACACCCCCCATTACGTCATGCTTCAGAAATGTGGAAAATGGTCCGTTTTCAAATGTTTTATTTTTGAACGGCAGTTCACATTTGCAGGTGGATCATCAGTGTTAGAGCTAAAATTTGCATGTTTAAAGTGATTTTCATGCTTCAATTGGCCCTAAACACAAGATTTATGGAATGGTTAAAAGTGCATGAAAATGGCAAATTTACTCACTCTGAGTTCTCAAAAAGGGGTTCTTCACCCCTGGAAGTTAATTAAATACCATTTGGAGGCATTTAAATTTCAAGCAAAAACGCCTGATTTTCGACAAAAGAGATTTCACCCCCCCCCATTATGTCATGCTTCAGAAATGTGGAAAATGGTCCGTTTTCAAATGTTTTATTTTTGAACGGCAGTTCACATTTGCAGGTGGATCATCAGTGTAAGAGCTAAAATTAGCATGTTTAAAGTGATTTTCATGCTTCCAGGGGCTCGGGAAATGAATTAAATATTATGTGGAGGCATTTAATGTTCAAGCAAAAACAGCTGATTTTTGACAAAAGAGATAACACCCCCCCATTACGTCATGCTTCAGAAATGTGGAAAATGGTCCGTTTTCAAATGTTTTATTTTTGAACGTCAGTTCACATTTGTAGGTGGATCATCAGTGTTAGAGCTAAAATTAGCAAGTTTAAAGTGATTTTCATGCTTCCAGGGGCTCGGGAAGTGAATTAAATACTATTTAGAGGCATTTAATGTTCAAGCAAAAACGGCTGATTTTCGACAAAAGAGATAACACCCCCCATTACGTCATGCTTTAGAAATGTGGAAAATGGTCCGTTTTCAAATGTTTTATTTTTGAACGTCAGTTCACATTTGTTGGTGGATAATCAGTGTTAGAGCTAAAATTAGCATGTTTAAAGTGATTTTCATGCTTCCAGGGGCCCTAAACACAAGATTTATAGAATGGTTAAAAGTGCATGAAAATGGCCAATTTACTCACTCTGAGTTCTCAAAAAGGGTTTCTACACCCCGGGAAGTAAATTAAATACCATTTGGAGGCATTTAATGTTCAAGCAAAAACGGCTGATTTTCGACAAAAGAGATAACACCCCCCATTACGTCATGCTTCAGAAATGTGGAAAATGGTCCGTTTTCAAATGTTTTTTTTTTAACGTCAGTTCACATTTGCTGATGCATCATCAGTGTTAGAGCTAAAATTAGCATGTTTAAAGTGATTTTCATGCTTCCAAGGGCTCGTGAAGTGAATTAAATACTATTTAGAGGCATTTAATGTTCAAGCAAAAACGGCAGATTTTCGATAAAAGAGATTACACCCCCCATTACGTCATGCTTCAGAAATGTGGAAAATGGTCCGTTTTCAAATGTTTTATTTTTGAACGTCAGTTCACATTTGTAGGTGGATCATCAGTGTTAGAGCTAAAATTAGCATGTTTAAAGTGATTTTCATGCTTCCAGGGGCCCTAAACACAAGATTTATGGAATGGTTAAAAGTGCATGAAAATGGCCAATTTACTCACTCTGAGTTCTCAAAAAGGGTTTCTTCACCCCGGGAAGTTAATTAAATACCATTTGGAGGCATTTAATGTTCAAGCAAAAACTGCTGATTTTCGACAAAAGAAATAACACCCCCCCATTACGTCATGCTTCAGAAATGTGGAAAATGGTCCATTTTCAAATGTTTTGTTTTTGAACGTCAGTTCACATTTGTAGGTGGATCATCAGTGTTAGAACTAAAATTAGCATGTTTAAAGTAATTTTCATGCTTCCAGGGGCTCGGGAAGTGAATTAAATACTATTTAGAGGCATTTATTGTTCAAGCAAAAACAGCTGATTTTTGACAAAAGAGATAACACTACCCCATTACGTCATGCTTCAGAAATGTGGAAAATGGTCCGTTTTCAAATGTTTTATTTTTGAACGTCAGTTCACATTTGTAGGTGGATCATCAGTGTGAGAGCTAAAATTAGCATGTTTAAAGTGATTTTCATGCTTCCAGGGGCCCTAAACACAAGATTTATGGAATGGTTAAAAGTGCATGAAAATGGCCAATTTACTCACTCTGAGTTCTCAAAAAGGGTTTCTTCACCCCGGGAAGTTAATTTAATGCCATTTGGAGGCATTTAATGTTCAAGCAAAAACGGCTGATTTTCGACAAAAGAGATTTCACCCCCCCCATTATGTCATGCTTCAGAAATGTGGAAAATGGTCCGTTTTCAAATGTTTTAATTTTGAACGTCAGTTCACATTTGTAGGTGGATCATCAGTGTTAGAGCTAAAATTAGCATGTTTAAAGTGATTTTCATGCTTCCAGGGGCCCTAAACACAAGATTTATGGAATGGTTAAAAGTGCATGAAAATGGCCAATTTACTCACTCCGAGTTCTCAAAAAGGGTTTCTTCACCCCGGGAAGTTAATTAAATAACATTTGGAGGCATTTAATGTTCAAGCAAAAACAGCAGATTTTTGACAAAAGAGATAACACCCCCCTTTACGTCATGCTTCAGAAATGTGAAAAATGGTCAGTTTTCAAATGTTTTATTTTTGAACGTCAGTTCACATTTGTAGGTGGATCATCAGTGTTAGAGCTAAAATTAGCATGTTTAAAGTGATTTTCATGCTTCCAGGGGCCCTAAACACAAGAATTATGGAATGGTTAAAAGAGCATGAAAATGGCCAATTTACTCACTCTGAGTTCTCAAAAAGGGTTTCTTCACCCCGGGAAGGTAATTAAATACCATTTGGAGGCATTTAATGTTCAAGCAAAAACAGCTGATTTTCGACAAAAGAGATAACACCCCCCCATTACGTCATGCTTCCGAAATGTGGAAAATGGTCCGTTTTCAAATGTTTTATTTTTGAACGTCAGTTCACATTTGTAGGTGGATCATCAGTGTTAGAGCTAAAATTAGCATGTTTAAAGTGATTTTCATGCTTCCAGGGGCCCTAAACACAAGATTTATGGAATGGTTAAAAGTGCATGAAAATGGCCAATTTACTCACTCTGAGGTCTCAAAAAGGGTTTCTTCACCCCGGGAAGGTAATTAAATGCCATTTGGAGGCATTTAATGTTCAAGCAAAAACAGCTGATTTTCGACAAAAGAGATAACACCCCCCCATTACGTCATGCTTCAGAAATGGGGAAAATGCTCCATTTTCAAATGGTTTTTTTTTAACGTCAGTTCACATTTGTAGGTGGATCATCAGTGATAGAGCTAAAATTAACATGTTTAAAGTGATTTTCATGCTTCCAGGGGCTCGGGAAGTGAATTAAATACCATTTGGAGGCATTTAATGTTCAAGCAAAAATGGATGATTTTCGACAAAATAGATAACACCCCCCCATTACGTCATGCTTCAGAAATGTGGAAAATGGTCCGTTTTCAAATGTTTTATTTTTGAACGTCAGTTCACATTTGTAGGTGGATCATCAGTGTTAGAGCTAAAATTAGCATGTTTAAAGTGATTTTCATGCTTCCAGGGGCCCTAAACACAAGATTTATGGAATGGTTAAAAGTGCATGAAAATGGCCAATTTACTCACTCTGAGTTCTCAAAAAGGGTTTCTTCACCCCGGGAAGTTAATTAAATACCATTTGTAGGCATTTAATGTTAAAGCAAAAACGGCTGATTTTCGACAAAAGAGATAACACCCCCCCCCCATTACGTCATGCTTCAGAAATGTGGAAAATGGTCCGTTTTCAAATGTTTTATTTATGAACGTCAGTTCACATTTGTAGGTCGATCATCAGTTTTGGAGCTAAAATTAGCATGTTTAAAGTGATTTTCATGCTTCCAGGGGCTCGGGAAATGAATTAAATACTATGTGGAGGCATTTAATGTTCAAGCAAAAACAGCTGATTTTTGACAAAAGAGATAACACCCCCCCATTAGGTCATGCTTCAGAAATGTGGAAAATGATCCATTTTCAAATGTTTTATTTTTGAACGTCAGTTCACATTTGTAGGTGGATCATCAGTGTTAGAGCTAAAATTTGCATGTTTAAAGTGATTTTCATGCTTCCAGGGGCCCTAAACACAAGATTTATGGAATGGTTAAAAGTGCATGAAAATGGCCAATTTACTCACTCTGAGTTCTCAAAAAGGGTTTCTTCACCCCTGGAAGTTAATTAAATACCATTTGGAGGCATTTAAATTTCAAGCAAAAACGCCTGATTTTCGACAAAAGAGATTTCACCCCCCCCCATTATGTCATGCTTCAGAAATGTGGAAAATGGTCCGTTTTCAAATGTTTTATTTTTGAACGTCAGTTCACTTTTGTAGGTGGATCATCAGTGTTAGAGCTAAAATTAGCATGTTTAAAGTGATTTTCATGCTTCCAAGGGCCCAAAACACAAGATTTGAGGAATGGTCAAAAGTGCATGAAAATGGCCAATTAACTCACTCTGAGTTCTCAAAAAGGGTTTCTTCACCCCGGGAAGTTAATTAAATACCATTTGGCGGCATTTAATGTTCAAGCAAAAACGGCTGATTTTCGACAAAAGAGATAACACCCCCCCATTACGTCATGCTTCAGAAATGTGGAAAAAAGTCAGTTTTCAAATGTTTTATTTTTGAACGTCAGTTCACATTTGTAGGTGGATCCTCAGTGTAAGATCTAAAATTTGCATGTTTAAAGTGATTTTCATGCTTCAATTGGCCCTAAACACAAGATTTATGGAATGGTTAAAAGTGCATGAAAATGGCCTATTTACTCACTCTGAGTTCTCAAAAAGGGTTCCTTCACCCTGGGAAGTTAATTAAATACCATTTGGAGGCATTTAATGTTCAAGCAAAAACGGCTGATTTTCGACAAAAGAGATAACACCCCCCCCATTACGTCATGCTTCAGAAATGTGGAAAATGGTCCGTTTTCAAATGTTTTATTTTTGAACGGCAGTTCACATTTGCAGGTGGATCATCAGTGTAAGAGCTAAAATTAGCATGTTTAAAGTGATTTTCATGCTTCCAGGGGCTCGGGAAATGAATTAAATATTATGTGGAGGCATTTAATGTTCAAGCAAAAACAGCTGATTTTTGACAAAAGAGATAACACCCCCCCCATTACGTCATGCTTCAGAAATGTGGAAAATGGTCCGTTTTCAAATGTTTTATTTTTGAACGTCAGTTCACATTTGTAGGTGGATCATCAGTGTTAGAGCTAAAATTAGCAAGTTTAAAGTGATTTTCATGCTTCCAGGGGCTCGGGAAGTGAATTAAATACTATTTAGAGGCATTTAATGTTCAAGCAAAAACAGCTGATTTTTGACAAAAGAGATAACTCTCCCCCATTACGTCATGCTTCAGAAATGTGGAAAATGGTCCGTTTTCAAATGTTTTATTTTTGAACGTCAGTTCACATTTGTAGGTGGATCATCAGTGTTAGAGCTAAAATTAGCATGTTTAAAGTGATTTTCATGCTTCAATTGGCCCTAAACACAAGATTTATGGAATCGTTAAAAGTGCATGAAAATGGCCTATTTACTCACTCTGAGTTCTCAAAAAGGGTTTCTTCACCCTGGGAAGTTAATTAAATACCATTTGGAGGCATTTAATGTTCAAGCAAAAACGGCTGATTTTCGACAAAAGAGATAACACCCCCCATTACGTCATGCTTCAGAAATGTGGAAAATGGTCCGTTTTCAAATGTTTTATTTTTGAACGTCAGTTCACATTTGTAGGTAGATCATCAGTGTTAGAGCTAAAATTAGCATGTTTAAAGTGATTTTCATGCTTCCAGGGGCCCTAAACACAAGATTTATGGAACGGTTAAAAGTGCCTGAAAATGGCCAATTTACTCACCCTGGGTTCTCAAAAAGGGGTTCTTCACCCCGGGAAGTTAATTAAATACCATTTGGAGGCAGTTAATGTTCAAGCAAAAACGGCTGATTTTCGACAAAAGAGATAACACCCCCCCATTACGTCATGCTTCAGAAATGTGGAAAATGGTCCGTTTTCAAATGTTTTATTTTTGAACGTCAGTTCACATTTGTAGGTGGATCATCAGTGTTAGAGCTAAAATTAGCATGTTTAAAGTGATTTTCATGCTTCCAAGGGCTCGGGAAGTGAATTAAATACCATTTGGAGGCATTTAATGTTCAAGCAAAAACGGCTGATTTTCGACAAAATAGATAACACCCCCCCATTACGTCATGCTTCAGAAATGTGGAAAATGGTCCATTTTCAAATGTTTTATTTTTGAACGTCAGTTCACATTTGTAGGTGGATCATCAGTGTTAGAGCTAAAATTAGCATGTTTAAAAAGATTTTCATGCTTCCAGGGTCCCAAAACACAAGATTTATGGAATGGTTAAAAGTGCATGAAAATGTCCAATTTACTCACTCTGAGTTCTCAAAAAGGGTTTCTTCAGCCTGGGAAGTTAATTAAATACCATTAGGAGGCATTTAATGTTCAAGCAAAAACGGCTGATTTTCGACAAAAGAGATAACACCCCCCATTACGTCATGCTTTAGAAATGTGGAAAATGGTCCGTTTTCAAATGTTTTATTTTTGAACGTCAGTTCACATTTGTTGGTGGATAATCAGTGTTAGAGCTAAAATTAGCATGTTTAAAGTGATTTTCATGCTTCCAGGGGCCCTAAACACAAGATTTATAGAATGGTTAAAAGTGCATGAAAATGGCCAATTTACTCACTCTGAGTTCTCAAAAAGGGTTTCTACACCCCGGGAAGTAAATTAAATACCATTTGGAGGCATTTAATGTTCAAGCAAAAACGGCTGATTTTCGACAAAAGAGATAACACCCCCCATTACGTCATGCTTCAGAAATGTGGAAAATGGTCCGTTTTCAAATGTTTTTTTTTTAACGTCAGTTCACATTTGTAGGTGGATCATCAGTGTTAGAGCTAAAATTAGCATGTTTAAAGTGATTTTCATGCTTCCAGGGGCCCTAAACACAAGAATTATGGAATGGTTAAAAGAGCATGAAAATGGCCAATTTACTCACTCTGAGTTCTCAAAAAGGGTTTCTTCACCCCGGGAAGGTAATTAAATACCATTTGGAGGCATTTAATGTTCAAGCAAAAACAGCTGATTTTCGACAAAAGAGATAACACCCCCCCATTACGTCATGCTTCCGAAATGTGGAAAATGGTCCGTTTTCAAATGTTTTATTTTTGAACGTCAGTTCACATTTGTAGGTGGATCATCAGTGTTAGAGCTAAAATTAGCATGTTTAAAGTGATTTTCATGCTTCCAGGGGCCCTAAACACAAGATTTATGGAATGGTTAAAAGTGCATGAAAATGGCCAATTTACTCACTCTGAGGTCTCAAAAAGGGTTTCTTCACCCCGGGAAGGTAATTAAATGCCATTTGGAGGCATTTAATGTTCAAGCAAAAACAGCTGATTTTCGACAAAAGAGATAACACCCCCCCATTACGTCATGCTTCAGAAATGGGGAAAATGCTCCATTTTCAAATGGTTTTTTTTAACGTCAGTTCACATTTGTAGGTGGATCATCAGTGATAGAGCTAAAATTAGCATGTTTAAAGTGATTTTCATGCTTCCAGGGGCTCGGGAAGTGAATTAAATACCATTTGGAGGCATTTAATGTTCAAGCAAAAATGGATGATTTTCGACAAAATAGATAACACCCCCCCATTACGTCATGCTTCAGAAATGTGGAAAATGGTCCGTTTTCAAATGTTTTATTTTTGAACGTCAGTTCACATTTGTAGGTGGATCATCAGTGTTAGAGCTAAAATTAGCATGTTTAAAGTGATTTTCATGCTTCCAGGGGCCCTAAACACAAGATTTATGGAATGGTTAAAAGTGCATGAAAATGGCCAATTTACTCACTCTGAGTTCCCAAAAAGGGTTTCTTCACCCCGGGAAGTTAATTAAATACCATTTGTAGGCATTTAATGTTAAAGCAAAAACGGCTGATTTTCGACAAAAGAGATAATACCCCCCCCATTACGTCATGCTTCAGAAATGTGGAAAATGGTCCGTTTTCAAATGTTTTATTTATGAACGTCAGTTCACATTTGTAGGTCGATCATCAGTTTTGGAGCTAAAATTAGCATGTTTAAAGTGATTTTCATGCTTCCAGGGGCTCGGGAAATGAATTAAATACTATGTGGAGGCATTTAATGTTCAAGCAAAAACAGCTGATTTTTGACAAAAGAGATAACACCCCCCCATAGGTCATGCTTCAGAAATGTGGAAAATGGTCCATTTTCAAATGTTTTATTTTTGAACGTCAGTTCACATTTGTAGGTGGATCATCAGTGTTAGAGCTAAAATTAGCATGTTTAAAGTGATTTTCATGCTTCCAGGGGCCCTAAACACAAGATTTATGGAATGGTTAAAAGTGCATGAAAATGGCCAATTTACTCACTCTGAGTTCTCAAAAAGGGTTTCTTCACCCCTGGAAGTTAATTAAATACCATTTGGAGGCATTTAAATTTCAAGCAAAAACGCCTGATTTTCGACAAAAGAGATTTCACCCCCCCCCATTATGTCATGCTTCAGAAATGTGGAAAATGGTCCGTTTTCAAATGTTTTAATTTTGAACGTCAGTTCACATTTGTAGGTGGATCATCAGTGTTTGAGCTAAA
This sequence comes from Lissotriton vulgaris, assembly GCF_964263255.1. NCBI lineage: Eukaryota > Metazoa > Chordata > Amphibia > Caudata > Salamandridae > Lissotriton > Lissotriton vulgaris. Next base: position 487,552,839 of record NC_141696.1, read on the forward strand.
ATTAGCATGTTTAAAGTGATTTTCATGCTTCAGGGGCCCAAAACACAAGATTTATAGAATGGTTAAAAGTGCATGAAAATGGCCAATTTACTCACTCTGAGTTCTCAAAAAGGGTTTCTTCACCCCGGGAAGTAAATTAAATACCATTTGGAGGCATTTAATGTTCAAGCAAAAACGGCTGATTTTTGACAAAAGAGATAACACCCCCCCATTACGTCATGCTTCAGAAATGTGGAAAATGGTCCGTTTTCAAATGTTTTATTTTTGAACGTCAGTTCACATTTGTAGGTGGAACATCAGTGTTAGAGCTAAAATTAGCATGTTTAAAGTGATTTTCATGCTTCCAGGGGCCCTAAACACAAGATTTATGGAATGGTTAAAAGTGCATGAAAATGGCCAATTTACTCACTCTGAGGTCTCAAAAAGGGTTTCTTCACCTCGGGAAGTTAATTAAATGCCATTTGGAGGCATTTAATGTTCAAGCAAAAACAGCTGATTTTCGACAAAAGAGATAACACCCCCCCATTACGTCATGCTTCAGAAATGGGAAAAATGCTCCATTTTCAAATGTTTTTTTTTTAACGTCAGTTCACATTTGTAGGTGGATCATCAGTGTTAGAGCTAAAATTAGCATGTTTAAAGTGATTTTCATGCTTCCAGGGGCTCGGGAAGTGAATTAAATACCATTTGGAGGCATTTAATGTTCAAGCAAAAATGGATGATTTTCGACAAAATAGATAACACCCCCCCATTACGTCATGCTTCAGAAATGTGGAAAATGGTCCGTTTTCAAATGTTTTATTTTTGAACGTCAGTTCACATTTGTAGGTGGATCATCAGTGTTAGAGCTAAAATTAGCATGTTTAAAGTGATTTTCATGCTTCCAGGGGCCCTAAACACAAGATTTATGGAATGGTTAAAAGTGCATGAAAATGGCCAATTTACTCACTCTGAGTTCTCAAAAAGGGTTTCTTCACCCCGGGAAGTTAATTAAATACCATTTGTAGGCATTTAATGTTCAAGCAAAAACGGCTGATTTTTGACAAAAGAGATAACACCCCCCCATTACGTCATGCTTCAGAAATTTGGAAAATGGTCCGTTTTCAAATGTTTTATTTATGAACATCAGTTCACATTTGTAGGTCGATCATCAGTTTTGGAGCTAAAATTAGCATGTTTAAAAGGATTTTCATGCTTCCAGGGGCTCGGGAAATGAATTAAATACTATGTGGAGGCATTTAATGTTCAAGCAAAAACAGCTGATTTTTGACAAAAGAGATAACACCCCCCCATTACGTCATGCTTCAGAAATGTGGAAAATGGTCCATTTTCAAATGTTTTATTTTTGAACGTCAGTTCACATTTGTAGGTGGATCATCAGTGTTAGAGCTAAAATTAACATGTTTAAAGTGATTTTCATGCTTCCAGGGGCCCTAAACACATGATTTATGGAATGGTTAAAAGTGCATGAAAATGGCCAATTTACTCACTCTGAGTTCTCAAAAAGGGTTTCTTCACCCCGGGAAGTTAATTAAATACCATTTGGAGGCATTTATTGTTCAAGCAAAAACGGCTGATTTTCGACAAAAGAGATTTCACCCCCCATTTTGTCATGCTTCAGAAATTTGGAAAATGGTCCGTTTTCAAATGTTTTATTTTTGAACGTCAGTTCACATTTGTAGGTGGATCATCAGTGTTAGAGCTAAAATTAGCATGTTTAAAGTGATTTTCATGCTTCCAGGGGCTCGGGAAGTGAATTTAATACTATTTGGAGGCATTTATTGTTCAAGCAAAAACGGCTGATTTTCGACAAAAGAGATAACACCCCCCCCATTACGTCATGCTTCAGAAATGTGGAAAATGGTCCGTTTTCAAATGTTTTATTTTTGAACGTCAGTTCACTTTTGTAGGTGGATCATCAGTGTTAGAGCTAAAATTAGCATGTTTAAAGTGATTTTCATGCTTCCAAGGGCCCAAAACACAAGATTTGAGGAATGGTCAAAAGTGCATGAAAATGGCCAATTAACTCACTCTGAGTTCTCAAAAAGGGTTTCTTCACCCCGGGAAGTTAATTAAATACCATTTGGTGGCATTTAATGTTCAAGCAAAAACGGCTGATTTTCGACAAAAGAGATAACACCCCCCCATTACGTCATGCTTCAGAAATGTGGAAAAAAGTCAGTTTTCAAATGTTTTATTTTTGAACGTCAGTTCACATTTGTAGGTGGATCCTCAGTGTAAGAGCTAAAATTTGCATGTTTAAAGTGATTTTCATGCTTCAATTGGCCATAAACACAAGATTTATGGAATGGTTAAAAGTGCATGAAAATGGCCTATTTACTCACTCTGAGTTCTCAAAAAGGGTTTCTTCACCCTGGGAAGTTAATTAAATACCATTTGGAGGCATTTAATGTTCAAGCAAAAACGGCTGATTTTCGACAAAAGAGAAAACACCCCCCATTACGTCATGCTTCAGAAATGTGGAAAATGGTCCGTTTTTAAATGTTTTATTTTTGAACGGCAGTTCACATTTGCAGGTGGATCATCAGTGTTAGAGCTAAAATTTGCATGTTTAAAGTGATTTTCATGCTTCAATTGGCCCTAAACACAAGATTTATGGAATGGTTAAAAGTGCATGAAAATGGCCAATTTACTCACTCTGAGTTCTCAAAAAAGGTTTCTTCACCCCTGGAAGTTAATTAAATACCATTTGGAGGCATTTAAATTTCAAGCAAAAACGCCTGATTTTCGACAAAAGAAATAACACCCCCCCATTACGTCATGCTTCAGAAATGTGGAAAATGGTCCATTTTCAAATGTTTTATTTTTGAACGTCAGTTCACATTTGTAGGTGGATCATCAGTGTTAGAACTAAAATTAGCATGTTTAAAGTGATTTTCATGCTTCCAGGGGCCCTAAACACAAGATTTATAGAATGGTTAAAAGTGCATGAAAATGGCCAATTTACTCACTCTGAGTTCTCAAAAAGGGTTTCTTCACCCCGGGAAGTTAATTTAATACCATTTGGAGGCATTTAATGTTCAAGCAAAAATGGCTGATTTTCGACAAAAGAGATTTCACCCCCCCCATTATGTCATGCTTCAGAAATGTGGAAAGTGGTCCGTTTTCAAATGTTTTAATTTTGAACGTCAGTTCACATTTGTAGGTGGATCATCAGTGTTAGAGCTAAAATTAGCATGTTTAAAGTGATTTTCATGCTTCCAGGGGCCCTGAACACAAAATTTATGGAATGGTTAAAAGTGCATGAAAATGGCCAATTTACTCACTCCGAGTTCTCAAAAAGGGTTTCTTCACCCCGGGAAGTTAATTAAATAACATTTGGAGGCATTTAATGTTCAAGCAAAAACAGCAGATTTTTGACAAAAGAGATAACACCCCCCTTTACGTCATGCTTCAGAAATGTGGAAAATGGTCAGTTTTCAAATGTTTTATTTTTGAACGTCAGTTCACATTTGTAGGTGGATCATCAGTGTTAGAGCTAAAATTAGCATGTTTAAAGTGATTTTCATGCTTCCAGGGGCCCTAAACACAAGAATTATGGAATGGTTAAAAGAGCATGAAAATGGCCAATTTACTCACTCTGAGTTCTCAAAAAGGGTTTCTTCACCCCGGGAAGGTAAATAAATACCATTTGGAGGCATTTAATGTTCAAGCAAAAACAGCTGATTTTCGACAAAAGAGATAACACCCCCCAATTACGTCATGCTTCCGAAATGTGGAAAATGGCCCGTTTTCAAATGTTTTATTTTTGAACGTCAGTTCACATTTGTAGGTGGATCATCAGTGTTAGAGCTAAAATTAGCATGTTTAAAGTGATTTTCATGCTTCCAGGGGCCCTAAACACAAGATTTATGGAATGGTTAAAAGTGCATGAAAATGGCCAATTTACTCACTCTGAGGTCTCAAAAAGGGTTTCTTCACCCCGGGAAGGTAATTAAATGCCATTTGGAGGCATTTAATGTTCAAGCAAAAACAGCTGATTTTCGACAAAAGAGATAACACCCCCCCATTACGTCATGCTTCAGAAATGGGGAAAATGCTCCATTTTCAAATGGTTTTTTTTTTAACGTCAGTTCACATTTGTAGGTGGATCATCAGTGATAGAGCTAAAATTAGCATGTTTAAAGTGATTTTCATGCTTCCAGGGGCTCGGGAAGTGAATTAAATACCATTTGGAGGCATTTAATGTTCAAGCAAAAATGGATGATTTTCGACAAAATAGATAACACCCCCCCATTACGTCATGCTTCAGAAATGTGGAAAATGGTCCGTTTTCAAATGATTTATTTATGAACGTCAGTTCACATTTGTAGGTCGATCATCAGTTTTGGAGCTAAAATTAGCATGTTTAAAGTGATTTTCATGCTTCCAGGGGCTCGGGAAATGAATTAAATACTATGTGGAGGCATTTAATGTTCAAGCAAAAACAGCTGATTTTTGACAAAAGAGATAACACCCCCCCATTAGGTCATGCTTCAGAAATGTGGAAAATGGTCCATTTTCAAATGTTTTATTTTTGAACGTCAGTTCACATTTGTAGGTGGATCATCAGTGTTAGAGCTAAAATTAGCATGTTTAAAGTGATTTTCATGCTTCCAGGGGCCCTAAACACAAGATTTATGGAATGGTTAAAAGTGCATGAAAATGGCCAATTTACTCACTCTGAGTTCTCAAAAAGGGTTTCTTCACCCCGGGAAGTTAATTAAATACCATTTGGAGGCATTTATTGTTCAAGCAAAAAAGGCTGATTTTCGACAAAAGAGATTTCACCCCCCCCATTTTGTCATGCTTCAGAAATGTGGAAAATGGTCCGTTTTCAAATGTTTTATTTTTGAACGTCAGTTCACATTTGTAGGTGGATCATCAGTGTTAGAGCTAAAATTAGCATGTTTAAAGTGATTTTCATGCTTCCAGGGGCTCGGGAAGTGAATTTAATACTATTTGGAGGCATTTATTGTTCAAGCAAAAACGGCTGATTTTCGACAAAAGAGATAACCTCCCCCCCATTACGTCATGCTTCAGAAATGTGGAAAATGGTCCGTTTTCAAATGTTTTATTTTTGAACATCAGTTCACTTTTGTAGGTGGATCATCAGTGTTAGAGCTAAAATTAGCATGTTTAAAGTGATTTTCATGCTTCCAAGGGCCCAAAACACAAGATTTGAGGAATGGTCAAAAGTGCATTAAAATGGCCAATTAACTCACTCTGAGTTCTCAAAAAGGGTTTCTTCACCCCGGGAAGTTAATTAAATACTATTTGGCGGCATTTAATGTTCAAGCAAAAACGGCTGATTTTCGACAAAAGAGATAACACCCCCCCATTACGTCATGCTTCAGAAATGTGGAAAAAAGTCAGTTTTCAAATGTTTTATTTTTGAACGTCAGTTCACATTTGTAGGTGGATCCTTAGTGTAAGAGCTAAAATTTGCATGTTTAAAGTGATTTTCATGCTTCAATTGGCCCTAAACACAAGATTTATGGAATGGTTAAAAGTGCATGAAAATGGCCTATTTACTCACTCTGAGTTCTCAAAAAGGGTTTCTTCACCCTGGGAAGTTAATTAAATACCATTTGGAGGCATTTAATGTTCAAGCAAAAATGGCTGATTTTCGACAAAAGAGATAACACCCCCCATTACGTCATGCTTCAGAAATGTGGAAAATGGTCCGTTTTCAAATGTTTTATTTTTGAACGGCAGTTCACATTTGCAGGTGGATCATCAGTGTTAGAGCTAAAATTTGCATGTTTAAAGTGATTTTCATGCTTCAATTGGCCCTAAACACAAGATTTATGGAATGGTTAAAAGTGCATGAAAATGGCAAATTTACTCACTCTGAGTTCTCAAAAAGGGGTTCTTCACCCCTGGAAGTTAATTAAATACCATTTGGAGGCATTTAAATTTCAAGCAAAAACGCCTGATTTTCGACAAAAGAGATTTCACCCCCCCCCATTATGTCATGCTTCAGAAATGTGGAAAATGGTCCGTTTTCAAATGTTTTATTTTTGAACGGCAGTTCACATTTGCAGGTGGATCATCAGTGTAAGAGCTAAAATTAGCATGTTTAAAGTGATTTTCATGCTTCCAGGGGCTCGGGAAATGAATTAAATATTATGTGGAGGCATTTAATGTTCAAGCAAAAACAGCAGATTTTTGACAAAAGAGATAACACCCCCCCATTACGTCATGCTTCAGAAATGTGGAAAATGGTCCGTTTTCAAATGTTTTATTTATGAACATCAGTTCACATTTGTAGGTCGATCATCAGTTTTGGAGCTAAAATTAGCATGTTTAAAAGGATTTTCATGCTTCCAGGGGCTCGGGAAATGAATTAAATACTATGTGGAGGCATTTAATGTTCAAGCAAAAACAGCTGATTTTTGACAAAAGAGATAACACCCCCCCATTACGTCATGCTTCAGAAATGTGGAAAATGGTCCATTTTCAAATGTTTTATTTTTGAACGTCAGTTCACATTTGTAGGTGGATCATCAGTGTTAGAGCTAAAATTAACATGTTTAAAGTGATTTTCATGCTTCCAGGGGCCCTAAACACATGATTTATGGAATGGTTAAAAGTGCATGAAAATGGCCAATTTACTCACTCTGAGTTCTCAAAAAGGGTTTCTTCACCCCGGGAAGTTAATTAAATACCATTTGGAGGCATTTATTGTTCAAGCAAAAACGGCTGATTTTCGACAAAAGAGATTTCACCCCCCATTTTGTCATGCTTCAGAAATTTGGAAAATGGTCCGTTTTCAAATGTTTTATTTTTGAACGTCAGTTCACATTTGTAGGTGGATCATCAGTGTTAGAGCTAAAATTAGCATGTTTAAAGTGATTTTCATGCTTCCAGGGGCTCGGGAAGTGAATTTAATACTATTTGGAGGCATTTATTGTTCAAGCAAAAACGGCTGATTTTCGACAAAAGAGATAACACCCCCCCCATTACGTCATGCTTCAGAAATGTGGAAAATGGTCCGTTTTCAAATGTTTTATTTTTGAACGTCAGTTCACTTTTGTAGGTGGATCATCAGTGTTAGAGCTAAAATTAGCATGTTTAAAGTGATTTTCATGCTTCCAAGGGCCCAAAACACAAGATTTGAGGAATGGTCAAAAGTGCATGAAAATGGCCAATTAACTCACTCTGAGTTCTCAAAAAGGGTTTCTTCACCCCGGGAAGTTAATTAAATACCATTTGGTGGCATTTAATGTTCAAGCAAAAACGGCTGATTTTCGACAAAAGAGATAACACCCCCCCATTACGTCATGCTTCAGAAATGTGGAAAAAAGTCAGTTTTCAAATGTTTTATTTTTGAACGTCAGTTCACATTTGTAGGTGGATCCTCAGTGTAAGAGCTAAAATTTGCATGTTTAAAGTGATTTTCATGCTTCAATTGGCCATAAACACAAGATTTATGGAATGGTTAAAAGTGCATGAAAATGGCCTATTTACTCACTCTGAGTTCTCAAAAAGGGTTTCTTCACCCTGGGAAGTTAATTAAATACCATTTGGAGGCATTTAATGTTCAAGCAAAAACGGCTGATTTTCGACAAAAGAGAAAACACCCCCCATTACGTCATGCTTCAGAAATGTGGAAAATGGTCCGTTTTTAAATGTTTTATTTTTGAACGGCAGTTCACATTTGCAGGTGGATCATCAGTGTTAGAGCTAAAATTTGCATGTTTAAAGTGATTTTCATGCTTCAATTGGCCCTAAACACAAGATTTATGGAATGGTTAAAAGTGCATGAAAATGGCCAATTTACTCACTCTGAGTTCTCAAAAAAGGTTTCTTCACCCCTGGAAGTTAATTAAATACCATTTGGAGGCATTTAAATTTCAAGCAAAAACGCCTGATTTTCGACAAAAGAAATAACACCCCCCCATTACGTCATGCTTCAGAAATGTGGAAAATGGTCCATTTTCAAATGTTTTATTTTTGAACGTCAGTTCACATTTGTAGGTGGATCATCAGTGTTAGAACTAAAATTAGCATGTTTAAAGTGATTTTCATGCTTCCAGGGGCCCTAAACACAAGATTTATAGAATGGTTAAAAGTGCATGAAAATGGCCAATTTACTCACTCTGAGTTCTCAAAAAGGGTTTCTTCACCCCGGGAAGTTAATTTAATACCATTTGGAGGCATTTAATGTTCAAGCAAAAATGGCTGATTTTCGACAAAAGAGATTTCACCCCCCCCATTATGTCATGCTTCAGAAATGTGGAAAGTGGTCCGTTTTCAAATGTTTTAATTTTGAACGTCAGTTCACATTTGTAGGTGGATCATCAGTGTTAGAGCTAAAATTAGCATGTTTAAAGTGATTTTCATGCTTCCAGGGGCCCTGAACACAAAATTTATGGAATGGTTAAAAGTGCATGAAAATGGCCAATTTACTCACTCCGAGTTCTCAAAAAGGGTTTCTTCACCCCGGGAAGTTAATTAAATAACATTTGGAGGCATTTAATGTTCAAGCAAAAACAGCAGATTTTTGACAAAAGAGATAACACCCCCCTTTACGTCATGCTTCAGAAATGTGGAAAATGGTCAGTTTTCAAATGTTTTATTTTTGAACGTCAGTTCACATTTGTAGGTGGATCATCAGTGTTAGAGCTAAAATTAGCATGTTTAAAGTGATTTTCATGCTTCCAGGGGCCCTAAACACAAGAATTATGGAATGGTTAAAAGAGCATGAAAATGGCCAATTTACTCACTCTGAGTTCTCAAAAAGGGTTTCTTCACCCCGGGAAGGTAAATAAATACCATTTGGAGGCATTTAATGTTCAAGCAAAAACAGCTGATTTTCGACAAAAGAGATAACACCCCCCAATTACGTCATGCTTCCGAAATGTGGAAAATGGCCCGTTTTCAAATGTTTTATTTTTGAACGTCAGTTCACATTTGTAGGTGGATCATCAGTGTTAGAGCTAAAATTAGCATGTTTAAAGTGATTTTCATGCTTCCAGGGGCCCTAAACACAAGATTTATGGAATGGTTAAAAGTGCATGAAAATGGCCAATTTACTCACTCTGAGGTCTCAAAAAGGGTTTCTTCACCCCGGGAAGGTAATTAAATGCCATTTGGAGGCATTTAATGTTCAAGCAAAAACAGCTGATTTTCGACAAAAGAGATAACACCCCCCCATTACGTCATGCTTCAGAAATGGGGAAAATGCTCCATTTTCAAATGGTTTTTTTTTTAACGTCAGTTCACATTTGTAGGTGGATCATCAGTGATAGAGCTAAAATTAGCATGTTTAAAGTGATTTTCATGCTTCCAGGGGCTCGGGAAGTGAATTAAATACCATTTGGAGGCATTTAATGTTCAAGCAAAAATGGATGATTTTCGACAAAATAGATAACACCCCCCCATTACGTCATGCTTCAGAAATGTGGAAAATGGTCCGTTTTCAAATGATTTATTTATGAACGTCAGTTCACATTTGTAGGTCGATCATCAGTTTTGGAGCTAAAATTAGCATGTTTAAAGTGATTTTCATGCTTCCAGGGGCTCGGGAAATGAATTAAATACTATGTGGAGGCATTTAATGTTCAAGCAAAAACAGCTGATTTTTGACAAAAGAGATAACACCCCCCCATTAGGTCATGCTTCAGAAATGTGGAAAATGGTCCATTTTCAAATGTTTTATTTTTGAACGTCAGTTCACATTTGTAGGTGGATCATCAGTGTTAGAGCTAAAATTAGCATGTTTAAAGTGATTTTCATGCTTCCAGGGGCCCTAAACACAAGATTTATGGAATGGTTAAAAGTGCATGAAAATGGCCAATTTACTCACTCTGAGTTCTCAAAAAGGGTTTCTTCACCCCGGGAAGTTAATTAAATACCATTTGGAGGCATTTATTGTTCAAGCAAAAAAGGCTGATTTTCGACAAAAGAGATTTCACCCCCCCCATTTTGTCATGCTTCAGAAATGTGGAAAATGGTCCGTTTTCAAATGTTTTATTTTTGAACGTCAGTTCACATTTGTAGGTGGATCATCAGTGTTAGAGCTAAAATTAGCATGTTTAAAGTGATTTTCATGCTTCCAGGGGCTCGGGAAGTGAATTTAATACTATTTGGAGGCATTTATTGTTCAAGCAAAAACGGCTGATTTTCGACAAAAGAGATAACCTCCCCCCCATTACGTCATGCTTCAGAAATGTGGAAAATGGTCCGTTTTCAAATGTTTTATTTTTGAACATCAGTTCACTTTTGTAGGTGGATCATCAGTGTTAGAGCTAAAATTAGCATGTTTAAAGTGATTTTCATGCTTCCAAGGGCCCAAAACACAAGATTTGAGGAATGGTCAAAAGTGCATTAAAATGGCCAATTAACTCACTCTGAGTTCTCAAAAAGGGTTTCTTCACCCCGGGAAGTTAATTAAATACTATTTGGCGGCATTTAATGTTCAAGCAAAAACGGCTGATTTTCGACAAAAGAGATAACACCCCCCCATTACGTCATGCTTCAGAAATGTGGAAAAAAGTCAGTTTTCAAATGTTTTATTTTTGAACGTCAGTTCACATTTGTAGGTGGATCCTTAGTGTAAGAGCTAAAATTTGCATGTTTAAAGTGATTTTCATGCTTCAATTGGCCCTAAACACAAGATTTATGGAATGGTTAAAAGTGCATGAAAATGGCCTATTTACTCACTCTGAGTTCTCAAAAAGGGTTTCTTCACCCTGGGAAGTTAATTAAATACCATTTGGAGGCATTTAATGTTCAAGCAAAAATGGCTGATTTTCGACAAAAGAGATAACACCCCCCATTACGTCATGCTTCAGAAATGTGGAAAATGGTCCGTTTTCAAATGTTTTATTTTTGAACGGCAGTTCACATTTGCAGGTGGATCATCAGTGTTAGAGCTAAAATTTGCATGTTTAAAGTGATTTTCATGCTTCAATTGGCCCTAAACACAAGATTTATGGAATGGTTAAAAGTGCATGAAAATGGCAAATTTACTCACTCTGAGTTCTCAAAAAGGGGTTCTTCACCCCTGGAAGTTAATTAAATACCATTTGGAGGCATTTAAATTTCAAGCAAAAACGCCTGATTTTCGACAAAAGAGATTTCACCCCCCCCCATTATGTCATGCTTCAGAAATGTGGAAAATGGTCCGTATTCAAATGTTTTATTTTTGAACGGCAGTTCACATTTGCAGGTGGATCATCAGTGTAAGAGCTAAAATTAGCATGTTTAAAGTGATTTTCATGCTTCCAGGGGCTCGGGAAATGAATTAAATATTATGTGGAGGCATTTAATGTTCAAGCAAAAACAGCAGATTTTTGACAAAAGAGATAACACCCCCCCATTACGTCATGCTTCAGAAATGTGGAAAATGGTCCGTTTTCAAATGTTTTATTTTTGAACGTCAGTTCACATTTGTAGGTGGATCATCAGTGTTAGAGCTAAAATTAGCAAGTTTAAAGTGATTTTCATGCTTCCAGGGGCTCGGGAAGTGAATTAAATACTATTTAGAGGCATTTAATGTTCAAGCAAAAACGGCTGATTTTCGACAAAAGAGATAACACCCCCCATTACGTCATGCTTTAGAAATGTGGAAAATGGTCCGTTTTCAAATGTTTTATTTTTGAACGTCAGTTCACATTTGTTGGTGGATAATCAGTGTTAGAGCTAAAATTAGCATGTTTAAAGTGATTTTCATGCTTCCAGGGGCCCTAAACACAAGATTTATAGAATGGTTAAAAGTGCATGAAAATGGCCAATTTACTCACTCTGAGTTCTCAAAAAGGGTTTCTACACCCCGGGAAGTAAATTAAATACCATTTGGAGGCATTTAATGTTCAAGCAAAAACGGCTGATTTTCGACAAAAGAGATAACACCCCCCATTACGTCATGCTTCAGAAATGTGGAAAATGGTCCGTTTTCAAATGTTTTTTTTTTAACGTCAGTTCACATTTGCTGATGCATCATCAGTGTTAGAGCTAAAATTAGCATGTTTAAAGTGATTTTCATGCTTCCAAGGGCTCGTGAAGTGAATTAAATACTATTTAGAGGCATTTAATGTTCAAGCAAAAACGGCAGATTTTCGATAAAAGAGATTACACCCCCCATTACGTCATGCTTCAGAAATGTGGAAAATGGTCCGTTTTCAAATGTTTTATTTTTGAACGTCAGTTCACATTTGTAGGTGGATCATCAGTGTTAGAGCTAAAATTAGCATGTTTAAAGTGATTTTCATGCTTCCAGGGGCCCTAAACACAAGATTTATGGAATGGTTAAAAGTGCATGAAAATGGCCAATTTACTCACTCTGAGTTCTCAAAAAGGGTTTCTTCACCCCGGGAAGTTAATTAAATACCATTTGGAGGCATTTAATGTTCAAGCAAAAACTGCTGATTTTCGACAAAAGAAATAACACCCCCCCATTACGTCATGCTTCAGAAATGTGGAAAATGGTCCATTTTCAAATGTTTTGTTTTTGAACGTCAGTTCACATTTGTAGGTGGATCATCAGTGTTAGAACTAAAATTAGCATGTTTAAAGTAATTTTCATGCTTCCAGGGGCTCGGGAAGTGAATTAAATACTATTTAGAGGCATTTATTGTTCAAGCAAAAACAGCTGATTTTTGACAAAAGAGATAACACTACCCCATTACGTCATGCTTCAGAAATGTGGAAAATGGTCCGTTTTCAAATGTTTTATTTTTGAACGTCAGTTCACATTTGTAGGTGGATCATCAGTGTGAGAGCTAAAATTAGCATGTTTAAAGTGATTTTCATGCTTCCAGGGGCCCTAAACACAAGATTTATGGAATGGTTAAAAGTGCATGAAAATGGCCAATTTACTCACTCTGAGTTCTCAAAAAGGGTTTCTTCACCCCGGGAAGTTAATTTAATACCATTTGGAGGCATTTAATGTTCAAGCAAAAACGGCTGATTTTCGACAAAAGAGATTTCACCCCCCCCATTATGTCATGCTTCAGAAATGTGGAAAATGGTCCGTTTTCAGATGTTTTAATTTTGAACGTCAGTTCACATTTGTAGGTGGATCATCAGTGTTAGAGCTAAAATTAGCATGTTTAAAGTGATTTTCATGCTTCCAGGGGCCCTAAACACAAGATTTATGGAATGGTTAAAAGTGCATGAAAATGGCCAATTTACTCACTCCGAGTTCTCAAAAAGGGTTTCTTCACCCCGGGAAGTTAATTAAATAACATTTGGAGGCATTTAATGTTCAAGCAAAAACAGCAGATTTTTGACAAAAGAGATAACACCCCCCTTTACGTCATGCTTCAGAAATGTGGAAAATGGTCAGTTTTCAAATGTTTTATTTTTGAACGTCAGTTCACATTTGTAGGTGGATCATCAGTGTTAGAGCTAAAATTAGCATGTTTAAAGTGATTTTCATGCTTCCAGGGGCCCTAAACACAAGAATTATGGAATGGTTAAAAGAGCATGAAAATGGCCAATTTACTCACTCTGAGTTCTCAAAAAGGGTTTCTTCACCCCGGGAAGGTAATTAAATACCATTTGGAGGCATTTAATGTTCAAGCAAAAACAGCTGATTTTCGACAAAAGAGATAACACCCCCCATTACGTCATGCTTCCGAAATGTGGAAAATGGTCCGTTTTCAAATGTTTTATTTTTGAACGTCAGTTCACATTTGTAGGTGGATCATCAGTGTTAGAGCTAAAATTAGCATGTTTAAAGTGATTTTCATGCTTCCAGGGGCCCTAAACACAAGATTTATGGAATGGTTAAAAGTGCATGAAAATGGCCAATTTACTCACTCTGAGGTCTCAAAAGGGTTTCTTCACCCCGGGAAGGTAATTAAATGCCATTTGGAGGCATTTAATGTTCAAGCAAAAACAGCTGATTTTCGACAAAAGAGATAACACCCCCCCATTACGTCATGCTTCAGAAATGGGGAAAATGCTCCATTTTCAAATGGTTTTTTTTTAACGTCAGTTCACATTTGTAGGTGGATCATCAGTGATAGAGCTAAAATTAGCATGTTTAAAGTGATTTTCATGCTTCCAGGGGCTCGGGAAGTGAATTAAATACCATTTGGAGGCATTTAATGTTCAAGCAAAAATGGATGATTTTCGACAAAATAGATAACACCCCCCCATTACGTCATGCTTCAGAAATGTGGAAAATGGTCCGTTTTCAAATGTTTTATTTTTGAACGTCAGTTCACATTTGTAGGTGGATCATCAGTGTTAGAGCTAAAATTAGCATGTTTAAAGTGATTTTCATGCTTCCAGGGGCCCTAAACACAAGATTTATGGAATGGTTAAAAGTGCATGAAAATGGCCAATTTACTCACTCTGAGTTCTCAAAAAGGGTTTCTTCACCCCGGGAAGTTAATTAAATACCATTTGTAGGCATTTAATGTTAAAGCAAAAACGGCTGATTTTCGACAAAAGAGATAACACCCCCCCCCCATTACGTCATGCTTCAGAAATGTGGAAAATGGTCCGTTTTCAAATGTTTTATTTATGAACGTCAGTTCACATTTGTAGGTCGATCATCAGTTTTGGAGCTAAAATTAGCATGTTTAAAGTGATTTTCATGCTTCCAGGGGCTCGGGAAATGAATTAAATACTATGTGGAGGCATTTAATGTTCAAGCAAAAACAGCTGATTTTTGACAAAAGAGATAACACCCCCCCATTAGGTCATGCTTCAGAAATGTGGAAAATGGTCCATTTTCAAATGTTTTATTTTTGAACGTCAGTTCACATTTGTAGGTGGATCATCAGTGTTAGAGCTAAAATTAGCATGTTTAAAGTGATTTTCATGCTTCCAGGGGCCCTAAACACAAGATTTATGGAATGGTTAAAAGTGCATGAAAATGGCCAATTTACTCACTCTGAGTTCTCAAAAAGGGTTTCTTCACCCCTGGAAGTTAATTAAATACCATTTGGAGGCATTTAAATTTCAAGCAAAAACGCCTGATTTTCGACAAAAGAGATTTCACCCCCCCCATTATGTCATGCTTCAGAAATTTGGAAAATGGTCCGTTTTCAAATGTTTTATTTATGAACATCAGTTCACATTTGTAGGTCGATCATCAGTTTTGGAGCTAAAATTAGCATGTTTAAAAGGATTTTCATGCTTCCAGGGGCTCGGGAAATGAATTAAATACTATGTGGAGGCATTTAATGTTCAAGCAAAAACAGCTGATTTTTGACAAAAGAGATAACACCCCCCCATTACGTCATGCTTCAGAAATGTGGAAAATGGTCCATTTTCAAATGTTTTATTTTTGAACGTCAGTTCACATTTGTAGGTGGATCATCAGTGTTAGAGCTAAAATTAACATGTTTAAAGTGATTTTCATGCTTCCAGGGGCCCTAAACACAAGATTTATGGAATGGTTAAAAGTGCATGAAAATGGCCAATTTACTCACTCTGAGTTCTCAAAAAGGGTTTCTTGACCCCGGGAACTTAATTAAATACCATTTGGAGGCATTTATTGTTCAAGCAAAAACGGCTGATTTTCGACAAAAGAGATTTCACCCCCCCATTTTGTCATGCTTCAGAAATGTGGAAAATGGTCCGTTTTCAAATGTTTTATTTTTGAACGTCAGTTCACATTTGTAGGTGGATCATCAGTGTTAGAGCTAAAACTAGCATGTTTAAAGTGATTTTCATGCTTCCAGGGGCTCGGGAAGTGAATTTCATACTATTTGGAGGCATTTATTGTTCAAGCAAAAACGGCTGATTTTCGACAAAAGAGATAACACCCCCCCCATTACGTCATGCTTCAGAAATGTGGAAAATGGTCCGTTTTCAAATGTTTTATTTTTGAACGTCAGTTCACTTTTGTAGGTGGATCATCAGTGTTAGAGCTAAAATTAGCATGTTTAAAGTGATTTTCATGCTTCCAAGGGCCCAAAACACAAGATTTGAGGAATGGTCAAAAGTGCATGAAAATGGCCAATTAACTCACTCTGAGTTCTCAAAAAGGGTTTCTTCACCCCGGGAAGTTAATTAAATACCATTTGGCGGCATTTAATGTTCAAGCAAAAACGGCTGATTTTCGACAAAAGAGATAACACCCCCCCATTACGTCATGCTTCAGAAATGTGGAAAAAAGTCAGTTTTCAAATGTTTTATTTTTGAACGTCAGTTCACATTTGTAGGTGGATCCTCAGTGTAAGAGCTAAAATTTGCATGTTTAAAGTGATTTTCATGCTTCAATTGGCCCTAAACACAACATTTATGGAATGGGTAAAAGTGCATGAAAATGACCTATTTACTCACTCTGAGTTCTCAAAAAGGGTTACTTCACCCTGGGAAGTTAATTAAATACCATTTGGAGGCATTTAATGTTCAAGCAAAAACGGCTGATTTTCGACAAAAGAGATAACACCCCCCCCCATTACGTCATGCTTCAGAAATGTGGAAAATGGTCCGTTTTCAAATGTTTTATTTTTGAACGGCAGTTCACATTTGCAGGTGGATCATCAGTGTAAGAGCTAAAATTAGCATGTTTAAAGTGATTTTCATGCTTCCAGGGGCTCGGGAAATGAATTAAATATTATGTGGAGGCCTTTAATGTTCAAGCAAAAACAGCTGATTTTTGACAAAAGAGATAACACCCCCCCCATTACGTCATGCTTCAGAAATGTGGAAAATGGTCCGTTTTCAAATGTTTTATTTTTGAACGTCAGTTCACATTTGTAGGTGGATCATCAGTGTTAGAGCTAAAATTAGCAAGTTTAAAGTGATTTTCATGCTTCCAGGGGCTCGGGAAGTGAATTAAATACTATTTAGAGGCATTTAATGTTCAAGCAAAAACAGCTGATTTTTGACAAAAGAGATAACTCTCCCCCATTACGTCATGCTTCAGAAATGTGGAAAATGGTCCGTTTTCAAATGTTTTATTTTTGAACGTCAGTTCACATTTGTAGGTGGATCATCAGTGTTAGAGCTAAAATTAGCATGTTTAAAGTGATTTTCATGCTTCAATTGGCCCTAAACACAAGATTTATGGAATCGTTAAAAGTGCATGAAAATGGCCTATTTACTCACTCTGAGTTCTCAAAAAGGGTTTCTTCACCCTGGGAAGTTAATTAAATACCATTTGGAGGCATTTAATGTTCAAGCAAAAACGGCTGATTTTCGACAAAAGAGATAACACCCCCATTACGTCATGCTTCAGAAATGTGGAAAATGGTCCGTTTTCAAATGTTTTATTTTTGAACGTCAGTTCACATTTGTAGGTAGATCATCAGTGTTAGAGCTAAAATTAGCATGTTTAAAGTGATTTTCATGCTTCCAGGGGCCCTAAACACAAGATTTATGGAACGGTTAAAAGTGCCTGAAAATGGCCAATTTACTCACCCTGGGTTCTCAAAAAGGGGTTCTTCACCCCGGGAAGTTAATTAAATACCATTTGGAGGCAGTTAATGTTCAAGCAAAAACGGCTGATTTTCGACAAAAGAGATAACACCCCCCCATTACGTCATGCTTCAGAAATGTGGAAAATGGTCCGTTTTCAAATGTTTTATTTTTGAACGTCAGTTCACATTTGTAGGTGGATCATCAGTGTTAGAGCTAAAATTAGCATGTTTAAAGTGATTTTCATGCTTCCAAGGGCTCGGGAAGTGAATTAAATACCATTTGGAGGCATTTAATGTTCAAGCAAAAACGGCTGATTTTCGACAAAATAGATAACACCCCCCCATTACGTCATGCTTCAGAAATGTGGAAAATGGTCCATTTTCAAATGTTTTATTTTTGAACGTCAGTTCACATTTGTAGGTGGATCATCAGTGTTAGAGCTAAAATTAGCATGTTTAAAAAGATTTTCATGCTTCCAGGGTCCCAAAACACAAGATTTATGGAATGGTTAAAAGTGCATGAAAATGGCCAATTTACTCACTCTGAGTTCTCAAAAAGGGTTTCTTCAGCCCGGGAAGTTAATTAAATACCATTAGGAGGCATTTAATGTTCAAGCAAAAACGGCTGATTTTCGACAAAAGAGATAACACCCCCCATTACGTCATGCTTTAGAAATGTGGAAAATGGTCCGTTTTCAAATGTTTTATTTTTGAACGTCAGTTCACATTTGTTGGTGGATAATCAGTGTTAGAGCTAAAATTAGCATGTTTAAAGTGATTTTCATGCTTCCAGGGGCCCTAAACACAAGATTTATAGAATGGTTAAAAGTGCATGAAAATGGCCAATTTACTCACTCTGAGTTCTCAAAAAGGGTTTCTACACCCCGGGAAGTAAATTAAATACCATTTGGAGGCATTTAATGTTCAAGCAAAAACGGCTGATTTTCGACAAAAGAGATAACACCCCCCATTACGTCATGCTTCAGAAATGTGGAAAATGGTCCGTTTTCAAATGTTTTTTTTTTAACGTCAGTTCACATTTGTAGGTGGATCATCAGTGTTAGAGCTAAAATGAGCATGTTTAAAGTGATTTTCATGCTTCCAGGGGCCCTAAACACAAGAATTATGGAATGGTTAAAAGAGCATGAAAATGGCCAATTTACTCACTCT
Organism: Lissotriton vulgaris; assembly: GCF_964263255.1. Lineage (NCBI taxonomy): Eukaryota > Metazoa > Chordata > Amphibia > Caudata > Salamandridae > Lissotriton > Lissotriton vulgaris. The sequence goes on from NC_141696.1 coordinate 487,571,345, forward strand.
GAGTTCTCAAAAAGGGTTTCTTCACCCCGGGAAGGTAATTAAATACCATTTGGAGGCATTTAATGTTCAAGCAAAAACAGCTGATTTTCGACAAAAGAGATAACACCCCCCCATTACGTCATGCTTCCGAAATGTGGAAAATGGTCCGTTTTCAAATGTTTTATTTTTGAACGTCAGTTCACATTTGTAGATGGATCATCAGTGTTAGAGCTAAAATTAGCATGTTTAAAGTGATTTTCATGCTTCCAGGGGCCCTAAACACAAGATTTATGGAATGGTTAAAAGTGCATGAAAATGGCCAATTTACTCACTCTGAGGTCTCAAAAAGGGTTTCTTCACCCCGGGAAGGTAATTAAATGCCATTTGGAGGCATTTAATGTTCAAGCAAAAACAGCTGATTTTCGACAAAAGAGATAACACCCCCCCATTACGTCATGCTTCAGAAATGGGGAAAATGCTCCATTTTCAAATGGTTTTTTTTTAACGTCAGTTCACATTTGTAGGTGGATCATCAGTGATAGAGCTAAAATTAGCATGTTTAAAGTGATTTTCATGCTTCCAGGGGCTCGGGAAGTGAATTAAATACCATTTGGAGGCATTTAATGTTCAAGCAAAAATGGATGATTTTCGACAAAATAGATAACACCCCCCCATTACGTCATGCTTCAGAAATGTGGAAAATGGTCCGTTTTCAAATGTTTTATTTTTGAACGTCAGTTCACATTTGTTGGTGGATAATCAGTGTTAGAGCTAAAATTAGCATGTTTAAAGTGATTTTCATGCTTCCAGGGGCCCTAAACACAAGATTTATAGAATGGTTAAAAGTGCATGAAAATGGCCAATTTACTCACTCTGAGTTCTCAAAAAGGGTTTCTACACCCCGGGAAGTAAATTAAATACCATTTGGAGGCATTTAATGTTCAAGCAAAAACGGCTGATTTTCGACAAAAGAGATAACACCCCCCATTACGTCATGCTTCAGAAATGTGGAAAATGGTCCGTTTTCAAATGTTTTTTTTTTAACGTCAGTTCACATTTGTAGGTGGATCATCAGTGTTAGAGCTAAAATGAGCATGTTTAAAGTGATTTTCATGCTTCCAGGGGCCCTAAACACAAGAATTATGGAATGGTTAAAAGAGCATGAAAATGGCCAATTTACTCACTCTGAGTTCTCAAAAAGGGTTTCTTCACCCCGGGAAGGTAATTAAATACCATTTGGAGGCATTTAATGTTCAAGCAAAAACAGCTGATTTTCGACAAAAGAGATAACACCCCCCCATTACGTCATGCTTCCGAAATGTGGAAAATGGTCCGTTTTCAAATGTTTTATTTTTGAACGTCAGTTCACATTTGTAGATGGATCATCAGTGTTAGAGCTAAAATTAGCATGTTTAAAGTGATTTTCATGCTTCCAGGGGCCCTAAACACAAGATTTATGGAATGGTTAAAAGTGCATGAAAATGGCCAATTTACTCACTCTGAGGTCTCAAAAAGGGTTTCTTCACCCCGGGAAGGTAATTAAATGCCATTTGGAGGCATTTAATGTTCAAGCAAAAACAGCTGATTTTCGACAAAAGAGATAACACCCCCCCATTACGTCATGCTTCAGAAATGGGGAAAATGCTCCATTTTCAAATGGTTTTTTTTTAACGTCAGTTCACATTTGTAGGTGGATCATCAGTGATAGAGCTAAAATTAGCATGTTTAAAGTGATTTTCATGCTTCCAGGGGCTCGGGAAGTGAATTAAATACCATTTGGAGGCATTTAATGTTCAAGCAAAAATGGATGATTTTCGACAAAATAGATAACACCCCCCCATTACGTCATGCTTCAGAAATGTGGAAAATGGTCCGTTTTCAAATGTTTTATTTTTGAACGTCAGTTCACATTTGTAGGTGGATCATCAGTGTTAGAGCTAAAATTAGCATGTTTAAAGTGATTTTCATGCTTCCAGGGGCCCTAAACACAAGATTTATGGAATGGTTAAAAGTGCATGAAAATGGCCAATTTACTCACTCTGAGTTCCCAAAAAGGGTTTCTTCACCCCGGGAAGTTAATTAAATACCATTTGTAGGCATTTAATGTTAAAGCAAAAACGGCTGATTTTCGACAAAAAAGAGATAATACCCCCCCCCATTACGTCATGCTTCAGAAATGTGGAAAATGGTCCGTTTTCAAATGTTTTATTTATGAACGTCAGTTCACATTTGTAGGTCGATCATCAGTTTTGGAGCTAAAATTAGCATGTTTAAAGTGATTTTCATGCTTCCAGGGGCTCGGGAAATGAATTAAATACTATGTGGAGGCATTTAATGTTCAAGCAAAAACAGCTGATTTTTGACAAAAGAGATAACACCCCCCCATAGGTCATGCTTCAGAAATGTGGAAAATGGTCCATTTTCAAATGTTTTATTTTTGAACGTCAGTTCACATTTGTAGGTGGATCATCAGTGTTAGAGCTAAAATTAGCATGTTTAAAGTGATTTTCATGCTTCCAGGGGCCCTAAACACAAGATTTATGGAATGGTTAAAAGTGCATGAAAATGGCCAATTTACTCACTCTGAGTTCTCAAAAAGGGTTTCTTCACCCCTGGAAGTTAATTAAATACCATTTGGAGGCATTTAAATTTCAAGCAAAAACGCCTGATTTTCGACAAAAGAGATTTCACCCCCCCCCATTATGTCATGCTTCAGAAATGTGGAAAATGGTCCGTTTTCAAATGTTTTAATTTTGAACGTCAGTTCACATTTGTAGGTGGATCATCAGTGTTTGAGCTAAAATTAGCATGTTTAAAGTGATTTTCATGCTTCAGGGGCCCAAAACACAAGATTTATAGAATGGTTAAAAGTGCATGAAAATGGCCAATTTACTCACTCTGAGTTCTCAAAAAGGGTTTCTTCACCCCGGGAAGTAAATTAAATACCATTTGGAGGCATTTAATGTTCAAGCAAAAACGGCTGATTTTTGACAAAAGAGATAACACCCCCCCATTACGTCATGCTTCAGAAATGTGGAAAATGGTCCGTTTTCAAATGTTTTATTTTTGAACGTCAGTTCACATTTGTAGGTGGAACATCAGTGTTAGAGCTAAAATTAGCATGTTTAAAGTGATTTTCATGCTTCCAGGGGCCCTAAACACAAGATTTATGGAATGGTTAAAAGTGCATGAAAATGGCCAATTTACTCACTCTGAGGTCTCAAAAAGGATTTCTTCACCTCGGGAAGTTAATTAAATGCCATTTGGAGGCATTTAATGTTCAAGCAAAAACAGCTGATTTTCGACAAAAGAGATAACACCCCCCCATTACGTCATGCTTCAGAAATGGGAAAAATGCTCCATTTTCAAATGTTTTTTTTTTTAACGTCAGTTCACATTTGTAGGTGGATCATCAGTGTTAGAGCTAAAATTAGCATGTTTAAAGTGATTTTCATGCTTCCAGGGGCTCGGGAAGTGAATTAAATACCATTTGGAGGCATTTAATATTCAAGCAAAAATGGATGATTTTCGACAAAATAGATAACACCCCCCCATTACGTCATGCTTCAGAAATGTGGAAAATGGTCCGTTTTCAAATGTTTTATTTTTGAACGTCAGTTCACATTTGTAGGTGGATCATCAGTGTTAGAGCTAAAATTAGCATGTTTAAAGTGATTTTCATGCTTCCAGGGGCCCTAAACACAAGATTTATGGAATGGTTAAAAGTGCATGAAAATGGCCAATTTACTCACTCTGAGTTCTCAAAAAGGGTTTCTTCACCCCGGGAAGTTAATTAAATACCATTTGTAGGCATTTAATGTTCAAGCAAAAACGGCTGATTTTCGACAAAAGAGATAACACCCCCCCATTACGTCATGCTTCAGAAATTTGGAAAATGGTCCGTTTTCAAATGTTTTATTTATGAACATCAGTTCACATTTGTAGGTCGATCATCAGTTTTGGAGCTAAAATTAGCATGTTTAAAAGGATTTTCATGCTTCCAGGGGCTCGGGAAATGAATTAAATACTATGTGGAGGCATTTAATGTTCAAGCAAAAACAGCTGATTTTTGACAAAAGAGATAACACCCCCCCATTACGTCATGCTTCAGAAATGTGGAAAATGGTCCATTTTCAAATGTTTTATTTTTGAACGTCAGTTCACATTTGTAGGTGGATCATCAGTGTTAGAGCTAAAATTAACATGTTTAAAGTGATTTTCATGCTTCCAGGGGCCCTAAACACAAGATTTATGGAATGGTTAAAAGTGCATGAAAATGGCCAATTTACTCACTCTGAGTTCTCAAAAAGGGTTTCTTGACCCCGGGAACTTAATTAAATACCATTTGGAGGCATTTATTGTTCAAGCAAAAACGGCTGATTTTCGACAAAAGAGATTTCACCCCCCCATTTTGTCATGCTTCAGAAATGTGGAAAATGGTCCGTTTTCAAATGTTTTATTTTTGAACGTCAGTTCACATTTGTAGGTGGATCATCAGTGTTAGAGCTAAAACTAGCATGTTTAAAGTGATTTTCATGCTTCCAGGGGCTCGGGAAGTGAATTTCATACTATTTGGAGGCATTTATTGTTCAAGCAAAAACGGCTGATTTTCGACAAAAGAGATAACACCCCCCCCATTACGTCATGCTTCAGAAATGTGGAAAATGGTCCGTTTTCAAATGTTTTATTTTTGAACGTCAGTTCACTTTTGTAGGTGGATCATCAGTGTTAGAGCTAAAATTAGCATGTTTAAAGTGATTTTCATGCTTCCAAGGGCCCAAAACACAAGATTTGAGGAATGGTCAAAAGTGCATGAAAATGGCCAATTAACTCACTCTGAGTTCTCAAAAAGGGTTTCTTCACCCCGGGAAGTTAATTAAATACCATTTGGCGGCATTTAATGTTCAAGCAAAAACGGCTGATTTTCGACAAAAGAGATAACACCCCCCCATTACGTCATGCTTCAGAAATGTGGAAAAAAGTCAGTTTTCAAATGTTTTATTTTTGAACGTCAGTTCACATTTGTAGGTGGATCCTCAGTGTAAGAGCTAAAATTTGCATGTTTAAAGTGATTTTCATGCTTCAATTGGCCCTAAACACAACATTTATGGAATGGTTAAAAGTGCATGAAAATGACCTATTTACTCACTCTGAGTTCTCAAAAAGGGTTACTTCACCCTGGGAAGTTAATTAAATACCATTTGGAGGCATTTAATGTTCAAGCAAAAACGGCTGATTTTCGACAAAAGAGATAACACCCCCCCCCCATTACGTCATGCTTCAGAAATGTGGAAAATGGTCCGTTTTCAAATGTTTTATTTTTGAACGGCAGTTCACATTTGCAGGTGGATCATCAGTGTAAGAGCTAAAATTAGCATGTTTAAAGTGATTTTCATGCTTCCAGGGGCTCGGGAAATGAATTAAATATTATGTGGAGGCCTTTAATGTTCAAGCAAAAACAGCTGATTTTTGACAAAAGAGATAACACCCCCCCCATTACGTCATGCTTCAGAAATGTGGAAAATGGCCCGTTTTCAAATGTTTTATTTTTGAACGTCAGTTCACATTTGTAGGTGGATCATCAGTGTTAGAGCTAAAATTAGCAAGTTTAAAGTGATTTTCATGCTTCCAGGGGCTCGGGAAGTGAATTAAATACTATTTAGAGGCATTTAATGTTCAAGCAAAAACAGCTGATTTTTGACAAAAGAGATAACTCTCCCCCATTACGTCATGCTTCAGAAATGTGGAAAATGGTCCGTTTTCAAATGTTTTATTTTTGAACGTCAGTTCACATTTGTAGGTGGATCATCAGTGTTAGAGCTAAAATTAGCATGTTTAAAGTGATTTTCATGCTTCAATTGGCCCTAAACACAAGATTTATGGAATCGTTAAAAGTGCATGAAAATGGCCTATTTACTCACTCTGAGTTCTCAAAAAGAGTTTCTTCACCCTGGGAAGTTAATTAAATACCATTTGGAGGCATTTAATGTTCAAGCAAAAACGGCTGATTTTCGACAAAATAGATAACACCCCCCCATTACGTCATGCTTCAGAAATGTGGAAAATGGTCCATTTTCAAATGTTTTTATTTTTGAACGTCAGTTCACATTTGTAGGTGGATCATCAGTGTTAGAGCTAAAATTAGCATGTTTAAAAAGATTTTCATGCTTCCAGGGTCCCAAAACACAAGATTTATGGAATGGTTAAAAGTGCATGAAAATGGCCAATTTACTCACTCTGAGTTCTCAAAAAGGGTTTCTTCAGCCCGGGAAGTTAATTAAATACCATTAGGAGGCATTTAATGTTCAAGCAAAAACGGCTGATTTTCGACAAAAGAGATAACACCCCCCATTACGTCATGCTTTAGAAATGTGGAAAATGGTCCGTTTTCAAATGTTTTATTTTTGAACGTCAGTTCACATTTGTTGGTGGATAATCAGTGTTAGAGCTAAAATTAGCATGTTTAAAGTGATTTTCATGCTTCCAGGGGCCCTAAACACAAGATTTATAGAATGGTTAAAAGTGCATGAAAATGGCCAATTTACTCACTCTGAGTTCTCAAAAAGGGTTTCTACACCCCGGGAAGTAAATTAAATACCATTTGGAGGCATTTAATGTTCAAGCAAAAACGGCTGATTTTCGACAAAAGAGATAACACCCCCCATTACGTCATGCTTCAGAAATGTGGAAAATGGTCCGTTTTCAAATGTTTTTTTTTTAACGTCAGTTCACATTTGTAGGTGGATCATCAGTGTTAGAGCTAAAATGAGCATGTTTAAAGTGATTTTCATGCTTCCAGGGGCCCTAAACACAAGAATTATGGAATGGTTAAAAGAGCATGAAAATGGCCAATTTACTCACTCTGAGTTCTCAAAAAGGGTTTCTTCACCCCGGGAAGGTAATTAAATACCATTTGGAGGCATTTAATGTTCAAGCAAAAACAGCTGATTTTCGACAAAAGAGATAACACCCCCCCATTACGTCATGCTTCCGAAATGTGGAAAATGGTCCGTTTTCAAATGTTTTATTTTTGAACGTCAGTTCACATTTGTAGATGGATCATCAGTGTTAGAGCTAAAATTAGCATGTTTAAAGTGATTTTCATGCTTCCAGGGGCCCTAAACACAAGATTTATGGAATGGTTAAAAGTGCATGAAAATGGCCAATTTACTCACTCTGAGGTCTCAAAAAGGGTTTCTTCACCCCGGGAAGGTAATTAAATGCCATTTGGAGGCATTTAATGTTCAAGCAAAAACAGCTGATTTTCGACAAAAGAGATAACACCCCCCCATTACGTCATGCTTCAGAAATGGGGAAAATGCTCCATTTTCAAATGGTTTTTTTTTAACGTCAGTTCACATTTGTAGGTGGATCATCAGTGATAGAGCTAAAATTAGCATGTTTAAAGTGATTTTCATGCTTCCAGGGGCTCGGGAAGTGAATTAAATACCATTTGGAGGCATTTAATGTTCAAGCAAAAATGGATGATTTTCGACAAAATAGATAACACCCCCCCATTACGTCATGCTTCAGAAATGTGGAAAATGGTCCGTTTTCAAATGTTTTATTTTTGAACGTCAGTTCACATTTGTAGGTGGATCATCAGTGTTAGAGCTAAAATTAGCATGTTTAAAGTGATTTTCATGCTTCCAGGGGCCCTAAACACAAGATTTATGGAATGGTTAAAAGTGCATGAAAATGGCCAATTTACTCACTCTGAGTTCCCAAAAAGGGTTTCTTCACCCCGGGAAGTTAATTAAATACCATTTGTAGGCATTTAATGTTAAAGCAAAAACGGCTGATTTTCGACAAAAAAGAGATAATACCCCCCCCATTACGTCATGCTTCAGAAATGTGGAAAATGGTCCGTTTTCAAATGTTTTATTTATGAACGTCAGTTCACATTTGTAGGTCGATCATCAGTTTTGGAGCTAAAATTAGCATGTTTAAAGTGATTTTCATGCTTCCAGGGGCTCGGGAAATGAATTAAATACTATGTGGAGGCATTTAATGTTCAAGCAAAAACAGCTGATTTTTGACAAAAGAGATAACACCCCCCCATAGGTCATGCTTCAGAAATGTGGAAAATGGTCCATTTTCAAATGTTTTATTTTTGAACGTCAGTTCACATTTGTAGGTGGATCATCAGTGTTAGAGCTAAAATTAGCATGTTTAAAGTGATTTTCATGCTTCCAGGGGCCCTAAACACAAGATTTATGGAATGGTTAAAAGTGCATGAAAATGGCCAATTTACTCACTCTGAGTTCTCAAAAAGGGTTTCTTCACCCCTGGAAGTTAATTAAATACCATTTGGAGGCATTTAAATTTCAAGCAAAAACGCCTGATTTTCGACAAAAGAGATTTCACCCCCCCCCATTATGTCATGCTTCAGAAATGTGGAAAATGGTCCGTTTTCAAATGTTTTAATTTTGAACGTCAGTTCACATTTGTAGGTGGATCATCAGTGTTTGAGCTAAAATTAGCATGTTTAAAGTGATTTTCATGCTTCAGGGGCCTTAAACACAAGATTTATAGAATGGTTAAAAGTGCATGAAAATGGCCAATTTACTCACTCTGAGTTCTCAAAAAGGGTTTCTTCACCCCGGGAAGTAAATTAAATACCATTTGGAGGCATTTAATGTTCAAGCAAAAACGGCTGATTTTTGACAAAAGAGATAACACCCCCCCATTACGTCATGCTTCAGAAATGTGGAAAATGGTCCGTTTTCAAATGTTTTATTTTTGAACGTCAGTTCACATTTGTAGGTGGAACATCAGTGTTAGAGCTAAAATTAGCATGTTTAAAGTGATTTTCATGCTTCCAGGGGCCCTAAACACAAGATTTATGGAATGGTTAAAAGTGCATGAAAATGGCCAATTTACTCACTCTGAGGTCTCAAAAAGGGTTTCTTCACCTCGGGAAGTTAATTAAATGCCATTTGGAGGCATTTAATGTTCAAGCAAAAACAGCTGATTTTCGACAAAAGAGATAACACCCCCCCATTACGTCATGCTTCAGAAATGGGAAAAATGCTCCATTTTCAAATGTTTTTTTTTTTAACGTCAGTTCACATTTGTAGGTGGATCATCAGTGTTAGAGCTAAAATTAGCATGTTTAAAGTGATTTTCATGCTTCCAGGGGCTCGGGAAGTGAATTAAATACCATTTGGAGGCATTTAATATTCAAGCAAAAATGGATGATTTTCGACAAAATAGATAACACCCCCCCATTACGTCATGCTTCAGAAATGTGGAAAATGGTCCGTTTTCAAATGTTTTATTTTTGAACGTCAGTTCACATTTGTAGGTGGATCATCAGTGTTAGAGCTAAAATTAGCATGTTTAAAGTGATTTTCATGCTTCCAGGGGCCCTAAACACAAGATTTATGGAATGGTTAAAAGTGCATGAAAATGGCCAATTTACTCACTCTGAGTTCTCAAAAAGGGTTTCTTCACCCCGGGAAGTTAATTAAATACCATTTGTAGGCATTTAATGTTCAAGCAAAAACGGCTGATTTTCGACAAAAGAGATAACACCCCCCCATTACGTCATGCTTCAGAAATTTGGAAAATGGTCCGTTTTCAAATGTTTTATTTATGAACATCAGTTCACATTTGTAGGTCGATCATCAGTTTTGGAGCTAAAATTAGCATGTTTAAAAGGATTTTCATGCTTCCAGGGGCTCGGGAAATGAATTAAATACTATGTGGAGGCATTTAATGTTCAAGCAAAAACAGCTGATTTTTGACAAAAGAGATAACACCCCCCCATTACGTCATGCTTCAGAAATGTGGAAAATGGTCCATTTTCAAATGTTTTATTTTTGAACGTCAGTTCACATTTGTAGGTGGATCATCAGTGTTAGAGCTAAAATTAACATGTTTAAAGTGATTTTCATGCTTCCAGGGGCCCTAAACACATGATTTATGGAATGGTTAAAAGTGCATGAAAATGGCCAATTTACTCACTCTGAGTTCTCAAAAAGGGTTTCTTCACCCCGGGAAGTTAATTAAATACCATTTGGAGGCATTTATTGTTCAAGCAAAAACGGCTGATTTTCGACAAAAGAGATTTCACCCCCCATTTTGTCATGTTTCAGAAATTTGGAAAATGGTCCGTTTTCAAATGTTTTATTTTTGAACGTCAGTTCACATTTGTAGGTGGATCATCAGTGTTAGAGCTAAAATTAGCATGTTTAAAGTGATTTTCATGCTTCCAGGGGCTCGGGAAGTGAATTTAATACTATTTGGAGGCATTTATTGTTCAAGCAAAAACGGCTGATTTTCGACAAAAGAGATAACACCCCCCCCATTACGTCATGCTTCAGAAATGTGGAAAATGGCCCGTTTTCAAATGTTTTATTTTTGAACGTCAGTTCACTTTTGTAGGTGGATCATCAGTGTTAGAGCTAAAATTAGCATGTTTAAAGTGATTTTCATGCTTCCAAGGGCCCAAAACACAAGATTTGAGGAATGGTCAAAAGTGCATGAAAATGGCCAATTAACTCACTCTGAGTTCTCAAAAAGGGTTTCTTCACCCCGGGAAGTTAATTAAATACCATTTGGTGGCATTTAATGTTCAAGCAAAAACGGCTGATTTTCGACAAAAGAGATAACACCCCCCCATTACGTCATGCTTCAGAAATGTGGAAAAAAGTCAGTTTTCAAATGTTTTATTTTTGAACGTCAGTTCACATTTGTAGGTGGATCCTCAGTGTAAGAGCTAAAATTTGCATGTTTAAAGTGATTTTCATGCTTCAATTGGCCATAAACACAAGATTTATGGAATGGTTAAAAGTGCATGAAAATGGCCTATTTACTCACTCTGAGTTCTCAAAAAGGGTTTCTTCACCCTGGGAAGTTAATTAAATACCATTTGGAGGCATTTAATGTTCAAGCAAAAATGGCTGATTTTCGACAAAAGAGAAAACACCCCCCATTACGTCATGCTTCAGAAATGTGGAAAATGGTCCGTTTTTAAATGTTTTATTTTTGAACGGCAGTTCACATTTGCAGGTGGATCATCAGTGTTAGAGCTAAAATTTGCATGTTTAAAGTGATTTTCATGCTTCAATTGGCCCAAAAACACAAGATTTATGGAATGGTTAAAAGTGCATGAAAATGGCCAATTTACTCACTCTGAGTTCTCAAAAAGTGTTTCTTCACCCCTGGAAGTTAATTAAATACCATTTGGAGGCATTTAAATTTCAAGCAAAAACGCCTGATTTTCGACAAAAGAGATTTCACCCCCCCCATTAGTTCATGCTTCAGAAATGTGGAAAATGGTCCGTTTTCAAATGTTTTCATTTTGAACGTCAGTTCACATTTGTAGGTATATCATCAGTGTTAGAGCTAAAATTAGCATGTTTAAAGTGATTTTCATGCTTCAGGGGCCGTAAACACAAGATTTATAGAATGGTTAAAAGTGCATGAAAATGGCCAATTTACTCACTCTGAGTTCTCAAAAAGGGTTTCTTCACCCCGGGAAGTAAATTAAATACAATTTGGAGGCATTTAATGTTCAAGCAAAAACGGCTGATTTTCGACAAAAGAGATAACACCCCCCCATTACGTCATGCTTCAGAAATGTGGAAAATGGTCCGTTTTCAAATGTTTTATTTTTGAACGGCAGTTCACATTTGCAGGTGGATCATCAGTGTAAGAGCTAAAATTAGCATGTTTAAAGTGATTTTCATGCTTCCAGGGGCTCCGGAAATGAATTAAATATTATGTGGAGGCATTTAATGTTCAAGCAAAAACAGCTGATTTTTGACAAAAGAGATAACACCCCCCCATTACGTCATGCTTCAGAAATGTGGAAAATGGTCCGTTTTCAAATGTTTTATTTTTGAACGTCAGTTCACATTTGTAGGTGGATCATCAGTGTTAGAGCTAAAATTAGCAAGTTTAAAGTGATTTTCATGCTTCCAGGGGCTCAGGAAGTGAATTAAATACTATTTAGAGGCATTTAATGTTCAAGCAAAAACAGCTGATTTTTGACAAAAGCGATAACTCTCCCCCATTACGTCATGCTTCAGAAATGTGGAAAATGGTCCGTTTTCAAATGTTTTATTTTTGAACGTCAGTTCACATTTGTAGGTGGATCATCAGTGTTAGAGCTAAAATTAGCATGTTTAAAGTGATTTTCATGCTTCAGTTGGCCCTAAACACAAGATTTATCGAATCGTTAAAAGTGCATGAAAATGGCCTATTTACTCACTCTGAGTTCTCAAAAAGGGTTTCTTCACCCTGGGAAGTTAATTAAATACCATTTGGAGGCATTTAATGTTCAAGCAAAAACGGCTGATTTTCGACAAAAGAGATAACACCCCCCATTACGTCATGCTTCAGAAATGTGGAAAATGGTCCGTTTTCAAATGTTTTATTTTTGAACGTCAGTTCACATTTGTAGGTAGATCATCAGTGTTAGAGCTAAAATTAGCATGTTTAAAGTGATTTTCATGCTTCCAGGGGCCCTAAACACAAGATTTATGGAACGTTTAAAAGTGCCTGAAAATGGCCAATTTACTCACCCTGGGTTCTCAAAAAGGGGTTCTTCACCCCGGGAAGTTAATTAAATACCATTTGGAGGCATTTAATGTTCAAGCAAAAACGGCTGATTTTCGACAAAAGAGATAACACCCCCCCATTACGTCATGCTTCAGAAATGTGGAAAATGGTCCGTTTTCAAATGTTTTATTTTTGAACGTCAGTTCACATTTGTAGGTGGATCATCAGTGTTAGAGCTAAAATTAGCATGTTTAAAGTGATTTTCATGCTTCCAGGGCCCCTAAACACTAGATTTGTGGAATGGTTAAAAGTGCATGAAAATGGCCAATTTACTCACTCTGAGTTCTCAAAAAGGGTGTCTTCACCCCAGGAAGTTAATTAAATACGATTTGGAGGCATTTAATGATCAAGCAAAAACGGCTGATTTTCGACAAAAGAGATAACACCCCCCCATTACGTCATGCTTCAAAAATGTGGAAAATGGTCCGTTTTCAAATGTTTTATTTTTGAACGTCAGTTCACATTTGTAGGTAGATCATCAGTGTTAGAGCTAAAATTAGCATGTTTAAAGTGATTTTCATGCTTCCAGGGGCCCTAAACACAAGATTTATGGAACGGTTAAAAGTGCCTGAAAATGGCCAATTTACTCACCCTGGGTTCTCAAAGAGGGGTTCTTCACCCCGGGAAGTTAATAAAATACCATTTGGAGGCATTTAATGTTCAAGCAAAAACGGCTGATTTTCGACAAAAGAGATAACACCCCCCATTACGTCATGCTTCAGAAATGTGGAAAATGGTCCGTTTTCAAATGTTTTATTTTTGAACGTCAGTTCACATTTGTAGGTGGATCATCAGTGTTAGAGCTACAATTAGCATGTTTAAAGTGATTTTCATGCTTCCAGGGGCTCGGGAAGTGAATTAAATACCATTTGGAGGCATTTAATGTTCAAGCAAAAACGGCTGATTTTCGACAAAATAGATAACACCCCCCCATTACGTCATGCTTCAGAAATGTGGAAAATGGTCCATTTTCAAGTGTTTTATTTTTGAACGTCAGTTCACATTTGTAGGTGGATCATCAGTGTTAGAGCTAAAATTAGCATGTTTAAAAAGATTTTCATGCTTCCAGGGTCCCAAAACACAAGATTTATGGAATGGTTAAAAGTGCATGAAAATGGCCAATTTACTCACTCTGAGTTCTCAAAAAGGGTTTCTTCAGCCCGGGAAGTTAATTAAATACCATTAGGAGGCATTTAATGTTCAAGCAAAAACGGCTGATTTTCGACAAAAGAGATAACACCCCCCATTACGTCATGCTTTAGAAATGTGGAAAATGGTCCGTTTTCAAATGTTTTATTTTTGAACGTCAGTTCACATTTGTTGGTGGATAATCAGTGTTAGAGCTAAAATTAGCATGTTTAAAGTGATTTTCATGCTTCCAGGGGCCCTAAACACAAGATTTATAGAATGGTTAAAAGTGCATGAAAATGGCCAATTTACTCACTCTGAGTTCTCAAAAAGGGTTTCTACACCCCGGGAAGTAAATTAAATACCATTTGGAGGCATTTAATGTTCAAGCAAAAACGGCTGATTTTCGACAAAAGAGATAACACCCCCCATTACGTCATGCTTCAGAAATGTGGAAAATGGTCCGTTTTCAAATGTTTTTTTTTTAACGTCAGTTCACATTTGCTGGTGCATCATCAGTGTTAGAGCTAAAATTAGCATGTTTAAAGTGATTTTCATGCTTCCAAGGGCTCGTGAAGTGAATTAAATACTATTTAGAGGCATTTAATGTTCAAGCAAAAACGGCAGATTTTCGATAAAAGAGATTACACCCCCCATTACGTCATGCTTCAGAAATGTGGAAAATGGTCCGTTTTCAAATGTTTTATTTTTGAACGTCAGTTCACATTTGTAGGTGGATCATCAGTGTTAGAGCTAAAATTAGCATGTTTAAAGTGATTTTCATGCTTCCAGGGGCCCTAAACACAAGATTTATGGAATGGTTAAAAGTGCATGAAAATGGCCAATTTACTCACTCTGAGTTCTCAAAAAGGGTTTCTTCACCCCGGGAAGTTAATTAAATACCATTTGGAGGCATTTAATGTTCAAGCAAAAACTGCTGATTTTCGACAAAAGAGATAACACCCCCCCATTACGTCATGCTTCAGAAATGTGGAAAATGGTCCGTTTTCAAATGTTTTATTTTTGAACGTCAGTTCACATTTGTAGGTGGATCATCAGTGTTAGAGCTAAAATTAGCATGTTTAAAGTGATTTTCATGCTTCCAGGGCCCCTAAACACTAGATTTGTGGAATGGTTAAAAGTGCATGAAAATGGCCAATTTACTCACTCTGAGTTCTCAAAAAGGGTGTCTTCACCCCAGGAAGTTAATTAAATACGATTTGGAGGCATTTAATGATCAAGCAAAAACGGCTGATTTTCGACAAAAGAGATAACACCCCCCCATTACGTCATGCTTCAAAAATGTGGAAAATGGTCCGTTTTCAAATGTTTTATTTTTGAACGTCAGTTCACATTTGTAGGTAGATCATCAGTGTTAGAGCTAAAATTAGCATGTTTAAAGTGATTTTCATGCTTCCAGGGGCCCTAAACACAAGATTTATGGAACGGTTAAAAGTGCCTGAAAATGGCCAATTTACTCACCCTGGGTTCTCAAAGAGGGGTTCTTCACCCCGGGAAGTTAATAAAATACCATTTGGAGGCATTTAATGTTCAAGCAAAAACGGCTGATTTTCGACAAAAGAGATAACACCCCCCATTACGTCATGCTTCAGAAATGTGGAAAATGGTCCGTTTTCAAATGTTTTATTTTTGAACGTCAGTTCACATTTGTAGGTGGATCATCAGTGTTAGAGCTAAAATTAGCATGTTTAAAGTGATTTTCATGCTTCCAGGGGCTCGGGAAGTGAATTAAATACCATTTGGAGGCATTTAATGTTCAAGCAAAAACGGCTGATTTTCGACAAAATAGATAACACCCCCCCATTACGTCATGCTTCAGAAATGTGGAAAATGGTCCATTTTCAAGTGTTTTATTTTTGAACGTCAGTTCACATTTGTAGGTGGATCATCAGTGTTAGAGCTAAAATTAGCATGTTTAAAAAGATTTTCATGCTTCCAGGGTCCCAAAACACAAGATTTATGGAATGGTTAAAAGTGCATGAAAATGGCCAATTTACTCACTCTGAGTTCTCAAAAAGGGTTTCTTCAGCCCGGGAAGTTAATTAAATACCATTAGGAGGCATTTAATGTTCAAGCAAAAACGGCTGATTTTCGACAAAAGAGATAACACCCCCCATTACGTCATGCTTTAGAAATGTGGAAAATGGTCCGTTTTCAAATGTTTTATTTTTGAACGTCAGTTCACATTTGTTGGTGGATAATCAGTGTTAGAGCTAAAATTAGCATGTTTAAAGTGATTTTCATGCTTCCAGGGGCCCTAAACACAAGATTTATAGAATGGTTAAAAGTGCATGTAAATGGCCAATTTACTCACTCTGAGTTCTCAAAAAGGGTTTCTACACCCCGGGAAGTAAATTAAATACCATTTGGAGGCATTTAATGTTCAAGCAAAAACGGCTGATTTTCGACAAAAGAGATAACACCCCCCATTACGTCATGCTTCAGAAATGTGGAAAATGGTCCGTTTTCAAATGTTTTTTTTTTAACGTCAGTTCACATTTGCTGGTGCATCATCAGTGTTAGAGCTAAAATTAGCATGTTTAAAGTGATTTTTATGCTTCCAAGGGCTCGTGAAGTGAATTAAATACTATTTAGAGGCATTTAATGTTCAAGCAAAAACGGCAGATTTTCGATAAAAGAGATTACACCCCCCATTACGTCATGCTTCAGAAATGTGGAAAATGGTCCGTTTTCAAATGTTTTATTTTTGAACGTCAGTTCATATTTGTAGGTGGATCATCAGTGTTAGAGCTAAAATTAGCATGTTTAAAGTGATTTTCATGCTTCCAGGGGCCCTAAACACAAGATTTATGGAATGGTTAAAAGTGCATGAAAATGGCCAATTTACTCACTCTGAGTTCTCAAAAAGGGTTTCTTCGCCCCGGGAAGTTAATTAAATACCATTTGGAGGCATTTAATGTTCAAGCAAAAACTGCTGATTTTCGACAAAAGAAATAACACCCCCCCATTACGTCATGCTTCAGAAATGTGGAAAATGGTCCATTTTCAAATGTTTTATTTTTGAACGTCAGTTCACATTTGTAGGTGGATCATCAGTGTTAGAACTAAAATTAGCATGTTTAAAGTAATTTTCATGCTTCCAGGGGCTCGGGAAGTGAATTCAATACTATTTAGAGGCATTTATTGTTCAAGCAAAAACAGCTGATTTTTGACAAAAGAGATAACACTACCCCATTACGTCATGCTTCAGAAATGTGGAAAATGGTCCGTTTTCAAATGTTTTAATTTTGAACGTCAGTTCACATTTGTAGGTGGATCATCAGTGTTAGAGCTAAAATTAGCATGTTTAAAGTGATTTTCATGCTTCCAGGGGCCCTAAACACAAGATTTATGGAATGGTTAAAAGTGCATGAAAATGGCCAATTTACTCACTCCGAGTTCTCAAAAAGGGTTTCTTCACCCCGGGAAGTTAATTAAATAACATTTGGAGGCATTTAATGTTCAAGCAAAAACAGCAGATTTTTGACAAAAGAGATAACACCCCCCATTACGTCATGCTTCAGAAATGTGGAAAATGGTCAGTTTTCAAATGTTTTATTTTTGACCGTCAGTTCACATTTGTAGGTGGATCATCAGTGTTAGAGCTAAAATTAGCATGTTTAAAGTGATTTTCATGCTTCCAGGGGCCCTAAACACCAGAATTATGGAATGGTTAAAAGAGCATGAAAATGGCCAATTTACTCACTCTGAGTTCTCAAAAAGGGTTTCTTCACCCCGGGAAAGTAATTAAATACCATTTCGAGGCATTTAATGTTCAAGCAAAAACAGCTGATTTTCGACAAAAGAGATAACACCCCCCCATTACGTCATGCTTCCGAAATGTGGAAAATGGTCCGTTTTCAAATGTTTTAGTTTTGAACGTCAGTTCACATTTGTAGGTGGATCATCAGTGTTAGAGCTAAAATTAGCATGTTTAAAGTGATTTTCATGCTTCCAGGGGCCCTAAACACAAGATTTATGGAATGGTTAAAGTGCATGAAAATGGCCAATTTACTCACTCTGAGGTCTCAAAAAGGGTTTCTTCACCCCGGGAAGGTAATTAAATGCCATTTGGAGGCATTTAATGTTCAAGCAAAAACAGCTGATTTTCGACAAAAGAGATAACACCCCCCCATTACGTCATGCTTCAGAAATGGGGAAAATGCTCCATTTTCAAATGTTTTTTTTTTTAACGTCAGTTCACATTTGTAGGTGGATCATCAGTGTTAGAGCTAAAATTAGCATGTTTAAAGTGATTTTCATGCTTCCAGGGGCTCGGGAAGTGAATTAAATACCATTTGGAGGCATTTAATGTTCAAGCAAAAATGGATGATTTTCGACAAAATAGATAACACCCCCCCATTACGTCATGCTTCAGAAATGTGGAAAATGGTCCGTTTTCAAATGTTTTATTTTTGAACGTCAGTTCACATTTGTAGGTGGATCATCAGTGTTAGAGCTAAAATTAGCATGTTTAAAGTGATTTTCAGCCTTCCAGGGGCCCTAAACACAAGATTTATGGAATGGTTAAAAGTGCATGACAATTGCCAATTTACTCACTCTGAGTTCTCAAAAAGGGTTTCTTCACCCCGGGGAGTTAATTAAATACCATTTGGAGGCATTTAATGTTCAAGCAAAAACGGCTGATTTTCGACAAAAGAGATAACAGCCCCCATTACGTCATGCTTCAGAAATGTGGAAAATGGTCCGTTTTCAAATGTTTTATTTTTGAACATCAGTTCACATTTGTAGGTGGATCATCAGTGTTAGAGCTAAAATTAGCATGTTTAAAGTGATTTTCATGCTTCCAGGGGCCCAAAACACAAGATTTGAGGAATGGTCAAAAGTGCATGAAAATGGCCAATTTACTCACTCTGAGTTCTCAAAAAGGGTTTCTTCACCCCGGGAAGTTAATTAAATACCATTTGGCGGCATTTAATGTTCAAGCAAAAACGGCTGATTTTCGACAAAAGAGATAACACCCCCCCATTACGTCATGCTTCAGAAATGTGGAAAAAAGTCCGTTTTCAAATGTTTTATTTTTGAACGTCAGTTCACATTTGTAGGTGGATCCTCAGTGTAAGAGCTAAAATTTGCATGTTTAAAGTGATTTTCATGCTTCAATTGGCCCTAAACACAAGATTTATGGAATGGTTAAAAGTGCATGAAAATGGCCTATTTACTCACTCTGAGTTCTCAAAAAGGGTTTCTTCACCCTGGGAAGTTAATTAAATACCATTTGGAGGCATTTAATGTTCAAGCAAAAACGGCTGATTTTCGACAAAAGAGATAACACCCCCCATTACGTCATGCTTCAGAAATGTGGAAAATGGTCCGTTTTCAAATGTTTTATTTTTGAACGGCAGTTCACATTTACAGGTGGATCATCAGTGTTAGAGCTAAAATTAGCATGTTTAAAGTGATTTTCATGCTTCCAGGGGCTCGGGAAATGAATTAAATACTATGTGGAGGCATTTAATGTTCAAGCAAAAACAGCTGATTTTTGACAAAAGAGATAACACCCCCCCATTACGTCATGCTTCAGAAATGTGGAAAATGGTCCATTTTCAAATGTTTTATTTTTGAACGTCAGTTCACATTTGTAGGTGGATCATCAGTGTTAGAGCTAAAATTAGCATGTTTAAAGTGATTTGCATGCTTCCAGGGGCCCTAAACACAAGATTTATGGAATGGTTAAAAGTGCATGAAAATGGCCAATTTACTCACTCTGAGGTCTCAAAAAGGGTTTCTTCACCCCGGGAAGGTAATTAAATGCCATTTGGAGGCATTTAATGTTCAAGCAAAAACAGCTGATTTTCGACAAAAGAGATAACACCCCCCCATTACGTCATGCTTCAGAAATGGGGAAAATGCTCCATTTTCAAATGTTTTTTTTTTTAACGTCAGTTCACATTTGTAGGTGGATCATCAGTGTTAGAGCTAAAATTAGCATGTTTAAAGTGATTTTCATGCTTCCAGGGGCTCGGGAAGTGAATTAAATACCATTTGGAGGCATTTAATGTTCAAGCAAAAATGGATGATTTTCGACAAAATAGATAACACCCCCCCATTACGTCATGCTTCAGAAATGTGGAAAATGGTCCGTTTTCAAATGTTTTATTTTTGAACGTCAGTTCACATTTGTAGGTGGATCATCAGTGTTAGAGCTAAAATTAGCATGTTTAAAGTGATTTTCAGCCTTCCAGGGGCCCTAAACACAAGATTTATGGAATGGTTAAAAGTGCATGACAATTGCCAATTTACTCACTCTGAGTTCTCAAAAAGGGTTTCTTCACCCCGGGGAGTTAATTAAATACCATTTGGAGGCATTTAATGTTCAAGCAAAAACGGCTGATTTTCGACAAAAGAGATAACAGCCCCCATTACGTCATGCTTCAGAAATGTGGAAAATGGTCCGTTTTCAAATGTTTTATTTTTGAACATCAGTTCACATTTGTAGGTGGATCATCAGTGTTAGAGCTAAAATTAGCATGTTTAAAGTGATTTTCATGCTTCCAGGGGCCCAAAACACAAGATTTGAGGAATGGTCAAAAGTGCATGAAAATGGACAATTTACTCACTCTGAGTTCTCAAAAAGGGTTTCTTCACCCCGGGAAGTTAATTAAATACCATTTGGCGGCATTTAATGTTCAAGCAAAAACGGCTGATTTTCGACAAAAGAGATAACACCCCCCCATTACGTCATGCTTCAGAAATGTGGAAAAAGTCCGTTTTCAAATGTTTTATTTTTGAACGTCAGTTCACATTTGTAGGTGGATCCTCAGTGTAAGAGCTAAAATTTGCATGTTTAAAGTGATTTTCATGCTTCAATTGGCCCTAAACACAAGATTTATGGAATGGTTAAAAGTGCATGAAAATGGCCTATTTACTCACTCTGAGTTCTCAAAAAGGGTTTCTTCACCCTGGGAAGTTAATTAAATACCATTTGGAGGCATTTAATGTTCAAGCAAAAACGGCTGATTTTCAACAAAAGAGATAACACCCCCCATTACGTCATGCTTCAGAAATGTGGAAAATGGTCCGTTTTCAAATGTTTTATTTTTGAACGGCAGTTCACATTTACAGGTGGATCATCAGTGTTAGAGCTAAAATTAGCATGTTTAAAGTGATTTTCATGCTTCCAGGGGCTCGGGAAATGAATTAAATACTATGTGGAGGCATTTAATGTTCAAGCAAAAACAGCTGATTTTTGACAAAAGAGATAACACCCCCCCATTACGTCATGCTTCAGAAATGTGGAAAATGGTCCATTTTCAAATGTTTTATTTTTGAACGTCAGTTCACATTTGTAGGTGGATCATCAGTGTTAGAGCTAAAATTAGCATGTTTAAAGTGATTTGCATGCTTCCAGGGGCCCTAAACACAAGATTTATGGAATGGTTAAAAGTGCATGAAAATGGCCAATTTACTCACTCTGAGTTCTCAAAAAGGGTTTCTTCACCCCTGGAAGTTAATTAAATACCATTTGGAGGCATTTAAATTTCAAGCAAAAACGCCTGATTTTCGACAAAAGAGATTTCACCCCCCCATTATGTCATGCTTCAGAAATGTGGAAAATGGTCCGTTTTCAAATGTTTTAATTTTGAACGTCAGTTCACATTTGTAGGTGGATCATCAGTGTTAGAGCTAAAATTAGCATGTTTAAAGTGATTTTCATGCTTCAGGGGCCCTAAACACAAGATTTATAGAATGGTTAAAAGTGCATGAAAATGGCCTATTTACTCACTCTGAGTTCTCAAAAAGGGTTTCTTCACCCTGGGAAGTTAATTAAATACCATTTGGAGGCATTTAATGTTCAAGCAAAAACGGCTGATTTTCGACAAAAGAGATAACACCCCCCATTACGTCATGCTTCAGAAATGTGGAAAATGGTCCGTTTTCAAATGTTTTATTTTTGAACGGCAGTTCACATTTGCAGGTGGATCATCAGTGTTAGAGCTAAAATTTGCATGTTTAAAGTGATTTTCATGCTTCAATTGGCCCTAAACACAAGATTTATGGAATGGTTAAAAGTGCATGAAAATGGCAAATTTACTCACTCTGAGTTCTCAAAAAGGGGTTCTTCACCCCTGGAAGTTAATTAAATACCATTTGGAGGCATTTAAATTTCAAGCAAAAACGCCTGATTTTCGACAAAAGAGATTTCACCCCCCCATTATGTCATGCTTCAGAAATGTGGAAAATGGTCCGTTTTCAAATGTTTTATTTTTGAACGTCAGTTCACATTTGCAGGTGGATCATCAGTGTTAGAGCTAAAATTAGCATGTTTAAAGTGATTTTCATGCTTCCAGGGGCTCGGGAAATGAATTAAATATTATGTGGAGGCATTTAATGTTCAAGCAAAAACAGCTGATTTTTGACAAAAGAGATAACACCCCCCCATTACGTCATGCTTCAGAAATGTGGAAAATGGTCCGTTTTCAAATGTTTTATTTTTGAACGTCAGTTCACATTTGTAGGTGGATCATCAGTGTTAGAGCTAAAATTAGCAAGTTTAAAGTGATTTTCATGCTTCCAGGGGCTCGGGAAGTGAATTAAATACTATTTAGAGGCATTTAATGTTCAAGCAAAAACGGCTGATTTTCGACAAAAGAGATAACACCCCCCATTACGTCATGCTTTAGAAATGTGGAAAATGGTCCGTTTTCAAATGTTTTATTTTTGAACGTCAGTTCACATTTGTTGGTGGATAATCAGTGTTAGAGCTAAAATTAGCATGTTTAAAGTGATTTTCATGCTTCCAGGGGCCCTAAACACAAGATTTATAGAATGGTTAAAAGTGCATGAAAATGGCCAATTTACTCACTCTGAGTTCTCAAAAAGGGTTTCTACACCCCGGGAAGTAAATTAAATACCATTTGGAGGCATTTAATGTTCAAGCAAAAACGGCTGATTTTCGACAAAAGAGATAACACCCCCCATTACGTCATGCTTCAGAAATGTGGAAAATGGTCCGTTTTCAAATGTTTTTTTTTTAACGTCAGTTCACATTTGCTGATGCATCATCAGTGTTAGAGCTAAAATTAGCATGTTTAAAGTGATTTTCATGCTTCCAAGGGCTCGTGAAGTGAATTAAATACTATTTAGAGGCATTTAATGTTCAAGCAAAAACGGCAGATTTTCGATAAAAGAGATTACACCCCCCATTACGTCATGCTTCAGAAATGTGGAAAATGGTCCGTTTTCAAATGTTTTATTTTTGAACGTCAGTTCACATTTGTAGGTGGATCATCAGTGTTAGAGCTAAAATTAGCATGTTTAAAGTGATTTTCATGCTTCCAGGGGCCCTAAACACAAGATTTATGGAATGGTTAAAAGTGCATGAAAATGGCCAATTTACTCACTCTGAGTTCTCAAAAAGGGTTTCTTCACCCCGGGAAGTTAATTAAATACCATTTGGAGGCATTTAATGTTCAAGCAAAAACTGCTGATTTTCGACAAAAGAAATAACACCCCCCCATTACGTCATGCTTCAGAAATGTGGAAAATGGTCCATTTTCAAATGTTTTGTTTTTGAACGTCAGTTCACATTTGTAGGTGGATCATCAGTGTTAGAACTAAAATTAGCATGTTTAAAGTAATTTTCATGCTTCCAGGGGCTCGGGAAGTGAATTAAATACTATTTAGAGGCATTTATTGTTCAAGCAAAAACAGCTGATTTTTGACAAAAGAGATAACACTACCCCATTTACGTCATGCTTCAGAAATGTGGAAAATGGTCCGTTTTCAAATGTTTTATTTTTGAACGTCAGTTCACATTTGTAGGTGGATCATCAGTGTGAGAGCTAAAATTAGCATGTTTAAAGTGATTTTCATGCTTCCAGGGGCCCTAAACACAAGATTTATGGAATGGTTAAAAGTGCATGAAAATGGCCAATTTACTCACTCTGAGTTCTCAAAAAGGGTTTCTTCACCCCGGGAAGTTAATTTAATACCATTTGGAGGCATTTAATGTTCAAGCAAAAACGGCTGATTTTCGACAAAAGAGATTTCACCCCCCCCATTATGTCATGCTTCAGAAATGTGGAAAATGGTCCGTTTTCAAATGTTTTAATTTTGAACGTCAGTTCACATTTGTAGGTGGATCATCAGTGTTAGAGCTAAAATTAGCATGTTTAAAGTGATTTTCATGCTTCCAGGGGCCCTAAACACAAGATTTATGGAATGGTTAAAAGTGCATGAAAATGGCCAATTTACTCACTCCGAGTTCTCAAAAAGGGTTTCTTCACCCCGGGAAGTTAATTAAATAACATTTGGAGGCATTTAATGTTCAAGCAAAAACAGCAGATTTTTGACAAAAGAGATAACACCCCCCTTTACGTCATGCTTCAGAAATGTGGAAAATGGTCAGTTTTCAAATGTTTTATTTTTGAACGTCAGTTCACATTTGTAGGTGGATCATCAGTGTTAGAGCTAAAATTAGCATGTTTAAAGTGATTTTCATGCTTCCAGGGGCTCGGGAAGTGAATTAAATACCATTTGGAGGCATTTAATGTTCAAGCAAAAATGGATGATTTTCGACAAAATAGATAACACCCCCCCATTACGTCATGCTTCAGAAATGTGGAAAATGGTCCGTTTTCAAATGTTTTATTTTTGAACGTCAGTTCACATTTGTAGGTGGATCATCAGTGTTAGAGCTAAAATTAGCATGTTTAAAGTGATTTTCATGCTTCCAGGGGCCCTAAACACAAGATTTATGGAATGGTTAAAAGTGCATGAAAATGGCCAATTTACTCACTCTGAGTTCTCAAAAAGGGTTTCTTCACCCCGGGAAGTTAATTAAATACCATTTGTAGGCATTTAATGTTAAAGCAAAAACGGCTGATTTTCGACAAAAGAGATAACACCCCCCCCCCATTACGTCATGCTTCAGAAATGTGGAAAATGGTCCGTTTTCAAATGTTTTATTTATGAACGTCAGTTCACATTTGTAGGTCGATCATCAGTTTTGGAGCTAAAATTAGCATGTTTAAAGTGATTTTCATGCTTCCAGGGGCTCGGGAAATGAATTAAATACTATGTGGAGGCATTTAATGTTCAAGCAAAAACAGCTGATTTTTGACAAAAGAGATAACACCCCCCCATTAGGTCATGCTTCAGAAATGTGGAAAATGGTCCATTTTCAAATGTTTTATTTTTGAACGTCAGTTCACATTTGTAGGTGGATCATCAGTGTTAGAGCTAAAATTAGCATGTTTAAAGTGATTTTCATGCTTCCAGGGGCCCTAAACACAAGATTTATGGAATGGTTAAAAGTGCATGAAAATGGCCAATTTACTCACTCTGAGTTCTCAAAAAGGGTTTCTTCACCCCTGGAAGTTAATTAAATACCATTTGGAGGCATTTAAATTTCAAGCAAAAACGCCTGATTTTCGACAAAAGAGATTTCACCCCCCCCATTATGTCATGCTTCAGAAATGTGGAAAATGGTCCGTTTTCAAATGTTTTATTTATGAACATCAGTTCACATTTGTTGGTCGATCATCAGTTTTGGAGCTAAAATTAGCATGTTTAAAAGGATTTTCATGCTTCCAGGGGCTCGGGAAATGAATTAAATACTATGTGGAGGCATTTAATGTTCAAGCAAAAACAGCTGATTTTTGACAAAAGAGATAACACCCCCCCATTACGTCATGCTTCAGAAATGTGGAAAATGGTCCATTTTCAAATGTTTTATTTTTGAACGTCAGTTCACATTTGTAGGTGGATCATCAGTGTTAGAGCTAAAATTAACATGTTTAAAGTGATTTTCATGCTTCCAGGGGCCCTAAACACAAGATTTATGGAATGGTTAAAAGTGCATGAAAATGGCCAATTTACTCACTCTGAGTTCTCAAAAAGGGTTTCTTGACCCCGGGAACTTAATTAAATACCATTTGGAGGCATTTATTGTTCAAGCAAAAACGGCTGATTTTCGACAAAAGAGATTTCACCCCCCCATTTTGTCATGCTTCAGAAATGTGGAAAATGGTCCGTTTTCAAATGTTTTATTTTTGAACGTCAGTTCACATTTGTAGGTGGATCATCAGTGTTAGAGCTAAAACTAGCATGTTTAAAGTGATTTTCATGCTTCCAGGGGCTCGGGAAGTGAATTTCATACTATTTGGAGGCATTTATTGTTCAAGCAAAAACGGCTGATTTTCGACAAAAGAGATAACACCCCCCCCCATTACGTCATGCTTCAGAAATGTGGAAAATGGTCCGTTTTCAAATGTTTTATTTTTGAACGTCAGTTCACTTTTGTAGGTGGATCATCAGTGTTAGAGCTAAAATTAGCATGTTTAAAGTGATTTTCATGCTTCCAAGGGCCCAAAACACAAGATTTGAGGAATGGTCAAAAGTGCATGAAAATGGCCAATTAACTCACTCTGAGTTCTCAAAAAGGGTTTCTTCACCCCGGGAAGTTAATTAAATACCATTTGGCGGCATTTAATGTTCAAGCAAAAACGGCTGATTTTCGACAAAAGAGATAACACCCCCCCATTACGTCATGCTTCAGAAATGTGGAAAAAAGTCAGTTTTCAAATGTTTTATTTTTGAACGTCAGTTCACATTTGTAGGTGGATCCTCAGTGTAAGAGCTAAAATTTGCATGTTTAAAGTGATTTTCATGCTTCAATTGGCCCTAAACACAAGATTTATGGAATGGTTAAAAGTGCATGAAAATGGCCTATTTACTCACTCTGAGTTCTCAAAAAGGGTTACTTCACCCTGGGAAGTTAATAAATACCATTTGGAGGCATTTAATGTTCAAGCAAAAACGGCTGATTTTCGACAAAAGAGATAACACCCCCCCCATTACGTCATGCTTCAGAAATGTGGAAAATGGTCCGTTTTCAAATGTTTTATTTTTGAACGTCAGTTCACATTTGTAGGTAGATCATCAGTGTTAGAGCTAAAATTAGCATGTTTAAAGTGATTTTCATGCTTCCAGGGGCCCTAAACACAAGATTTATGGAACGGTTAAAAGTGCCTGAAAATGGCCAATTTACTCACCCTGGGTTCTCAAAAAGGGGTTCTTCACCCCGGGAAGTTAATTAAATACCATTTGGAGGCAGTTAATGTTCAAGCAAAAACGGCTGATTTTCGACAAAAGAGATAACACCCCCCCATTACGTCATGCTTCAGAAATGTGGAAAATGGTCCGTTTTCAAATGTTTTATTTTTGAACGTCAGTTCACATTTGTAGGTGGATCATCAGTGTTAGAGCTAAAATTAGCATGTTTAAAGTGATTTTCATGCTTCCAAGGGCTCGGGAAGTGAATTAAATACCATTTGGAGGCATTTAATGTTCAAGCAAAAACGGCTGATTTTCGACAAAATAGATAACACCCCCCCATTACGTCATGCTTCAGAAATGTGGAAAATGGTCCATTTTCAAATGTTTTATTTTTGAACGTCAGTTCACATTTGTAGGTGGATCATCAGTGTTAGAGCTAAAATTAGCATGTTTAAAAAGATTTTCATGCTTCCAGGGTCCCAAAACACAAGATTTATGGAATGGTTAAAAGTGCATGAAAATGGCCAATTTACTCACTCTGAGTTCTCAAAAAGGGTTTCTTCAGCCCGGGAAGTTAATTAAATACCATCAGGAGGCATTTAATGTTCAAGCAAAAACGGCTGATTTTCGACAAAAGAGATAACACCCCCCATTACGTCATGCTTTAGAAATGTGGAAAATGGTCCGTTTTCAAATGTTTTATTTTTGAACGTCAGTTCACATTTGTTGGTGGATAATCAGTGTTAGAGCTAAAATTAGCATGTTTAAAGTGATTTTCATGCTTCCAGGGGCCCTAAACACAAGATTTATAGAATGGTTAAAAGTGCATGAAAATGGCCAATTTACTCACTCTGAGTTCTCAAAAAGGGTTTCTACACCCCGGGAAGTAAATTAAATACCATTTGGAGGCATTTAATGTTCAAGCAAAAACGGCTGATCTTCGACAAAAGAGATAACACCCCCATTACGTCATGCTTCAGAAATGTGGAAAATGGTCCGTTTTCAAATGTTTTTTTTTTAACGTCAGTTCACATTTGTAGGTGGATCATCAGTGTTAGAGCTAAAATTAGCATGTTTAAAGTGATTTTCATACTTCCAGGGGCCCTAAACACAAGAATTATGGAATGGTTAAAAGAGCATGAAAATGGCCAATTTACTCACTCTGAGTTCTCAAAAAGGGTTTCTTCACCCCGGGAAGGTAATTAAATACCATTTGGAGGCATTTAATGTTCAAGCAAAAACAGCTGATTTTCGACAAAAGAGATAACACCCCCCCATTACGTCATGCTTCCGAAATGTGGAAAATGGTCCGTTTTCAAATGTTTTATTTTTGAACGTCAGTTCACATTTGTAGGTGGATCATCAGTGTTAGAGCTAAAATTAGCATGTTTAAAGTGATTTTCATGCTTCCAGGGGCCCTAAACACAAGATTTATGGAATGGTTAAAAGTGCATGAAAATGGCCAATTTACTCACTCTGAGGTCTCAAAAAGGGTTTCTTCACCCCGGGAAGGTAATTAAATGCCATTTGGAGGCATTTAATGTTCAAGCAAAAACAGCTGATTTTCGACAAAAGAGATAACACCCCCCCATTACGTCATGCTTCAGAAATGGGGAAAATGCTCCATTTTCAAATGGGTTTTTTTTAACGTCAGTTCACATTTGTAGGTGGATCATCAGTGATAGAGCTAAAATTAGCATGTTTAAAGTGATTTTCATGCTTCCAGGGGCTCGGGAAGTGAGTTAAATACCATTTGGAGGCATTTAATGTTCAAGCAAAAATGGATGATTTTCGACAAAATAGATAACACCCCCCCATTACGTCATGCTTCAGAAATGTGGAAAATGGTCCGTTTTCAAATGTTTTATTTTTGAACGTCAGTTCACATTTGTAGGTGGATCATCAGTGTTAGAGCTAAAATTAGCATGTTTAAAGTGATTTTCATGCTTCCAGGGGCCCTAAACACAAGATTTATGGAATGGTTAAAAGTGCATGAAAATGGCCAATTTACTCACTCTGAGTTCCCAAAAAGGGTTTCTTCACCCCGGGAAGTTAATTAAATACCATTTGTAGGCATTTAATGTTAAAGCAAAAACGGCTGATTTTCGACAAAAGAGATAATACCCCCCCCCATTACGTCATGCTTCAGAAATGTGGAAAATGGTCCGTTTTCAAATGTTTTATTTATGAACCTCAGTTCACATTTGTAGGTCGATCATCAGTTTTGGAGCTAAAATTAGCATGTTTAAAGTGATTTTCATGCTTCCAGGGGCTCGGGAAATGAATTAAATACTATGTGGAGGCATTTAATGTTCAAGCAAAAACAGCTGATTTTTGACAAAAGAGATAACACCCCCCCATAGGTCATGCTTCAGAAATGTGGAAAATGGTCCATTTTCAAATGTTTAATTTTTGAACGTCAGTTCACATTTGTAGGTGGATCATCAGTGTTAGAGCTAAAATTAGCATGTTTAAAGTGATTTTCATGCTTCCAGGGGCCCTAAACACAAGATTTATGGAATGGTTAAAAGTGCATGAAAATGGCCAATTTACTCACTCTGAGTTCTCAAAAAGGGTTTCTTCACCCCTGGAAGTTAATTAAATACCATTTGGAGGCATTTAAATTTCAAGCAAAAACGCCTGATTTTCGACAAAAGAGATTTCACCCCCCCCCCCATTATGTCATGCTTCAGAAATGTGGAAAATGGTCCGTTTTCAAATGTTTTAATTTTGAACGTCAGTTCACATTTGTAGGTGGATCATCAGTGTTTGAGCTAAAATTAGCATGTTTAAAGTGATTTTCATGCTTCAGGGGCCCAAAACACAAGATTTATAGAATGGTTAAAAGTGCATGAAAATGGCCAATTTACTCACTCTGAGTTCTCAAAAAGGGTTTCTTCACCCCGGGAAGTAAATTAAATACCATTTGGAGGCATTTAATGTTCAAGCAAAAACGGCTGATTTTTGACAAAAGAGATAACACCCCCCCATTACGTCATGCTTCAGAAATGTGGAAAATGGTCCGTTTTCAAATGTTTTATTTTTGAACGTCAGTTCACATTTGTAGGTGGAACATCAGTGTTAGAGCTAAAATTAGCATGTTTAAAGTGATTTTCATGCTTCCAGGGGCCCTAAACACAAGATTTATGGAATGGTTAAAAGTGCATGAAAATGGCCAATTTACTCACTCTGAGGTCTCAAAAAGGGTTTCTTCACCTCGGGAAGTTAATTAAATGCCATTTGGAGGCATTTAATGTTCAAGCAAAAACAGCTGATTTTCGACAAAAGAGATAACACCCCCCCATTACGTCATGCTTCAGAAATGGGAAAAATGCTCCATTTTCAAATGTTTTTTTTTTAACGTCAGTTCACATTTGTAGGTGGATCATCAGTGTTAGAGCTAAAATTAGCATGTTTAAAGTGATTTTCATGCTTCCAGGGGCTCGGGAAGTGAATTAAATACCATTTGGAGGCATTTAATGTTCAAGCAAAAATGGATGATTTTCGACAAAATAGATAACACCCCCCCATTACGTCATGCTTCAGAAATGTGGAAAATGGTCCGTTTTCAAATGTTTTATTTTTGAACGTCAGTTCACATTTGTAGGTGGATCATCAGTGTTAGAGCTAAAATTAGCATGTTTAAAGTGATTTTCATGCTTCCAGGGGCCCTAAACACAAGATTTATGGAATGGTTAAAAGTGCATGAAAATGGCCAATTTACTCACTCTGAGTTCTCAAAAAGGGTTTCTTCACCCCGGGAAGTTAATTAAATACCATTTGTAGGCATTTAATGTTCAAGCAAAAACGGCTGATTTTCGACAAAAGAGATAACACCCCCCCATTACGTCATGCTTCAGAAATTTGGAAAATGGTCCGTTTTCAAATGTTTTATTTATGAACATCAGTTCACATTTGTAGGTCGATCATCAGTTTTGGAGCTAAAATTAGCATGTTTAAAAGGATTTTCATGCTTCCAGGGGCTCGGGAAATGAATTAAATACTATGTGGAGGCATTTAATGTTCAAGCAAAAACAGCTGATTTTTGACAAAAGAGATAACACCCCCCCCATTACGTCATGCTTCAGAAATGTGGAAAATGGTCCATTTTCAAATGTTTTATTTTTGAACGTCAGTTCACATTTGTAGGTGGATCATCAGTGTTAGAGCTAAAATTAACATGTTTAAAGTGATTTTCATGCTTCCAGGGGCCCTAAACACATGATTTATGGAATGGTTAAAAGTGCATGAAAATGGCCAATTTACTCACTCTGAGTTCTCAAAAAGGGTTTCTTCACCCCGGGAAGTTAATTAAATACCATTTGGAGGCATTTATTGTTCAAGCAAAAACGGCTGATTTTCGACAAAAGAGATTTCACCCCCCATTTTGTCATGCTTCAGAAATTTGGAAAATGGTCCGTTTTCAAATGTTTTATTTTTGAACGTCAGTTCACATTTGTAGGTGGATCATCAGTGTTAGAGCTAAAATTAGCATGTTTAAAGTGATTTTCATGCTTCCAGGGGCTCGGGAAGTGAATTTAATACTATTTGGAGGCATTTATTGTTCAAGCAAAAACGGCTGATTTTCGACAAAAGAGATAACACCCCCCCCATTACGTCATGCTTCAGAAATGTGGAAAATGGTCCGTTTTCAAATGTTTTATTTTTGAACGTCAGTTCACTTTTGTAGGTGGATCATCAGTGTTAGAGCTAAAATTAGCATGTTTAAAGTGATTTTCATGCTTCCAAGGGCCCAAAACACAAGATTTGAGGAATGGTCAAAAGTGCATGAAAATGGCCAATTAACTCACTCTGAGTTCTCAAAAAGGGTTTCTTCACCCCGGGAAGTTAATTAAATACCATTTGGTGGCATTTAATGTTCAAGCAAAAACGGCTGATTTTCGACAAAAGAGATAACACCCCCCCATTACGTCATGCTTCAGAAATGTGGAAAAAAGTCAGTTTTCAAATGTTTTATTTTTGAACGTCAGTTCACATTTGTAGGTGGATCCTCAGTGTAAGAGCTAAAATTTGCATGTTTAAAGTGATTTTCATGCTTCAATTGGCCATAAACACAAGATTTATGGAATGGTTAAAAGTGCATGAAAATGGCCTATTTACTCACTCTGAGTTCTCAAAAAGGGTTTCTTCACCCTGGGAAGTTAATTAAATACCATTTGGAGGCATTTAATGTTCAAGCAAAAACGGCTGATTTTCGACAAAAGAGAAAACACCCCCCATTACGTCATGCTTCAGAAATGTGGAAAATGGTCCGTTTTTAAATGTTTTATTTTTGAACGGCAGTTCACATTTGCAGGTGGATCATCAGTGTTAGAGCTAAAATTTGCATGTTTAAAGTGATTTTCATGCTTCAATTGGCCCTAAACACAAGATTTATGGAATGGTTAAAAGTGCATGAAAATGGCCAATTTACTCACTCTGAGTTCTCAAAAAGGGTTTCTTCACCCCTGGAAGTTAATTAAATACCATTTGGAGGCATTTAAATTTCAAGCAAAAACGCCTGATTTTCGACAAAAGAGATTTCACCCCCCCCCATTAGTTCATGCTTCAGAAATGTGGAAAATGGTCCGTTTTCAAATGTTTTCATTTTGAACGTCAGTTCACATTTGTAGGTGTATCATCAGTGTTAGAGCTAAAATTAGCATGTTTAAAGTGATTTTCATGCTTCAGGGGCCGTAAACACAAGATTTATAGAATGGTTAAAAGTGCATAAAAATGGCCAATTTACTCACTCTGAGTTCTCAAAAAGGGTTTCTTCACCCCGGGAAGTAAATTAAATACAATTTGGAGGCATTTAATGTTCAAGCAAAAACGGCTGATTTTCGACAAAAGAGATAACACCCCCCCCATTACGTCATGCTTCAGAAATGTGGAAAATGGTCCGTTTTCAAATGTTTTATTTTTGAACGGCAGTTCACATTTGCAGGTGGATCATCAGTGTAAGAGCTAAAATTAGCATGTTTAAAGTGATTTTCATGCTTCCAGGGGCTCGGGAAATGAATTAAATATTATGTGGAGGCATTTAATGTTCAAGCAAAAACAGCTGATTTTTGACAAAAGAGATAACACCCCCCCATTACGTCATGCTTCAGAAATGTGGAAAATGGTCCGTTTTCAAATGTTTTATTTTTGAACGTCAGTTCACATTTGTAGGTGGATCATCAGTGTTAGAGCTAAAATTAGCAAGTTTAAAGTGATTTTCATGCTTCCAGGGGCTCGGGAAGTGAATTAAATACTATTTAGAGGCATTTAATGTTCAAGCAAAAACAGCTGATTTTTGACAAAAGAGATAACTCTCCCCCATTACGTCATGCTTCAGAAATGTGGAAAATGGTCCGTTTTCAAATGTTTTATTTTTGAACGTCAGTTCACATTTGTAGGTGGATCATCAGTGTTAGAGCTAAAATTAGCATGTTTAAAGTGATTTTCATGCTTCAGTTGGCCCTAAACACAAGATTTATCGAATCGTTAAAAGTGCATGAAAATGGCCTATTTACTCACTCTGAGTTCTCAAAAAGGGTTTCTTCACCCTGGGAAGTTAATTAAATACCATTTGGAGGCATTTAATGTTCAAGCAAAAACGGCTGATTTTCGACAAAAGAGATAACACCCCCCATTACGTCATGCTTCAGAAATGTGGAAAATGGTCCGTTTTCAAATGTTTTATTTTTGAACGTCAGTTCACATTTGTAGGTAGATCATCAGTGTTAGAGCTAAAATTAGCATGTTTAAAGTGATTTTCATGCTTCCAGGGGCCCTAAACACAAGATTTATGGAACGTTTAAAAGTGCCTGAAAATGGCCAATTTACTCACCCTGGGTTCTCAAAAAGGGGTTCTTCACCCCGGGAAGTTAATTAAATACCATTTGGAGGCATTTAATGTTCAAGCAAAAACGGCTGATTTTCGACAAAAGAGATAACACCCCCCCATTACGTCATGCTTCAAAAATGTGGAAAATGGTCCGTTTTCAAATGTTTTATTTTTGAACGTCAGTTCACATTTGTAGGTAGATCATCAGTGTTAGAGCTAAAATTAGCATGTTTAAAGTGATTTTCATGCTTCCAGGGGCCCTAAACACAAGATTTATGGAACGGTTAAAAGTGCCTGAAAATGGCCAATTTACTCACCCTGGGTTCTCAAAGAGGGGTTCTTCACCCCGGGAAGTTAATAAAATACCATTTGGAGGCATTTAATGTTCAAGCAAAAACGGCTGATTTTCGACAAAAGAGATAACACCCCCCATTACGTCATGCTTCAGAAATGTGGAAAATGGTCCGTTTTCAAATGTTTTATTTTTGAACGTCAGTTCACATTTGTAGGTGGATCATCAGTGTTAGAGCTACAATTAGCATGTTTAAAGTGATTTTCATGCTTCCAGGGGCTCGGGAAGTGAATTAAATACCATTTGGAGGCATTTAATGTTCAAGCAAAAACGGCTGATTTTCGACAAAATAGATAACACCCCCCCATTACGTCATGCTTCAGAAATGTGGAAAATGGTCCATTTTCAAGTGTTTTATTTTTGAACGTCAGTTCACATTTGTAGGTGGATCATCAGTGTTAGAGCTAAAATTAGCATGTTTAAAAAGATTTTCATGCTTCCAGGGTCCCAAAACACAAGATTTATGGAATGGTTAAAAGTGCATGAAAATGGCCAATTTACTCACTCTGAGTTCTCAAAAAGGGTTTCTTCAGCCCGGGAAGTTAATTAAATACCATTAGGAGGCATTTAATGTTCAAGCAAAAACGGCTGATTTTCGACAAAAGAGATAACACCCCCCATTACGTCATGCTTTAGAAATGTGGAAAATGGTCCGTTTTCAAATGTTTTATTTTTGAACGTCAGTTCACATTTGTTGGTGGATAATCAGTGTTAGAGCTAAAATTAGCATGTTTAAAGTGATTTTCATGCTTCCAGGGGCCCTAAACACAAGATTTATAGAATGGTTAAAAGTGCATGAAAATGGCCAATTTACTCACTCTGAGTTCTCAAAAAGGGTTTCTACACCCCGGGAAGTAAATTAAATACCATTTGGAGGCATTTAATGTTCAAGCAAAAACGGCTGATTTTCGACAAAAGAGATAACACCCCCCATTACGTCATGCTTCAGAAATGTGGAAAATGGTCCGTTTTCAAATGTTTTTTTTTTAACGTCAGTTCACATTTGCTGGTGCATCATCAGTGTTAGAGCTAAAATTAGCATGTTTAAAGTGATTTTCATGCTTCCAAGGGCTCGTGAAGTGAATTAAATACTATTTAGAGGCATTTAATGTTCAAGCAAAAACGGCAGATTTTCGATAAAAGAGATTACACCCCCCATTACGTCATGCTTCAGAAATGTGGAAAATGGTCCGTTTTCAAATGTTTTATTTTTGAACGTCAGTTCACATTTGTAGGTGGATCATCAGTGTTAGAGCTAAAATTAGCATGTTTAAAGTGATTTTCATGCTTCCAGGGGCCCTAAACACAAGATTTATGGAATGGTTAAAAGTGCATGAAAATGGCCAATTTACTCACTCTGAGTTCTCAAAAAGGGTTTCTTCACCCCGGGAAGTTAATTAAATACCATTTGGAGGCATTTAATGTTCAAGCAAAAACTGCTGATTTTCGACAAAAGAGATAACACCCCCCCATTACGTCATGCTTCAGAAATGTGGAAAATGGTCCGTTTTCAAATGTTTTATTTTTGAACGTCAGTTCACATTTGTAGGTGGATCATCAGTGTTAGAGCTAAAATTAGCATGTTTAAAGTGATTTTCATGCTTCCAGGGCCCCTAAACACTAGATTTGTGGAATGGTTAAAAGTGCATGAAAATGGCCAATTTACTCACTCTGAGTTCTCAAAAAGGGTGTCTTCACCCCAGGAAGTTAATTAAATACGATTTGGAGGCATTTAATGATCAAGCAAAAACGGCTGATTTTCGACAAAAGAGATAACACCCCCCCATTACGTCATGCTTCAAAAATGTGGAAAATGGTCCGTTTTCAAATGTTTTATTTTTGAACGTCAGTTCACATTTGTAGGTAGATCATCAGTGTTAGAGCTAAAATTAGCATGTTTAAAGTGATTTTCATGCTTCCAGGGGCCCTAAACACAAGATTTATGGAACGGTTAAAAGTGCCTGAAAATGGCCAATTTACTCACCCTGGGTTCTCAAAGAGGGGTTCTTCACCCCGGGAAGTTAATAAAATACCATTTGGAGGCATTTAATGTTCAAGCAAAAACGGCTGATTTTCGACAAAAGAGATAACACCCCCCATTACGTCATGCTTCAGAAATGTGGAAAATGGTCCGTTTTCAAATGTTTTATTTTTGAACGTCAGTTCACATTTGTAGGTGGATCATCAGTGTTAGAGCTAAAATTAGCATGTTTAAAGTGATTTTCATGCTTCCAGGGGCTCGGGAAGTGAATTAAATACCATTTGGAGGCATTTAATGTTCAAGCAAAAACGGCTGATTTTCGACAAAATAGATAACACCCCCCATTACGTCATGCTTCAGAAATGTGGAAAATGGTCCATTTTCAAGTGTTTTATTTTTGAACGTCAGTTCACATTTGTAGGTGGATCATCAGTGTTAGAGCTAAAATTAGCATGTTTAAAAAGATTTTCATGCTTTCAGGGTCCCAAAACACAAGATTTATGGAATGGTTAAAAGTGCATGAAAATGGCCAATTTACTCACTCTGAGTTCTCAAAAAGGGTTTCTTCAGCCCGGGAAGTTAATTAAATACCATTAGGAGGCATTTAATGTTCAAGCAAAAACGGCTGATTTTCGACAAAAGAGATAACACCCCCCATTACGTCATGCTTTAGAAATGTGGAAAATGGTCCGTTTTCAAATGTTTTATTTTTGAACGTCAGTTCACATTTGTTGGTGGATAATCAGTGTTAGAGCTAAAATTAGCATGTTTAAAGTGATTTTCATGCTTCCAGGGGCCCTAAACACAAGATTTATAGAATGGTTAAAAGTGCATGAAAATGGCCAATTTACTCACTCTGAGTTCTCAAAAAGGGTTTCTACACCCCGGGAAGTAAATTAAATACCATTTGGAGGCATTTAATGTTCAAGCAAAAACGGCTGATTTTCGACAAAAGAGATAACACCCCCCATTACGTCATGCTTCAGAAATGTGGAAAATGGTCCGTTTTCAAATGTTTTTTTTTTAACGTCAGTTCACATTTGCTGGTGCATCATCAGTGTTAGAGCTAAAATTAGCATGTTTAAAGTGATTTTCATGCTTCCAAGGGCTCGTGAAGTGAATTAAATACTATTTAGAGGCATTTAATGTTCAAGCAAAAACGGCAGATTTTCGATAAAAGAGATTACACCCCCCATTACGTCATGCTTCAGAAATGTGGAAAATGGTCCGTTTTCAAATGTTTTATTTTTGAACGTCAGTTCACATTTGTAGGTGGATCATCAGTGTTAGAGCTAAAATTAGCATGTTTAAAGTGATTTTCATGCTTCCAGGGGCCCTAAACACAAGATTTATGGAATGGTTAAAAGTGCATGAAAATGGCCAATTTACTCACTCTGAGTTCTCAAAAAGGGTTTCTTCGCCCCGGGAAGTTAATTAAATACCATTTGGAGGCATTTAATGTTCAAGCAAAAACTGCTGATTTTCGACAAAAGAAATAACACCCCCCCATTACGTCATGCTTCAGAAATGTGGAAAATGGTCCATTTTCAAATGTTTTATTTTTGAACGTCAGTTCACATTTGTAGGTGGATCATCAGTGTTAGAACTAAAATTAGCATGTTTAAAGTAATTTTCATGCTTCCAGGGGCTCGGGAAGTGAATTCAATACTATTTAGAGGCATTTATTGTTCAAGCAAAAACAGCTGATTTTTGACAAAAGAGATAACACTACCCCATTACGTCATGCTTCAGAAATGTGGAAAATGGTCCGTTTTCAAATGTTTTATTTTTGAACGTCAGTTCACATTTGTAGGTGGATCATCAGTGTGAGAGCTAAAATTAGCATGTTTAAAGTGATTTTCATGCTTCCAGGGGCCCTAAACACAAGATTTATGGAATGGTTAAAAGTGCATGAAAATGGCCTATTTACTCACTCTGAGTTCTCAAAAAGGGTTTCTTCACCCCGGGAAGTTAATTTAATACCATTTGGAGGCATTTAATGTTCAAGCAAAAACGGCTGATTTTCGACAAAAGAGATTTCACCCCCCCATTATGTCATGCTTCAGAATTGTGGAAAATGGTCCGTTTTCAAATGTTTTAATTTTGAACGTCAGTTCACATTTGTAGGTGGATCATCAGTGTTAGAGCTAAAATTAGCATGTTTAAAGTGATTTTCATGCTTCCAGGGGCCCTAAACACAAGATTTATGGAATGGTTAAAAGTGCATGAAAATGGCCAATTTACTCACTCCGAGTTCTCAAAAAGGGTTTCTTCACCCCGGGAAGTTAATTAAATAACATTTGGAGGCATTTAATGTTCAAGCAAAAACAGCAGATTTTTGACAAAAGAGATAACACCCCCCATTACGTCATGCTTCAGAAATGTGGAAAATGGTCAGTTTTCAAATGTTTTATTTTTGACCGTCAGTTCACATTTGTAGGTGGATCATCAGTGTTAGAGCTAAAATTAGCATGTTTAAAGTGATTTTCATGCTTCCAGGGGCCCTAAACACAAGAATTATGGAATGGTTAAAAGAGCATGAAAATGGCCAATTTACTCACTCTGAGTTCTCAAAAAGGGTTTCTTCACCCCGGGAAAGTAATTAAATACCATTTCGAGGCATTTAATGTTCAAGCAAAAACAGCTGATTTTCGACAAAAGAGATAACACCCCCCCATTACGTCATGCTTCCGAAATGTGGAAAATGGTCCGTTTTCAAATGTTTTAGTTTTGAACGTCAGTTCACATTTGTAGGTGGATCATCAGTGTTAGAGCTAAAATTAGCATGTTTAAAGTGATTTTCATGCTTCCAGGGGCCCTAAACACAAGATTTATGGAATGGTTAAAGTGCATGAAAATGGCCAATTTACTCACTCTGAGGTCTCAAAAAGGGTTTCTTCACCCCGGGAAGGTAATTAAATGCCATTTGGAGGCATTTAATGTTCAAGCAAAAACAGCTGATTTTCGACAAAAGAGATAACACCCCCCCATTACGTCATGCTTCAGAAATGGGGAAAATGCTCCATTTTCAGATGTTTTTTTTTTTAACGTCAGTTCACATTTGTAGGTGGATCATCAGTGTTAGAGCTAAAATTAGCATGTTTAAAGTGATTTTCATGCTTCCAGGGGCTCGGGAAGTGAATTAAATACCATTTGGAGGCATTTAATGTTCAAGCAAAAATGGATGATTTTCGACAAAATAGATAACACCCCCCCATTACGTCATGCTTCAGAAATGTGGAAAATGGTCCGTTTTCAAATGTTTTATTTTTGAACGTCAGTTCACATTTGTAGGTGGATCATCAGTGTTAGAGCTAAAATTAGCATGTTTAAAGTGATTTTCAGCCTTCCAGGGGCCCTAAACACAAGATTTATGGAATGGTTAAAAGTGCATGACAATTGCCAATTTACTCACTCTGAGTTCTCAAAAAGGGTTTCTTCACCCCGGGGAGTTAATTAAATACCATTTGGAGGCATTTAATGTTCAAGCAAAAACGGCTGATTTTCGACAAAAGAGATAACAGCCCCCATTACGTCATGCTTCAGAAATGTGGAAAATGGTCCGTTTTCAAATGTTTTATTTTTGAACATCAGTTCACATTTGTAGGTGGATCATCAGTGTTAGAGCTAAAATTAGCATGTTTAAAGTGATTTTCATGCTTCCAGGGGCCCAAAACACAAGATTTGAGGAATGGTCAAAAGTGCATGAAAATGGCCAATTTACTCACTCTGAGTTCTCAAAAAGGGTTTCTTCACCCCGGGAAGTTAATTAAATACCATTTGGCGGCATTTAATGTTCAAGCAAAAACGGCTGATTTTCGACAAAAGAGATAACACCCCCCCATTACGTCATGCTTCAGAAATGTGGAAAAAAGTCCGTTTTCAAATGTTTTATTTTTGAACGTCAGTTCACATTTGTAGGTGGATCCTCAGTGTAAGAGCTAAAATTTGCATGTTTAAAGTGATTTTCATGCTTCAATTGGCCCTAAACACAAGATTTATGGAATGGTTAAAAGTGCATGAAAATGGCCTATTTACTCACTCTGAGTTCTCAAAAAGGGTTTCTTCACCCTGGGAAGTTAATTAAATACCATTTGGAGGCATTTAATGTTCAAGCAAAAACGGCTGATTTTCAACAAAAGAGATAACACCCCCCATTACGTCATGCTTCAGAAATGTGGAAAATGGTCCGTTTTCAAATGTTTTATTTTTGAACGGCAGTTCACATTTACAGGTGGATCATCAGTGTTAGAGCTAAAATTAGCATGTTTAAAGTGATTTTCATGCTTCCAGGGGCTCGGGAAATGAATTAAATACTATGTGGAGGCATTTAATGTTCAAGCAAAAACAGCTGATTTTTGACAAAAGAGATAACACCCCCCCATTACGTCATGCTTCAGAAATGTGGAAAATGGTCCATTTTCAAATGTTTTATTTTTGAACGTCAGTTCACATTTGTAGGTGGATCATCAGTGTTAGAGCTAAAATTAGCATGTTTAAAGTGATTTGCATGCTTCCAGGGGCCCTAAACACAAGATTTATGGAATGGTTAAAAGTGCATGAAAATGGCCAATTTACTCACTCTGAGGTCTCAAAAAGGGTTTCTTCACCCCGGGAAGGTAATTAAATGCCATTTGGAGGCATTTAATGTTCAAGCAAAAACAGCTGATTTTCGACAAAAGAGATAACACCCCCCCATTACGTCATGCTTCAGAAATGGGGAAAATGCTCCATTTTCAAATGTTTTTTTTTTTAACGTCAGTTCACATTTGTAGGTGGATCATCAGTGTTAGAGCTAAAATTAGCATGTTTAAAGTGATTTTCATGCTTCCAGGGGCTCGGGAAGTGAATTAAATACCATTTGGAGGCATTTAATGTTCAAGCAAAAATGGATGATTTTCGACAAAATAGATAACACCCCCCCATTACGTCATGCTTCAGAAATGTGGAAAATGGTCCGTTTTCAAATGTTTTATTTTTGAACGTCAGTTCACATTTGTAGGTGGATCATCAGTGTTAGAGCTAAAATTAGCATGTTTAAAGTGATTTTCAGCCTTCCAGGGGCCCTAAACACAAGATTTATGGAATGGTTAAAAGTGCATGACAATTGCCAATTTACTCACTCTGAGTTCTCAAAAAGGGTTTCTTCACCCCGGGGAGTTAATTAAATACCATTTGGAGGCATTTAATGTTCAAGCAAAAACGGCTGATTTTCGACAAAAGAGATAACAGCCCCCATTACGTCATGCTTCAGAAATGTGGAAAATGGTCCGTTTTCAAATGTTTTATTTTTGAACATCAGTTCACATTTGTAGGTGGATCATCAGTGTTAGAGCTAAAATTAGCATGTTTAAAGTGATTTTCATGCTTCCAGGGGCCCAAAACACAAGATTTGAGGAATGGTCAAAAGTGCATGAAAATGGCCAATTTACTCACTCTGAGTTCTCAAAAAGGGTTTCTTCACCCCGGGAAGTTAATTAAATACCATTTGGCGGCATTTAATGTTCAAGCAAAAACGGCTGATTTTCGACAAAAGAGATAACACCCCCCCATTACGTCATGCTTCAGAAATGTGGAAAAAAGTCCGTTTTCAAATGTTTTATTTTTGAACGTCAGTTCACATTTGTAGGTGGATCCTCAGTGTAAGAGCTAAAATTTGCATGTTTAAAGTGATTTTCATGCTTCAATTGGCCCTAAACACAAGATTTATGGAATGGTTAAAAGTGCATGAAAATGGCCTATTTACTCCCTCTGAGTTCTCAAAAAGGGTTTCTTCACCCTGGGAAGTTAATTAAATACCATTTGGAGGCATTTAATGTTCAAGCAAAAACGGCTGATTTTCGACAAAAGAGATAACACCCCCCATTACGTCATGCTTCAGAAATGTGGAAAATGGTCCGTTTTCAAATGTTTTATTTTTGAACGGCAGTTCACATTTACAGGTGGATCATCAGTGTTAGAGCTAAAATTAGCATGTTTAAAGTGATTTTCATGCTTCCAGGGGCTCGGGAAATGAATTAAATACTATGTGGAGGCATTTAATGTTCAAGCAAAAACAGCTGATTTTTGACAAAAGAGATAACACCCCCCCATTACGTCATGCTTCAGAAATGTGGAAAATGGTCCATTTTCAAATGTTTTATTTTTGAACGTCAGTTCACATTTGTAGGTGGATCATCAGTGTTAGAGCTAAAATTAGCATGTTTAAAGTGATTTGCATGCTTCCAGGGGCCCTAAACACAAGATTTATGGAATGGTTAAAAGTGCATGAAAATGGCCAATTTACTCACTCTGAGTTCTCAAAAAGGGTTTCTTCACCCCTGGAAGTTAATTAAATACCATTTGGAGGCATTTAAATTTCAAGCAAAAACGCCTGATTTTCGACAAAAGAGATTTCACCCCCCCATTATGTCATGCTTCAGAAATGTGGAAAATGGTCCGTTTTCAAATGTTTTAATTTTGAACGTCAGTTCACATTTGTAGGTGGATCATCAGTGTTAGAGCTAAAATTAGCATGTTTAAAGTGATTTTCATGCTTCAGGGGCCCTAAACACAAGATTTATAGAATGGTTAAAAGTGCATGAAAATGGCCAATTTACTCACTCTGAGTTCTCAAAAAGGGTTTCTTCACCCCGGGAAGTAAATTAAATACCATTTGGAGGCATTTAATGTTCAAGCAAAAACGGCAGATTTTCGACAAAAGAGATAACACCCCCCCATTACGTCATGCTTCAGAAATGTGGAAAAAGGTCCGTTTTCAAATGTTTTATTTTTGAACGTCAGTTCACATTTGCAGGTGGATCATCAGTGTTAGAGCTAAAATTAGCATGTTTAAAGTGATTTTCATGCTTCCTGGGGCTCGGGAAGTGAATTAAATACTATTTGGAGGCATTTAATGTTCAAGCAAAAACGGCTGATTTTCGACAAAAGAGATAACACCCCCCCCCCATTACGTCATGCTTCAGAAATGTGGAAAATGGTCCGTTTTCAAATGTTTTATTTTTGAACGTCAGTTCACATTTGTAGGTGGATCATCAGTGTTAGAGCTAAAATTAGCATGTTTAAAGTGATTTTCATGCTTCCAGGGGCCCTAAACACAAGATTTATGGAATGGTTAAAAGTGCATGAAAATGGCCAATTTACTCACTCTGAGTTCTCAAAAAGGGTTTCTTCACCCCTGGAAGTTAATTAAATACCATTTGGAGGCATGTAAATTTCAAGCAAAAACGCCTGATTTTCGACAAAAGAGATTTCACCCCCCCCCATTATGTCATGCTTCAGAAATGTGGAAAATGGTCAGTTTTCAAATGTTTTAATTTTGAACGTCAGTTCACATTTGTAGGTGAATCATCAGTGTTAGAGCTAAAATTAGCATGTTTAAAGTGATTTTCATGCTTCAGGGGCCGTAAACACAAGATTTATAGAATGGTTAAAAGTGCATGAAAATGGCCAATTTACTCACTCTGAGTTCTCAAAAAGGGTTTCTTCACCCCGGGAAGTAAATTAAATACCATTTGGAGGCATTTAATGTTCAAGCAAAAACGGCTGATTTTCGACAAAAGAGATAATACCCCCCGTTACGTCATGCTTCAGAAATGTGGAAAATGGTCCGTTTTCAAATGTTTTATTTTTGAATGTAAGTTCACATTTGTAGGTGGATAATCAGTGTTAGAGCTAAAATTAGCAAGTTTAAAGTGATTTTCATGCTTCCAGGGGCTCGGGAAGTGAATTAAATACTATTTAGAGGCATTTAATGTTCAAGCAAAAACAGCTGATTTTTGACAAAAGCGATAACTCTCCCCCATTACGTCATGCTTCAGAAATGTGGAAAATGGTCCGTTTTCAAATGTTTTATTTTTGAACGTCAGTTCACATTTGTAGGTGGATCATCAGTGTTAGAGCTAAAATTAGCATGTTTAAAGTGATTTTCATGCTTCAATTGGCCCTAAACACAAGATTTATGGAATGGTTAAAAGTGCATGAAAATGGCCTATTTACTCACTCTGAGTTCTCAAAAAGGGTTTCTTCACCCTGGGAAGTTAATTAAATACCATTTGGAGGCATTTAATGTTCAAGCAAAAACGGCTGATTTTCGACAAAAGAGATAACACCCCCCATTACGTCATGCTTCAGAAATGTGGAAAATGGTCCGTTTTCAAATGTTTTATTTTTGAACGGCAGTTCACATTTACAGGTGGATCATCAGTGTTAGAGCTAAAATTAGCATGTTTAAAGTGATATTCATGCTTCCAGGGGCTCGGGAAATGAATTAAATACTATGTGGAGGCATTTAATGTTCAAGCAAAAACAGCTGATTTTTGACAAAAGAGATAACACCCCCCCATTACGTCATGCTTCAGAAATGTGGAAAATGGTCCATTTTCAAATGTTTTATTTTTGAACGTCAGTTCACATTTGTAGGTGGATCATCAGTGTTAGAGCTAAAATTAGCATGTTTAAAGTGATTTGCATGCTTCCAGGGGCCCTAAACACAAGATTTATGGAATGGTTA
This sequence comes from Lissotriton vulgaris, assembly GCF_964263255.1. Lineage (NCBI taxonomy): Eukaryota > Metazoa > Chordata > Amphibia > Caudata > Salamandridae > Lissotriton > Lissotriton vulgaris. Next base: position 487,615,743 of record NC_141696.1, read on the forward strand.
AAAGTGCATGAAAATGGCCAATTTACTCACTCTGAGTTCTCAAAAAGGGTTTCTACACCCCGGGAAGTAAATTAAATACCATTTGGAGGCATTTAATGTTCAAGCAAAAACGGCTGATTTTCGACAAAAGAGATAACACCCCCCATTACGTCATGCTTCAGAAATGTGGAAAATGGTCCGTTTTCAAATGTTTTTTTTTTAACGTCAGTTCACATTTGCTGGTGCATCATCAGTGTTAGAGCTAAAATTAGCATGTTTAAAGTGATTTTCATGCTTCCAAGGGCTCGTGAAGTGAATTAAATACTATTTAGAGGCATTTAATGTTCAAGCAAAAACGGCAGATTTTCGATAAAAGAGATTACACCCCCCATTACGTCATGCTTCAGAAATGTGGAAAATGGTCCGTTTTCAAATGTTTTATTTTTGAACGTCAGTTCACATTTGTAGGTGGATCATCAGTGTTAGAGCTAAAATTAGCATGTTTAAAGTGATTTTCATGCTTCCAGGGGCCCTAAACACAAGATTTATGGAATGGTTAAAAGTGCATGAAAATGGCCAATTTACTCACTCTGAGTTCTCAAAAAGGGTTTCTTCGCCCCGGGAAGTTAATTAAATACCATTTGGAGGCATTTAATGTTCAAGCAAAAACTGCTGATTTTCGACAAAAGAAATAACACCCCCCCATTACGTCATGCTTCAGAAATGTGGAAAATGGTCCATTTTCAAATGTTTTATTTTTGAACGTCAGTTCACATTTGTAGGTGGATCATCAGTGTTAGAACTAAAATTAGCATGTTTAAAGTAATTTTCATGCTTCCAGGGGCTCGGGAAGTGAATTCAATACTATTTAGAGGCATTTATTGTTCAAGCAAAAACAGCTGATTTTTGACAAAAGAGATAACACTACCCCATTACGTCATGCTTCAGAAATGTGGAAAATGGTCCGTTTTCAAATGTTTTATTTTTGAACGTCAGTTCACATTTGTAGGTGGATCATCAGTGTGAGAGCTAAAATTAGCATGTTTAAAGTGATTTTCATGCTTCCAGGGGCCCTAAACACAAGATTTATGGAATGGTTAAAAGTGCATGAAAATGGCCTATTTACTCACTCTGAGTTCTCAAAAAGGGTTTCTTCACCCCGGGAAGTTAATTTAATACCATTTGGAGGCATTTAATGTTCAAGCAAAAACGGCTGATTTTCGACAAAAGAGATTTCACCCCCCCATTATGTCATGCTTCAGAATTGTGGAAAATGGTCCGTTTTCAAATGTTTTAATTTTGAACGTCAGTTCACATTTGTAGGTGGATCATCAGTGTTAGAGCTAAAATTAGCATGTTTAAAGTGATTTTCATGCTTCCAGGGGCCCTAAACACAAGATTTATGGAATGGTTAAAAGTGCATGAAAATGGCCAATTTACTCACTCCGAGTTCTCAAAAAGGGTTTCTTCACCCCGGGAAGTTAATTAAATAACATTTGGAGGCATTTAATGTTCAAGCAAAAACAGCAGATTTTTGACAAAAGAGATAACACCCCCCATTACGTCATGCTTCAGAAATGTGGAAAATGGTCAGTTTTCAAATGTTTTATTTTTGACCGTCAGTTCACATTTGTAGGTGGATCATCAGTGTTAGAGCTAAAATTAGCATGTTTAAAGTGATTTTCATGCTTCCAGGGGCCCTAAACACAAGAATTATGGAATGGTTAAAAGAGCATGAAAATGGCCAATTTACTCACTCTGAGTTCTCAAAAAGGGTTTCTTCACCCCGGGAAAGTAATTAAATACCATTTCGAGGCATTTAATGTTCAAGCAAAAACAGCTGATTTTCGACAAAAGAGATAACACCCCCCCATTACGTCATGCTTCCGAAATGTGGAAAATGGTCCGTTTTCAAATGTTTTAGTTTTGAACGTCAGTTCACATTTGTAGGTGGATCATCAGTGTTAGAGCTAAAATTAGCATGTTTAAAGTGATTTTCATGCTTCCAGGGGCCCTAAACACAAGATTTATGGAATGGTTAAAGTGCATGAAAATGGCCAATTTACTCACTCTGAGGTCTCAAAAAGGGTTTCTTCACCCCGGGAAGGTAATTAAATGCCATTTGGAGGCATTTAATGTTCAAGCAAAAACAGCTGATTTTCGACAAAAGAGATAACACCCCCCCATTACGTCATGCTTCAGAAATGGGGAAAATGCTCCATTTTCAGATGTTTTTTTTTTTAACGTCAGTTCACATTTGTAGGTGGATCATCAGTGTTAGAGCTAAAATTAGCATGTTTAAAGTGATTTTCATGCTTCCAGGGGCTCGGGAAGTGAATTAAATACCATTTGGAGGCATTTAATGTTCAAGCAAAAATGGATGATTTTCGACAAAATAGATAACACCCCCCCATTACGTCATGCTTCAGAAATGTGGAAAATGGTCCGTTTTCAAATGTTTTATTTTTGAACGTCAGTTCACATTTGTAGGTGGATCATCAGTGTTAGAGCTAAAATTAGCATGTTTAAAGTGATTTTCAGCCTTCCAGGGGCCCTAAACACAAGATTTATGGAATGGTTAAAAGTGCATGACAATTGCCAATTTACTCACTCTGAGTTCTCAAAAAGGGTTTCTTCACCCCGGGGAGTTAATTAAATACCATTTGGAGGCATTTAATGTTCAAGCAAAAACGGCTGATTTTCGACAAAAGAGATAACAGCCCCCATTACGTCATGCTTCAGAAATGTGGAAAATGGTCCGTTTTCAAATGTTTTATTTTTGAACATCAGTTCACATTTGTAGGTGGATCATCAGTGTTAGAGCTAAAATTAGCATGTTTAAAGTGATTTTCATGCTTCCAGGGGCCCAAAACACAAGATTTGAGGAATGGTCAAAAGTGCATGAAAATGGCCAATTTACTCACTCTGAGTTCTCAAAAAGGGTTTCTTCACCCCGGGAAGTTAATTAAATACCATTTGGCGGCATTTAATGTTCAAGCAAAAACGGCTGATTTTCGACAAAAGAGATAACACCCCCCCATTACGTCATGCTTCAGAAATGTGGAAAAAAGTCCGTTTTCAAATGTTTTATTTTTGAACGTCAGTTCACATTTGTAGGTGGATCCTCAGTGTAAGAGCTAAAATTTGCATGTTTAAAGTGATTTTCATGCTTCAATTGGCCCTAAACACAAGATTTATGGAATGGTTAAAAGTGCATGAAAATGGCCTATTTACTCACTCTGAGTTCTCAAAAAGGGTTTCTTCACCCTGGGAAGTTAATTAAATACCATTTGGAGGCATTTAATGTTCAAGCAAAAACGGCTGATTTTCAACAAAAGAGATAACACCCCCCATTACGTCATGCTTCAGAAATGTGGAAAATGGTCCGTTTTCAAATGTTTTATTTTTGAACGGCAGTTCACATTTACAGGTGGATCATCAGTGTTAGAGCTAAAATTAGCATGTTTAAAGTGATTTTCATGCTTCCAGGGGCTCGGGAAATGAATTAAATACTATGTGGAGGCATTTAATGTTCAAGCAAAAACAGCTGATTTTTGACAAAAGAGATAACACCCCCCCATTACGTCATGCTTCAGAAATGTGGAAAATGGTCCATTTTCAAATGTTTTATTTTTGAACGTCAGTTCACATTTGTAGGTGGATCATCAGTGTTAGAGCTAAAATTAGCATGTTTAAAGTGATTTGCATGCTTCCAGGGGCCCTAAACACAAGATTTATGGAATGGTTAAAAGTGCATGAAAATGGCCAATTTACTCACTCTGAGGTCTCAAAAAGGGTTTCTTCACCCCGGGAAGGTAATTAAATGCCATTTGGAGGCATTTAATGTTCAAGCAAAAACAGCTGATTTTCGACAAAAGAGATAACACCCCCCCATTACGTCATGCTTCAGAAATGGGGAAAATGCTCCATTTTCAAATGTTTTTTTTTTTAACGTCAGTTCACATTTGTAGGTGGATCATCAGTGTTAGAGCTAAAATTAGCATGTTTAAAGTGATTTTCATGCTTCCAGGGGCTCGGGAAGTGAATTAAATACCATTTGGAGGCATTTAATGTTCAAGCAAAAATGGATGATTTTCGACAAAATAGATAACACCCCCCCATTACGTCATGCTTCAGAAATGTGGAAAATGGTCCGTTTTCAAATGTTTTATTTTTGAACGTCAGTTCACATTTGTAGGTGGATCATCAGTGTTAGAGCTAAAATTAGCATGTTTAAAGTGATTTTCAGCCTTCCAGGGGCCCTAAACACAAGATTTATGGAATGGTTAAAAGTGCATGACAATTGCCAATTTACTCACTCTGAGTTCTCAAAAAGGGTTTCTTCACCCCGGGGAGTTAATTAAATACCATTTGGAGGCATTTAATGTTCAAGCAAAAACGGCTGATTTTCGACAAAAGAGATAACAGCCCCCATTACGTCATGCTTCAGAAATGTGGAAAATGGTCCGTTTTCAAATGTTTTATTTTTGAACATCAGTTCACATTTGTAGGTGGATCATCAGTGTTAGAGCTAAAATTAGCATGTTTAAAGTGATTTTCATGCTTCCAGGGGCCCAAAACACAAGATTTGAGGAATGGTCAAAAGTGCATGAAAATGGCCAATTTACTCACTCTGAGTTCTCAAAAAGGGTTTCTTCACCCCGGGAAGTTAATTAAATACCATTTGGCGGCATTTAATGTTCAAGCAAAAACGGCTGATTTTCGACAAAAGAGATAACACCCCCCCATTACGTCATGCTTCAGAAATGTGGAAAAAAGTCCGTTTTCAAATGTTTTATTTTTGAACGTCAGTTCACATTTGTAGGTGGATCCTCAGTGTAAGAGCTAAAATTTGCATGTTTAAAGTGATTTTCATGCTTCAATTGGCCCTAAACACAAGATTTATGGAATGGTTAAAAGTGCATGAAAATGGCCTATTTACTCCCTCTGAGTTCTCAAAAAGGGTTTCTTCACCCTGGGAAGTTAATTAAATACCATTTGGAGGCATTTAATGTTCAAGCAAAAACGGCTGATTTTCGACAAAAGAGATAACACCCCCCATTACGTCATGCTTCAGAAATGTGGAAAATGGTCCGTTTTCAAATGTTTTATTTTTGAACGGCAGTTCACATTTACAGGTGGATCATCAGTGTTAGAGCTAAAATTAGCATGTTTAAAGTGATTTTCATGCTTCCAGGGGCTCGGGAAATGAATTAAATACTATGTGGAGGCATTTAATGTTCAAGCAAAAACAGCTGATTTTTGACAAAAGAGATAACACCCCCCCATTACGTCATGCTTCAGAAATGTGGAAAATGGTCCATTTTCAAATGTTTTATTTTTGAACGTCAGTTCACATTTGTAGGTGGATCATCAGTGTTAGAGCTAAAATTAGCATGTTTAAAGTGATTTGCATGCTTCCAGGGGCCCTAAACACAAGATTTATGGAATGGTTAAAAGTGCATGAAAATGGCCAATTTACTCACTCTGAGTTCTCAAAAAGGGTTTCTTCACCCCTGGAAGTTAATTAAATACCATTTGGAGGCATTTAAATTTCAAGCAAAAACGCCTGATTTTCGACAAAAGAGATTTCACCCCCCCATTATGTCATGCTTCAGAAATGTGGAAAATGGTCCGTTTTCAAATGTTTTAATTTTGAACGTCAGTTCACATTTGTAGGTGGATCATCAGTGTTAGAGCTAAAATTAGCATGTTTAAAGTGATTTTCATGCTTCAGGGGCCCTAAACACAAGATTTATAGAATGGTTAAAAGTGCATGAAAATGGCCAATTTACTCACTCTGAGTTCTCAAAAAGGGTTTCTTCACCCCGGGAAGTAAATTAAATACCATTTGGAGGCATTTAATGTTCAAGCAAAAACGGCAGATTTTCGACAAAAGAGATAACACCCCCCCATTACGTCATGCTTCAGAAATGTGGAAAAAGGTCCGTTTTCAAATGTTTTATTTTTGAACGTCAGTTCACATTTGCAGGTGGATCATCAGTGTTAGAGCTAAAATTAGCATGTTTAAAGTGATTTTCATGCTTCCTGGGGCTCGGGAAGTGAATTAAATACTATTTGGAGGCATTTAATGTTCAAGCAAAAACGGCTGATTTTCGACAAAAGAGATAACACCCCCCCCCCATTACGTCATGCTTCAGAAATGTGGAAAATGGTCCGTTTTCAAATGTTTTATTTTTGAACGTCAGTTCACATTTGTAGGTGGATCATCAGTGTTAGAGCTAAAATTAGCATGTTTAAAGTGATTTTCATGCTTCCAGGGGCCCTAAACACAAGATTTATGGAATGGTTAAAAGTGCATGAAAATGGCCAATTTACTCACTCTGAGTTCTCAAAAAGGGTTTCTTCACCCCTGGAAGTTAATTAAATACCATTTGGAGGCATGTAAATTTCAAGCAAAAACGCCTGATTTTCGACAAAAGAGATTTCACCCCCCCCCATTATGTCATGCTTCAGAAATGTGGAAAATGGTCAGTTTTCAAATGTTTTAATTTTGAACGTCAGTTCACATTTGTAGGTGAATCATCAGTGTTAGAGCTAAAATTAGCATGTTTAAAGTGATTTTCATGCTTCAGGGGCCGTAAACACAAGATTTATAGAATGGTTAAAAGTGCATGAAAATGGCCAATTTACTCACTCTGAGTTCTCAAAAAGGGTTTCTTCACCCCGGGAAGTAAATTAAATACCATTTGGAGGCATTTAATGTTCAAGCAAAAACGGCTGATTTTCGACAAAAGAGATAATACCCCCCGTTACGTCATGCTTCAGAAATGTGGAAAATGGTCCGTTTTCAAATGTTTTATTTTTGAATGTAAGTTCACATTTGTAGGTGGATAATCAGTGTTAGAGCTAAAATTAGCAAGTTTAAAGTGATTTTCATGCTTCCAGGGGCTCGGGAAGTGAATTAAATACTATTTAGAGGCATTTAATGTTCAAGCAAAAACAGCTGATTTTTGACAAAAGCGATAACTCTCCCCCATTACGTCATGCTTCAGAAATGTGGAAAATGGTCCGTTTTCAAATGTTTTATTTTTGAACGTCAGTTCACATTTGTAGGTGGATCATCAGTGTTAGAGCTAAAATTAGCATGTTTAAAGTGATTTTCATGCTTCAATTGGCCCTAAACACAAGATTTATGGAATGGTTAAAAGTGCATGAAAATGGCCTATTTACTCACTCTGAGTTCTCAAAAAGGGTTTCTTCACCCTGGGAAGTTAATTAAATACCATTTGGAGGCATTTAATGTTCAAGCAAAAACGGCTGATTTTCGACAAAAGAGATAACACCCCCCATTACGTCATGCTTCAGAAATGTGGAAAATGGTCCGTTTTCAAATGTTTTATTTTTGAACGGCAGTTCACATTTACAGGTGGATCATCAGTGTTAGAGCTAAAATTAGCATGTTTAAAGTGATATTCATGCTTCCAGGGGCTCGGGAAATGAATTAAATACTATGTGGAGGCATTTAATGTTCAAGCAAAAACAGCTGATTTTTGACAAAAGAGATAACACCCCCCCATTACGTCATGCTTCAGAAATGTGGAAAATGGTCCATTTTCAAATGTTTTATTTTTGAACGTCAGTTCACATTTGTAGGTGGATCATCAGTGTTAGAGCTAAAATTAGCATGTTTAAAGTGATTTGCATGCTTCCAGGGGCCCTAAACACAAGATTTATGGAATGGTTAAAAGTGCATGAAAATGGCCAATTTACTCACTCTGAGTTCTCAAAAAGGGTTTCTTCACCCCTGGAAGTTAATTAAATACCATTTGGAGGCATTTAAATTTCAAGCAAAAACGCCTGATTTTCGACAAAAGAGATTTCACCCCCCCCCATTATGTCATGCTTCAGAAATGTGGAAAATGGTCCGTTTTCAAATGTTTTAATTTTGAACGTCAGTTCACATTTGTAGGTGGATCATCAGTGTTAGAGCTAAAATTAGCATGTTTAAAGTGATTTTCATGCTTCAGGGGCCCTAAACACAAGATTTATAGAATGGTTAAAAGTGCATGAAAATGGCCAATTTACTCACTCTGAGTTCTCAAAAAGGGTTTCTTCACCCCGGGAAGTAAATTAAATACCATTTGGAGGCATTTAATGTTCAAGCAAAAACGGCAGATTTTCGACAAAAGAGATAACACCCCCCCATTACGTCATGCTTCAGAAATGTGGAAAATGGTCCGTTTTCAAATGTTTTATTTTTGAACGTCAGTTCACATTTGCAGGTGGATCATCAGTGTTAGAGCTAAAATTAGCATGTTTAAAGTGATTTTCATGCTTCCTGGGGCTCGGGAAGTGAATTAAATACTATTTGGAGGCATTTAATGTTCAAGCAAAAACGGCTGATTTTCGACAAAAGAGATAACACCCCCCCCCATTACGTCATGCTTCAGAAATGTGGAAAATGGTCCGTTTTCAAATGTTTTATTTTTGAACGTTGGTTCACATTTGTAGGTGGATCATCAGTGTTAGAGCTAAAATTAGCATGTTTAAAGTGATTTTCATGCTTCCAGGGGCCCTAAACACAAGATTTATGGAATGGTTAAAAGTGCATGACAATGGCCAATTTACTCGCTCTGAGTTCTCAAAAAGGGTTTCTTCACCCCGGGGAGTTAATTAAATACCATTTGGAGGCATTTAATGTTCAAGCAAAAACGGCTGATTTTCGACAAAAGAGATAACACCCCCCATTACGTCATGCTTCAGAAATGTGGAAAATGGTCCATTTTCAAATGTTTTATTTTTGAACATCAGTTCACATTTGTAGGTGGATCATCAGTGTTAGAGCTAAAATTAGCATGTTTAAAGTGATTTTCATGCTTCCAGGGGCCCAAAACACAAGATTTGAGGAATGGTCAAAAGTGCATGAAAATGGCCAATTTACTCACTCTGAGTTCTCAAAAAGGGTTTCTTCACCCTGGAAAGTTAATTAAATAACATTTGGAGGCATTTAATGTTCAAGCAAAAACGGCTGATTTTCGACAAAAGAGATAACACCCCCCATTACGTCATGCTTCAGAAATGTGGAAAATGGTCCGTTTTCAAATGTTTTATTTTTGAACGGCAGTTCACATTTGCAGGTGGATCATCAGTGTTAGCGCTAAAATTAGCATGTTTAAAGTGATTTTCATGCTTCCAGGGGCTCGGGAAATGAATTAAATACTATGTGGAGGCATTTAATGTTCAAGCAAAACCAGCTGATTTTTGACAAAAGAGAAAACACCCCCCCATTACGTCATGCTTCAGAAATGTGGAAAATGGTCCATTTTCAAATGTTTTATTTTTGAACGTCAGTTCACATTTGTAGGTGGATCATCAGTGTTAGAGCTAAAATTAGCATGTTTAAAGTGATTTTCATGCTTCCAGGGGCCCTAAACACAAGATTTATGGAATGGTTAAAAGTGCATGAAAATGGCCAATTTACTCACTCTGAGTTCTCAAAAAGGGTTTCTTCACCCCTGGAAGTTAATTAAATACCATTTGGAGGCATTTAAATTTCAAGCAAAAACGCCTGATTTTCGACAAAAGAGATTTCACCCCCCCCCCCCATTATGTCATGCTTCAGAAATGTGGAAAATGGTCCGTTTTCAAATGTTTTAATTTTGAACGTCAGTTCACATTTGTAGGTGAATCATCAGTGTTAGAGCTAAAATTAGCATGTTTAAAGTGATTTTCATGCTTCAGGGGCCGTAAACACAAGATTTATAGAATGGTTAAAAGTGCATGAAAATGGCCAATTTACTCACTCTGAGTTCTCAAAAAGGGTTTCTTCACCCCGGGAAGTAAATTAAATACCATTTGGAGGCATTTAATGTTCAAGCAAAAACGGCTGATTTTCGACAAAAGAGATAAAACCCCCCCCATTACGTCATGCTTCAGAAATGTGGAAAATGGTCCGTTTTCAAATGTTTTATTTTTGAACGTCAGTTCACATTTGCAGGTGGATCATCAGTGTTAGAGCTAAAATTAGCATGTTTAAAGTGATTTTCATGCTTCCTGGGGTTTGGGAAGTGAATTAAATACTATTTGGAGGCATTTAATGTTCAAGCAAAAACGGCTGATTTTCGACAAAAGAGATAACACCCCCCGTTACGTCATGCTTCAGAAATGTGGAAAATGGTCCGTTTTCAAATGTTTTATTTTTGAATGTCAGTTCACATTTGTAGGTGGATCATCAGTGTTAGAGCTAAAATTAGCAAGTTTAAAGTGATTTTCATGCTTCCAGGGGCTCGGGAAGTGAATTAAATACTATTTAGAGGCATTTAATGTTCAAGCAAAAACAGCTGATTTTTGACAAAAGCGATAACTCTCCCCCATTACGTCATGCTTCAGAAATGTGGAAAATGGTCCGTTTTCAAATGTTTTATTTTTGAACGTCAGTTCACATTTGTAGGTGGATCATCAGTGTTAGAGCTAAAATTAGCATGTTTAAAGTGATTTTCATGCTTCAATTGGCCCTAAACACAAGATTTATGGAATCGTTAAAAGTGCATGAAAATGGCCTATTTATTCACTCTGAGTTCTCAAAAAGGGTTTCTTCACCCTGGGAAGTTAATTAAATGCCATTTGGAGGCATTTAATGTTCAAGCAAAAACGGCTGATTTTCGACAAAAGAGATAACACCCCCCATTACGTCATGCTTCAGAAATATGGAAAATGGTCCGTTTTCAAATGTTTTATTTTTGAACGTCAGTTCACATTTGTAGGTGGATCATCAGTGTTAGAGCTAAAATTAGCATGTTTAAAGTGATTTTCATGCTTCCAGGGGCCCTAAACACAAGATTTATAAAATGGTTAAAAGTGCATGAAAATGGCCAATTTACTCACTCTGAGTTCTCAAAAAGGGTTTCGCCACCCCGGGAAGTAAATTAAATACCATTTGGAGGCATTTAATGTTCAAGCAAAAACGGCTGATTTTCGACAAAAGAGATAACACCCCCCCATTACGTCATGCTTCAGAAATGTGGAAAATGGTCCATTTTCAAATGTTTTATTTTTGAACGTCAGTTCACATTTGTAGGTGGATCATCAGTGTTAGAGCTAAAATTAGCATGTTTAAAGTGATTTTCATGCTTCCAGGGGCCCTAAACACAAGATTTATGGAATGGTTAAAAGTGCATGAAAATGGCCAATTTACTCACTCTGAGTTCTCAAAAAGGGTTTCTTCACCCCTGGAAGTTAATTAAATACCATTTGGAGGCATTTAAATTTCAAGCAAAAACGCCTGATTTTCGACAAAAGAGATTTCATCCCCCCATTATGTCATGCTTCAGAAATGTGGAAAATGGTCTGTTTTCAAATGTTTTAATTTTGAACGTCAGTTCACATCTGTAGGTGAATCATCAGTGTTAGAGCTAAAATTAGCATGTTTAAAGTGATTTTCATGCTTCAGGGGCCGTAAACACAAGATTTATAGAATGGTTAAAAGTGCATGAAAATGGCCAATTTACTCACTCTGAGTTCTCAAAAAGGGTTTCTTCACCCCGGGAAGTAAATTAAATACCATTTGGAGGCATTTAATGTTCAAGCAAAAACGGCTGATTTTCGACAAAAGAGATAAACCCCCCCCCATTACGTCATGCTTCAGAAATGTGGAAAATGGTCCGTTTTCAAATGTTTTATTTTTGAACGGCAGTTCACATTTGCAGGTGGATCATCAGTGTTAGAGCTAAAATTAGCATGTTTAAAGTGATTTTCATGCTTCCAGGGGCTCGGGAAATGAATTAAATATTATGTGGAGGCATTTAATGTTCAAGCAAAAACAGCTGATTTTTGACAAAAGAGATAACACCCCCCATTACGTCATGCTTCAGAAATGTGGAAAATGGTCCATTTTCAAATGTTTTATTTTTGAACGTCAGTTCACATTTGTAGGTGGATCATCAGTGTTAGAGCTAAAATTAGCATGTTTAAAGTGATTTTCATGCTTCCAGGGGCCCTAAACACAAGATTTATGGAATGGTTAAAAGTGCATGAAAATTGCCAATTTACTCACTCTGAGTTCTCAAAAAGGGTTTCTTCACCCCTGGAAGTTAATTAAATACCATTTGGAGGCATTTAAATTTCAAGCAAAAACGCCTGATTTTCGACAAAAGAGATTTCACCCCCCCCATTATGTCATGCTTCAGAAATGTGGAAAATGGTCCGTTTTCAAATGTTTTATTTTTGAACGTCAGTTCACATTTGCAGGTGGATCATCAGTGTTAGAGCTAAAATTAGCATGTTTAAAGTGATTTTCATGCTTCCTGGGGCTCGGGAAGTGAATTAAATACTATTTGGAGGCATTTAATGTTCAAGCAAAAACGGCTGATTTTCGACAAAAGAGATAACACCCCCCCCATTACGTCATGCTTCAGAAATGTGGAAAATGGTCCGTTTTCAAATGTTTTATTTTTGAACGTCAGTTCACATTTGCAGGTGGATCATCAGTGTTAGAGCTAAAATTAGCATGTTTAAAGTGATTTTCATGCTTCCTGGGGTTTGGGAAGTGAATTAAATACTATTTGGAGGCATTTAATGTTCAAGCAAAAACGGCTGATTTTCGACAAAAGAGATAACACCCCCCGTTACGTCATGCTTCAGAAATGTGGAAAATGGTCCGTTTTCAAATGTTTTATTTTTGAATGTCAGTTCACATTTGTAGGTGGATCATCAGTGTTAGAGCTAAAATTAGCAAGTTTAAAGTGATTTTCATGCTTCCAGGGGCTCGGGAAGTGAATTAAATACTATTTAGAGGCATTTAATGTTCAAGCAAAAACAGCTGATTTTTGACAAAAGCGATAACTCTCCCCCATTACGTCATGCTTCAGAAATGTGGAAAATGGTCCGTTTTCAAATGTTTTATTTTTGAACGTCAGTTCACATTTGTAGGTGGATCATCAGTGTTAGAGCTAAAATTAGCATGTTTAAAGTGATTTTCATGCTTCAATTGGCCCTAAACACAAGATTTATGGAATCGTTAAAAGTGCATGAAAATGGCCTATTTATTCACTCTGAGTTCTCAAAAAGGGTTTCTTCACCCTGGGAAGTTAATTAAATACCATTTGGAGGCATTTAATGTTCAAGCAAAAACGGCTGATTTTCGACAAAAGAGATAACACCCCCCATTACGTCATGCTTCAGAAATATGGAAAATGGTCCGTTTTCAAATGTTTTATTTTTGAACGTCAGTTCACATTTGTAGGTGGATCATCAGTGTTAGAGCTAAAATTAGCATGTTTAAAGTGATTTTCATGCTTCCAGGGGCCCTAAACACAAGATTTATAAAATGGTTAAAAGTGCATGAAAATGGCCAATTTACTCACTCTGAGTTCTCAAAAAGGGTTTCGCCACCCCGGGAAGTAAATTAAATACCATTTGGAGGCATTTAATGTTCAAGCAAAAACGGCTGATTTTCGACAAAAGAGATAACACCCCCCCATTACGTCATGCTTCAGAAATGTGGAAAATGGTCCATTTTCAAATGTTTTATTTTTGAACGTCAGTTCACATTTGTAGGTGGATCATCAGTGTTAGAGCTAAAATTAGCATGTTTAAAGTGATTTTCATGCTTCCAGGGGCCCTAAACACAAGATTTATGGAATGGTTAAAAGTGCATGAAAATGGCCAATTTACTCACTCTGAGTTCTCAAAAAGGGTTTCTTCACCCCTGGAAGTTAATTAAATACCATTTGGAGGCATTTAAATTTCAAGCAAAAACGCCTGATTTTCGACAAAAGAGATTTCATCCCCCCATTATGTCATGCTTCAGAAATGTGGAAAATGGTCTGTTTTCAAATGTTTTAATTTTGAACGTCAGTTCACATCTGTAGGTGAATCATCAGTGTTAGAGCTAAAATTAGCATGTTTAAAGTGATTTTCATGCTTCAGGGGCCGTAAACACAAGATTTATAGAATGGTTAAAAGTGCATGAAAATGGCCAATTTACTCACTCTGAGTTCTCAAAAAGGGTTTCTTCACCCCGGGAAGTAAATTAAATACCATTTGGAGGCATTTAATGTTCAAGCAAAAACGGCTGATTTTCGACAAAAGAGATAAACCCCCCCCCATTACGTCATGCTTCAGAAATGTGGAAAATGGTCCGTTTTCAAATGTTTTATTTTTGAATGGCAGTTCACATTTGCAGGTGGATCATCAGTGTTAGAGCTAAAATTAGCATGTTTAAAGTGATTTTCATGCTTCCAGGGGCCCTAAACACAAGATTTATGGAATGGTTAAAAGTGCATGAAAATTGCCAATTTACTCACTCTGAGTTCTCAAAAAGGGTTTCTTCACCCCTGGAAGTTAATTAAATACCATTTGGAGGCATTTAAATTTCAAGCAAAAACGCCTGATTTTCGACAAAAGAGATTTCACCCCCCCCATTATGTCATGCTTCAGAAATGTGGAAAATGGTCCATTTTCAAATGTTTTATTTTTGAACGTCAGTTCACATTTGCAGGTGGATCATCAGTGTTAGAGCTAAAATTAGCATGTTTAAAGTGATTTTCATGCTTCCGGGGGTTTGGGAAGTGAATTAAATACTATTTGGAGGCATTTAACGTTCAAGCAAAAACGGCTGATTTTGGACAAAAGAGATAACACCCCCCGTTACGTCATGCTTCAGAAATGTGGAAAATGGTCCATTTTCAAATGTTTTATTTTTGAATGTCAGTTCACATTTGTAGGTGGATCATCAGTGTTAGAGCTAAAATTAGCAAGTTTAAAGTGATTTTCATGCTTCCAGGGGCTCGGGAAGTGAATTAAATACTATTTAAAGGCATTTAATGTTCAAGCAAAAACAGCTGATTTTTGACAAAAGCGATAACTCTCCCCCATTACGTCATGCTTCAGAAATGTGGAAAATGGTCCGTTTTCAAATGTTTTATTTTTGAACGTCAGTTCACATTTGTAGGTGGATCATCAGTGTTAGAGCTAAAATTAGCATGTTTAAAGTGATTTTCATGCTTCAATTGGCCCTAAACACAAGATTTATGGAATCGTTAAAAGTGCATGAAAATGGCCTATTCACTCACTCTGAGTTCTCAAAAAGGGTTTCTTCACCCTGGGAAGTTAATTAAATACCATTTGGAGGCATTTAATGTTCAAGCAAAAATGGCTGATTTTCGACAAAAGAGATAACACCCCCCATTACGTCATGCTTCAGAAATGTGGAAAATGGCCCGTTTTCAAATGTTTTATTTTTGAACGTTAGTTCACATTTGTAGGTGGATCATCAGTGTTAGAGCTAAAATTAGCATGTTTAAAGTGATTTTCATGCTTCCAGGGGCCCTAAACACAAGATTTATAAAATGGTTAAAAGTGCATGAAAATGGCCAATTTACTCACTCTGAGTTCTCAAAAAGGGTTTCGCCACCCCGGGAAGTAAATTAAATACCATTTGGAGGCATTTAATGTTCAAGCAAAAACGGCTGATTTTCGACAAAAGAGATAACACCCCCCCATTACGTCATGCTTCAGAAATGTGGAAAATGGTCAGTTTTCAAATGTTTTATTTTTGAACGTCAGTTCACATTTGTAGGTGGATCATCAATGTTAGAGCTAAAATTAGCATGTTTAAAGTGATTTTCATGCTTCCAGGGCCCCTAAACACTAGATTTGTGGAATGGTTAAAAGTGCATGAAAATGGCCAATTTACTCACTCTGAGTTCTCAAAAAGGGTGTCTTCACCCCAGGAAGTTAATTAAATACGATTTGGAGGCATTTAATGATCAAGCAAAAACGGCTGATTTTCGACAAAAGAGATAACACCCGCCCATTACGTCATGCTTCAGAAATGTGGAAAATGGTCTGTTTTCAAATGTTTTATTTTTGAACGTCAGTTCACATTTGTAGGTGGATCATCAGTGTTAGAGCTAAAATTAGCATGTTTAAAGTGATTTTCATGCTTCGAGGGGCTCGGGAAGTGAATTAAATACCATTTGGAGGCATTTAATGTTCAAGCAAAAACGGCTGATTTTCGACAAAATAGATAACACCCCCCCATTACGTCATGCTTCAGAAATGTGGAAAATGGTCCGTTTTCAAATGTTTTATTTTTGAACGTCAGTTCACATTTGTAGGTGGATCATCAGTGTTAGAGCTAAAATTAGCATGTTTAAAGTGATTTGCATGCTTCCAGGGGCCCTAAACACAAGATTTATGGAATGGTTAAAAGTGCATGAAAATGGCCAATTTACTCACTCTGAGTTCTCAAAAAGGATTTCTTCACCCCTGGAAGTTAATTAAATACCATTTGGAGGCATTTAAATTTCAAGCAAAAACGCCTGATTTTCGACAAAAGAGATTTCACCCCCCCCATTATGTCATGCTTCAGAAATGTGGAAAATGGTCCGTTTTCAAATGTTTTAATTTTGAACGTCAGTTCACATTTGTAGGTGGATCATCAGTGTTAGAGCTAAAATTAGCATGTTTAAAGTGATTTTCATGCTTCAGGGGCCCTAAACACAAGATTTATAGAATGGTTAAAAGTGCATGAAAATGGCCAATTTACTCACTCTGAGTTCTCAAAAAGGGTTTCTTCACCCCGGGAAGTAAATTAAATACCATTTGGAGGCATTTAATGTTCAAGCAAAAACGGCAGATTTTCGACAAAAGAGATAACACCCCCCCATATCGTCATGCTTCAGAAATGTGGAAAATGGTCCGTTTTCAAATGTTTTATTTTTGAACGTCAGTTCACATTTGCAGGTGGATCATCAGTGTTAGAGCTAAAATTAGCATGTTTAAAGTGATTTTCATGCTTCCTGGGGCTCGGGAAGTGAATTAAATACTATTTGGAGGCATTTAATGTTCAAGCAAAAACGGCTGATTTTCGACAAAAGAGATAACACCCCCCCCATTACGTCATGCTTCAGAAATGTGGAAAATGGTCCGTTTTCAAATGTTTTATTTTTGAACGTTGGTTCACATTTGTAGGTGGATCATCAGTGTTAGAGCTAAAATTAGCATGTTTAAAGTGATTTTCATGCTTCCAGGGGCCCTAAACACAAGATTTATGGAATGGTTAAAAGTGCATGACAATGGCCAATTTACTCGCTCTGAGTTCTCAAAAAGGGTTTCTTCACCCCGGGGAGTTAATTAAATACCATTTGGAGGCATTTAATGTTCAAGCAAAAACGGCTGATTTTCGACAAAAGAGATAACACCCCCATTACGTCATGCTTCAGAAATGTGGAAAATGGTCCGTTTTCAAATGTTTTATTTTTGAAAATCAGTTCACATTTGTAGGTGGATCATCAGTGTTAGAGCTAAAATTAGCATGTTTAAAGTGATTTTCATGCTTCCAGGGGCCCAAAACACAAGATTTGAGGAATGGTCAAAAGTGCATGAAAATGGCCAATTTACTCACTCTGAGTTCTCAAAAAGGGTTTCTTCACCCTGGAAAGTTAATTAAATACCATTTGGAGGCATTTAATGTTCAAGCAAAAACGGCTGATTTTCGACAAAAGAGATAACACCCCCCATTACGTCATGCTTCAGAAATGTGGAAAATGGTCCGTTTTCAAATGTTTTATTTTTGAACGGCAGTTCACATTTGCAGGTGGATCATCAGTGTTAGCGCTAAAATTAGCATGTTTAAAGTGATTTTCATGCTTCCAGGGGCTCGGGAAATGAATTAAATACTATGTGGAGGCATTTAATGTTCAAGCAAAAACAGCTGATTTTTGACAAAAGAGATAACACCCCCCCATTACGTCATGCTTCAGAAATGTGGAAAATGGTCCATTTTCAAATGTTTTATTTTTGAACGTCAGTTCACATTTGTAGGTGGATCATCAGTGTTAGAGCTAAAATTAGCATGTTTAAAGTGATTTTCATGCTTCCAGGGGCCCTAAACACAAGATTTATGGAATGGTTAAAAGTGCATGAAAATGGCCAATTTACTCACTCTGAGTTCTCAAAAAGGGTTTCTTCACCCCTGGAAGTTAATTAAATACCATTTGGAGGCATTTAAATTTCAAGCAAAAATGCCTGATTTTCGACAAAAGAGATTTCACCCCCCCCCCATTATGTCATGCTTCAGAAATGTGGAAAATGGTCCGTTTTCAAATGTTTTAATTTTGAACGTCAGTTCACATTTGTAGGTGAATCATCAGTGTTAGAGCTAAAATTAGCATGTTTAAAGTGATTTTCATGCTTCAGGGGCCGTAAACACAAGATTTATAGAATGGTTAAAAGTGCATGAAAATGGCCAATTTACTCACTCTGAGTTCTCAAAAAGGGTTTCTTCACCCCGGGAAGTAAATTAAATACCATTTGGAGGCATTTAATGTTCAAGCAAAAACGGCTGATTTTCGACAAAAGAGATAAAACCCCCCCCATTACGTCATGCTTCAGAAATGTGGAAAATGGTCCGTTTTCAAATGTTTTATTTTTGAACGTCAGTTCACATTTGCAGGTGGATCATCAGTGTTAGAGCTAAAATTAGCATGTTTAAAGTGATTTTCATGCTTCCTGGGGTTTGGGAAGTGAATTAAATACTATTTGGAGGCATTTAATGTTCAAGCAAAAACGGCTGATTTTCGACAAAAGAGATAACACCCCCCGTTACGTCATGCTTCAGAAATGTGGAAAATGGTCCGTTTTCAAATGTTTTATTTTTGAATGTCAGTTCACATTTGTAGGTGGATCATCAGTGTTAGAGCTAAAATTAGCAAGTTTAAAGTGATTTTCATGCTTCCAGGGGCTCGGGAAGTGAATTAAATACTATTTAGAGGCATTTAATGTTCAAGCAAAAACAGCTGATTTTTGACAAAAGCGATAACTCTCCCCCATTACGTCATGCTTCAGAAATGTGGAAAATGGTCCGTTTTCAAATGTTTTATTTTTGAACGTCAGTTCACATTTGTAGGTGGATCATCAGTGTTAGAGCTAAAATTAGCATGTTTAAAGTGATTTTCATGCTTCCAGGGGCCCTAAACACAAGATTTATAAAATGGTTAAAAGTGCATGAAAATGGCCAATTTACTCACTCTGAGTTCTCAAAAAGGGTTTCGCCACCCCGGGAAGTAAATTAAATACCATTTGGAGGCATTTAATGTTCAAGCAAAAACGGCTGATTTTCGACAAAAGAGATAACACCCCCCCATTACGTCATGCTTCAGAAATGTGGAAAATGGTCCATTTTCAAATGTTTTATTTTTGAACGTCAGTTCACATTTGTAGGTGGATCATCAGTGTTAGAGCTAAAATTAGCATGTTTAAAGTGATTTTCATGCTTCCAGGGGCCCTAAACACAAGATTTATGGAATGGTTAAAAGTGCATGAAAATGGCCAATTTACTCACTCTGAGTTCTCAAAAAGGGTTTCTTCACCCCTGGAAGTTAATTAAATACCATTTGGAGGCATTTAAATTTCAAGCAAAAACGCCTGATTTTCGACAAAAGAGATTTCATCCCCCCCATTATGTCATGCTTCAGAAATGTGGAAAATGGTCTGTTTTCAAATGTTTTAATTTTGAACGTCAGTTCACATCTGTAGGTGAATCATCAGTGTTAGAGCTAAAATTAGCATGTTTAAAGTGATTTTCATGCTTCAGGGGCCGTAAACACAAGATTTATAGAATGGTTAAAAGTGCATGAAAATGGCCAATTTACTCACTCTGAGTTCTCAAAAAGGGTTTCTTCACCCCGGGAAGTAAATTAAATACCATTTGGAGGCATTTAATGTTCAAGCAAAAACGGCTGATTTTCGACAAAAGAGATAAACCCCCCCCCATTACGTCATGCTTCAGAAATGTGGAAAATGGTCCGTTTTCAAATGTTTTATTTTTGAACGGCAGTTCACATTTGCAGGTGGATCATCAGTGTTAGAGCTAAAATTAGCATGTTTAAAGTGATTTTCATGCTTCCAGGGGCTCGGGAAATGAATTAAATATTATGTGGAGGCATTTAATGTTCAAGCAAAAACAGCTGATTTTTGACAAAAGAGATAACACCCCCCATTACGTCATGCTTCAGAAATGTGGAAAATGGTCCATTTTCAAATGTTTTATTTTTGAACGTCAGTTCACATTTGTAGGTGGATCATCAGTGTTAGAGCTAAAATTAGCATGTTTAAAGTGATTTTCATGCTTCCAGGGGCCCTAAACACAAGATTTATGGAATGGTTAAAAGTGCATGAAAATTGCCAATTTACTCACTCTGAGTTCTCAAAAAGGGTTTCTTCACCCCTGGAAGTTAATTAAATACCATTTGGAGGCATTTAAATTTCAAGCAAAAACGCCTGATTTTCGACAAAAGAGATTTCACCCCCCCCATTATGTCATGCTTCAGAAATGTGGAAAATGGTCCATTTTCAAATGTTTTATTTTTGAACGTCAGTTCACATTTGCAGGTGGATCATCAGTGTTAGAGCTAAAATTAGCATGTTTAAAGTGATTTTCATGCTTCCTGGGGTTTGGGAAGTGAATTAAATACTATTTGGAGGCATTTAATGTTCAAGCAAAAACGGCTGATTTTCGACAAAAGAGATAACACCCCCCGTTACGTCATGCTTCAGAAATGTGGAAAATGGTCCATTTTCAAATGTTTTATTTTTGAATGTCAGTTCACATTTGTAGGTGGATCATCAGTGTTAGAGCTAAAATTAGCAAGTTTAAAGTGATTTTCATGCTTCCAGGGGCTCGGGAAGTGAATTAAATACTATTTAAAGGCATTTAATGTTCAAGCAAAAACAGCTGATTTTTGACAAAAGCGATAACTCTCCCCCATTACGTCATGCTTCAGAAATGTGGAAAATGGTCCGTTTTCAAATGTTTTATTTTTGAACGTCAGTTCACATTTGTAGGTGGATCATCAGTGTTAGAGCTAAAATTAGCATGTTTAAAGTGATTTTCATGCTTCAATTGGCCCTAAACACAAGATTTATGGAATCGTTAAAAGTGCATGAAAATGGCCTATTCACTCACTCTGAGTTCTCAAAAAGGGTTTCTTCACCCTGGGAAGTTAATTAAATACCATTTGGAGGCATTTAATGTTCAAGCAAAAATGGCTGATTTTCAACAAAAGAGATAACACCCCCCGTTACGTCATGCTTCAGAAATGTGGAAAATGGCCCGTTTTCAAATGTTTTATTTTTGAACGTTAGTTCACATTTGTAGGTGGATCATCAGTGTTAGAGCTAAAATTAGCATGTTTAAAGTGATTTTCATGCTTCCAGGGGCCCTAAACACAAGATTTATAAAATGGTTAAAAGTGCATGAAAATGGCCAATTTACTCACTCTGAGTTCTCAAAAAGGGTTTCGCCACCCCGGGAAGTAAATTAAATACCATTTGGAGGCATTTAATGTTCAAGCAAAAACGGCTGATTTTCGACAAAAGAGATAACACCCCCCCATTACGTCATGCTTCAGAAATGTGGAAAATGGTCAGTTTTCAAATGTTTTATTTTTGAACGTCAGTTCACATTTGTAGGTGGATCATCAATGTTAGAGCTAAAATTAGCATGTTTAAAGTGATTTTCATGCTTCCAGGGCCCCTAAACACTAGATTTGTGGAATGGTTAAAAGTGCATGAAAATGGCCAATTTACTCACTCTGAGTTCTCAAAAAGGGTGTCTTCACCCCAGGAAGTTAATTAAATACGATTTGGAGGCATTTAATGATCAAGCAAAAACGGCTGATTTTCGACAAAAGAGATAACACCCGCCCATTACGTCATGCTTCAGAAATGTGGAAAATGGTCTGTTTTCAAATGTTTTATTTTTGAACGTCAGTTCACATTTGTAGGTGGATCATCAGTGTTAGAGCTAAAATTAGCATGTTTAAAGTGATTTTCATGCTTCGAGGGGCTCGGGAAGTGAATTAAATACCATTTGGAGGCATTTAATGTTCAAGCAAAAACGGCTGATTTTCGACAAAATAGATAACACCCCCCCATTACGTCATGCTTCAGAAATGTGGAAAATGGTCCGTTTTCAAATGTTTTATTTTTGAACGTCAGTTCACATTTGTAGGTGGATCATCAGTGTTAGAGCTAAAATTAGCATGTTTAAAGTGATTTGCATGCTTCCAGGGGCCCTAAACACAAGATTTATGGAATGGTTAAAAGTGCATGAAAATGGCCAATTTACTCACTCTGAGTTCTCAAAAAGGATTTCTTCACCCCTGGAAGTTAATTAAATACCATTTGGAGGCATTTAAATTTCAAGCAAAAACGCCTGATTTTCGACAAAAGAGATTTCACCCCCCCCATTATGTCATGCTTCAGAAATGTGGAAAATGGTCCGTTTTCAAATGTTTTAATTTTGAACGTCAGTTCACATTTGTAGGTGGATCATCAGTGTTAGAGCTAAAATTAGCATGTTTAAAGTGATTTTCATGCTTCAGGGGCCCTAAACACAAGATTTATAGAATGGTTAAAAGTGCATGAAAATGGCCAATTTACTCACTCTGAGTTCTCAAAAAGGGTTTCTTCACCCCGGGAAGTAAATTAAATACCATTTGGAGGCATTTAATGTTCAAGCAAAAACGGCAGATTTTCGACAAAAGAGATAACACCCCCCCATTACGTCATGCTTCAGAAATGTGGAAAATGGTCCGTTTTCAAATGTTTTATTTTTGAACGTCAGTTCACATTTGCAGGTGGATCATCAGTGTTAGAGCTAAAATTAGCATGTTTAAAGTGATTTTCATGCTTCCTGGGGCTCGGGAAGTGAATTAAATACTATTTGGAGGCATTTAATGTTCAAGCAAAAACGGCTGATTTTCGACAAAAGAGATAACACCCCCCCCATTACGTCATGCTTCAGAAATGTGGAAAATGGTCCGTTTTCAAATGTTTTATTTTTGAACGTTGGTTCACATTTGTAGGTGGATCATCAGTGTTAGAGCTAAAATTAGCATGTTTAAAGTGATTTTCATGCTTCCAGGGGCCCTAAACACAAGATTTATGGAATGGTTAAAAGTGCATGACAATGGCCAATTTACTCGCTCTGAGTTCTCAAAAAGGGTTTCTTCACCCCGGGGAGTTAATTAAATACCATTTGGAGGCATTTAATGTTCAAGCAAAAACGGCTGATTTTCGACAAAAGAGATAACACCCCCATTACGTCATGCTTCAGAAATGTGGAAAATGGTCCGTTTTCAAATGTTTTATTTTTGAAAATCAGTTCACATTTGTAGGTGGATCATCAGTGTTAGAGCTAAAATTAGCATGTTTAAAGTGATTTTCATGCTTCCAGGGGCCCAAAACACAAGATTTGAGGAATGGTCAAAAGTGCATGAAAATGGCCAATTTACTCACTCTGAGTTCTCAAAAAGGGTTTCTTCACCCTGGAAAGTTAATTAAATACCATTTGGAGGCATTTAATGTTCAAGCAAAAACGGCTGATTTTCGACAAAAGAGATAACACCCCCCATTACGTCATGCTTCAGAAATGTGGAAAATGGTCCGTTTTCAAATGTTTTATTTTTGAACGGCAGTTCACATTTGCAGGTGGATCATCAGTGTTAGCGCTAAAATTAGCATGTTTAAAGTGATTTTCATGCTTCCAGGGGCTCGGGAAATGAATTAAATACTATGTGGAGGCATTTAATGTTCAAGCAAAAACAGCTGATTTTTGACAAAAGAGATAACACCCGCCCATTACGTCATGCTTCAGAAATGTGGAAAATGGTCCATTTTCAAATGTTTTATTTTTGAACGTCAGTTCACATTTGTAGGTGGATCATCAGTGTTAGAGCTAAAATTAGCATGTTTAAAGTGATTTTCATGCTTCCAGGGGCCCTAAACACAAGATTTATGGAATGGTTAAAAGTGCATGAAAATGGCCAATTTACTCACTCTGAGTTCTCAAAAAGGGTTTCTTCACCCCTGGAAGTTAATTAAATACCATTTGGAGGCATTTAAATTTCAAGCAAAAACGCCTGATTTTCGACAAAAGAGATTTCACCCCCCCCATTATGTCATGCTTCAGAAATGTGGAAAATGGTCCGTTTTCAAATGTTTTAATTTTGAACGTCAGTTCACATTTGTAGGTGAATCATCAGTGTTAGAGCTAAAATTAGCATGTTTAAAGTGATTTTCATGCTTCAGGGGCCGTAAACACAAGATTTATAGAATGGTTAAAAGTGCATGAAAATGGCCAATTTACTCACTCTGAGTTCTCAAAAAGGGTTTCTTCACCCCGGGAAGTAAATTAAATACCATTTGGAGGCATTTAATGTTCAAGCAAAAACGGCTGATTTTCGACAAAAGAGATAAAACCCCCCCCCATTACGTCATGCTTCAGAAATGTGGAAAATGGTCCGTTTTCAAATGTTTTATTTTTGAACGTCAGTTCACATTTGCAGGTGGATCATCAGTGTTAGAGCTAAAATTAGCATGTTTAAAGTGATTTTCATGCTTCCTGGGGTTTGGGAAGTGAATTAAATACTATTTGGAGGCATTTAATGTTCAAGCAAAAACGGCTGATTTTCGACAAAAGAGATAACACCCCCCGTTACGTCATCCTTCAGAAATGTGGAAAATGGTCCGTTTTCAAATGTTTTATTTTTGAATGTCAGTTCACATTTGTAGGTGGATCATCAGTGTTAGAGCTAAAATTAGCAAGTTTAAAGTGATTTTCATGCTTCCAGGGGCTCGGGAAGTGAATTAAATACTATTTAGAGGCATTTAATGTTCAAGCAAAAACAGCTGATTTTTGACAAAAGCGATAACTCTCCCCCATTACGTCATGCTTCAGAAATGTGGAAAATGGTCCGTTTTCAAATGTTTTATTTTTGAACGTCAGTTCACATTTGTAGGTGGATCATCAGTGTTAGAGCTAAAATTAGCATGTTTAAAGTGATTTTCATGCTTCAATTGGCCCTAAACACAAGATTTATGGAATCGTTAAAAGTGCATGAAAATGGCCTATTTATTCACTCTGAGTTCTCAAAAAGGGTTTCTTCACCCTGGGAAGTTAATTAAATACCATTTGGAGGCATTTAATGTTCAAGCAAAAACGGCTGATTTTCGACAAAAGAGATAACACCCCCCATTACGTCATGCTTCAGAAATATGGAAAATGGTCCGTTTTCAAATGTTTTATTTTTGAACGTCAGTTCACATTTGTAGGTGGATCATCAGTGTTAGAGCTAAAATTAGCATGTTTAAAGTGATTTTCATGCTTCCAGGGGCCCTAAACACAAGATTTATAAAATGGTTAAAAGTGCATGAAAATGGCCAATTTACTCACTCTGAGTTCTCAAAAAGGGTTTCGCCACCCCGGGAAGTAAATTAAATACCATTTGGAGGCATTTAATGTTCAAGCAAAAACGGCTGATTTTCGACAAAAGAGATAACACCCCCCCATTACATCATGCTTCAGAAATGTGGAAAATGGTCCATTTTCAAATGTTTTATTTTTGAACGTCAGTTCACATTTGTAGGTGGATCATCAGTGGTAGAGCTAAAATTAGCATGTTTAAAGTGATTTTCATGCTTCCAGGGGCCCTAAACACAAGATTTATGGAATGGTTAAAAGTGCATGAAAATGGCCAATTTACTCACTCTGAGTTCTCAAAAAGGGTTTCTTCACCCCTGGAAGTTAATTAAATACCATTTGGAGGCATTTAAATTTCAAGCAAAAACGCCTGATTTTCGACAAAAGAGATTTCACCCCCCCCCCCATTATGTCATGCTTCAGAAATGTGGAAAATGGTCCGTTTTCAAATGTTTTAATTTTGAACGTCAGTTCACATCTGTAGGTGAATCATCAGTGTTAGAGCTAAAATTAGCATGTTTAAAGTGATTTTCATGCTTCAGGGGCCGTAAACACAAGATTTATAGAATGGTTAAAAGTGCATGAAAATGGCCAATTTACTCACTCTGAGTTCTCAAAAAGGGTTTCTTCACCCCGGGAAGTAAATTAAATACCATTTGGAGGCATTTAATGTTCAAGCAAAAACGGCTGATTTTCGACAAAAGAGATAAAACCCCCCCATTACGTCATGCTTCAGAAATGTGGAAAATGGTCCGTTTTCAAATGTTTTATTTTTGAACGGCAGTTCACATTTGCAGGTGGATCATCAGTGTTAGAGCTAAAATTAGCATGTTTAAAGTGATTTTCATGCTTCCAGGGGCTCGGGAAATGAATTAAATATTATGTGGAGGCATTTAATGTTCAAGCAAAAACAGCTGATTTTTGACAAAAGAGATAACACCCCCCATTACGTCATGCTTCAGAAATGTGGAAAATGGTCCATTTTCAAATGTTTTATTTTTGAACGTCAGTTCACATTTGTAGGTGGATCATCAGTGTTAGAGCTAAAATTAGCATGTTTAAAGTGATTTTCATGCTTCCAGGGGCCCTAAACACAAGATTTATGGAATGGTTAAAAGTGCATGAAAATTGCCAATTTACTCACTCTGAGTTCTCAAAAAGGGTTTCTTCACCCCTGGAAGTTAATTAAATACCATTTGGAGGCATTTAAATTTCAAGCAAAAACGCCTGATTTTCGACAAAAGAGATTTCACCCCCCCCATTATGTCATGCTTCAGAAATGTGGAAAATGGTCCATTTTCAAATGTTTTATTTTTGAACGTCAGTTCACATTTGCAGGTGGATCATCAGTGTTAGAGCTAAAATTAGCATGTTTAAAGTGATTTTCATGCTTCCTGGGGTTTGGGAAGTGAATTAAATACTATTTGGAGGCATTTAATGTTCAAGCAAAAACGGCTGATTTTGGACAAAAGAGATAACACCCCCCGTTACGTCATGCTTCAGAAATGTGGAAAATGGTCCATTTTCAAATGTTTTATTTTTGAATGTCAGTTCACATTTGTAGGTGGATCATCAGTGTTAGAGCTAAAATTAGCAAGTTTAAAGTGATTTTCATGCTTCCAGGGGCTCGGGAAGTGAATTAAATACTATTTAAAGGCATTTAATGTTCAAGCAAAAACAGCTGATTTTTGACAAAAGCGATAACTCTCCCCCATTACGTCATGCTTCAGAAATGTGGAAAATGGTCCGTTTTCAAATGTTTTATTTTTGAACGTCAGTTCACATTTGTAGGTGGATCATCAGTGTTAGAGCTAAAATTAGCATGTTTAAAGTGATTTTCATGCTTCAATTGGCCCTAAACACAAGATTTATGGAATCGTTAAAAGTGCATGAAAATGGCCTATTCACTCACTCTGAGTTCTCAAAAAGGGTTTCTTCACCCTGGGAAGTTAATTAAATACCATTTGGAGGCATTTAATGTTCAAGCAAAAATGGCTGATTTTCGACAAAAGAGATAACACCCCCCATTACGTCATGCTTCAGAAATGTGGAAAATGGCCCGTTTTCAAATGTTTTATTTTTGAACGTTAGTTCACATTTGTAGGTGGATCATCAGTGTTAGAGCTAAAATTAGCATGTTTAAAGTGATTTTCATGCTTCCAGGGGCCCTAAACACAAGATTTATAAAATGGTTAAAAGTGCATGAAAATGGCCAATTTACTCACTCTGAGTTCTCAAAAAGGGTTTCGCCACCCCGGGAAGTAAATTAAATACCATTTGGAGGCATTTAATGTTCAAGCAAAAACGGCTGATTTTCGACAAAAGAGATAACACCCCCCCATTACGTCATGCTTCAGAAATGTGGAAAATGGTCCGTTTTTAAATGTTTTATTTTTGAACGTCAGTTCACATTTGTAGGTGGATCATCAATGTTAGAGCTAAAATTAGCATGTTTAAAGTGATTTTCATGCTTCCAGGGCCCCTAAACACTAGATTTGTGGAATGGTTAAAAGTGCATGAAAATGGCCAATTTACTCACTCTGAGTTCTCAAAAAGGGTGTCTTCACCCCAGGAAGTTAATTAAATACGATTTGGAGGCATTTAATGATCAAGCAAAAACGGCTGATTTTCGACAAAAGAGATAACACCCGCCCATTACGTCATGCTTCAGAAATGTGGAAAATGGTCCGTTTTCAAATGTTTTATTTTTGAACGTCAGTTCACATTTGTAGGTGGATCATCAGTGTTAGAGCTAAAATTAGCATGTTTAAAGTGATTTTCATGCTTCGAGGGGCTCGGGAAGTGAATTAAATACCATTTGGAGGCATTTAATGTTCAAGCAAAAACGGCTGATTTTCGACAAAATAGATAACACCCCCCCATTACGTCATGCTTCAGAAATGTGGAAAATGGTCCGTTTTCAAATGTTTTATTTTTGAACGTCAGTTCACATTTGTAGGTGGATCATCAGTGTTAGAGCTAAAATTAGCATGTTTAAAGTGATTTGCATGCTTCCAGGGGCCCTAAACACAAGATTTATGGAATGGTTAAAAGTGCATGAAAATGGCCAATTTACTCACTCTGAGTTCTCAAAAAGGGTTTCTTCACCCCTGGAAGTTAATTAAATACCATTTGGAGGCATTTAAATTTCAAGCAAAAACGCCTGATTTTCGACAAAAGAGATTTCACCCCCCCCATTATGTCATGCTTCAGAAATGTGGAAAATGGTCCGTTTTCAAATGTTTTAATTTTGAACGTCAGTTCACATTTGTAGGTGGATCATCAGTGTTAGAGCTAAAATTAGCATGTTTAAAGTGATTTTCATGCTTCAGGGGCCCTAAACACAAGATGTATAGAATGGTTAAAAGTGCATGAAAATGGCCAATTTACTCACTCTGAGTTCTCAAAAAGGGTTTCTTCACCCCGGGAAGTAAATTAAATACCATTTGGAGGCATTTAATGTTCAAGCAAAAACGGCAGATTTTCGACAAAAGAGATAACACCCCCCCATTACGTCATGCTTCAGAAATGTGGAAAATGGTCCGTTTTCAAATGTTTTATTTTTGAACGTCAGTTCACATTTGCAGGTGGATCATCAGTGTTAGAGCTAAAATTAGCATGTTTAAAGTGATTTTCATGCTTCCTGGGGCTCGGGAAGTGAATTAAATACTATTTGGAGGCATTTAATGTTCAAGCAAAAACGGCTGATTTTCGACAAAAGAGATAACACCCCCCCCCATTACGTCATGCTTCAGAAATGTGGAAAATGGTCCGTTTTCAAATGTTTTATTTTTGAACGTTGGTTCACATTTGTAGGTGGATCATCAGTGTTAGAGCTAAAATTAGCATGTTTAAAGTGATTTTCATGCTTCCAGGGGCCCTAAACACAAGATTTATGGAATGGTTAAAAGTGCATGACAATGGCCAATTTACTCGCTCTGAGTTCTCAAAAAGGGTTTCTTCACCCCGGGGAGTTAATTAAATACCATTTTGAGGCATTTAATGTTCAAGCAAAAACGGCTGATTTTCGACAAAAGAGATAACACCCCCATTACGTCATGCTTCAGAAATGTGGAAAATGGTCCGTTTTCAAATGTTTTATTTTTGAACATCAGTTTACATTTGTAGGTGGATCATCAGTGTTAGAGCTAAAATTAGCATGTTTAAAGTGATTTTCATGCTTCCAGGGGCCCAAAACACAAGATTTGAGGAATGGTCAAAAGTGCATGAAAATGGCCAATTTACTCACTCTGAGTTCTCAAAAAGGGTTTCTTCACCCTGGAAAGTTAATTAAATACCATTTGGAGGCATTTAATGTTCAAGCAAAAACGGCTGATTTTCGACAAAAGAGATAACACCCCCCATTACGTCATGCTTCAGAAATGTGGAAAATGGTCCGTTTTCAAATGTTTTATTTTTGAACGGCAGTTCACATTTGCAGGTGGATCATCAGTGTTAGCGCTAAAATTAGCATGTTTAAAGTGATTTTCATGCTTCCAGGGGCTCGGGAAATGAATTAAATACTATGTGGAGGCATTTAATGTTCAAGCAAAAACAGCTGATTTTTGACAAAAGAGATAACACCCCCCCATTACGTCATGCTTCAGAAATGTGGAAAATGGTCCATTTTCAAATGTTTTATTTTTGAACGTCAGTTCACATTTGTAGGTGGATCATCAGTGTTAGAGCTAAAATTAGCATGTTTAAAGTGATTTTCATGCTTCCAGGGGCCCTAAACACAAGATTTATGGAATGGTTAAAAGTGCATGAAAATGGCCAATTTACTCACTCTGAGTTCTCAAAAAGGGTTTCTTCACCCCTGGAAGTTAATTAAATACCATTTGGAGGCATTTAAATTTTAAGCAAAAACGCCTGATTTTCGACAAAAGAGATTTCACCCCCCCCATTATGTCATGCTTCAGAAATGTGGAAAATGGTCCGTTTTCAAATGTTTTAATTTTGAACGTCAGTTCACATTTGTAGGTGAATCATCAGTGTTAGAGCTAAAATTAGCATGTTTAAAGTGATTTTCATGCTTCAGGGGCCGTAAACACAAGATTTATAGAATGGTTAAAAGTGCATGAAAATGGCCAATTTACTCACTCTGAGTTCTCAAAAAGGGTTTCTTCACCCCGGGAAGTAAATTAAATACCATTTGGAGGCATTTAATGTTCAAGCAAAAACGGCTGATTTTCGACAAAAGAGATAAACCCCCCCCCCATTACGTCATGCTTCAGAAATGTGGAAAATGGTCCGTTTTCAAATGTTTTATTTTTGAACGTCAGTTCACATTTGCAGGTGGATCATCAGTGTTAGAGCTAAAATTAGCATGTTTAAAGTGATTTTCATGCTTCCTGGGGTTTGGGAAGTGAATTAAATACTATTTGGAGGCATTTAATGTTCAAGCAAAAACAGCTGATTTTCGACAAAAGAGATAACACCCCCCGTTACGTCATCCTTCAGAAATGTGGAAAATGGTCAGTTTTCAAATGTTTTATTTTTGAATGTCAGTTCACATTTGTAGGTGGATCATCAGTGTTAGAGCTAAAATTAGCAAGTTTAAAGTGATTTTCATGCTTCCAGGGGCTCGGAAAGTGAATTAAATACTATTTAGAGGCATTTAATGTTCAAGCAAAAACAGCTGATTTTTGACAAAAGCGATAACTCTCCCCCATTACGTCATGCTTCAGAAATGTGGAAAATGGTCCGTTTTCAAATGTTTTATTTTTGAACGTCAGTTCACATTTGTAGGTGGATCATCAGTGTTAGAGCTAAAATTAGCATGTTTAAAGTGATTTTCATGCTTCAATTGGCCCTAAACACAAGATTTATGGAATCGTTAAAAGTGCATGAAAATGGCCTATTTATTCACTCTGAGTTCTCAAAAAGGGTTTCTTCACCCTGGGAAGTTAATTAAATACCATTTGGAGGCATTTAATGTTCAAGCAAAAACGGCTGATTTTCGACAAAAGAGATAACACCCCCCATTACGTCATGCTTCAGAAATATGGAAAATGGTCCGTTTTCAAATGTTTTATTTTTGAACGTCAGTTCACATTTGTAGGTGGATCATCAGTGTTAGAGCTAAAATTAGCATGTTTAAAGTGATTTTCATGCTTCCAGGGGCCCTAAACACAAGATTTATAAAATGGTTAAAAGTGCATGAAAATGGCCAATTTACTCACTCTGAGTTCTCAAAAAGGGTTTCGCCACCCTGGGAAGTAAATTAAATACCATTTGGAGGCATTTAATGTTCAAGCAAAAACGGCTGATTTTCGACAAAAGAGATAACACCCCCCCATTACGTCATGCTTCAGAAATGTGGAAAATGGTCCATTTTCAAATGTTTTATTTTTGAACGTCAGTTCACATTTGTAGGTGGATCATCAGTGTTAGAGCTAAAATTAGCATGTTTAAAGTGATTTTCATGCTTCCAGGGGCCCTAAACACAAGATTTATGGAATGGTTAAAAGTGCATGAAAATGGCCAATTTACTCACTCTGAGTTCTCAAAAAGGGTTTCTTCACCCCTGGAAGTTAATTAAATACCATTTGGAGGCATTTAAATTTCAAGCAAAAACGCCTGATTTTCGACAAAAGAGATTTCACCCCCCCCCATTATGTCATGCTTCAGAAATGTGGAAAATGGTCCGTTTTCAAATGTTTTAATTTTGAACGTCAGTTCACATCTGTAGGTGAATCATCAGTGTTAGAGCTAAAATTAGCATGTTTAAAGTGATTTTCATGCTTCAGGGGCCGTAAACACAAGATTTATAGAATGGTTAAAAGTGCATGAAAATGGCCAATTTACTCACTCTGAGTTCTCAAAAAGGGTTTCTTCACCCCGGGAAGTAAATTAAATACCATTTGGAGGCATTTAATGTTCAAGCAAAAACGGCTGATTTTCGACAAAAGAGATAAAACCCCCCCCATTACGTCATGCTTCAGAAATGTGGAAAATGGTCCGTTTTCAAATGTTTTATTTTTGAACGGCAGTTCACATTTGCAGGTGGATCATCAGTGTTAGAGCTAAAATTAGCATGTTTAAAGTGATTTTCATGCTTCCAGGGGCTCGGGAAATGAATTAAATATTATGTGGAGGCATTTAATGTTCAAGCAAAAACAGCTGATTTTTGACAAAAGAGATAACACCCCCCATTACGTCATGCTTCAGAAATGTGGAAAATGGTCCATTTTCAAATGTTTTATTTTTGAACGTCAGTTCACATTTGTAGGTGGATCATCAGTGTTAGAGCTAAAATTAGCATGTTTAAAGTGATTTTCATGCTTCCAGGGGCCCTAAACACAAGATTTATGGAATGGTTAAAAGTGCATGAAAATTGCCAATTTACTCACTCTGAGTTCTCAAAAAGGGTTTCTTCACCCCTGGAAGTTAATTAAATACCATTTGGAGGCATTTAAATTTCAAGCAAAAACGCCTGATTTTCGACAAAAGAGATTTCACCCCCCCCATTATGTCATGCTTCAGAAATGTGGAAAATGGTCCATTTTCAAATGTTTTATTTTTGAACGTCAGTTCACATTTGCAGGTGGATCATCAGTGTTAGAGCTAAAATTAGCATGTTTAAAGTGATTTTCATGCTTCCTGGGGTTTGGGAAGTGAATTAAATACTATTTGGAGGCATTTAATGTTCAAGCAAAAACGGCTGATTTTCGACAAAAGAGATAACACCCCCCGTTACGTCATGCTTCAGAAATGTGGAAAATGGTCCATTTTCAAATGTTTTATTTTTGAATGTCAGTTCACATTTGTAGGTGGATCATCAGTGTTAGAGCTAAAATTAGCAAGTTTAAAGTGATTTTCATGCTTCCAGGGGCTCGGGAAGTGAATTAAATACTATTTAAAGGCATTTAATGTTCAAGCAAAAACAGCTGATTTTTGACAAAAGCGATAACTCTCCCCCATTACGTCATGCTTCAGAAATGTGGAAAATGGTCCGTTTTCAAATGTTTTATTTTTGAACGTCAGTTCACATTTGTAGGTGGATCATTAGTGTTAGAGCTAAAATTAGCATGTTTAAAGTGATTTTCATGCTTCAATTGGCCCTAAACACAAGATTTATGGAATCGTTAAAAGTGCATGAAAATGGCCTATTCACTCACTCTGAGTTCTCAAAAAGGGTTTCTTCACCCTGGGAAGATAATTAAATACCATTTGGAGGCATTTAATGTTCAAGCAAAAATGGCTGATTTTTGACAAAAGAGATAACACCCCCCATTACGTCATGCTTCAGAAATGTGGAAAATGGCCCGTTTTCAAATGTTTTATTTTTGAACGTTAGTTCACATTTGTAGGTGGATCATCAGTGTTAGAGCTAAAATTAGCATGTTTAAAGTGATTTTCATGCTTCCAGGGGCCCTAAACACAAGATTTATAAAATGGTTAAAAGTGCATGAAAATGGCCAATTTACTCACTCTGAGTTCTCAAAAAGGGTTTCGCCACCCCGGGAAGTAAATTAAATACCATTTGGAGGCATTTAATGTTCAAGCAAAAACGGCTGATTTTCGACAAAAGAGATAACACCCCCCCATTACGTCATGCTTCAGAAATGTGGAAAATGGTCCGTTTTCAAATGTTTTATTTTTGAACGTCAGTTCACATTTGTAGGTGGATCATCAATGTTAGAGCTAAAATTAGCATGTTTAAAGTGATTTTCATGCTTCCAGGGCCCCTAAACACTAGATTTGTGGAATGGTTAAAAGTGCATGAAAATGGCCAATTTACTCACTCTGAGTTCTCAAAAAGGGTGTCTTCACCCCAGGAAGTTAATTAAATACGATTTGGAGGCATTTAATGATCAAGCAAAAACGGCTGATTTTCGACAAAAGAGATAACACCCGCCCATTACGTCATGCTTCAGAAATGTGGAAAATGGTCCGTTTTCAAATGTTTTATTTTTGAACGTCAGTTCACATTTGTAGGTGGATCATCAGTGTTAGAGCTAAAATTAGCATGTTTAAAGTGATTTTCATGCTTCGAGGGGCTCGGGAAGTGAATTAAATACCATTTGGAGGCATTTAATGTTCAAGCAAAAACGGCTGATTTTCGACAAAATAGATAACACCCCCCCATTACGTCATGCTTCAGAAATGTGGAAAATGGTCCGTTTTCAAATGTTTTATTTTTGAACGTCAGTTCACATTTGTAGGTGGATCATCAGTGTTAGAGCTAAAATTAGCATGTTTAAAGTGATTTGCATGCTTCCAGGGGCCCTAAACACAAGATTTATGGAATGGTTAAAAGTGCATGAAAATGGCCAATTTACTCACTCTGAGTTCTCAAAAAGGGTTTCTTCACCCCTGGAAGTTAATTAAATACCATTTGGAGGCATTTAAATTTCAAGCAAAAACGCCTGATTTTCGACAAAAGAGATTTCACCCCCCCCATTATGTCATGCTTCAGAAATGTGGAAAATGGTCCGTTTTCAAATGTTTTAATTTTGAACGTCAGTTCACATCTGTAGGTGAATCATCAGTGTTAGAGCTAAAATTAGCATGTTTAAAGTGATTTTCATGCTTCAGGGGCCGTAAACACAAGATTTATAGAATGGTTAAAAGTGCATGAAAATGGCCAATTTACTCACTCTGAGTTCTCAAAAAGGGTTTCTTCACCCCGGGAAGTAAATTAAATACCATTTGGAGGCATTTAATGTTCAAGCAAAAACGGCTGATTTTCGACAAAAGAGATAAAACCCCCCCCATTACGTCATGCTTCAGAAATGTGGAAAATGGTCCGTTTTCAAATGTTTTATTTTTGAACGGCAGTTCACATTTGCAGGTGGATCATCAGTGTTAGAGCTAAAATTAGCATGTTTAAAGTGATTTTCATGCTTCCAGGGGCTCGGGAAATGAATTAAATATT
Source organism: Lissotriton vulgaris (assembly GCF_964263255.1). Lineage (NCBI taxonomy): Eukaryota > Metazoa > Chordata > Amphibia > Caudata > Salamandridae > Lissotriton > Lissotriton vulgaris. The sequence goes on from NC_141696.1 coordinate 487,650,836, forward strand.
ATGTGGAGGCATTTAATGTTCAAGCAAAAACAGCTGATTTTTGACAAAAGAGATAACACCCCCCATTACGTCATGCTTCAGAAATGTGGAAAATGGTCCATTTTCAAATGTTTTATTTTTGAACGTCAGTTCACATTTGTAGGTGGATCATCAGTGTTAGAGCTAAAATTAGCATGTTTAAAGTGATTTTCATGCTTCCAGGGGCCCTAAACACAAGATTTATGGAATGGTTAAAAGTGCATGAAAATTGCCAATTTACTCACTCTGAGTTCTCAAAAAGGGTTTCTTCACCCCTGGAAGTTAATTAAATACCATTTGGAGGCATTTAAATTTCAAGCAAAAACGCCTGATTTTCGACAAAAGAGATTTCACCCCCCCCATTATGTCATGCTTCAGAAATGTGGAAAATGGTCCATTTTCAAATGTTTTATTTTTGAACGTCAGTTCACATTTGCAGGTGGATCATCAGTGTTAGAGCTAAAATTAGCATGTTTAAAGTGATTTTCATGCTTCCTGGGGTTTGGGAAGTGAATTAAATACTATTTGGAGGCATTTAATGTTCAAGCAAAAACGGCTGATTTTCGACAAAAGAGATAACACCCCCCGTTACGTCATGCTTCAGAAATGTGGAAAATGGTCCATTTTCAAATGTTTTATTTTTGAATGTCAGTTCACATTTGTAGGTGGATCATCAGTGTTAGAGCTAAAATTAGCAAGTTTAAAGTGATTTTCATGCTTCCAGGGGCTCGGGAAGTGAATTAAATACTATTTAAAGGCATTTAATGTTCAAGCAAAAACAGCTGATTTTTGACAAAAGCGATAACTCTCCCCCATTACGTCATGCTTCAGAAATGTGGAAAATGGTCCGTTTTCAAATGTTTTATTTTTGAACGTCAGTTCACATTTGTAGGTGGATCATTAGTGTTAGAGCTAAAATTAGCATGTTTAAAGTGATTTTCATGCTTCAATTGGCCCTAAACACAAGATTTATGGAATCGTTAAAAGTGCATGAAAATGGCCTATTCACTCACTCTGAGTTCTCAAAAAGGGTTTCTTCACCCTGGGAAGATAATTAAATACCATTTGGAGGCATTTAATGTTCAAGCAAAAATGGCTGATTTTTGACAAAAGAGATAACACCCCCCATTACGTCATGCTTCAGAAATGTGGAAAATGGCCCGTTTTCAAATGTTTTATTTTTGAACGTTAGTTCACATTTGTAGGTGGATCATCAGTGTTAGAGCTAAAATTAGCATGTTTAAAGTGATTTTCATGCTTCCAGGGGCCCTAAACACAAGATTTATAAAATGGTTAAAAGTGCATGAAAATGGCCAATTTACTCACTCTGAGTTCTCAAAAAGGGTTTCGCCACCCCGGGAAGTAAATTAAATACCATTTGGAGGCATTTAATGTTCAAGCAAAAACGGCTGATTTTCGACAAAAGAGATAACACCCCCCCATTACGTCATGCTTCAGAAATGTGGAAAATGGTCCGTTTTCAAATGTTTTATTTTTGAACGTCAGTTCACATTTGTAGGTGGATCATCAATGTTAGAGCTAAAATTAGCATGTTTAAAGTGATTTTCATGCTTCCAGGGCCCCTAAACACTAGATTTGTGGAATGGTTAAAAGTGCATGAAAATGGCCAATTTACTCACTCTGAGTTCTCAAAAAGGGTGTCTTCACCCCAGGAAGTTAATTAAATACGATTTGGAGGCATTTAATGATCAAGCAAAAACGGCTGATTTTCGACAAAAGAGATAACACCCGCCCATTACGTCATGCTTCAGAAATGTGGAAAATGGTCCGTTTTCAAATGTTTTATTTTTGAACGTCAGTTCACATTTGTAGGTGGATCATCAGTGTTAGAGCTAAAATTAGCATGTTTAAAGTGATTTTCATGCTTCGAGGGGCTCGGGAAGTGAATTAAATACCATTTGGAGGCATTTAATGTTCAAGCAAAAACGGCTGATTTTCGACAAAATAGATAACACCCCCCCATTACGTCATGCTTCAGAAATGTGGAAAATGGTCCGTTTTCAAATGTTTTATTTTTGAACGTCAGTTCACATTTGTAGGTGGATCATCAGTGTTAGAGCTAAAATTAGCATGTTTAAAGTGATTTGCATGCTTCCAGGGGCCCTAAACACAAGATTTATGGAATGGTTAAAAGTGCATGAAAATGGCCAATTTACTCACTCTGAGTTCTCAAAAAGGGTTTCTTCACCCCTGGAAGTTAATTAAATACCATTTGGAGGCATTTAAATTTCAAGCAAAAACGCCTGATTTTCGACAAAAGAGATTTCACCCCCCCCATTATGTCATGCTTCAGAAATGTGGAAAATGGTCCGTTTTCAAATGTTTTAATTTTGAACGTCAGTTCACATTTGTAGGTGGATCATCAGTGTTAGAGCTAAAATTAGCATGTTTAAAGTGATTTTCATGCTTCAGGGGCCCTAAACACAAGATTTATAGAATGGTTAAAAGTGCATGAAAATGGCCAATTTACTCACTCTGAGTTCTCAAAAAGGGTTTCTTCACCCCGGGAAGTAAATTAAATACCATTTGGAGGCATTTAATGTTCAAGCAAAAACGGCAGATTTTCGACAAAAGAGATAACACCCCCCCATTACGTCATGCTTCAGAAATGTGGAAAATGGTCCGTTTTCAAATGTTTTATTTTTGAACGTCAGTTCACATTTGCAGGTGGATCATCAGTGTTAGAGCTAAAATTAGCATGTTTAAAGTGATTTTCATGCTTCCTGGGGCTCGGGAAGTGAATTAAATACTGTTTGGAGGCATTTAATGTTCAAGCAAAAACGGCTGATTTTCGACAAAAGAGATAACACCCCCCCCCATTACGTCATGCTTCAGAAATGTGGAAAATGGTCCGTTTTCAAATGTTTTATTTTTGAACGTTGGTTCACATTTGTAGGTGGATCATCAGTGTTAGAGCTAAAATTAGCATGTTTAAAGTGATTTTCATGCTTCCAGGGGCCCTAAACACAAGATTTATGGAATGGTTAAAAGTGCATGACAATGGCCAATTTACTCGCTCTGAGTTCTCAAAAAGGGTTTCTTCACCCCGGGGAGTTAATTAAATACCATTTGGAGGCATTTAATGTTCAAGCAAAAACGGCTGATTTTCGACAAAAGAGATAACACCCCCCATTACGTCATGCTTCAGAAATGTGGAAAATGGTCCGTTTTCAAATGTTTTATTTTTGAACATCAGTTCACATTTGCAGGTGGATCATCAGTGTTAGCGCTAAAATTAGCATGTTTAAAGTGATTTTCATGCTTCCAGGGGCTCGGGAAATGAATTAAATACTATGTGGAGGCATTTAATGTTCAAGCAAAAACAGCTGATTTTTGACAAAAGAGATAACACCCCCCCATTACGTCATGCTTCAGAAATGTGGAAAATGGTCCATTTTCAAATGTTTTATTTTTGAACGTCAGTTCACATTTGTAGGTGGATCATCAGTGTTAGAGCTAAAATTAGCATGTTTAAAGTGATTTTCATGCTTCCAGGGGCCCTAAACACAAGATTTATGGAATGGTTAAAAGTGCATGAAAATGGCCAATTTACTCACTCTGAGTTCTCAAAAAGGGTTTCTTCACACCTGGAAGTTAATTAAATACCATTTGGAGGCATTTAAATTTCAAGCAAAAACGCCTGATTTTCGACAAAAGAGATTTCACCCCCCCATTATGTCATGCTTCAGAAATGTGGAAAATGGTCCGTTTTCAAATGTTTTAATTTTGAACGTCAGTTCACATTTGTAGGTGAATCATCAGTGTTAGAGCTAAAATTAGCATATTTAAAGTGATTTTCATGCTTCAGGGGCCGTAAACACAAGATTTATAGAATGGTTAAAAGTGCATGAAAATGGCCAATTTACTCACTCTGAGTTCTCAAAAAGGGTTTCTTCACCCCGGGAAGTAAATTAAATACCATTTGGAGGCATTTAATGTTCAAGCAAAAACGGCTGATTTTCGACAAAAGAGATAAAACCCCCCCCCATTACGTCATGCTTCAGAAATGTGGAAAATGGTCCGTTTTCAAATGTTTTATTTTTGAACGTCAGTTCACATTTGCAGGTGGATCATCAGTGTTAGAGCTAAAATTAGCATGTTTAAAGTGATTTTCATGCTTCCTGGGGTTTGGGAAGTGAATTAAATACTATTTGGAGGCATTTAATGTTCAAGCAAAAACGGCAGATTTTCGACAAAAGAGATAACACCCCCCGTTACTTCATTCTTCAGAAATGTGGAAAATGGTCCGTTTTCAAATGTTTTATTTTTGAATGTCAGTTCACATTTGTAGGTGGATCATCAGTGTTAGAGCTAAAATTAGCAAGTTTAAAGTGATTTTCATGCTTCCAGGGGCTCAGGAAGTGAATTAAATACTATTTAGAGGCATTTAATGTTCAAGCAAAAACAGCTGATTTTTGACAAAAGCGATAACTCTCCCCCATTACGTCATGCTTCAGAAATGTGGAAAATGGTCCGTTTTCAAATGTTTTATTTTTGAACGTCAGTTCACATTTGTAGGTGGATCATCAGTGTTAGAGCTAAAATTAGCATGTTTAAAGTGATTTTCATGCTTCAATTGGCCCTAAACACAAGATTTATGGAATCGTTAAAAGTGCATGAAAATGGCCAATTTACTCACTCTGAGTTCTCAAAAAGGGTTTCGCCACCCCGGGAAGTAAATTAAATACCATTTGGAGGCATTTAATGTTCAAGCAAAAACGGCTGATTTTCGACAAAAGAGATAAAACCCCCCCCATTACGTCATGCTTCAGAAATGTGGAAAATGGTCCGTTTTCAAATGTTTTATTTTTGAACGGCAGTTCACATTTGCAGGTGGATCATCAGTGTTAGAGCTAAAATTAGCATGTTTAAAGTGATTTTCATGCTTCCAGGGGCTCGGGAAATGAATTAAATATTATGTGGAGGCATTTAATGTTCAAGCAAAAACAGCTGATTTTTGACAAAAGAGATAACACCCCCCATTACGTCATGCTTCAGAAATGTGGAAAATGGTCCATTTTCAAATGTTTTATTTTTGAACGTCAGTTCACATTTGTAGGTGGATCATCAGTGTTAGAGCTAAAATTAGCATGTTTAAAGTGATTTTCATGCTTCCAGGGGCCCTAAACACAAGATTTATGGAATGGTTAAAAGTGCATGAAAATTGCCAATTTACTCACTCTGAGTTCTCAAAAAGGGTTTCTTCACCCCTGGAAGTTAATTAAATACCATTTGGAGGCATTTAAATTTCAAGCAAAAACGCCTGATTTTTGACAAAAGAGATTTCACCCCCCCATTATGTCATGCTTCAGAAATGTGGAAAATGGTCCATTTTCAAATGTTTTATTTTTGAACGTCAGTTCACATTTGCAGGTGGATCATCAGTGTTAGAGCTAAAATTAGCATGTTTAAAGTGATTTTCATGCTTCCTGGGGTTTGGGAAGTGAATTAAATACTATTTGGAGGCATTTAATGTTCAAGCAAAAACGGCTGATTTTCGACAAAAGAGATAACACCCCCCGTTACGTCATGCTTCAGAAATGTGGAAAATGGTCCATTTTCAAATGTTTTATTTTTGAATGTCAGTTCACATTTGTAGGTGGATCATCAGTGTTAGAGCTAAAATTAGCAAGTTTAAAGTGATTTTCATGCTTCCAGGGGCTCGGGAAGTGAATTAAATACTATTTAAAGGCATTTAATGTTCAAGCAAAAACAGCTGATTTTTGACAAAAGCGATAACTCTCTCCCATTACGTCATGCTTCAGAAATGTGGAAAATGGTCCGTTTTCAAATGTTTTATTTTTGAACGTCAGTTCACATTTGTAGGTGGATCATCAGTGTTAGAGCTAAATTTAGCATGTTTAAAGTGATTTTCATGCTTCAATTGGCCCTAAACACAAGATTTATGGAATCGTTAAAAGTGCATGAAAATGGCCTATTCACTCACTCTGAGTTCTCAAAAAGGGTTTCTTCACCCTGGGAAGTTAATTAAATACCATTTGGAGGCATTTAATGTTCAAGCAAAAATGGCTGATTTTCGACAAAAGAGATAACACCCCCCATTACGTCATGCTTCAGAAATGTGGAAAATGGCCCGTTTTCAAATGTTTTATTTTTGAACGTTAGTTCACATTTGTAGGTGGATCATCAGTGTTAGAGCTAAAATTAGCATGTTTAAAGTGATTTTCATGCTTCCAGGGGCCCTAAACACAAGATTTATAAAATGGTTAAAAGTGCATGAAAATGGCCAATTTACTCACTCTGAGTTCTCAAAAAGGGTTTCGCCACCCCGGGAAGTAAATTAAATACCATTTGGAGGCATTTAATGTTCAAGCAAAAACGGCTGATTTTCGACAAAAGAGATAACACCCCCCCATTACGTCATGCTTCAGAAATGTGGAAAATGGTCCGTTTTCAAATGTTTTATTTTTGAACGTCAGTTCACATTTGTAGGTGGATCATCAATGTTAGAGCTAAAATTAGCATGTTTAAGGTGATTTTCATGCTTCCAGGGCCCCTAAACACTAGATTTGTGGAATGGTTAAAAGTGCATGAAAATGGCCAATTTACTCACTCTGAGTTCTCAAAAAGGGTGTCTTCACCCCAGGAAGTTAATTAAATACGATTTGGAGGCATTTAATGATCAAGCAAAAACGGCTGATTTTCGACAAAAGAGATAACACCCCCCATTACGTCATGCTTCAGAAATGTGGAAAATGGTCCGTTTTCAAATGTTTTATTTTTGAACGTCAGTTCACATTTGTAGGTGGATCATCAGTGTTAGAGCTAAAATTAGCATGTTTAAAGTGATTTTCATGCTTCCAGGGGCCCTAAACACAAGATTTATAAAATGGTTAAAAGTGCATGAAAATGGCCAATTTACTCACTCTGAGTTCTCAAAAAGGGTTTCGCCACCCCGGGAAGTAAATTAAATACAATTTGGAGGCATTTAATGTTCAAGCAAAAACGGCTGATTTTCGACAAAAGAGATAAAACCCCCCCCCATTACGTCATGCTTCAGAAATGTGGAAAATGGTCCGTTTTCAAATGTTTTATTTTTGAACGGCAGTTCACATTTGCAGGTGGATCATCAGTGTTAGAGCTAAAATTAGCATGTTTAAAGTGATTTTCATGCTTCCAGGGGCTCGGGAAATGAATTAAATATTATGTGGAGGCATTTAATGTTCAAGCAAAAACAGCTGATTTTTGACAAAAGAGATAACACCCCCCATTACGTCATGCTTCAGAAATGTGGAAAATGGTCCATTTTCAAATGTTTTATTTTTGAACGTCAGTTCACATTTGTAGGTGGATCATCAGTGTTAGAGCTAAAATTAGCATGTTTAAAGTGATTTTCATGCTTCCAGGGGCCCTAAACACAAGATTTATGGAATGGTTAAAAGTGCATGAAAATTGCCAATTTACTCACTCTGAGTTCTCAAAAAGGGTTTCTTCACCCCTGGAAGTTAATTAAATACCATTTGGAGGCATTTAAATTTCAAGCAAAAACGCCTGATTTTTGACAAAAGAGATTTCACCCCCCCCATTATGTCATGCTTCAGAAATGTGGAAAATGGTCCATTTTCAAATGTTTTATTTTTGAACGTCAGTTCACATTTGCAGGTGGATCATCAGTGTTAGAGCTAAAATTAGCATGTTTAAAGTGATTTTCATGCTTCCTGGGGTTTGGGAAGTGAATTAAATACTATTTGGAGGCATTTAATGTTCAAGCAAAAACGGCTGATTTTCGACAAAAGAGATAACACCCCCCGTTACGTCATGCTTCAGAAATGTGGAAAATGGTCCATTTTCAAATGTTTTATTTTTGAATGTCAGTTCACATTTGTAGGTGGATCATCAGTGTTAGAGCTAAAATTAGCAAGTTTAAAGTGATTTTCATGCTTCCAGGGGCTCGGGAAGTGAATTAAATACTATTTAAAGGCATTTAATGTTCAAGCAAAAACAGCTGATTTTTGACAAAAGCGATAACTCTCTCCCATTACGTCATGCTTCAGAAATGTGGAAAATGGTCCGTTTTCAAATGTTTTATTTTTGAACGTCAGTTCACATTTGTAGGTGGATCATCAGTGTTAGAGCTAAATTTAGCATGTTTAAAGTGATTTTCATGCTTCAATTGGCCCTAAACACAAGATTTATGGAATCGTTAAAAGTGCATGAAAATGGCCTATTCACTCACTCTGAGTTCTCAAAAAGGGTTTCTTCACCCTGGGAAGTTAATTAAATACCATTTGGAGGCATTTAATGTTCAAGCAAAAATGGCTGATTTTCGACAAAAGAGATAACACCCCCCATTACGTCATGCTTCAGAAATGTGGAAAATGGCCCGTTTTCAAATGTTTTATTTTTGAACGTTAGTTCACATTTGTAGGTGGATCATCAGTGTTAGAGCTAAAATTAGCATGTTTAAAGTGATTTTCATGCTTCCAGGGGCCCTAAACACAAGATTTATAAAATGGTTAAAAGTGCATGAAAATGGCCAATTTACTCACTCTGAGTTCTCAAAAAGGGTTTCGCCACCCCGGGAAGTAAATTAAATACCATTTGGAGGCATTTAATGTTCAAGCAAAAACGGCTGATTTTCGACAAAAGAGATAACACCCCCCCATTACGTCATGCTTCAGAAATGTGGAAAATGGTCCGTTTTCAAATGTTTTATTTTTGAACGTCAGTTCACATTTGTAGGTGGATCATCAATGTTAGAGCTAAAATTAGCATGTTTAAGGTGATTTTCATGCTTCCAGGGCCCCTAAACACTAGATTTGTGGAATGGTTAAAAGTGCATGAAAATGGCCAATTTACTCACTCTGAGTTCTCAAAAAGGGTGTCTTCACCCCAGGAAGTTAATTAAATACGATTTGGAGGCATTTAATGATCAAGCAAAAACGGCTGATTTTCGACAAAAGAGATAACACCCGCCCATTACGTCATGCTTCAGAAATGTGGAAAATGGTCCGTTTTCAAATGTTTTATTTTTGAACGTCAGTTCACATTTGTAGGTGGATCATCAGTGTTAGAGCTAAAATTAGCATGTTTAAAGTGATTTTCATGCTTCGAGGGGCTCGGGAAGTGAATTAAATACCATTTGGAGGCATTTAATGTTCAAGCAAAAACGGCTGATTTTCGACAAAATAGATAACACCCCCCCATTACGTCATGCTTCAGAAATGTGGAAAATGGTCCGTTTTCAAATGTTTTATTTTTGAACGTCAGTTCACATTTGCAGGTGGATCATCAGTGTTAGAGCTAAAATTAGCATGTTTAAAGTGATTTTCATGCTTCCTGGGGCTCGGGAAGTGAATTAAATACTATTTGGAGGCATTTAATGTTCAAGCAAAAACGGCTGATTTTCGACAAAATAGATAACACCCCCCCATTACGTCATGCTTCAGAAATGTGGAAAATGGTCCGTTTTCAAATGTTTTTTTTTTAACGTTGGTTCACATTTGTAGGTGGATCATCAGTGTTAGAGCTAAAATTAGCATGTTTAAAGTGATTTTCATGCTTCCAGGGCCCCTAAACACTAGATTTGTGGAATGGTTAAAAGTGCATGAAAATGGCCAATTTACTCACTCTGAGTTCTCAAAAAGGGTGTCTTCACCCCAGGAAGTTAATTAAATACGATTTGGAGGCATTTAATGATCAAGCAAAAACGGCTGATTTTCGACAAAAGAGATAACACCCCCCCATTACGTCATGCTTCAGAAATGTGGAAAATGGTCCGTTTTCAAATGTTTTATTTTTGAACGTCAGTTCACATTTGTAGGTAGATCATCAGTGTTAGAGCTAAAATTAGCATGTTTAAAGTGATTTTCATGCTTCCAGGGGCCCTAAACACAAGATTTATGGAACGGTTAAAAGTGCCTGAAAATGGCCAATTTACTCACCCTGAGTTCTCAAAAAGGGGTTTTTCACCCCGGGAAGTTAATTAAATACCATTTGGAGGCATTTAATGTTCAAGCAAAAACGGCTGATTTTCGACAAAAGAGATAACACCCCCCATTACGTCATGCTTCAGAAATGTGGAAAATGGGTTGTTTTCAAATGTTTTATTTTTGAACGTCAGTTCACATTTGTAGGTGGATCATCAGTGTTAGAGCTAAAATTAGCATGTTTAAAGTGATTTTCATGCTTCGAGGGGCTCGGGAAGTGAATTAAATACCATTTGGAGGCATTTAATGTTCAAGCAAAAACGGCTGATTTTCGACAAAATAGATAACACCCCCCATTACGTCATGCTTCAGAAATGTGGAAAATGGTCCGTTTTCAAATGTTTTAATTTTGAACGTCAGTTCACATTTGTAGGTGGATCATCAGTGTTAGAGCTAAAATTAGCATGATTAAAGTGATTTTCATGCTTCCAAGGGCTCGGGAAGTGAATTAAATACTATTTAGAGGCATTTAATGTTCAAGCAAAAACAGTTGATTTTTGACAAAAGAGATAACACCCCCCATTACGTCATGCTTCAGAAATGTGGAAAATGGTCCATTTTCAAATGTTTTATTTTTGAACGTTGGTTCACATTTGTAGGTGGATCATCAGTGTTAGAGCTAAAATTAGCATGTTTAAAGTGATTTTCATGCTTCCAGGGGCACTAAACACAAGATTTATGGAATGGTTAAAAGTGCATGACAATGGCCAATTTACTCACTCTGAGTTCTCAAAAAGGGTTTCTTCACCCCGGGGAGTTAATTAAATACCATTTGGAGGCATTTAATGTTCAAGCAAAAACGGCTGATTTTCGACAAAAGAGATAACACCCCCCATTACGTCATGCTTCAGAAATGTGGAAAATGGTCCGTTTTCAAATGTTTTATTTTTGAACATCAGTTCACATTTGTAGGTGGATCATCAGTGTTAGAGCTAAAATTAGCATGTTTAAAGTGATTTTCATGCTTCAGGGGCCGTAAACACAAGATTTATAGAATGGTTAAAAGTGCATGAAAATGGCCAATTTACTCACTCTGAGTTCTCAAAAAGGGTTTCTTCACCCCGGGAAGTAAATTAAATACCATTTGGAGGCATTTAATGTTCAAGCAAAAACGGCTGATTTTCGACAAAAGAGATAAACCCCCCCCATTACGTCATGCTTCAGAAATGTGGAAAATGGTCCGTTTTCAAATGTTTTATTTTTGAACGGCAGTTCACATTTGCAGGTGGATCATCAGTGTTAGAGCTAAAATTAGCATGTTTAAAGTGATTTTCATGCTTCCAGGGGCTCGGGAAATGAATTAAATATTATGTGGAGGCATTTAATGTTCAAGCAAAAACAGCTGATTTTTGACAAAAGAGATAACACCCCCCATTACGTCATGCTTCAGAAATGTGGAAAATGGTCCATTTTCAAATGTTTTATTTTTGAACGTCAGTTCACATTTGTAGGTGGATCATCAGTGTTAGAGCTAAAATTAGCATGTTTAAAGTGATTTTCATGCTTCCAGGGGCCCTAAACACAAGATTTATGGAATGGTTAAAAGTGCATGAAAATTGCCAATTTACTCACTCTGAGTTCTCAAAAAGGGTTTCTTCACCCCTGGAAGTTAATTAAATACCATTTGGAGGCATTTAAATTTCAAGCAAAAACGCCTGATTTTCGACAAAAGAGATTTCACCCCCCCCATTATGTCATGCTTCAGAAATGTGGAAAATGGTAAATTTTCAAATGTTTTAATTTTGAACGTCAGTTCACATTTGTAGGTGGATCATCAGTGTTAGAGCTAAAATTAGCATGTTTAAAGTGATTTTCATGCTTCAGGGGCCCTAAACACAAGATTTATAGAATGGTTAAAAGTGCATGAAAATGGCCAATTTACTCACTCTGAGTTCTCAAAAAGAGTTTCTTCACCCCGGGAAGTAAATTAAATACCATTTGGAGGCATTTAATGTTCAAGCAAAAATGGCTGATTTTTGACAAAAGAGATAACACCCCCATTACGTCATGCTTCAGAAATGTAGAAAATGGTCCATTTTCGAATGTTTTATTTTTGAACGTCAGTTCACATTTGCAGGTGGATCATCAGTGTTAGAGCTAAAATTAGCATGTTTAAAGTGATTTTCATGCTTCCTGGGGTTTGGGAAGTGAATTAAATACTATTTGGAGGCATTTAATGTTCAAGCAAAAACGGCTGATTTTCGACAAAAGAGATAACACCCCCCGTTACGTCATGCTTCAGAAATGTGGAAAATGGTCCGTTTTCAAATGTTTTATTTTTGAATGTCAGTTCACATTTGTAGGTGGATCATCAGTGTTAGAGCTAAAATTAGCAAGTTTAAAGTGATTTTCATGCTTCCAGGGGCTCGGGAAGTGAATTAAATACTATTTAAAGGCATTTAATGTTCAAGCAAAAACAGCTGATTTTTGACAAAAGCGATAACTCTCCCCCATTACGTCATGCTTCAGAAATGTGGAAAATGGTCCGTTTTCAAATGTTTTATTTTTGAACGTCAGTTCACATTTGTAGGTGGATCATCAGTGTTAGAGCTAAAATTAGCATGTTTAAAGTGATTTTCATGCTTCAATTGGCCCTAAACACAAGATTTATGGAATCGTTAAAAGTGCATGAAAATGGCCTATTTACTCACTCTGAGTTCTCAAAAAGGGTGTCTTCACCCCAGGAAGTTAATTAAATACGATTTGGAGGCATTTAATGATCAAGCAAAAACGGCTGATTTTCGACAAAAGAGATAACACCCGCCCATTACGTCATGATTCAGAAATGTGGAAAATGGTCCGTTTTCAAATGTTTTATTTTTGAACGTCAGTTCACATTTGTAGGTGGATCATCAGTGTTAGAGCTAAAATTAGCATGTTTAAAGTGATTTTCATGCTTCGAGGGGCTCGGGAAGTGAATTAAATACCATTTGGAGGCATTTAATGTTCAAGCAAAAACGGCTGATTTTCGACAAAATAGATAACACCCCCCCATTACGTCATGCTTCAGAAATGTGGAAAATGGTCCGTTTTCAAATGTTTTAATTTTGAACGTCAGTTCACATTTGTAGGTGGATCATCAGTGTTAGAGCTAAAATTAGCATGTTTAAAGTGATTTTCATGCTTCCAAGGGTTTGGGAAGTGAATTAAATACTATTTAGAGGCATTTAATGTTCAAGCAAAAACGGCTGATTTTCGATAAAAGAGATTACACCCCCCATTACGTCATGCTTCAGAAATGTGGAAAATGGTCCGTTTTCAAATGTTTTATTTTTGAACGTCAGTTCACATTTGTAGGTGGATCATCAGTGTTAGAGCTAAAATTAGCATGTTTAAAGTGATTTTCATGCTTCCAGGGGCCCTAAACACAAGATTTATGGAATGGTTAAAAGTGCATGAAAATGGCCAATTTACTCACTCTGAGTTCTCAAAAAGGGTTTCTTCACCCCGGGAAGTTAATTAAATACCATTTGGAGGCATTTAATGTTCAAGCAAAAACTGTTGATTTTCGACAAAAGACATAACACCCCCCCATTACGTCATGCTTCAGAAATGTGGAAAATGGTCCATTTTCAAATGTTTTATTTTTGAACGTCAGTTCACATTTGTAGGTGGATCATCAGTGTTAGAACTAAAATTAGCATGTTTAAAGTAATTTTCATGCTTCCAGGGGCTCGGGAAGTGAATTAAATACTATTTAGAGGCATTTATTGTTCAAGCAAAAACAGCTGATTTTTGACAAAAGAGATAACACTACCCCATTACGTCATGCTTCAGAAATGTGGAAAATGGTCCGTTTTCAAATGTTTTATTTTTGAACGTCAGTTCACATTTGTAGGTGGATCATCAGTGTGAGAGCTAAAATTAGCATGTTTAAAGTGATTTTCATGCTTCCAGGGGCCCTAAACACAATATTTATGGAATGGTTAAAAGTGCATGAAAATGGCCAATTTACTCACTCTGAGTTCTCAAAAAGGGTTTCTTCACCCCGGGAAGTTAATTTAATACCATTTGGAGGCATTTAATGTTCAAGCAAAAACGGCTGATTTTCGACAAAAGAGATTTCACCCCCCCCATTATGTCATGCTTCAGAAATGTGGAAAATGGTCCGTTTTCAAATGTTTTAATTTTGAACGTCAGTTCACATTTGTAGGTGGATCATCAGTGTTAGAGCTAAAATTAGCATGTTTAAAGTGATTTTCATGCTTCCAGGGGCCCTAAACACAAGATTTATAGAATGGTTAAAAGTGCATGAAAATGGCCAATTTACTCACTCTGAGTTCTCAAAAAGGGTTTCTTCACCCCGGGAAGTAAATTAAATACCATTCGGAGGAATTTAATGTTCAAGCAAAAACGGCTGATTTTTGACAAAAGAGATAACACCCCCCATTACGTCATGCTTCAGAAATGTGGAAAATGGTCAGTTTTCAAATGTTTTATTTTTGAACGTCAGTTCACATTTTTAGGTGGATCATCAGTGTTAGAGCTAAAATTAGCATGTTTAAAGTGATTTTCATGCTTCCAGGGGCCCTAAACACAAGATTTATAGAATGGTTAAAAGTGCATGAAAATGGCCAATTTACTCACTCTGAGTTCTCAAAAAGGGTTTCGCCACCCCGGGAAGTAAATTAAATACCATTTGGAGGCATTTAATGTTCAAGCAAAAACGGCTGATTTTCGACAAAAGAGATAACACCCCCCCATTACGTCATGCTTCAGAAATGTGGAAAATGGTCCGTTTTCAAATGTTTTATTTTTGAACGTCAGTTCACATTTGTAGGTGGATCATCAATGTTAGAGCTAAAATTAGCATGTTTAAAGTGATTTTCATGCTTCCAGGGCCCCTAAACACTAGATTTGTGGAATGGTTAAAAGTGCATGAAAATGGCCAATTTACTCACTCTGAGTTCTCAAAAAGGGTGTCTTCACCCCAGGAAGTTAATTAAATACGATTTGGAGGCATTTAATGATCAAGCAAAAACGGCTGATTTTCGACAAAAGAGATAACACCCGCCCATTACGTCATGCTTCAGAAATGTGGAAAATGGTCCGTTTTCAAATGTTTTATTTTTGAACGTCAGTTCACATTTGTAGGTGGATCATCAGTGTTAGAGCTAAAATTAGCATGTTTAAAGTGATTTTCATGCTTCGAGGGGCTCGGGAAGTGAATTAAATACCATTTGGAGGCATTTAATGTTCAAGCAAAAACGGCTGATTTTCGACAAAATAGATAACACCCCCCCATTACGTCATGCTTCAGAAATGTGGAAAATGGTCCGTTTTCAAATGTTTTATTTTTGAACGTCAGTTCACATTTGCAGGTGGATCATCAGTGTTAGAGCTAAAATTAGCATGTTTAAAGTGATTTTCATGCTTCCTGGGGCTCGGGAAGTGAATTAAATACTATTTGGAGGCATTTAATGTTCAAGCAAAAACGGCTGATTTTCGACAAAATAGATAACACCCCCCCATTACGTCATGCTTCAGAAAAGTGGAAAATGGTCCGTTTTCAAATGTTTTATTTTTGAACGTTGGTTCACATTTGTAGGTGGATCATCAGTGTTAGAGCTAAAATTAGCATGTTTAAAGTGATTTTCATGCTTCCAGGGCCCCTAAACACTAGATTTGTGGAATGGTTAAAAGTGCATGAAAATGGCCAATTTACTCACTCTGAGTTCTCAAAAAGGGTGTCTTCACCCCAGGAAGTTAATTAAATACGATTTGGAGGCATTTAATGATCAAGCAACAACGGCTGATTTTCAACAAAAGAGATAACACCCCCCCATTACGTCATGCTTCAGAAATGTGGAAAATGGTCCGTTTTAAAATGTTTTATTTTTGAAAGTCAGTTCACATTTGTAGGTAGATCATCAGTGTTAGAGCTAAAATTAGCATGTTTAAAGTGATTTTCATGCTTCCAGGGGCCCTAAACACAAGATTTATGGAACGGTTAAAAGTGCCTGAAAATGGCCAATTTACTCACCCTGAGTTCTCAAAAAGGGGTTTTTCACCCCGGGAAGTTAATTAAATACCATTTGGAGGCATTTAATGTTCAAGCAAAAACGGCTGATTTTCGACAAAAGAGATAACACCCCCCATTACGTCATGCTTCAGAAATGTGGAAAATGGGTTGTTTTCAAATGTTTTATTTTTGAACGTCAGTTCACATTTGTAGGTGGATCATCAGTGTTAGAGCTAAAATTAGCATGTTTAAAGTGATTTTCATGCTTCGAGGGGCTCGGGAAGTGAATTAATTACCATTTGGAGGCATTTAATGTTCAAGCAAAAACGGCTGATTTTCGACAAAATAGATAACACCCCCCATTACGTCATGCTTTAGAAATGTGGAAAATGGTCCGTTTTCAAATGTTTTAATTTTGAACGTCAGTTCACATTTGTAGGTGGATCATCAGTGTTAGAGCTAAAATTAGCATGATTAAAGTGATTTTCATGCTTCCAAGGGCTCGTGAAGTGAATTAAATACTATTTAGAGGCATTTAATGTTCAAGCAAAAACAGTTGATTTTTGACAAAAGAGATAACACCCCCATTACGTCATGCTTCAGAAATGTGGAAAATGGTCCATTTTCAAATGTTTTATTTTTGAACGTTGGTTCACATTTGTAGGTGGATCATCAGTGTTAGAGCTAAAATTAGCATGTTTAAAGTGATTTTCATGCTTCCAGGGGCACTAAACACAAGATTTATGGAATGGTTAAAAGTGCATGACAATGGCCAATTTACTCACTCTGAGTTCTCAAAAAGGGTTTCTTCACCCCGGGGAGTTAATTAAATACCATTTGGAGGCATTTAATGTTCAAGCAAAAACGGCTGATTTTCGACAAAAGAGATAACACCCCCCATTACGTCATGCTTCAGAAATGTGGAAAATGGTCCGTTTTCAAATGTTTTATTTTTGAACATCAGTTCACATTTGTAGGTGGATCATCAGTGTTAGAGCTAAAATTAGCATGTTTAAAGTGATTTTCATGCTTCAGGGGCCGTAAACACAAGATTTATAGAATCGTTAAAAGTGCATGAAAATGGCCAATTTACTCACTCTGAGTTCTCAAAAAGGGTTTCTTCACCCCGGTAAGTAAATTAAATACCATTTGGAGGCATTTAATGTTCAAGCAAAAACGGCTGATTTTCGACAAAAGAGATAAACCCCCCCCCATTACGTCATGCTTCAGAAATGTGGAAAATGGTCCGTTTTCAAATGTTTTATTTTTGAACGGCAGTTCACATTTGCAGGTGGATCATCAGTGTTAGAGCTAAAATTAGCATGTTTAAAGTGATTTTCATGCTTCCAGGGGCTCGGGAAATGAATTAAATATTATGTGGAGGCATTTAATGTTCAAGCAAAAACAGCTGATTTTTGACAAAAGAGATAACACCCCCCATTACGTCATGCTTCAGAAATGTGGAAAATGGTCCATTTTCAAATGTTTTATTTTTGAACGTCAGTTCACATTTGTAAGTGGATCATCAGTGTTAGAGCTAAAATTAGCATGTTTAAAGTGATTTTCATGCTTCCAGGGGCCCTAAACACAAGATTTATGGAATGGTTAAAAGTGCATGAAAATTGCCAATTTACTCACTCTGAGTTCTCAAAAAGGGTTTCTTCACCCCTGGAAGTTAATTAAATACCATTTGGAGGCATTTAAATTTCAAGCAAAAACGCCTGATTTTCGACAAAAGAGATTTCACCCCCCCCCCATTATGTCATGCTTCAGAAATGTGGAAAATGGTCAATTTTCAAATGTTTTAATTTTGAACGTCAGTTCACATTTGTAGGTGGATCATCAGTGTTAGAGCTAAAATTAGCATGTTTAAAGTGATTTTCATGGTTCAGGGGCCCTAAACACAAGATTTATAGAATGGTTAAAAGTGCATGAAAATGGCCAATTTACTCACTCTGAGTTCTCAAAAAGGGTTTCTTCACCCCGGGAAGTAAATTAAATACCATTTGGAGGCATTTAATGTTCAAGCAAAAATGGCTGATTTTTGACAAAAGAGATAACACCCCCCATTACGTCATGCTTCAGAAATGTAGAAAATTATCCATTTTCAAATGTTTTATTTTTGAACGTCAGTTCACATTTGCAGGTGGATCATCAGTGTTAGAGCTAAAATTAGCATGTTTAAAGTGATTTTCATGCTTCCTGGGGTTTGGGAAGTGAATTAAATACTATTTGGAGGCATTTAATGTACAAGCAAAAACGGCTGATTTTCGACAAAAGAGATAACACCCCCCATTACGTCATGCTTCAGAAATGTGGAAAATGGTCCGTTTTCAAATGTTTTATTTTTGAATGTCAGTTCACATTTGTAGGTGGATCATCAGTGTTAGAGCTAAAATTAGCAAGTTTAAAGTGATTTTCATGCTTCCAGGGGCTCGGGAAGTGAATTAAATACTATTTAAAGGCATTTAATGTTCAAGCAAAAACAGCTGATTTTTGACAAAAGCGATAACTCTCCCCCATTACGTCATGCTTCAGAAATGTGGAAAATGGCCCGTTTTCAAATGTTTTATTTTTGAACGTCAGTTCACATTTGTAGGTGGATCGTCAGTGTTAGAGCTAAAATTAGCATGCTTAAAGTGAATTTTATGCTTCAATTGGCCCTAAACACAAGATTTATGGAATCGTTAAAAGTGCATGAAAATGGCCTATTTACTCACTCTGAGTTCTCAAAAAGGGTGTCTTCACCCCAGGAAGTTAATTAAATACGATTTGGAGGCATTTAATGATCAAGCAAAAACGGCTGATTTTCGACAAAAGAGATAACACCCCCCCATTACGTCATGCTTCAGAAATGTGGAAAATGGTCCGTTTTCAAATGTTTTATTTTTGAACGTCAGTTCACATTTGTAGGTGGATCATCAGTGTTAGAGCTAAAATTAGCATGTTTAAAGTGATTTTCATGCTTCGAGGGGCTCGGGAAGTGAATTAAATACCATTTGGAGGCATTTAATGTTCAAGCAAAAACGGCTGATTTTCGACAAAATAGATAACACCCCCCCATTACATCATGCTTCAGAAATGTGGAAAATGGTCCGTTTTCAAATGTTTTAATTTTGAACGTCAGTTCACATTTGTAGGTGGATCATCAGTGTTAGAGCTAAAATTAGCATGTTTAAAGTGATTTTCATGCTTCCAAGGGCCCGGGAAGTGAATTAAATACTATTTAGAGGCATTTAATGTTCAAGCAAAAACGGCTGATTTTCGATAAAAGAGATTACACCCCCCATTACGTCATGCTTCAGAAATGTGGAAAATGGTCCGTTTTCAAATGTTTTATTTTTGAACGTCAGTTCACATTTGTAGGTGGATCATCAGTGTTAGAGCTAAAATTAGCATGTTTAAAGTGATTTTCATGCTTCCAGGGGCCCTAAACACAAGATTTATGGAATGGTTAAAAGTGCATGAAAATGGCCAATTTACTCACTCTGAGTTCTCAAAAAGGGTTTCTTCACCCCGGGAAGTTAATTAAATACCATTTGGAGGCATTTAATGTTCAAGCAAAAACTGTTGATTTTCGACAAAAGACATAACACCCCCCCATTACGTCATGCTTCAGAAATGTGGAAAATGGTCCATTTTCAAATGTTTTATTTTTGAACGTCAGTTCACATTTGTAGGTGGATCATCAGTGTTAGAACTAAAATTAGCATGTTTAAAGTAATTTTCATGCTTCCAGGGGCTCAGGAAGTGAATTAAATACTATTTAGAGGCATTTATTGTTCAAGCAAAAACAGCTGATTTTTGACAAAAGAGATAACACTACCCCATTACGTCATGCTTCAGAAATGTGGAAAATGGTCCGTTTTCAAATGTTTTATTTTTGAATGTCAGTTCACATTTGTAGGTGGATCATCAGTGTTAGAGCTAAAATTAGCATGTTTAAAGTGATTTTCATGCTTCCAGGGGCCCTAAACACAAGATTTATAGAATGGTTAAAAGTGCATGAAAATGGCCAATTTACTCACTCTGAGTTCTCAAAAAGGGTTTCTTCACCCCGGGAAGTAAATTAAATACCATTCAGAGGAATTTAATGTTCAAGCAAAAACGGCTGATTTTTGACAAAAGAGATAACACCCCCCATTACGTCATGCTTCAGAAATGTGGAAAATGGTCAGTTTTCAAATGTTTTATTTTTGAACGTCAGTTCACATTTTTAGGTGGATCATCACTGTTAGAGCTAAAATTAGCATGTTTAAAGTGATTTTCATGCTTCCAGGGGCCCTAAACACAAGAATTATGGAATGGTTAAAAGAGCATGAAAATGGCCAAGTTACTCACTCTGAGGTCTAAAAAAGGGTTTCTTCACCCCGGGAAGTTAATTAAATACCATTTGGAGGCATTTAATGTTCAATCAAAAACGGCTGATTTTCGTCAAAAGAGATAACTCCCCCCCATTACATCATGCTTCAGAAATGGGGAAAATGGTCCGTTTTCAAATGTTTTATTTTTGAACGTCAGTTCACATTTTTAGGTGGATCATCACTGTTAGAGCTAAAATTAGCATGTTTAAAGTGATTTTCATGCTTCCAGGGGCCCTAAACACAAGATTTATGGAATGGTTAAAAGTGCATGAAAATGGCCAATTTACTCACTCTGAGTTCTCAAAAAGGATTTCTTCACCCCGGGAAGTAAATTAAATACCATTTGGAGGAATTTAATGTTCAAGCAAAAACGGCTGATTTTTGACCAAAGAGATTTCACCCCCCGCCCCCATTATGTCATGCTTCAGAAATGTGGAAAATGGTCCGTTTTCAAATGTTTTAATTTTGAACGTCAGTTCACATTTGTAGGTGGATCATCAGTGTGAGAGCTAAAATTAGCATGTTTAAAGTGATTTTAATGCTTCCAGGGGCCCTAAACACAAGATTTATGGAATGGTTAAAAGTGCATGAAAATGGCCAATTTACTCACTCTGAGTTCTCAAAAAGGGTTTCTTCACCCCGGGAAGTTAATTTAATACCATTTGGAGGCATTTCATGTTCAAGCAAAAACGACTGATTTTCGACAAAAGAGATTTCACCCCCCCCCCATTATGTCATGCTTCAGAAATGTGGAAAATGGTCCGTTTTCAAATGTTTTAATTTTGAACGTTAGTTCACATTTGTAGGTGGATCATCAGTGTTAGAGCTAAAATTAGCATGTTTAAAGTGATTTTCATGCTTCCAGGGGCTCTAAACACAAGATTTATATAATGGTTAAAAGTGCATGAAAATGGCCAATTTACTCACTCTGAGTTCTCAAAAAGGATTTCTTCACCCCGGGAAGTAAATTAAATACCATTTGGAGGAATTTAATGTTCAAGCAAAAACGGCTGATTTTTGACCAAAGAGATAACACCCCCCATTACGTCATGTTTCAGAAATGTGGGTAATGGTCCGTTTTCAAATGTTTTATTTTTGAACGTCAGTTCACATTTGTAGGTCGATCATCAGTTTTAGAGCTAAAATAAGCATGTTTAAAGTGATTTTCATGCTTCCAGGGGCTCGGGAAATGAATTAAATACTATGTGGAGGCATTTAATGTTCAAGCAAAAACAGCAGATTTTTGACAAAAGAGATAACACCCCCCCATTACGTCATGCTTCAGAAATGTGGAAAATGGTCCGTTTTCAAATGTTTTATTTTTGAACGTCAGTTCACATTTGTAGGTGGATCATCAGTGTTAGAGCTAAAATTAGCATGTTTAAAGTGATTTTCATGCTTCCAGGGGCCCTAAACACAAGATTTATGGAATGGTTAAAAGTGCCTGAAAATGGCCAATTTACTCACTCTGAGTTCTCAAAAAGGGGTTCTTCACCCCGGGAAGTTAATTAAATACCATTTGGAGGCATTTAATGTTCAAGCAAAAATGGCTGATTTTCAACAAAAGAGATAACACCCCCCATTACGTCATGCTTCAGAAATGTGGAAAATGGTCAGTTTTCAAATGTTTTATTTTTGAACGTCAGTTCACATTTGTAGGTGGATCATCAGTGTTAAAGCTAAAATTAGCATGTTTAAAGTGATTTTCATGCTTCCAGGGGCTCGGGAAGTGAATTGAATACCATTTAGAGGCATTTAATGTTCAAGCAAAAACAGTTGATTTTTGACAAAAGAGATAACACCCCCCCATTACGTCATGCTTCAGAAATGTGGAAAATGGTCCGTTTTCAAATTTTTTATTTTTGAACATCAGTTCACATTTGTAGGTGGATCATCAGTGTTAGAGCTAAAATTAGCATGTTAAAAAAGATTTTCATGCTTCCAGGGGCCCAAAACACAAGATTTATAGAATGGTTAAAAGTGCATGAAAATGGCCAATTTACTCACTGAGTTCTCAAAAAGGGTTTCTTCACCCCGGGAAGTAAATTAACACCTTGGCTGCTAGGCGTTTCCCCCCCCCTATGCTGACTTTTCATTTACTCCATGCTTCATGACGAGCTCAGCTCGTCATCAGCACAGCTGAACTGTGCATCATGATGAGCTGAGCTCGTCATGAGCATCGAAAGGGTTAAATACCATTTGGAGGCATTTAATGTTCAAGCAAAAACGGCTGATTTTTGACAAAAGAGATAACACCCCCCATTACGTCATGCTTCAGAAATATGGAAAATGGTCCGTTTTCAAATGTTTTTTTTTTAACGTCAGTTCACATTTGCTGGTGGATCATCAGTGTTAGAGCTAAAATTAGCATGTTTAAAGTGATTTTCATGCTTCCAAGGGCTCGGGAAGTGAATTAAATACTATTTAGAGCCATTTAATGTTCAAGCAAAAACAGTTGATTTTTGACAAAAGAGATAACACCCCCCCATTATGTCATGCTTCAGAAATGTGGAAAATGGTCCATTTTCAAATGTTTTATTTTTGAACGTCAGTTCACATTTGTAGGTGGATCATCAGTGTTAGAGGTAAAATTAGCATGTTTAAAAAGATTTTCATGCTTCCAGGGGCCCAAAACACAAGATTTATGGAATGGTTAAAAGTGCATGAAAATGGCCAATTTACTCACTCTGAGTTCTCAAAAAGGGTTTCTTCACCCCGGGAAGTTAATTAAATACCATTTGGAGGCATTTAATGTTCAAGCAAAAACGGCTGATTTTCGACAAAAGAGATAACACCCCCCCATTACGTCATGCTTCAGAAATGTGGAAAATTGTCCGTTTTCAAATGTTTTTTTTTTGAACGTCAGTTCACATTTGCTGGTGGATCATCAGTGTTAGAGCGAAAATTTGCATGTTTAAAGTGATTTTCATGCTTCCAGGGGCCCTAAACACAAAATTTATGGAATGGTTAAAAGTGCATGAAAATGGCCAATTTACTCACTCTGAGTTCTCAAAAAGGGTTTCTTCACCCCGGGAAGTAAATTAAATACCATTTGGAGGCCTTTAATGTTCAAGCAAAAACGGCTAATTTTCGACAAAAGAGATAACATCCCCCATTACGTCATGCTTCAGAAACGTGGAAAATTGTCCGTTTTCAATTTTTTTTTTTTGAACGTCAGTTCACATTTGCTGGTGGATAATCAGTGTTAGAGCGAAAATTTGCATGTTTAAAGTGATTTTCATGCTTCCAGGGGCCCTAAACACAAAATTTATGGAATGGTTAAAAGTGCATGAAAATGGCCAATTTACTCACTCTGAGTTCTCAAAAAGGGTTTCTTCACCCCGGGAAGTTAATTAAATACCATTTGGAGGCATTTAATGTTCAAGCAATAACGGCTGATTTTCGACAAAAGAGATTTCACCCCCCCATTATGTCATGCTTCAGAAATGTGGAAAATGGTCCTTTTTCAAATGTTTTATTTTTGAACGTCAGTTCACATTTGTAGGTGGATTATCAGTGTTAGAGCTAAAATTAGCATGTTTAAAGTGATTTTCATGCTTCCAGGGGCCCTAAACACAAGATTTATGGAATGATTAAAAGTGCCTGAAAATGGCCAATTTACTCACTCTGAGTTCTCAAAAAGGGGTTCTTCACCCCGGGAAGTTAATTAAATACTATTTGGAGGCATTTAATGTTCAAGCAAAAACGGCTGATTTTCGACAAAAGAGATAACACCCCCCATTAAGTCATGCTTCAGAAATGTGGAAAATGGTCAGTTTTCAAATGTTTTATTTTTGAACGTCAGTTCACATTTGTAGGTGGATCATCAGTGTTAGAGCTAAAATTAGCATGTTTAAAGTGATTTTCATGCTTCCAGGGGCTTGGGAAGTGAATTAAATACCATTTAGAGGCATTTAATGTTCAAGCAAAAACAGTTGATTTTTGACAAAAGAGATAACACCCCCCCATTACGTCATGCTTCAGAAATGTGGAAAATGGTCCGTTTTCAAATGTTTTATTTTTGAACGTCAGTTCACATTTGTAGGTGGATCATCAGTGTTAGAGCTAAAATTAGCATGTTAAAAAAGATTTTCATGCTTCCAGGGGCCCAAAACACAAGATTTATAGAATGGTTAAAAGTGCATGAAAATGGCCAATTTACTCACTGAGTTCTCAAAAAGGGTTTCTTCACCCCGGGAAGTAAATTAACACCTTGGCTGCTAGGCGTTTCCCCCCCCCTGTGCTGACTTTTCATTTACTCCATGCTTCATGACGAGCTCAGCTCGTCATCAGCACAGCTGAACTGTGCATCATGATGAGCTGAGCTCGTCATGAGCATCGAAAGGGTTAAATACCATTTGGAGGCATTTAATGTTCAAGCAAAAACGGCTGATTTTTGACAAAAGAGATAACACCCCCCATTATGTCATGCTTCAGAAATATGGAAAATGGTCCGTTTTCAAATGTTTTTTTTTTAACGTCAGTTCACATTTGCTGGTGGATCATCAGTGTTAGAGCTAAAATTAGCATGTTTAAAGTGATTTTCATGCTTCCAAGGGCTTGGGAAGTGAATTAAATACTATTTAGAGGCATTTAATGTTCAAGCAAAAACAGTTGATTTTTGACAAAAGAGATAACACCCCCCCATTATGTCATGCTTCAGAAATGTGGAAAATGGTCCATTTTCAAATGTTTTATTTTTGAACGTCAGTTCACATTTGTAGGTGGATCATCAGTGTTAGAGGTAAAATTAGCATGTTTAAAAAGATTTTCATGCTTCCAGGGGCCCAAAACACAAGATTTATGGAATGGTTAAAAGTGCATGAAAATGGCCAATTTACTCACTCTGAGTTCTCAAAAAGGGTTTCTTCACCCCGGGAAGTTAATTAAATACCATTTGGAGGCATTTAATGTTCAAGCAAAAACGGCTGATTTTCGACAAAAGAGATAACACCCCCCCATTACGTCATGCTTCAGAAATTTGGAAAATTGTCCGTTTTCAAATTTTTTTTTTTGAACGTCAGTTCACATTTGCTGGTGGATCATCAGTGTTAGAGCGAAAATTTGCATGTTTAAAGTGATTTGCATGCTTCCAGGGGCCCTAAACACAAAATTTATGGAATGGTTAAAAGTGCATGAAAATGGCCAATTTACTCACTCTGAGTTCTCAAAAAGGGTTTCTTCACCCCGGGAAGTAAATTAAATACCATTTGGAGGCCTTTAATGTTCAAGCAAAAACGGCTAATTTTCGACAAAAGAGATAACATCCCCCATTACGTCATGCTTCAGAAACGTGGAAAATTGTCCGTTTTCAATTTTTTTTTTTTTGAACGTCAGTTGACATTTGCTGGTGGATCATCAGTGTTAGAGCGAAAATTTGCATGTTTAAAGTGATTTTCATGCTTCCAGGGGCCCTAAACACAAAATTTATGGAATGGTTAAAAGTGCATGAAAATGGCCAATTTACTCACTCTGAGTTCTCAAAAAGGGTTTCTTCACCCTGGGAAGTTAATTAAATACCATTTGGAGGCATTTAATGTTCAAGCAATAACGGCTGATTTTCGACAAAAGAGATTTCACCCCCCCATTATGTCATGCTTCAGAAATGTGGAAAATGGTCCTTTTTCAAATGTTTTATTTTTGAACGTCAGTTCACATTTGTAGGTGGATTATCAGTGTTAGAGCTAAAATTAGCATGTTTAAAGTGATTTTCATGCTTCCAGGGGCCCTAAACACAAGATTTATGGAATGATTAAAAGTGCCTGAAAATGGCCAATTTACTCACTCTGAGTTCTCAAAAAGGGGTTCTTCACCCCGGGAAGTTAATTAAATACTATTTGGAGGCATTTAATGTTCAAGCAAAAACGGCTGATTTTCGACAAAAGAGATAACACCCCCCATTAAGTCATGCTTCAGAAATGTGGAAAATGGTCAGTTTTCAAATGTTTTATTTTTGAACGTCAGTTCACATTTGTAGGTGGATCATCAGTGTTAGAGCTAAAATTAGCATGTTTAAAGTGATTTTCATGCTTCCAGGGGCTTGGGAAGTGAATTAAATACCATTTAGAGGCATTTAATGTTCAAGCAAAAACAGTTGATTTTTGACAAAAGAGATAACACCCCCCCATTACGTCATGCTTCAGAAATGTGGAAAATGGTCCGTTTTCAAATGTTTTATTTTTGAACGTCAGTTCACATTTGTAGGTGGATCATCAGTGTTAGAGCTAAAATTAGCATGTTAAAAAAGATTTTCATGCTTCCAGGGGCCCAAAACACAAGATTTATAGAATGGTTAAAAGTGCATGAAAATGGCCAATTTACTCACTGAGTTCTCAAAAAGGGTTTCTTCACCCCGGGAAGTAAATTAACACCTTGGCTGCTAGGCGTTTCCCCCCCCCTGTGCTGACTTTTCATTTACTCCATGCTTCATGACGAGCTCAGCTCGTCATCAGCACAGCTGAACTGTGCATCATGATGAGCTGAGCTCGTCATGAGCATCGAAAGGGTTAAATACCATTTGGAGGCATTTAATGTTCAAGCAAAAACGGCTGATTTTTGACAAAAGAGATAACACCCCGCATTACGTCATGCTTCAGAAATATGGAAAATGGTCCGTTTTCAAATGTTTTTTTTTAACGTCAGTTCACATTTGCTGGTGGATCATCAGTGTTAGAGCTAAAATTAGCATGTTTAAAGTGATTTTCATGCTTCCAAGGGCTCGGGAAGTGAATTAAATACTATTTAGAGGCATTTAATGTTCAAGCAAAAACAGTTGATTTTTGACAAAAGAGATAACACCCCCCCCATTATGTCATGCTTCAGAAATGTGGAAAATGGTCCATTTTCAAATGTTTTATTTTTGAACGTCAGTTCACATTTGTAGGTGGATCATCAGTGTTAGAGGTAAAATTAGCATGTTTAAAAAGATTTTCATGCTTCCAGGGGCCCAAAACACAAGATTTATGGAATGGTTAAAAGTGCATGAAAATGGCCAATTTACTCACTCTGAGTTCTCAAAAAGGGTTTCTTCACCCCGGGAAGTTAATTAAATACCATTTGGAGGCATTTAATGTTCAAGCAAAAACGGCTGATTTTCGACAAAAGAGATAACACCCCCCATTACGTCATGCTTCAGAAATGTGGAAAATTGTCCGTTTTCAAATTTTTTTTTTTGAACGTCAGTTCACATTTGCTGGTGGATCATCAGTGTTAGAGCGAAAATTTGCATGTTTAAAGTGATTTTCATGCTTCCAGGGGCCCTAAACACAAAATTTATGGAATGGTTAAAAGTGCATGAAAATGGCCAATTTACTCACTCTGAGTTCTCAAAAAGGGTTTCTTCACCCCGGGAAGTAAATTAAATACCATTTGGAGGCCTTTAATGTTCAAGCAAAAACGGCTAATTTTCGACAAAAGAGATAACATCCCCCATTACGTCATGCTTCAGAAACGTGGAAAATTGTCCGTTTTCAAATTTTTTTTTTTTGAACGTCAGTTCACATTTGCTGGTGGATCATCAGTGTTAGAGCGAAAATTTGCATGTTTAAAGTGATTTTCATGCTTCCAGGGGCCCTAAACACAAAATTTATGGAATGGTTAAAAGTGCATGAAAATGGCCAATTTACTCACTCTGAGTTCTCAAAAAGGGTTTCTTCACCCCGGGAAGTTAATTAAATACCATTTGGAGGCATTTAATGTTCAAGCAATAACGGCTGATTTTCGACAAAAGAGATTTCACCCCCCCCATTATGTCATGCTTCAGAAATGTGGAAAATGGTCCTTTTTCAAATGTTCTATTTTTGAACGTCAGTTCACATTTGTAGGTGGATTATCAGTGTTAGAGCTAAAATTAGCTTGTTTAAAGTGATTTTCATGCTTCCAGGGGCCCTAAACACAAGATTTATGGAATGATTAAAAGTGCCTGAAAATGGCCAATTTACTCACTCTGAGTTCTCAAAAAGGGGTTCTTCACCCCGGGAAGTTAATTAAATACTATTTGGAGGCATTTAATGTTCAAGCAAAAACGGCTGATTTTCGACAAAAGAGATAACACCCCCCATTAAGTCATGCTTCAGAAATGTGGAAAATGGTCAGTTTTCAAATGTTTTATTTTTGAACGTCAGTTCACATTTGTAGGTGGATCATCAGTGTTAGAGCTAAAATTAGCATGTTTAAAGTGATTTTCATGCTTCCAGGGGCTTGGGAAGTGAATTAAATACCATTTAGAGGCATTTAATGTTCAAGCAAAAACAGTTGATTTTTGACAAAAGAGATAACACCCCCCCATTACGTCATGCTTCAGAAATGTGGAAAATGGTCCGTTTTCAAATGTTTTATTTTTGAACGTCAGTTCACATTTGTAGGTGGATCATCAGTGTTAGAGCTAAAATTAGCATGTTAAAAAAGATTTTCATGCTTCCAGGGGCCCAAAACACAAGATTTATAGAATGGTTAAAAGTGCATGAAAATGGCCAATTTACTCACTGAGTTCTCAAAAAGGGTTTCTTCACCCCGGGAAGTAAATTAACACCTTGGCTGCTAGGCGTTTCCCCCCCCCTGTGCTGACTTTTCATTTACTCCATGCTTCATGACGAGCTCAGCTCGTCATCAGCACAGCTGAACTGTGCATCATGATGAGCTGAGCTCGTCATGAGCATCGAAAGGGTTAAATACCATTTGGAGGCATTTAATGTTCAAGCAAAAACGGCTGATTTTTGACAAAAGAGATAACACCCCCCATTACGTCATGCTTCAGAAATATGGAAAATGGTCCGTTTTCAAATGTTTTTTTTTTAACGTCAGTTCACATTTGCTGGTGGATCATCAGTGTTAGAGCTAAAATTAGCATGTTTAAAGTGATTTTCATGCTTCCAAGGGCTCGGGAAGTGAATTAAATACTATTTAGAGGCATTTAATGTTCAAGCAAAAACAGTTGATTTTTGACAAAAGAGATAACACCCCCCCATTATGTCATGCTTCAGAAATGTGGAAAATGGTCCATTTTCAAATGTTTTATTTTTGAACGTCAGTTCACATTTGTAGGTGGATCATCAGTGTTAGAGGTAAAATTAGCATGTTTAAAAAGATTTTCATGCTTCCAGGGGCCCAAAACACAAGATTTATGGAATGGTTAAAAGTGCATGAAAATGGCCAATTTACTCACTCTGAGTTCTCAAAAAGGGTTTCTTCACCCCGGGAAGTTAATTAAATACCATTTGGAGGCATTTAATGTTCAAGCAAAAACGGCTGATTTTCGACAAAAGAGATAACACCCCCCCATTACGTCATGCTTCAGAAATGTGGAAAATTGTCCGTTTTCAAATTTTTTTTTTGAACGTCAGTTCACATTTGCTGGTGGATCATCAGTGTTAGAGCGAAAATTTGCATGTTTAAAGTGATTTTCATGCTTCCAGGGGCCCTAAACACAAAATTTATGGAATGGTTAAAAGTGCATGAAAATGGCCAATTTACTCACTCTGAGTTCTCAAAAAGGGTTTCTTCACCCCGGGAAGTAAATTAAATACCATTTGGAGGCCTTTAATGTTCAAGCAAAAACGGCTAATTTTCGACAAAAGAGATAACATCCCCCATTACGTCATGCTTCAGAAACGTGGAAAATTGTCCGTTTTCAAATTTTTTTTTTTTGAACGTCAGTTCACATTTGCTGGTGGATCATCAGTGTTAGAGCGAAAATTTGCATGTTTAAAGTGATTTTCATGCTTCCAGGGGCCCTAAACACAAAATTTATGGAATGGTTAAAAGTGCATGAAAATGGCCAATTTACTCACTCTGAGTTCTCAAAAAGGGTTTCTTCACCCCGGGAAGTTAATTAAATACCATTTGGAGGCATTTAATGTTCAAGCAATAACGGCTGATTTTCGACAAAAGAGATTTCACCCCCCCATTATGTCATGCTTCAGAAATGTGGAAAATGGTCCTTTTTCAAATGTTCTATTTTTGAACGTCAGTTCACATTTGTAGGTGGATTATCAGTGTTAGAGCTAAAATTAGCATGTTTAAAGTGATTTTCATGCTTCCAGGGGCCCTAAACACAAGATTTATGGAATGATTAAAAGTGCCTGAAAATGGCCAATTTACTCACTCTGAGTTCTCAAAAAGGGGTTCTTCACCCCGGGAAGTTAATTAAATACTATTTGGAGGCATTTAATGTTCAAGCAAAAACGGCTGATTTTCGACAAAAGAGATAACACCCCCCATTAAGTCATGCTTCAGAAATGTGGAAAATGGTCAGTTTTCAAATGTTTTATTTTTGAACGTCAGTTCACATTTGTAGGTGGATCATCAGTGTTAGAGCTAAAATTAGCATGTTTAAAGTGATTTTCATGTTTCCAGGGGCTTGGGAAGTGAATTAAATACCATTTAGAGGCATTTAATGTTCAAGCAAAAACAGTTGATTTTTGACAAAAGAGATAACACCCCCCCCCATTACGTCATGCTTCAGAAATGTGGAAAATGGTCCGTTTTCAAATGTTTTATTTTTGAACGTCAGTTCACATTTGTAGGTGGATCATCAGTGTTAGAGCTAAAATTAGCATGTTTAAAAAGATTTTCATGCTTCCAGGGGCCCAAAACACAAGATTTATAGAATGGTTAAAAGTGCATGAAAATGGCCAATTTACTCACTGAGTTCTCAAAAAGGGTTTCTTCACCCCGGGAAGTAAATTAACACCTTGGCTGCTAGGCGTTTCCCCCCCCCTGTGCTGACTTTTCATTTACTCCATGCTTCATGACGAGCTCAGCTCGTCATCAGCACAGCTCAACTGTGCATCATGACGAGCTCAGCTCGTCATGAGCATCGAAAGGGTTAAATACCATTTGAAGGCATTTAATGTTCAAGCAAAAACGGCTGATTTTCGACAAAAGAGATAACACCCCCCATTACGTCATGCTTCAGAAATGTGGAAAATGGTCCGTTTTCAAATGTTTTTTTTTTAACGTCAGTTCACATTTGCTGGTGGATCATCAGTGTTAGAGCTAAAATTAGCATGTTTAAAGTGATTTTCATGCTTCCAAGGGCTCGGGAAGTGAATTAAATACTATTTAGAGGCATTTAATGTTCAAGCAAAAACAGTTGATTTTTGACAAAAGAGATAACACCCCCCCATTATGTCATGCTTCAGAAATGTGGAAAATGGTCCATTTTCAAATGTTTTATTTTTGAACGTCAGTTCACATTTGTAGGTGGATCATCAGTGTTAGAGGTAAAATTAGCATGTTTAAAAAGATTTTCATGCTTCCAGGGGCCCAAAACACAAGATTTATGGAATGGTTAAAAGTGCATGAAAATGGCCAATTTACTCACTCTGAGTTCTCAAAAAGGGTTTCTTCACCCCTGGAAGTTAATTAAATACCATTTGGAGGCATTTAATGTTCAAGCAAAAACGGCTGATTTTCGACAAAAGAGATAACACCCCCCCATTACGTCATGCTTCAGAAATGTGGAAAATGGTCCGTTTTCAAATGTTTTATTTTTGAACGTCAGTTCACATTTGTAGGTGGATCATCAGTGTTAGAGCTAAAATTAGAATGTTTAAACTGATTTTCATGCTTCCAGGGGCCCTAAACACAAGATTTATAAAATGGTTAAAAGTGCATGAAAATGGCCAATTTACTCACTCTGAGTTCTCAAAAAGGGTTTCGCCACCCCGGGAAGTAAATTAAATACCATTTGGAGGCATTTAATGTTCAAGCAAAAACGGCTGATTTTCGACAAAAGAGATAAAACCCCCCCCATTACGTCATGCTTCAGAAATGTGGAAAATGGTCCGTTTTCAAATGTTTTATTTTTGAACGGCAGTTCACATTTGCAGGTGGATCATCAGTGTTAGAGCTAAAATTAGCATGTTTAAAGTGATTTTCATGCTTCCAGGGGCTCGGGAAATGAATTAAATATTATGTGGAGGCATTTAATGTTCAAGCAAAAACAGCTGATTTTTGACAAAAGAGATAACACCCCC
Organism: Lissotriton vulgaris; assembly: GCF_964263255.1. Lineage (NCBI taxonomy): Eukaryota > Metazoa > Chordata > Amphibia > Caudata > Salamandridae > Lissotriton > Lissotriton vulgaris. The sequence goes on from NC_141696.1 coordinate 487,683,129, forward strand.
CATTACGTCATGCTTCAGAAATGTGGAAAATGGTCCATTTTCAAATGTTTTATTTTTGAACATCAGTTCACATTTGTAGGTGGATCATCAGTGTTAGAGCTAAAATTAGCATGTTTAAAGTGATTTTCATGCTTCCAGGGGCCCTAAACACAAGATTTATGGAATGGTTAAAAGTGCATGAAAATTGCCAATTTACTCACTCTGAGTTCTCAAAAAGGGTTTCTTCACCCCTGGAAGTTAATTAAATACCATTTGGAGGCATTTAAATTTCAAGCAAAAACGCCTGATTTTCGACAAAAGAGATTTCACCCCCCCCATTATGTCATGCTTCAGAAATGTGGAAAATGGTCCATTTTCAAATGTTTTATTTTTGAACGTCAGTTCACATTTGCAGGTGGATCATCAGTGTTAGAGCTAAAATTAGCATGTTTAAAGTGTTTTTCATGCTTCCTGGGGTTTGGGAAGTGAATTAAATACTATTTGGAGGCATTTAATGTTCAAGCAAAAACGGCTGATTTTCGACAAAAGAGATAACACCCCCCGTTACGTCATGCTTCAGAAATGTGGAAAATGGTCCATTTTCAAATGTTTTATTTTTGAATGTCAGTTCACATTTGTAGGTGGATCATCAGTGTTAGAGCTAAAATTAGCAAGTTTAAAGTGATTTTCATGCTTCCAGGGGCTCGGGAAGTGAATTAAATACTATTTAAAGGCATTTAATGTTCAAGCAAAAACAGCTGATTTTTGACAAAAGCGATAACTCTCTCCCATTACGTCATGCTTCAGAAATGTGGAAAATGGTCCGTTTTCAAATGTTTTATTTTTGAACGTCAGTTCACATTTGTAGGTGGATCATCAGTGTTAGAGCTAAAATTAGCATGTTTAAAGTGATTTTCATGCTTCAATTGGCCCTAAACACAAGATTTATGGAATCGTTAAAAGTGCATGAAAATGGCCTATTCACTCACTCTGAGTTCTCAAAAAGGGTTTCTTCACCCTGGGAAGTTAATTAAATACCATTTGGAGGCATTTAATGTTCAAGCAAAAATGGCTGATTTTCGACAAAAGAGATAACACCCCCCATTACGTCATGCTTCAGAAATGTGGAAAATGGCCCGTTTTCAAATGTTTTATTTTTGAACGTTAGTTCACATTTGTAGGTGGATCATCAGTGTTAGAGCTAAAATTAGCATGTTTAAAGTGATTTTCATGCTTCCAGGGGCCCTAAACACAAGATTTATAAAATGGTTAAAAGTGCATGAAAATGGCCAATTTACTCACTCTGAGTTCTCAAAAAGGGTTTCGCCACCCCGGGAAGTAAATTAAATACCATTTGGAGGCATTTAATGTTCAAGCAAAAACGGCTGATTTTCGACAAAAGAGATAACACCCCCCCATTACGTCATGCTTCAGAAATGTGGAAAATGGTCCGTTTTCAAATGTTTTATTTTTGAACGTCAGTTCACATTTGTAGGTGGATCATCAATGTTAGAGCTAAAATTAGCATGTTTAAAGTGATTTTCATGCTTCCAGGGCCCCTAAACACTAGATTTGTGGAATGGTTAAAAGTGCATGAAAATGGCCAATTTACTCACTCTGAGTTCTCAAAAAGGGTGTCTTCACCCCAGGAAGTTAATTAAATACGATTTGGAGGCATTTAATGATCAAGCAAAAACGGCTGATTTTCGACAAAAGAGATAACACCCGCCCATTACGTCATGCTTCAGAAATGTGGAAAATGGTCCGTTTTCAAATGTTTTATTTTTGAACGTCAGTTCACATTTGTAGGTGGATCATCAGTGTTAGAGCTAAAATTAGCATGTTTAAAGTGATTTTCATGCTTCGAGGGGCTCGGGAAGTGAATTAAATACCATTTGGAGGCATTTAATGTTCAAGCAAAAACGGCTGATTTTCGACAAAATAGATAACACCCCCCCATTACGTCATGCTTCAGAAATGTGGAAAATGGTCCGTTTTCAAATGTTTTATTTTTGAAAGTCAGTTCACATTTGCAGGTGGATCATCAGTGTTAGAGCTAAAATTAGCATGTTTAAAGTGATTTTCATGCTTCCTGGGGCTCGGGAAGTGAATTAAATACTATTTGGAGGCATTTAATGTTCAAGCAAAAACTGCTGATTTTCGACAAAATAGATAACACCCCCCCATTACGTCATGCTTCAGAAATGTGGAAAATGGTCCGTTTTCAAATGTTTTATTTTTGAACGTTGGTTCACATTTGTAGGTGGATCATCAGTGTTAGAGCTAAAATTAGCATGTTTAAAGTGATTTTCATGCTTCCAGGGCCCCTAAACACTAGATTTGTGGAATGGTTAAAAGTGCATGAAAATGGCCAATTTACTCACTCTGAGTTCTCAAAAAGGGTGTCTTCACCCCAGGAAGTTAATTAAATACGATTTGGAGGCATTTAATGATCAAGCAAAAACGGCTGATTTTCGACAAAAGAGATAACACCCCCCCATTACGTCATGCTTCAGAAATGTGGAAAATGGTCCGTTTTCAAATGTTTTATTTTTGAACGTCAGTTCACATTTGTAGGTAGATCATCAGTGTTAGAGCTAAAATTAGCATGTTTAAAGTGATTTTCATGCTTCCAGGGGCCCTAAACACAAGATTTATGGAACGGTTAAAAGTGCCTGAAAATGGCCAATTTACTCACCCTGAGTTCTCAAAAAGGGGTTTTTCACCCCGGGAAGTTAATTAAATACCATTTGGAGGCATTTAATGTTCAAGCAAAAACGGCTGATTTTCGACAAAAGAGATAACACCCCCCATTACGTCATGCTTCAGAAATGTGGAAAATGGGTTGTTTTCAAATGTTTTATTTTTGAACGTCAGTTCACATTTTTAGGTGGATCATCAGTGTTAGAGCTAAAATTAGCATGTTTAAAGTGATTTTCATGCTTCGAGGGGCTCGGGAAGTGAATTAAATACCATTTGGAGGCATTTAATGTTCAAGCAAAAACGGCTGATTTTCGACAAAATAGATAACACCCCCCATTACGTCATGCTTCAGAAATGTGGAAAATGGTCCGTTTTCAAATGTTTTAATTTTGAACGTCAGTTCACATTTGTAGGTGGATCATCAATGTTAGAGCTAAAATTAGCATGATTAAAGTGATTTTCATGCTTCCAAGGGCTCGGGAAGTGAATTAAATACTATTTAGAGGCATTTAATGTTCAAGCAAAAACAGTTGATTTTTGACAAAAGAGATAACACCCCCCATTACGTCATGCTTCAGAAATGTGGAAAATGGTCCATTTTCAAATGTTTTATTTTTGAACGTTGGTTCACATTTGTAGGTGGATCATCAGTGTTAGAGCTAAAATTAGCATGTTTAAAGTGATTTTCATGCTTCCACGGGCACTAAACACAAGATTTATGGAATGGTTAAAAGTGCATGAAAATGGCCAATTTACTCACTCTGAGTTCTCAAAAAGGGTTTCTTCACCCCGGGAAGTAAATTAAATACCATTTGGAGGCATTTAATGTTCAAGCAAAAACGGCTGATTTTCGACAAAAGAAATAAACCCCCCCCCATTACGTCATGCTTCAGAAATGTGGAAAATGGTCCGTTTTCAAATGTTTTATTTTTGAACGGCAGTTCACATTTGCAGGTGGATCATCAGTGTTAGAGCTAAAACTAGCATGTTTAAAGTGATTTTCATGCTTCCAGGGGCTCGGGAAATGAATTAAATATTATGTGGAGGCATTTAATGTTCAAGCAAAAACAGCTGATTTTTGACAAAAGAGATAACACCCCCCATTACGTCATGCTTCAGAAATGTGGAAAATGGTCCATTTTCAAATGTTTTATTTTTGAACGTCAGTTCACATTTGTAGGTGGATCATCAGTGTTAGAGCTAAAATTAGCATGTTTAAAGTGATTTTCATGCTTCCAGGAGCCCTAAACACAAGATTTATGGAATGGTTAAAAGTGCATGAAAATTGCCAATTTACTCACTCTGAGTTCTCAAAAAGGGTTTCTTCACCCCTGGAAGTTAATTAAATACCATTTGGAGGCATTTAAATTTCAAGCAAAAACGCCTGATTTTCGACAAAAGAGATTTCACCCCCCCCATTATGTCATGCTTCAGAAATGTGGAAAATGGTCAATTTTCAAATGTTTTAATTTTGAACGTCAGTTCACATTTGTAGGTGGATCATCAGTGTTAGAGCTAAAATTAGCATGTTTAAAGTGATTTTCATGCTTCAGGGGCCCTACACACAAGATTTATAGAATGGTTAAAAGTGCATGAAAATGGCCAATTTACTCACTCTGAGTTCTCAAAAAGAGTTTCTTCACCCCGGGAAGTAAATTAAATACCATTTGGAGGCATTTAATGTTCAAGCAAAAATGGCTGATTTTTGACAAAAGAGATAACACCCCCCATTACGTCATGCTTCAGAAATGTAGAAAATGGTCCATTTTCAAATGTTTTATTTTTGAACGTCAGTTCACATTTGCAGGTGGATCATCAGTGTTAGAGCTAAAATTAGCATGTTTAAAGTGATTTTCATGCTTCCTGGGGTTTGGGAAGTGAATTAAATACTATTTGGAGGCATTTAATGTTCAAGCAAAAACGGCTGATTTTCGACAAAAGAGATAACACCCCCCGTTACGTCATGCTTCAGAAATGTGGAAAATGGTCCGTTTTCAAATGTTTTATTTTTGAATGTCAGTTCACATTTGTAGGTGGATCATCAGTGTTAGAGCTAAAATTAGCAAGTTTAAAGTGATTTTCATGCTTCCAGGGGCTCGGGAAGTGAATTAAATACTATTTAAAGGCATTTAATGTTCAAGCAAAAACAGCTGATTTTTGACAAAAGCGATAACTCTCCCCCATTACGTCATGCTTCAGAAATGTGGAAAATGGTCCGTTTTCAAATGTTTTATTTTTGAACGTCAGTTCACATTTGTAGGTGGATCATCAGTGTTAGAGCTAAAATTAGCATGTTTAAAGTGATTTTCATGCTTCAATTGGCCCTAAACACAAGATTTATGGAATCGTTAAAAGTGCATGAAAATGGCCTATTTACTCACTCTGAGTTCTCAAAAAGGGTGTCTTCACCCCAGGAAGTTAATTAAATACGATTTGGAGGCATTTAATGATCAAGCAAAAACGGCTGATTTTCGACAAAAGAGATAACACCCGCCCATTACGTCATGCTTCAGAAATGTGGAAAATGGTCCGTTTTCAAATGTTTTATTTTTGAACGTCAGTTCACATTTGTAGGTGGATCATCAGTGTTAGAGCTAAAATTAGCATGTTTAAAGTGATTTTCATGCTTCGAGGGGCTCGGGAAGTGAATTAAATACCATTTGGAGGCATTTAATGTTCAAGCAAAAACGGCTGATTTTCGACAAAATAGATAACACCCCCCCATTACGTCATGCTTCAGAAATGTGGAAAATGGTCCGTTTTCAAATGTTTTAATTTTGAACGTCAGTTCACATTTGTAGGTGGATCATCAGTGTTAGAGCTAAAATTAGCATGTTTAAAGTGATTTTCATGCTTCCAGGGGCCCTAAACACAAGATTTATGGAATGGTTAAAAGTGCATGAAAATGGCCAATTTACTCACTCTGAGTTCTCAAAAAGGGTTTCTTCACCCCGGGAAGTTAATTAAGTACCATTTGGAGGCATTTAATGTTCAAGCAAAAACTGTTGATTTTCGACAAAAGACATAACACCCCCCCATTACGTCATGCTTCAGAAATGTGGAAAATGGTCCATTTTCAAATGTTTTATTTTTGAACGTCAGTTCACATTTGTAGGTGGATCATCAGTGTTAGAACTAAAATTAGCATGTTTAAAGTAATTTTCATGCTTCCAGGGGCTCGGGAAGTGAATTAAATACTATTTAGAGGCATTTATTGTTCAAGCAAAAACAGCTGATTTTTGACAAAAGAGATAACACTACCCCATTACGTCATGCTTCAGAAATGTGGAAAATGGTCCGTTTTCAAATGTTTTATTTTTGAACGTCAGTTCACATTTGTAGGTGGATCATCAGTGTGAGAGCTAAAATTAGCATGTTTAAAGTGATTTTCATGCTTCCAGGGGCCCTAAACACAATATTTATGGAATGGTTAAAAGTGCATGAAAATGGCCAATTTACTCACTCTGAGTTCTCAAAAAGGGTTTCTTCACCCCGGGAAGTTAATTTAATACCATTTGGAGGCATTTAATGTTCAAGCAAAAACGGCTGATTTTCGACAAAAGAGATTTCACCCCCCCCATTATGTCATGCTTCAGAAATGTGGAAAATGGTCCGTTTTCAAATGTTTTAATTTTGAACGTCAGTTCACATTTGTAGGTGGATCATCAGTGTTAGAGCTAAAATTAGCATGTTTAAAGTGATTTTCATGCTTCCAGGGGCCCTAAACACAAGATTTATAGAATGGTTAAAAGTGCATGAAAATGGCCAATTTATTCACTCTGAGTTCTCAAAAAGGGTTTCTTCACCCCGGGAAGTAAATTAAATACCATTCGGAGGAATTTAATGTTCAAGCAAAAACGGCTGATTTTTGACAAAAGAGATAACACCCCCCATTACGTCATGCTTCAGAAATGTGGAAAATGGTCAGTTTTCAAATGTTTTTTTTTTGAACGTCAGTTCACATTTTTAGGTGGATCATCAGTGTTAGAGCTAAAATTAGCATGTTTAAAGTGATTTTCATGCTTCCAGGGGCCCTAAACACAAGATTTATAGAATGGTTAAAAGTGCATGAAAATGGCCAATTTACTCACTCTGAGTTCTCAAAAAGGGTTTCGCCACCCCGGGAAGTAAATTAAATACCATTTGGAGGCATTTAATGTTCAAGCAAAAACGGCTGATTTTCGACAAAAGAGATAATACCCCCCCATTACGTCATGCTTCAGAAATGTGGAAAATGGTCCGTTTTCAAATGTTTTATTTTTGAACGTCAGTTCACATTTGTAGGTGGATCATCAATGTTAGAGCTAAAATTAGCATGTTTAAAGTGATTTTCATGCTTCCAGGGCCCCTAAACACTAGATTTGTGGAATGGTTGAAAGTGCATGAAAATGGCCAATTTACTCACTCTGAGTTCTCAAAAAGGGTGTCTTCACCCCAGGAAGTTAATTAAATACGATTTGGAGGCATTTAATGATCAAGCAAAAACGGCTGATTTTCGACAAAAGAGATAACACCCGCCCATTACGTCATGCTTCAGAAATGTGGAAAATGGTCCGTTTTCAAATGTTTTATTTTTGAACGTCAGTTCACATTTGTAGGTGGATCATCAGTGTTAGAGCTAAAATTAGCATGTTTAAAGTGATTTTCATGCTTCGAGGAGCTCGGGAAGTGAATTAAATACCATTTGGAGGCATTTAATGTTCAAGCAAAAACGGCTGATTTTCGACAAAATAGATAACACCCCCCATTACGTCATGCTTCAGAAATGTGGAAAATGGTCCGTTTTCAAATGTTTTATTTTTGAACGTCAGTTCACATTTGCAGGTGGATCATCAGTGTTAGAGCTAAAATTAGCATGTTTAAAGTGATTTTCATGCTTCCTGGGGCTCGGGAAGTGAATTAAATACTATTTGGAGGCATTTAATGTTCAAGCAAAAACGGCTGATTTTCGACAAAATAGATAACACCCCCCCATTACGTCATGCTTCAGAAATGTGGAAAATGGTCCGTTTTCAAATGTTTTATTTTTGAACGTTGGTTCACATTTGTAGGTGGATCATCAGTGTTAGAGCTAAAATTAGCATGTTTAAAGTGATTTTCATGCTTCCAGGGCCCCTAAACACTAGATTTGTGGAATGGTTAAAAGTGCATGAAAATGGCCAATTTACTCACTCTGAGTTCTCAAAAAGGGTGTCTTCACCCCAGGAAGTTAATTAAATACGATTTGGAGGCATTTAATGATCAAGCAAAAACGGCTGATTTTCGACAAAAGAGATAACACCCCCCCATTACGTCATGCTTCAGAAATGTGGAAAATGGTCCGTTTTCAAATGTTTTATTTTTGAACGTCAGTTCACATTTGTAGGTAGATCATCAGTGTTAGAGCTAAAATTAGCATGTTTAAAGTGATTTTCATGCTTCCAGGGGCCCTAAACACAAGATTTATGGAACGGTTAAAAGTGCCTGAAAATGGCCAATTTACTCACCCTGAGTTCTCAAAAAGGGGTTTTTCACCCCGGGAAGTTAATTAAATACCATTTGGAGGCATTTAATGTTCAAGCAAAAACGGCTGATTTTCGACAAAAGAGATAACACCCCCCATTACGTCATGCTTCAGAAATGTGGAAAATGGGTTGTTTTCAAATGTTTTATTTTTGAACGTCAGTTCACATTTGTAGGTGGATCATCAGTGTTAGAGCTAAAATTAGCATGTTTAAAGTGATTTTCATGCTTCGAGGGGCTCGGGAAGTGAATTAAATACCATTTGGAGGCATTTAATGTTCAAGCAAAAACGGCTGATTTTCGACAAAATAGATAACACCCCCCATTACGTCATGCTTTAGAAATGTGGAAAATGGTCCGTTTTCAAATGTTTTAATTTTGAACGTCAGTTCACATTTGTAGGTGGATCATCAGTGTTAGAGCTAAAATTAGCATGATTAAAGTGATTTTCATGCTTCCAAGGGCTCGTGAAGTGAATTAAATACTATTTAGAGGCATTTAATGTTCAAGCAAAAACAGTTGATTTTTGACAAAAGAGATAACACCCCCATTACGTCATGCTTCAGAAATGTGGAAAATGGTCCATTTTCAAATGTTTTATTTTTGAACGTTGGTTCACATTTGTAGGTGGATCATCAGTGTTAGAGCTAAAATTAGCATGTTTAAAGTGATTTTCATGCTTCCAGGGGCACTAAACACAAGATTTATGGAATGGTTAAAAGTGCATGACAATGGCCAATTTACTCACTCTGAGTTCTCAAAAAGGGTTTCTTCACCCCGGGGAGTTAATTAAATACCATTTGGAGGCATTTAATGTTCAAGCAAAAACGGCTGATTTTCGACAAAAGAGATAACACCCCCCATTACGTCATGCTTCAGAAATGTGGAAAATGGTCCGTTTTCAAATGTTTTATTTTTGAACATCAGTTCACATTTGTAGGTGGATCATCAGTGTTAGAGCTAAAATTAGCATGTTTAAAGTGATTTTCATGCTTCAGGGGCCGTAAACACAAGATTTATAGAATGGTTAAAAGTGCATGAAAATGGCCAATTTACTCACTCTGAGTTCTCAAAAAGGGTTTCTTCACCCCGGGAAGTAAATTAAATACCATTTGGAGGCATTTAATGTTCAAGCAAAAACGGCTGATTTTCGACAAAAGAGATAAACCCCCCCCCATTACGTCATGCTTCAGAAATGTGGAAAATGGTCCGTTTTCAAATGTTTTATTTTTGAACGGCAGTTCACATTTGCAGGTGGATCATCAGTGTTAGAGCTAAAATTAGCATGTTTAAAGTGATTTTCATGCTTCCAGGGGCTCGGGAAATGAATTAAATATTATGTGGAGGCATTTAATGTTCAAGCAAAAACAGCTGATTTTTGACAAAAGAGATAACACCCCCCATTACGTCATGCTTCAGAAATGTGGAAAATGGTCCATTTTCAAATGTTTTATTTTTGAACGTCAGTTCACATTTGTTGGTGGATCATCAGTGTTAGAGCTAAAATTAGCATGTTTAAAGTGATTTTCATGCTTCCAGGGGCCCTAAACACAAGATTTATGGAATGGTTAAAAGTGCATGAAAATTGCCAATTTACTCACTCTGAGTTCTCAAAAAGGGTTTCTTCACCCCTGGAAGTTAATTAAATACCATTTGGAGGCATTTAAATTTCAAGCAAAAACGCCTGATTTTCGACAAAAGAGATTTCACCCCCCCCATTATGTCATGCTTCAGAAATGTGGAAAATGGTCAATTTTCAAATGTTTTAATTTTGAACGTCAGTTCACATTTGTAGGTGGATCATCAGTGTTAGAGCTAAAATTAGCATGTTTAAAGTGATTTTCATGGTTCAGGGGCCCTAAACACAAGATTTATAGAATGGTTAAAAGTGCATGAAAATGGCCAATTTACTCACTCTGAGTTCTCAAAAAGGGTTTCTTCACCCCTGGAAGTTAATTAAATACCATTTGGAGGCATTTAATGTTCAAGCAAAAATGGCTGATTTTTGACAAAAGAGATAACACCCCCCATTACGTCATGCTTCAGAAATGTAGAAAATGGTCCATTTTCAAATGTTTTATTTTTGAACGTCAGTTCACATTTGCAGGTGGATCATCAGTGTTAGAGCTAAAATTAGCATGTTTAAAGTGATTTTCATGCTTCCTGGGGTTTGGGAAGTGAATTAAATACTATTTGGAGGCATTTAATGTTCAAGCAAAAACGGCTGATTTTCGACAAAAGAGATAACACCCCCCGTTACGTCATGCTTCAGAAATGTGGAAAATGGTCCGTTTTCAAATGTTTTATTTTTGAATGTCAGTTCACATTTGTAGGTGGATCATCAGTGTTAGAGCTAAAATTAGCAAGTTTAAAGTGATTTTCATGCTTCCAGGGGCTCGGGAAGTGAATTAAATACTATTTAAAGGCATTTAATGTTCAAGCAAAAACAGCTGATTTTTGACAAAAGCGATAACTCTCCCCCATTACGTCATGCTTCAGAAATGTGGAAAATGGTCCGTTTTCAAATGTTTTATTTTTGAACGTCAGTTCACATTTGTAGGTGGATCATCAGTGTTAGAGCTAAAATTAGCATGTTTAAAGTGATTTTCATGCTTCAATTGGCCCTAAACACAAGATTTATGGAATCGTTAAAAGTGCATGAAAATGGCCTATTTACTCACTCTGAGTTCCCAAAAAGGGTGTCTTCACCCCAGGAAGTTAATTAAATACGATTTGGAGGCATTTAATGATCAAGCAAAACCGGCTGATTTTCGACAAAAGAGATAACACCCGCCCATTACGTCATGCTTCAGAAATGTGGAAAATGGTCCGTTTTCAAATGTTTTATTTTTGAACGTCAGTTCACATTTGTAGGTGGATCATCAGTGTTAGAGCTAAAATTAGCATGTTTAAAGTGATTTTCATGCTTCGAGGGGCTCGGGAAGTGAATTAAATACCATTTGGAGGCATTTAATGTTCAAGCAAAAACGGCTGATTTTCGACAAAATAGATAACACCCCCCCATTACGTCATGCTTCAGAAATGTGGAAAATGGTCCGTTTTCAAATGTTTTAATTTTGAACGTCAGTTCACATTTGTAGGTGGATCATCAGTGTTAGAGCTAAAATTAGCATGTTTAAAGTGATTTTCATGCTTCCAAGGGCTCGGGAAGTGAATTAAATACTATTTAGAGGCATTTAATGTTCAAGCAAAAACGGCTGATTTTCGATAAAAGAGATTACACCCCCCATTACGTCATGCTTCAGAAATGTGGAAAATGGTCCGTTTTCAAATGTTTTATTTTTGAACGTCAGTTCACATTTGTAGGTGGATCATCAGTGTTAGAGCTAAAATTAGCATGTTTAAAGTGATTTTCATGCTTCCAGGGGCCCTAAACACAAGATTTATGGAATGGTTAAAAGTGCATGAAAATGGCCAATTTACTCACTCTGAGTTCTCAAAAAGGGTTTCTTCACCCCGGGAAGTTAATTAAATACCATTTGGAGGCATTTAATGTTCAAGCAAAAACTGTTGATTTTCGACAAAAGACATAACACCCCCCATTACGTCATGCTTCAGAAATGTGGAAAATGGTCCATTTTCAAATGTTTTATTTTTGAACGTCAGTTCACATTTGTAGGTGGATCATCAGTGTTAGAACTAAAATTAGCATGTTTAAAGTAATTTTCATGCTTCCAGGGGCTCGGGAAGTGAATTAAATACTATTTAGAGGCATTTATTGTTCAAGCAAAAACAGCTGATTTTTGACAAAAGAGATAACACTACCCCATTACGTCATGCTTCAGAAATGTGGAAAATGGTCCGTTTTCAAATGTTTTATTTTTGAATGTCAGTTCACATTTGTAGGTGGATCATCAGTGTTAGAGCTAAAATTAGCATGTTTAAAGTGATTTTCATGCTTCCAGGGGCCCTAAACACAAGTTTTATAGAATGGTTAAAAGTGCATGAAAATGGCCAATTTACTCACTCTGAGTTCTCAAAAAGGGTTTCTTCACCCCGGGAAGTAAATTAAATACCATTCGGAGGAATTTAATGTTCAAGCAAAAACGGCTGATTTTTGACAAAAGAGATAACACCCCCCATTACGTCATGCTTCAGAAATGTGGAAAATGGTCAGTTTTCAAATGTTTTATTTTTGAACGTCAGTTCACATTTTTAGGTGGATCATCAGTGTTAGAGCTAAAATTAGCATGTTTAAAGTGATTTTCATGCTTCCAGGGGCCCTAAACACAAGAATTATGGAATGGTTAAAAGAGCATGAAAATAGCCAATTTACTCACTCTGAGGTCTAAAAAAGGGTTTCTTCACCCCGGGAAGTTAATTAAATACCATTTGGAGGCATTTAATGTTCAATCAAAAACGGCTGATTTTCGTCAAAAGAGATAACTCCCCCCCATTACATCATGCTTCAGAAATGGGGAAAATGGTCCGTTTTCAAATGTTTTATTTTTGAACGTCAGTTCACATTTGTAGGTGGATCATCAGTGTGAGAGCTAAAATTAGCATGTTTAAAGTGATTTTAATGCTTCCAGGGGCCCTAAACACAAGATTTATGGAATGGTTAAAAGTGCATGAAAATGGCCAATTTACTCACTCTGAGTTCTCATAAAGGATTTCTTCACCCCGGGAAGTAAATTAAATACCATTTGGAGGAATTTAATGTTCAAGCAAAAACGGCTGATTTTTGACCAAAGAGATTTCACCCCCCCCCCCCATTATGTCATGCTTCAGAAATGTGGAAAATGGTCCGTTTTCAAATGTTTTAATTTTGAACGTCAGTTCACATTTGTAGGTGGATCATCAGTGTGAGAGCTAAAATTAGCATGTTTAAAGTGATTTTAATGCTTCCAGGGGCCCTAAACACAAGATTTATGGAATGGTTAAAAGTGCATGAAAATGGCCAATTTACTCACTCTGAGTTCTCAAAAAGTGTTTCTTCACCCCGGGAAGTTAATTTAATACCATTTGGAGGCATTTAATGTTCAAGCAAAAACGACTGATTTTCGACAAAAGAGATTTCACCCCCCCCCATTATGTCATGCTTCAGAAATGTGGAAAATGGTCCGTTTTCAAATGTTTTAATTTTGAACGTTAGTTCACATTTGTAGGTGGATCATCAGTATTAGAGCTAAAATTAGCATGTTTAAAGTGATTTTCATGCTTCCAGGGGCTCTAAACACAAGATTTATATAATGGTTAAAAGTGCATGAAAATGGCCAATTTACTCACTCTGAGTTCTCAAAAAGGATTTCTTCACCCCGGGAAGTAAATTAAATACCATTTGGAGGAATTTAATGTTCAAGCAAAAACAGCTGATTTTTGACCAAAGAGATAACACCCCCCATCACGTCATGCTTCAGAAATGTGGAAAATGGTCAGTTTTCAAATGTTTTATTTTTGAACGTTAGTTCACATTTGTAGGTGGATCATCAGTGTTAGAGCTAAAATTAGCATGTTTAAAGTGATTTTCATGCTTCCAGGGGCCCTAATCACAAAAATTATGGAATGGTTAAAAGAGCATGCAAATGGCCAATTTACTCACTCTGAGGTCTCAAAAAGGGTTTCTTCACCCCGGGAAGTTGATTAAATACCATTTGGAGGCATTTAATGTTCAAGCAAAAATGGCTGATTTTCGACAAAAGAGATAACACCCCCCCCCATTACGTCATGCTTCAGAAATGTGGGTAATGGTCCGTTTTCAAATGTTTTATTTTTGAACGTCAGTTCACATTTGTAGGTCGATCATCAGTTTTAGAGCTAAAATAAGCATGTTTAAAGTGATTTTCATGCTTCCAGGGGCTCGGGAAATGAATTAAATACTATGTGGAGGCATTTAATGTTCAAGCAAAAACAGCAGATTTTTGACAAAAGAGATAACACCCCCCCATTACGTCATGCTTCAGAAATGTGGAAAATGGTCCGTTTTCAAATGTTTTATTTTTGAACGTCAGTTCACATTTGTAGGTGGATCATCAGTGTTAGAGCTAAAATTAGCATGTTTAAAGTGATTTTCATGCTTCCAGGGGCCTTAAACACAAGATTTATGGAATGGTTAAAAGTGCCTGAAAATGGCCAATTTACTCACTCTGAGTTCTCAAAAAGGGGTTCTTCACCCCGGGAAGTTAATTAAATACCATTTGGAGGCATTTAATGTTCAAGCAAAAATGGCTGATTTTCAACAAAAGAGATAACACCCCCCATTACGTCATGCTTCAGAAATGTGGAAAATGGTCAGTTTTCAAATGTTTTATTTTTGAACGTCAGTTCACATTTGTAGGTGGATCATCAGTGTTAAAGCTAAAATTAGCATGTTTAAAGTGATTTTCATGCTTCCAGGGGCTCGGGAAGTGAATTGAATACCATTTAGAGGCATTTAATGTTCAAGCAAAAACAGTTGATTTTTGACAAAAGAGATAACACCCCCCCATTACGTCATGCTTCAGAAATGTGGAAAATGGTCCGTTTTCAAATTTTTTATTTTTGAACGTCAGTTCACATTTGTAGGTGGATCATAAGTGTTAGAGCTAAAATTAGCATGTTAAAAAAGATTTTCATGCTTCCAGGGGCCCAAAACACAAGATTTATAGAATGGTTAAAAGTGCATGAAAATGGCCAATTTACTCACTGAGTTCTCAAAAAGGGTTTCTTCACCCCGGGAAATAAATTAACACCTTGGCTGCTAGGCGTTTCCCCCCCCCTGTGCTGACTTTTCATTTACTCCATGCTTCATGACGAGCTCAGCTCGTCATCAGCACAGCTGAACTGTGCATCATGATGAGCTGAGCTCGTCATGAGCATCGAAAGGGTTAAATAACATTTGGAGGCATTTAATGTTCAAGCAAAAACGGCTGATTTTTGACAAAAGAGATAACACCCCCCATTACGTCATGCTTCAGAAATATGGAAAATGGTCCGTTTTCAAATGTTTTTTTTTTAACGTCAGTTCACATTTGCTGGTGGATCATCAGTGTTAGAGCTAAAATTAGCATGTTTAAAGTGATTTTCATGCTTCCAAGGGCTCGGGAAGTGAATTAAATACTATTTAGAGGCATTTAATGTTCAAGCAAAAACAGTTGATTTTTGACAAAAGAGATAACACCCCCCCATTATGTCATGCTTCAGAAATGTGGAAAATGGTCCATTTTCAAATGTTTTATTTTTGAACGTCAGTTCACATTTGTAGGTGGATCATCAGTGTTAGAGGTAAAATTAGCATGTTTAAAAAGATTTTCATGCTTCCAGGGGCCCAAAACACAAGATTTATGGAATGGTTAAAAGTGCATGAAAATGGCCAATTTACTCACTCTGAGTTCTCAAAAAGGGTTTCTTCACCCCGGGAAGTTAATTAAATACCATTTGGAGGCATTTAATGTTCAAGCAAAAACGGCTGATTTTCGACAAAAGAGATAACACCCCCCCATTACGTCATGCTTCAGAAATGTGGAAAATTGTCCGTTTTCAAATGTTTTTTTTTTGAACGTCAGTTCACATTTGCTGGTGGATCATCAGTGTTAGAGCGAAAATTTGCATGTTTAAAGTGATTTTCATGCTTCCAGGGGCCCTAAACACAAAATTTATGGAATGGTTAAAAGTGCATGAAAATGGCCAATTTACTCACTCTGAGTTCTCAAAAAGGGTTTCTTCACCCCGGGAAGTTAATTAAATACCATTTGGAGGCATTTAATGTTCAAGCAATAACGGCTGATTTTCGACAAAAGAGATTTCACCCCCCCATTATGTCATGCTTCAGAAATGTGGAAAATGGTCCTTTTTCAAATGTTTTATTTTTGAACGTCAGTTCACATTTGTAGGTGGATTATCAGTGTTAGAGCTAAAATTAGCATGTTTAAAGTGATTTTCATGCTTCCAGGGGCCCTAAACACAAGATTTATGGAATGATTAAAAGTGCCTGAAAATGGCCAATTTACTCACTCTGAGTTCTCAAAAAGGGGTTCTTCACCCCGGGAAGTTAATTAAATACTATTTGGAGGCATTTAATGTTCAAGCAAAAACGGCTGATTTTCGACAAAAGAGATAACACCCCCCATTAAGTCATGCTTCAGAAATGTGGAAAATGGTCAGTTTTCAAATGTTTTATTTTTGAACGTCAGTTCACATTTGTAGGTGGATCATCAGTGTTAGAGCTAAAATTAGCATGTTTAAAGTGATTTTCATGCTTCCAGGGGCTTGGGAAGTGAATTAAATACCATTTAGAGGCATTTAATGTTCAAGCAAAAACAGTTGATTTTTGACAAAAGAGATAACACCCCCCCCATTACGTCATGCTTCAGAAATGTGGAAAATGGTCCATTTTCAAATGTTTTATTTTTGAACGTCAGTTCACATTTGTAGGTGGATCATCAGTGTTAGAGCTAAAATTAGCATGTTTAAAAAGATTTTCATGCTTCCAGGGGCCCAAAACACAAGATTTATAGAATGGTTAAAAGTGCATGAAAATGGCCAATTTACTCACTGAGTTCTCAAAAAGGGTTTCTTCACCCCGGGAAGTAAATTAACACCTTGGCTGCTAGGCGTTTCCCCCCCCCTGTGCTGACTTTTCATTTACTCCATGCTTCATGACGAGCTCAGCTCGTCATCAGCACAGCTCAACTGTGCATCATGACGAGCTGAGCTCGTCATGAGCATCGAAAGGGTTAAATACCATTTGGAGGCATTTAATGTTCAAGCAAAAACGGCTGATTTTCGACAAAAGAGATAACACCCCCCATTACGTCATGCTTCAGAAATGTGGAAAATGGTCCGTTTTCAAATGTTTTTTTTTTAACGTCAGTTCACATTTGCTGGTGGATCATCAGTGTTAGAGCTAAAATTAGCATGTTTAAAGTGATTTTCATGCTTCCAAGGGCTCGGGAAGTGAATTAAATACTATTTAGAGGCATTTAATGTTCAAGCAAAAACAGTTGATTTTTGACAAAAGAGATAACACCCCCCCATTATGTCATGCTTCAGAAATGTGGAAAATGGTCCATTTTCAAATGTTTTATTTTTGAACGTCAGTTCACATTTGTAGGTGGATCATCAGTGTTAGAGGTAAAATTAGCATGTTTAAAAAGATTTTCATGCTTCCAGGGGCCCAAAACACAAGATTTATGGAATGGTTAAAAGTGCATGAAAATGGCCAATTTACTCACTCTGAGTTCTCAAAAAGGGTTTCTTCACCCCGGGAAGTTAATTAAATACCATTTGGAGGCATTTAATGTTCAAGCAAAAACGGCTGATTTTCGACAAAAGAGATAACACCCCCCCATTACGTCATGCTTCAGAAATGTGGAAAATGGTCCGTTTTCAAATGTTTTATTTTTGAACGTCAGTTCACATTTGTAGGTGGATCATCAGTGTTAGAGCTAAAATTAGCATGTTTAAAGTGATTTTCATGCTTCCAGGGGCCCTAAACACAAGATTTTTAGAATGGTTAAAAGTGCATGAAAATGGCCAATTTACTCACTCTGAGTTCTCAAAAAGGGTTTCTTCACCCCGGGAAGTAAATTAAATACCATTTGGAGGCCTTTAATGTTCAAGCAAAAACGGCTAATTTTCGACAAAAGAGATAACATCCCCCATTACGTCATGCTTCAGAAACGTGGAAAATTGTCCGTTTTCAAATGTTTTTTTTTTGAACGTCAGTTCACATTTGCTGGTGGATCATCAGTGTTAGAGCGAAAATTTGCATGTTTAAAGTGATTTTCATGCTTCCAGGGGCCCTAAACACAAAATTTATGGAATGGTTAAAAGTGCATGAAAATGGCCAATTTACTCACTCTGAGTTCTCAAAAAGGGTTTCTTCACCCCGGGAAGTTAATTAAATACCATTTGGAGGCATTTAATGTTCAAGCAATAACGGCTGATTTTCGACAAAAGAGATTTCACCCCCCCATTATGTCATGCTTCAGAAATGTGGAAAATGGTCCTTTTTCAAATGTTTTATTTTTGAACGTCAGTTCACATTTGTAGGTGGATTATCAGTGTTAGAGCTAAAATTAGCATGTTTAAAGTGATTTTCATGCTTCCTGGGGCTCCGGAAGTGAATTAAATACTATTTGGAGTCATTTAATGTTCAAGCAAAAACAGTTGATTTTTGACAAAAGAGATAACACCCCCCCATTACGTCATGCTTCAGAAATTTGGAAAATGGTCCATTTTCAAATGTTTTAATTTTGAACGTCAGTTCACATTTGTAGGTGGATCATCAGTGTGAGAGCTAAAATTAGCATGTTTAAAGTGATTTTCATGCTTCCAGGGGCTCGGGAAGTGAATTAAATACTATTTAGAGGCATTTAATGTTCAAGCAAAAACAGTTGATTTCTGACAAAAGAGATAACACCCCCCCATTATGTCATGCTTCAGAAATGTGGAAAATGGTCCATTTTCAAATGTTTTATTTTTGAACATCAGTTCACATTTGTAGGTGGATCATCATTGTTAGAGGTAAAATTAGCATGTTTAAAAAGATTTTCATGATTCCAGGGGCCCAAAACACAAGATTTATGGAATGGTTAAAAGTGCATGAAAATGGCCAATTTACTCACTCTGAGTTCTCAAAAAGGGTTTCTTCACCCCGGGAAGTAAATTAAATACCATTTGGAGGCATTTAATGTTCAAGCAAAAACGGCAAATTTTCGACAAAAGAGATAACACCCCCCATTACGTCATGCTTCAGAAACATGGAAAATTGTCCGTTTTCAAATGTTTTTTTTTGAACGTCAGTTCACATTTGTAGGTGGATCATCAGTGTTAGAGCTAAAATTAGCATGTTTAAAGTGATTTTCATGCTTTCAGGGGCCCTAAACACAAGATTTATAGAATGGTTAAAAGTGCATGAAAATGGCAAATTTACTCACTCTGAGTTCTCAAAAAGGGTTTCTTCACCCCGGGAAGTAAATTAAATACCATTTGGAGGCATTTAATGTTCAAGCAAAAACGGCTAATTTTCGACAAAAGAGATAACACCCCCCATTATGTCATGCTTCAGAAATGTGGAAAATGGTCCGTTTTCAAATGTTTCATTTTTGAACGTCAGTTCACATTTGCAGGTGGATCATAAGTGTTAGAGCTAAAATGAGCATGTTTAAAGTGATTTTTATGCTTCCAGGGGCCCTAAACACAAGATTTATGGAATGGTTAAAAGTGCATGAAAATGGCCAATTTACTCACTCTGAGTTCTCAAAAAGGGTTTCTTCACCCCGGGAAGTTAATTAAATACCATTTGTAGGCATTTAATGTTCAAGCAAAAACGGCTGATTTTCGACAAAAAAGAAAACACCCCCCCATTACGTCATGCTTCAGAAATGTAGAAAAAGGTCCATTTTCAAATGTTTTATTTTTGAACAACAGTTCACATTTGCAGGTGGATCATCAGTGTTAGAGCTAAAATTAGCATGTTTAAAGTGATTTTCATGCTTCCTGGGGTTTGGGAAGTGAATAATTAAATACTATTTGGAGGCATTTAATGTTCAAGCAAAAACGGCTGATTTTCGACAAAAGTGATAACACCCCCCGTTACGTCATGCTTCAGAAATGTGGAAAATGGTCCGTTTTCAAATGTTTTATTTTTGAACGTCAGTTCACATTTGTAGGTGGATCATCAGTGTTAGAGCTAAAATTAGCAAGTTTAAAGTGATTTTCATGCTTCCAGGGGCTCGGGAAGTGAATCAAATACTATTTAGAGGCATTTAATGTTCAAGCAAAAACAGCTGATTTTTGACAAAAGAGATAACTCTCCCCCATTACGTCATGCTTCAGAAATGTGGAAAATGGTCCATTTTCAAATGTTTTATTTTTGAACGTCAGTTCACATTTGTAGGTGGATCATCAGTGTTAGAGCTAAAATTAGCATGTTTAAAGTGATTTTCATGCTTCAATTGGCCCTAAACACAAGATTTATGGAATCGTTAAAAGTGCATGAAAATGGCCTATTTACTCACTCTGAGTTCTCAAAAAGGGTTTCTTCACCCTGGGAAGTTAATTAAATACCATTTGGAGGCATTTAATGTTCAAGCAAAAATGGCTGATTTTCGACAAAAGAGATAACACCCCCCATTACGTCATGCTTCAGAAATGTGGAAAATGGTCCATTTTCAAATGTTTTATTTTTGAACAACAGTTCACATTTGCAGGTGGATCATCAGTGTTAGAGCTAAAATTAGCATGTTTAAAGTGATTTTCATGCTTCCTGGGGTTTGGGAAGTGAATAATTAAATACTATTTGGAGGCATTTAATGTTCAAGCAAAAACGGCTGATTTTCGACAAAAGTGATAACACCCCCCGTTACGTCATGCTTCAGAAATGTGGAAAATGGTCCGTTTTCAAATGTTTTATTTTTGAACGTCAGTTCACATTTGTAGGTGGATCATCAGTGTTAGAGCTAAAATTAGCAAGTTTAAAGTGATTTTCATGCTTCCAGGGGCTCGGGAAGTGAATCAAATACTATTTAGAGGCATTTAATGTTCAAGCAAAAACAGCTGATTTTTGACAAAAGAGATAACTCTCCCCCATTACGTCATGCTTCAGAAATGTGGAAAATGGTCCATTTTCAAATGTTTTATTTTTGAACGTCAGTTCACATTTGTAGGTGGATCATCAGTGTTAGAGCTAAAATTAGCATGTTTAAAGTGATTTTCATGCTTCAATTGGCCCTAAACACAAGATTTATGGAATCGTTAAAAGTGCATGAAAATGGCCTATTTACTCACTCTGAGTTCTCAAAAAGGGTTTCTTCACCCTGGGAAGTTAATTAAATACCATTTGGAGGCATTTAATGTTCAAGCAAAAATGGCTGATTTTCGACAAAAGAGATAACACCCCCCATTACGTCATGCTTCAGAAATGTGGAAAATGGTCCGTTTTCAAATGTTTCATTTTTGAACTTCAGTTCACATTTGTAGGTGGATCATCAGTGTTAGAGCTAAAATTAGCATGTTTAAAGTGATTTTCATGCATCCAGGGGCCCTAAACACAAGATTTATAAAATGGTTAAAAGTTATGTTATGTTATGTTAAGTGTTGCTTATAAAGCGCACTGACACCGGAGCTTCCTGGCGCTGGTAGACAGAACAGAGTGAGGAGAAGGTAGAGGTAACAGAATCTACGTGGGGGTAGGGAAAAGGTAAGTTTTTAGCATTTTCCTAAAGTTGAGAAAAGAGGAAAGGGATTTGATAGAGAGAGGGAGGAGGTTCCAGAGCCTAGGGGCCAGCTGGGAGAACCGGCGTCCGCCGAATCTCTTAGTTTTGCTCCTGGGGATGATCAACAAGTCAAGGTGGGCGGATCGAAGATTACGTGTAGGACAGTAAGGGTGGATGGTAGATTTCAGGAAAACAGGGGAAGGGCAATGAAGTGCCTTGAAGGTAAGACAAGCTACCTTGAAGGCAGCCCTTCGCTCGACCGGGAGCCAATGCAAATTCATAAGCAAAGGTTTAGCTGATTGCCATTTGGGTGTTCCATGGATCAGGCGGGCAGCCTGGTTCTGGACGATTTGGAGGCGTTGAGTCAGGTATTGTGGTAGACCGTGATAGATGGCGTTGGAAAAATCCAGACGGGACAGTACCAGCGAAATAACAGTTTGGGTGAGTGCTGCCGGGGGAAGAAAGTGGCGGATTTTGCGGATCCTCCGAAGTTGAAACATACAGGAGGAAACCACCGCTCCCACCTGAGCCCTGAGAGAAAGCTCGGTGTCGATGATGACACCTAGACTTTTTACTGTTTTTGCAGGGACGGGGGGGGAGCCAAACTCTGGAGGCCAGAACTGTGGACCCCAGTAGGTGGAGCTGAGTCCAGGAAGTGCATGAAAATGGCCAATTTACTCACTCTGAGTTCTCAAAAAGGGTTTCGCCACCCCGGGAAGTAAATTAAATACCATTTGGAGGCATTTAATGTTCAAGCAAAAACGGCTGATTTTCGACAAAAGAGATAACACCCCCCCCATTACGTCATGCTTCAGAAATGTGGAAAATGGTCCATTTTCAAATGTTTTATTTTTGAACGTCAGTTCACATTTGTAGGTGGATCATCAGTGTTAGAGCTAAAATTAGCATGTTTAAAAAGATTTTCATGCTTCCAGGGGCCCAAAACACAAGATTTATAGAATGGTTAAAAGTGCATGAAAATGGCCAATTTACTCACTGAGTTCTCAAAAAGGGTTTCTTCACCCCGGGAATTAAATTAACACCTTGGCTGCTAGGCGTTTCCCCCCCCTGTGCTGACTTTTCATTTACTCCATGCTTCATAACGAGCTCAGCTCGTCATCAGCACAGCTCAACTGTGCATCATGACGAGCTGAGCTCGTCATGAGCATCGAAAGGGTTAAATACCATTTGGAGGCATTTAATGTTCAAGCAAAAACGGCTGATTTTCGACAAAAGAGATAACACCCCCCATTACGTCATGCTTCAGAAATGTGGAAAATGGTCCGTTTTCAAATGTTTTTTTTTTAACGTCAGTTCACATTTGCTGGTGGATCATCAGTGTTAGAGCTAAAATTAGCATGTTTAAAGTGATTTTCATGCTTCCAAGGGCTCGGGAAGTGAATTAAATACTATTTAGAGGCATTTAATGTTCAAGCAAAAACAGTTGATTTTTGACAAAAGAGATAACACCCCCCCATTATGTCATGCTTCAGAAATGTGGAAAATGGTCCATTTTCAAATGTTTTATTTTTGAACGTCAGTTCACATTTGTAGGTGGATCATCAGTGTTAGAGGTAAAATTAGCATGTTTAAAAAGATTTTCATGCTTCCAGGGGCCCAAAACACAAGATTTATGGAATGGTTAAAAGTGCATGAAAATGGCCAATTTACTCACTCTGAGTTCTCAAAAAGGGTTTCTTCACCCCGGGAAGTTAATTAAATACCATTTGGAGGCATTTAATGTTCAAGCAAAAACGGCTGATTTTCGACAAAAGAGATAACACCCCCCCATTACGTCATGCTTCAGAAATGTGGAAAATGGTCCGTTTTCAAATGTTTTATTTTTGAACGTCAGTTCACATTTGTAGGTGGATCATCAGTGTTAGAGCTAAAATTAGCATGTTTAAAGTGATTTTCATGCTTCCAGGGGCCCTAAACACAAGATTTTTAGAATGGTTAAAAGTGCATGAAAATGGCCAATTTACTCACTCTGAGTTCTCAAAAAGGGTTTCTTCACCCCGGGAAGTAAATTAAATACCATTTGGAGGCCTTTAATGTTCAAGCAAAAACGGCTAATTTTCGACAAAAGAGATAACATCCCCCATTACGTCATGCTTCAGAAACGTGGAAAATTGTCCGTTTTCAAATGTTTTTTTTTTGAACGTCAGTTCACATTTGCTGGTGGATCATCAGTGTTAGAGCGAAAATTTGCATGTTTAAAGTGATTTTCATGCTTCCAGGGGCCCTAAACACAAAATTTATGGAATGGTTAAAAGTGCATGAAAATGGCCAATTTACTCACTCTGAGTTCTCAAAAAGGGTTTCTTCACCCCGGGAAGTTAATTAAATACCATTTGGAGGCATTTAATGTTCAAGTAATAACGGCTGATTTTCGACAAAAGAGATTTCACCCCCCCATTATGTCATGCTTCAGAAATGTGGAAAATGGTCCTTTTTCAAATGTTTTATTTTTGAACGTCAGTTCACATTTGTAGGTGGATTATCAGTGTTAGAGCTAAAATTAGCATGTTTAAAGTGATTTTCATGCTTCCAGAAGCCCTAAACACAAGATTTATGGAATGATTAAAAGTGCCTGAAAATGGCCAATTTACTCACTCTGAGTTCTCAAAAAGGGGTTCTTCACCCCGGGAAGTTAATTAAATACTATTTGGAGGCATTTAATGTTCAAGCAAAAACGGCTGATTTTCGACAAAAGAGATAACACCCCCCATTAAGTCATGCTTCAGAAATGTGGAAAATGGTCAGTTTTCAAATGTTTTATTTTTGAACGTCAGTTCACATTTGTAGGTGGATCATCAGTGTTAGAGCTAAAATTAGCATGTTTAAAGTGATTGTCATGCTTCCAGGGGCTTGGGAAGTGAATTAAATACCATTTAGAGGCATTTAATGTTCAAGCAAAAACAGTTGATTTTTGACAAAAGAGATAACACCCCCCCCATTACGTCATGCTTCAGAAATGTGGAAAATGGTCCGTTTTCAAATGTTTTATTTTTGAACGTCAGTTCACATTTGTAGGTGGATCATCAGTGTTAGAGCTAAAATTAGCATGTTTAAAAAGATTTTCATGCTTCCAGGGGCCCAAAACACAAGATTTATGGAATGGTTAAAAGTGCATGAAAATGGCCAATTTACTCACTCTGAGTTCTCAAAAAGGGTTTCTTCACCCCGGGAAGTTAATTAAATACCATTTGGAGGCATTTAATGTTCAAGCAAAAACGGCTGATTTTCGACAAAAGAGATAACACCCCCCCATTACGTCATGCTTCAGAAATGTGGAAAATGGTCTGTTTTCAAATGTTTTATTTTTGAACGTCAGTTCACATTTGTAGGTGGATCATCAGTGTTAGAGCTAAAATTAGCATGTTTAAAGTGATTTTCATGCTTCCAGGGGCCCTAAACACAAGATTTATAGAATGGTTAAAAGTGCATGAAAATGGCCAATTTACTCACTCTGAGTTCTCAAAAAGGGTTTCTTCACCCCGGGAAGTAAATTAAATACCATTTGGAGGCATTTAATGTTCAAGCAAAAACGGCAGATTTTCGACAAAAGAGATAACACCCCCCATTACGTCATGCTTCAGAAACGTGGAAAATTGTCCGTTTTCAAATGTTTTTTTTTAACGTCAGTTCACATTTGCTGGTGGATCATCAGTGTTAGAGCAAAAATTAGCATGTTTAAAGTGATTTTCATGCTTCCAGGGGCCCTAAACAAAAAAATTATGGAATGGTTAAAAGAGCATGAAAATGGCCAATTTACTCACTCTGAGTTCTCAAAAAGGGTTTCTTCACCCCGGGAAGTAAATTAAATACCATTTGGAGGCATTTAATGTTCAAGCAAAAACGGCAGATTTTCGACAAAAGAGATAACACCCCCCATTACGTCATGCTTCAGAAACGTGGAAAATTGTCCGTTTTCAAATGTTTTTTTTTTAACGTCAGTTCACATTTGCTGGTGGATCATCAGTGTTAGAGCAAAAATTAGCATGTTTAAAGTGATTTTCATGCTTCCAGGGGCCCTAAACAAAAAAATTATGGAATGGTTAAAAGAGCATGAAAATGGCCAATTTACTCACTCTGAGGTCTCAAAAAGGGTTTCTTCACCCCGGGAAGTTGATTAAATACCATTTGGAGGCATTTAATGTTCAAGCAAAAATAGCTGATTTTCGACAAAAGAGATAACACCCCCCCCCCATTACGTCATGCTTCAGAAATGTGGGTAATGGTCCGTTTTCAAATGTTTTATTTTTGAACGTCAGTTCACATTTGTAGGTCGATCATCAGTTTTAGAGCTAAAATAAGCATGTTTAAAGTGATTTTCATGCTTCCAGGGGCTCGGGAAATGAATTAAATACTATGTGGAGGCATTTAATGTTCAAGCAAAAACAGCTGATTTTTGACAAAAGAGATAACACCCCCCATTACGTCATGCTTCAGAAATGTGGAAAATGGTCCGTTTTCAAATGTTTTATTTTTGAATGTCAGTTCACATTTGTAGGTGGATCATCAGTGTTAGAGCTAAAATTAGCATGTTAAAAAAGATTTTCATGCTTCCAGGGGCCCAAAACACAAGATTTATAGAATGGTTAAAAGTGCATGAAAATGGCCAATTTACTCACTGAGTTCTCAAAAAGGGTTTCTTCACCCCGGGAAGTAAATTAACACCTTGGCTGCTAGGCGTTTCCCCCCCCTGTGCTGACTTTTCATTTACTCCATGCTTCATGACGAGCTCAGCTCATCATCAGCACAGCTCAACTGTGCATCATGACGAGCTGAGCTCGTCATGAGCATCGAAAGGGTTAAATACCATTTGGAGGCATTTAATGTTCAAGCAAAAACGGCTGATTTTCGACAAAAGAGATAACACCCCCCATTACGTCATGCTTCAGAAATGTGGAAAATGGTCCGTTTTCAAATGTTTTTTTTTTAACGTTAGTTCACATTTGCTGGTGGATCATCAGTGTTAGAGCTAAAATTAGCATGTTTAAAGTGATTTTCATGCTTCCAAGGGCTCGGGAAGTGAATTAAATACTATTTAGAGGCATTTAATGTTCAAGCAAAAACAGTTGATTTTTGACAAAAGAGATAACACCCCCCCATTATGTCATGCTTCAGAAATGTGGAAAATGGTCCATTTTCAAATGTTTTATTTTTGAACGTCAGTTCACATTTGTAGGTGGATCATCAGTGTTAGAGGTAAAATTAGCATGTTTAAAAAGATTTTCATGCTTCCAGGGGCCCTAAACACAAGATTTATGGAATGGTTAAAAGTGCATGAAAATGGCCAATTTACTCACTCTGAGTTCTCAAAAAGGGTTTCTTCACCCCGGGAAGTTAATTAAATACCATTTGGAGGCATTTAATGTTCAAGAAAAAACGGCTGATTTTCGACAAAAGAGATAACACCCCCCCATTACGTCATGCTTCAGAAATGTGGAAAATGGTCCGTTTTCAAATGTTTTATTTTTGAACGTCAGTTCACATTTGTAGGTGGATCATCAGTGTTAGAGCTAAAATTAGCATGTTTAAAGTGATTTTCATGCTTCCAGGGGCCCTAAACACAAGATTTATAGAATGGTTAAAAGTGCATGAAAATGGCCAATTTACTCACTCTGAGTTCTCAAAAAGGGTTTCTTCACCCCAGGAAGTAAATTAAATACCATTTGGAGGCATTTAATGTTCAAGCAAAAACGGCTAATTTTCGACAAAAGAGATAATACCCCCCCATTACGTCATGCTTCAGAAATGTGGAAAATGGTCCGTTTTCAAATGTTTTATTTTTGAACGTCAGTTCACATTTGCAGGTGGATCATCAGTGTTAGAGCTAAAATTAGCATGTTTAAAGTGATTTTCATGCTTCCTGGGGCTCCGGAAGTGAATTAAATACTATTTGGAGTCATTTAATGTTCAAGCAAAAACGGCTGATTTTCGACAAAAGAGATAACACCCCCCATTACGTCATGCTTCAGAAATGTGGAAAATGGTCCGTTTTCAAATGTTTTTTTTTTAACGTCAGTTCACATTTGCTGGTGGATCATCAGTGTTAGAGCTAAAATTAGCATGTTTAAAGTGATTTTCATGCTTCCAAGGGCTCGGGAAGTGAATTAAATACTATTTAGAGGCATTTAATGTTCAAGCAAAAACAGTTGATTTTTGACAAAAGAGATAACACCCCCCCATTATGTCATGCTTCAGAAATGTGGAAAATGGTCCATTTTCAAATGTTTTATTTTTGAACGTCAGTTCACATTTGTAGGTGGATTATCAGTGTTAGAGGTAAAATTAGCATGTTTAAAAAGATTTTCATGCTTCCAGGGGCCCTAAACACAAGATTTATGGAATGGTTAAAAGTGCATGAAAATGGCCAATTTACTCACTCTGAGTTCTCAAAAAGGGTTTCTTCACCCCGGGAAGTTAATTAAATACCATTTGGAGGCATTTAATGTTCAAGCAAAAACGGCTGATTTTCGACAAAAGAGATAACACCCCCCCATTACGTCATGCTTCAGAAATGTGGAAAATGGTCCGTTTTCAAATGTTTTATTTTTGAACGTCAGTTCACATTTGTAGGTGGATCATCAGTGTTAGAGCTAAAATTAGCATGTTTAAAGTGATTTTCATGCTTCCAGGGGCCCTAAACACAAGATTTATAGAATGGTTAAAAGTGCATGAAAATGGCCAATTTACTCACTCTGAGTTCTCAAAAAGGGTTTCTTCACCCCAGGAAGTAAATTAAATACCATTTGGAGGCATTTAATGTTCAAGCAAAAACGGCTAATTTTCGACAAAAGAGATAATACCCCCCCATTACGTCATGCTTCAGAAATGTGGAAAATGGTCCGTTTTCAAATGTTTTATTTTTGAACGTCAGTTCACATTTGCAGGTGGATCATCAGTGTTAGAGCTAAAATTAGCATGTTTAAAGTGATTTTCATGCTTCCTGGGGCTCCGGAAGTGAATTAAATACTATTTGGAGTCATTTAATGTTCAAGCAAAAACAGTTGATTTTTGACAAAAGAGATAACACCCCCCCATTACGTCATGCTTCAGAAATTTGGAAAATGGTCCATTTTCAAATGTTTTAATTTTGAACGTCAGTTCACATTTGTAGGTGGATCATCAGTGTGAGAGCTAAAATTAGCATGTTTAAAGTGATTTTCATGCTTCCAGGGGCTCGGGAAGTGAATTAAATACTATTTAGAGGCATTTAATGTTCAAGCAAAAACAGTTGATTTCTGACAAAAGAGATAACACCCCCCCATTATGTCATGCTTCAGAAATGTGGAAAATGGTCCATTTTCAAATGTTTTATTTTTGAACGTCAGTTCACATTTGTAGGTGGATCATCAGTGTTAGAGGTAAAATTAGCATGTTTAAAAAGATTTTCATGCTTCCAGGGGCCCTAAACACAAGATTTATGGAATGGTTAAAAGTGCATGAAAATGGCCAATTTACTCACTCTGAGTTCTTTAAAAGGGTTTCTTCACCCCGGGAAGTTAATTAAATACCATTTGGAGGCATTTAATGTTCAAGCAAAAACGGCTGATTTTCGACAAAATAGATAACACCCCCCATTACGTCATGCTTCAGAAATGTGGAAAATGGTCCGTTTTCAAATGTTTTATTTTTGAACGTCAGTTCACATTTGTAGGTGGATCATCAGTGTTAGAGCTAAAATTAGCATGTTTAAAGTGATTTTCATGCTTCCAGGGGCCCTAAACACAAGATTTATAGAATGGTTAAAAGTGCATGAAAATGGCCAATTTACTCACTCTGAGTTCTCAAAAAGGGTTTCTTCACCCCAGGAAGTAAATTAAATACCATTTGGAGGCATTTAATGTTCAAGCAAAAACGGCTAATTTTCGACAAAAGAGATAATACCCCCCCATTACGTCATGCTTCAGAAATGTGGAAAATGGTCCGTTTTCAAATGTTTTATTTTTGAACGTCAGTTCACATTTGCAGGTGGATCATCAGTGTTAGAGCTAAAATTAGCATGTTTAAAGTGATTTTCATGCTTCCTGGGGCTCCGGAAGTGAATTAAATACTATTTGGAGTCATTTAATGTTCAAGCAAAAACGGCTGATTTTCGACAAAAGAGATAACACCCCCCATTACGTCATGCTTCAGAAATGTGGAAAATGGTCCGTTTTCAAATGTTTTTTTTTTAACGTCAGTTCACATTTGCTGGTGGATCATCAGTGTTAGAGCTAAAATTAGCATGTTTAAAGTGATTTTCATGCTTCCAAGGGCTCGGGAAGTGAATTAAATACTATTTAGAGGCATTTAATGTTCAAGCAAAAACAGTTGATTTTTGACAAAAGAGATAACACCCCCCCATTATGTCATGCTTCAGAAATGTGGAAAATGGTCCATTTTCAAATGTTTTATTTTTGAACGTCAGTTCACATTTGTAGGTGGATTATCAGTGTTAGAGGTAAAATTAGCATGTTTAAAAAGATTTTCATGCTTCCAGGGGCCCTAAACACAAGATTTATGGAATGGTTAAAAGTGCATGAAAATGGCCAATTTACTCACTCTGAGTTCTCAAAAAGGGTTTCTTCACCCCGGGAAGTTAATTAAATACCATTTGGAGGCATTTAATGTTCAAGCAAAAACGGCTGATTTTCGACAAAAGAGATAACACCCCCCCATTACGTCATGCTTCAGAAATGTGGAAAATGGTCCGTTTTCAAATGTTTTATTTTTGAACGTCAGTTCACATTTGTAGGTGGATCATCAGTGTTAGAGCTAAAATTAGCATGTTTAAAGTGATTTTCATGCTTCCAAGGGCTCGGGAAGTGAATTAAATACTATTTAGAGGCATTTAATGTTCAAGCAAAAACAGTTGATTTTTGACAAAAGAGATAACACCCCCCCATTATGTCATGCTTCAGAAATGTGGAAAATGGTCCATTTTCAAATGTTTTATTTTTGAACGTCAGTTCACATTTGTAGGTGGATTATCAGTGTTAGAGGTAAAATTAGCATGTTTAAAAAGATTTTCATGCTTCCAGGGGCCCTAAACACAAGATTTATGGAATGGTTAAAAGTGCATGAAAATGGCCAATTTACTCACTCTGAGTTCTCAAAAAGGGTTTCTTCACCCCGGGAAGTTAATTAAATACCATTTGGAGGCATTTAATGTTCAAGCAAAAACGGCTGATTTTCGACAAAAGAGATAACACCCCCCCATTACGTCATGCTTCAGAAATGTGGAAAATGGTCCGTTTTCAAATGTTTTATTTTTGAACGTCAGTTCACATTTGTAGGTGGATCATCAGTGTTAGAGCTAAAATTAGCATATTTAAAGTGATTTTCATGCTTCCAGGGGCCCTAAACACAAGATTTATAGAATGGTTAAAAGTGCATGAAAATGGCCAATTTACTCACTCTGAGTTCTCAAAAAGGGTTTCTTCACCCCAGGAAGTAAATTAAATACCATTTGGAGGCATTTAATGTTCAAGCAAAAACGGCTAATTTTCGACAAAAGAGATAATACCCCCCCATTACGTCATGCTTCAGAAATGTGGAAAATGGTCCGTTTTCAAATGTTTTATTTTTGAACGTCAGTTCACATTTGCAGGTGGATCATCAGTGTTAGAGCTAAAATTAGCATGTTTAAAGTGATTTTCATGCTTCCTGGGGCTCCGGAAGTGAATTAAATACTATTTGGAGTCATTTAATGTTCAAGCAAAAACAGTTGATTTTTGACAAAAGAGATAACACCCCCCCATTACGTCATGCTTCAGAAATTTGGAAAATGGTCCATTTTCAAATGTTTTAATTTTGAACGTCAGTTCACATTTGTAGGTGGATCATCAGTGTGAGAGCTAAAATTAGCATGTTTAAAGTGATTTTCATGCTTCCAGGGGCTCGGGAAGTGAATTAAATACTATTTAGAGGCATTTAATGTTCAAGCAAAAACAGTTGATTTCTGACAAAAGAGATAACACCCCCCCATTATGTCATGCTTCAGAAATGTGGAAAATGGTCCATTTTCAAATGTTTTATTTTTGAACATCAGTTCACATTTGTAGGTGGATCATCATTGTTAGAGGTAAAATTAGCATGTTTAAAAAGATTTTCATGATTCCAGGGGCCCAAAACACAAGATTTATGGAATGGTTAAAAGTGCATGAAAATGGCCAATTTACTCACTCTGAGTTCTCAAAAAGGGTTTCTTCACCCCGGGAAGTAAATTAAATACCATTTGGAGGCATTTAATGTTCAAGCAAAAACGGCAAATTTTCGACAAAAGAGATAACACCCCCCATTACGTCATGCTTCAGAAACATGGAAAATTGTCAGTTTTCAAATGTTTTTTTTTGAACGTCAGTTCACATTTGTAGGTGGATCATCAGTGTTAGAGCTAAAATTAGCATGTTTAAAGTGATTTTCATGCTTCCAGGGGCCCTAAACACAAGATTTATAGAATGGTTAAAAGTGCATGAAAATGGCAAATTTACTCACTCTGAGTTCTCAAAAAGGGTTTCTTCACCCCGGGAAGTAAATTAAATACCATTTGGAGGCATTTAATGTTCAAGCAAAAACGGCTAATTTTCGACAAAAGAGATAACACCCCCCATTATGTCATGCTTCAGAAACGTGGAAAATTGTCCGTTTTCAAATGTTTTTTTTTTAACATCAGTTCACATTTGCTGGTGGATCATCAGTGTTAGAGCGAAAATTAGCATGTTTAAAGTGATTTTCATGCTTCCAGGGGCTCGGGAAGTGAATTAAATACTATTTGGAGGCATTTAATGTTCAAGCAAAAACTGGTGATTTTCGATAAAAGAGATTACACCCCCCCATTATGTCATGCTTCAGAAATGTGGAAAATGGTCCGTTTTCAAATGTTTCATTTTTGAACGTCAGTTCACATTTGCAGGTGGATCATAAGTGTTAGAGCTAAAATGAGCATGTTTAAAGTGATTTTTATGCTTCCAGGGGCCCTAAACACAAGATTTATGGAATGGTTAAAAGTGCATGAAAATGGCCAATTTACTCACTCTGAGTTCTCAAAAAGGGTTTCTTCACCCCGGGAAGTTAATTAAATACCATTTGTAGGCATTTAATGTTCAAGCAAAAACGGCTGATTTTCGACAAAAAAGATAACACCCCCCCATTACGTCATGCTTCAGAAATGTAGAAAAAGGTCCATTTTCAAATGTTTTATTTTTGAACAACAGTTCACATTTGCAGGTGGATCATCAGTGTTAGAGCTAAAATTAGCATGTTTAAAGTGATTTTCATGCTTCCTGGGGTTTGGGAAGTGAATAATTAAATACTATTTGGAGGCATTTAATGTTCAAGCAAAAACGGCTGATTTTCGACAAAAGTGATAACACCCCCCGTTATGTCATGCTTCAGAAATGTGGAAAATGGTCCGTTTTCAAATGTTTTATTTTTGAACGTCAGTTCACATTTGTAGGTGGATCATCAGTGTTAGAGCTAAAATTAGCAAGTTTAAAGTGATTTTCATGCTTCCAGGGGCTCGGGAAGTGAATCAAATACTATTTAGAGGCATTTAATGTTCAAGCAAAAACAGCTGATTTTTGACAAAAGAGATAACTCTCCCCCATTACGTCATGCTTCAGAAATGTGGAAAATGGTCCATTTTCAAATGTTTTATTTTTGAACGTCAGTTCACATTTGTAGGTGGATCATCAGTGTTAGAGCTAAAATTAGCATGTTTAAAGTGATTTTCATGCTTCAATTGGCCCTAAACACAAGATTTATGGAATCGTTAAAAGTGCATGAAAATGGCCTATTTACTCACTCTGAGTTCTCAAAAAGGGTTTCTTCACCCTGGGAAGTTAATTAAATACCATTTGGAGGCATTTAATGTTCAAGCAAAAACGGCTGATTTTCGACAAAAGAGATAACACCCCCCATTACGTCATGCTTCAGAAATGTGGAAAATGGTCCGTTTTCAAATGTTTCATTTTTGAACTTCAGTTCACATTTGTAGGTGGATCATCAGTGTTAGAGCTAAAATTAGCATGTTTAAAGTGATTTTCATGCTTCCAGGGGCCCTAAACACAAGATTTATAAAATGGTTAAAAGTTATGTTATGTTATGTTAAGTGTTGCTTATAAAGCGCACTGACACCGGAGCTTCCTGGCGCTGGTAGACAGAACAGAGTGAGGAGAAGGTAGAGGTAACAGAATCTACGTGGGGGTAGGGAAAAGGTAAGTTTTTAGCATTTTCCTAAAGTTGAGAAAAGAGGAAAGGGATTTGATAGAGAGAGGGAGGAGGTTCCAGAGCCTAGGGGCCAGCTGGGAGAACCGGCGTCCGCCGAATCTCTTAGTTTTGCTCCTGGGGATGATCAACAAGTCAAGGTGGGCGGATCGAAGATTACGTGTAGGACAGTAAGGGTGGATGGTAGATTTCAGGAAAACAGGGGAAGGGCAATGAAGTGCCTTGAAGGTAAGACAAGCTACCTTGAAGGCAGCCCTTTGCTCGACCGGGAGCCAATGCAAATTCATAAGCAAAGGTTTAGCTGATTGCCATCTGGGTGTTCCATGGATCAGGCGGGCAGCCTGGTTCTGGACGATTTGGAGGCGTTGAGTCAGGTATTGTGGTAGACCGTGATAGATGGCGTTGGAAAAATCCAGACGGGAAAGTACCAGCGAAATAACAGTTTGGGTGAGTGCTGCCGGGGAAAGAAAGTGGCGGATTTTGCGGATCCTCCGAAGTTGAAACATACAGGAGGAAACCACCGCTCCCACCTGAACCCTGAGAGAAAGCTCGGTGTCGATGATGACACCTAGACTTTTTACTGTTTTTGCAGGGACGGGGGGGGAGCCAAACTCTGGAGGCCAGAACTGTGGACCCCAGTAGGTGGAGCTGAGTCCAGGAAGTGCATGAAAATGGCCAATTTACTCACTCTGAGTTCTCAAAAAGGGTTTCGCCACCCCGGGAAGTAAATTAAATACCATTTGGAGGCATTTAATGTTCAAGCAAAAACGGCTGATTTTCGACAAAAGAGATAACACCCCCCCATTACGTCATGCTTCAGAAATGTGGAAAATGGTCCGTTTTCAAATGTTTTAATTTTGAACGTCAGTTCACATTTGTAGGTGGATCATCAGTGTTAGAGCTAAAATTAGCATGTTTAAAGTGATTTTCATGCTTCGAGGGGCTCGGGAAGTGAATTAAATACCATTTGGAGGCATTTAATGTTCAAGCAAAAACGGCTGATTTTCGACAAAATAGATAACACCCCCCATTACGTCATGCTTCAGAAATGTGGAAAATGGTCCGTTTTCAAATGTTTTAATTTTGAACGTCAGTTCACATTTGTAGGTGGATCATCAGTGTTAGAGCTAAAATTAGCATGTTTAAAGTGATTTTCATGCTTCCAGGGCCCCTAAACACTAGATTTGTGGAATGGTTAAAAGTGCATGAAAATGGCCAATTTACTCACTCTGAGTTCTCAAAAAGGGTGTCTTCACCCCAGGAAGTTAATTAAATACGATTTGGAGGCATTTAATGATCAAGCAAAAACGGCTGATTTTCGACAAAAGAGATAACACCCCCCCATTACGTCATGCTTCAGAAATGTGGAAAATGGTCCGTTTTCAAATGTTTTATTTTTGAACGTCAGTTCACATTTGTAGGTGGATCATCAGTGTTAGAGCTAAAATTAGCATGTTTAAAGTGATTTTCATGCTTCGAGGGGCTCGGGAAGTGAATTAAATACCATTTGGAGGCATTTAATGTTCAAGCAAAAACGGCTGATTTTCGACAAAATAGATAACACCCCCCATTACGTCATGCTTCAGAAATGTGGAAAATGGTCCGTTTTCAAATGTTTTAATTTTGAACGTCAGTTCACATTTGTAGGTGGATCATCATTGTTAGAGGTAAAATTAGCATGTTTAAAAAGATTTTCATGATTCCAGGGGCCCAAAACACAAGATTTATGGAATGGTTAAAAGTGCATGAAAATGGCCAATTTACTCACTCTGAGTTCTCAAAAAGGGTTTCTTCACCCCGGGAAGTAAATTAAATACCATTTGGAGGCATTTAATGTTCAAGCAAAAACGGCAAATTTTCGACAAAAGAGATAACACCCCCCATTACGTCATGCTTCAGAAACATGGAAAATTGTCAGTTTTCAAATGTTTTTTTTTGAACGTCAGTTCACATTTGTAGGTGGATCATCAGTGTTAGAGCTAAAATTAGCATGTTTAAAGTGATTTTCATGCTTCCAGGGGCCCTAAACACAAGATTTATAGAATGGTTAAAAGTGCATGAAAATGGCAAATTTACTCACTCTGAGTTCTCAAAAAGGGTTTCTTCACCCCGGGAAGTAAATTAAATACCATTTGGAGGCATTTAATGTTCAAGCAAAAACGGCTAATTTTCGACAAAAGAGATAACACCCCCCATTATGTCATGCTTCAGAAACGTGGAAAATTGTCCGTTTTCAAATGTTTTTTTTTAACATCAGTTCACATTTGCTGGTGGATCATCAGTGTTAGAGCGAAAATTAGCATGTTTAAAGTGATTTTCATGCTTCCAGGGGCTCGGGAAGTGAATTAAATACTATTTGGAGGCATTTAATGTTCAAGCAAAAACTGGTGATTTTCGATAAAAGAGATTACACCCCCCCATTATGTCATGCTTCAGAAATGTGGAAAATGGTCCGTTTTCAAATGTTTCATTTTTGAACGTCAGTTCACATTTGCAGGTGGATCATAAGTGTTAGAGCTAAAATGAGCATGTTTAAAGTGATTTTTATGCTTCCAGGGGCCCTAAACACAAGATTTATGGAATGGTTAAAAGTGCATGAAAATGGCCAATTTACTCACTCTGAGTTCTCAAAAAGGGTTTCTTCACCCCGGGAAGTTAATTAAATACCATTTGTAGGCATTTAATGTTCAAGCAAAAACGGCTGATTTTCGACAAAAAAGATAACACCCCCCCATTACGTCATGCTTCAGAAATGTAGAAAAAGGTCCATTTTCAAATGTTTTATTTTTGAACAACAGTTCACATTTGCAGGTGGATCATCAGTGTTAGAGCTAAAATTAGCATGTTTAAAGTGATTTTCATGCTTCCTGGGGTTTGGGAAGTGAATAATTAAATACTATTTGGAGGCATTTAATGTTCAAGCAAAAACGGCTGATTTTCGACAAAAGTGATAACACCCCCCGTTACGTCATGCTTCAGAAATGTGGAAAATGGTCCGTTTTCAAATGTTTTATTTTTGAACGTCAGTTCACATTTGTAGGTGGATCATCAGTGTTAGAGCTAAAATTAGCAAGTTTAAAGTGATTTTCATGCTTCCAGGGGCTCGGGAAGTGAATCAAATACTATTTAGAGGCATTTAATGTTCAAGCAAAAACAGCTGATTTTTGACAAAAGAGATAACTCTCCCCCATTACGTCATGCTTCAGAAATGTGGAAAATGGTCCATTTTCAAATGTTTTATTTTTGAACGTCAGTTCACATTTGTAGGTGGATCATCAGTGTTAGAGCTAAAATTAGCATGTTTAAAGTGATTTTCATGCTTCAATTGGCCCTAAACACAAGATTTATGGAATCGTTAAAAGTGCATGAAAATGGCCTATTTACTCACTCTGAGTTCTCAAAAAGGGTTTCTTCACCCCGGGAAGTTAATTAAATACCATTTGGAGGCATTTAATGTTCAAGCAAAAACGGCTGATTTTCGACAAAAGAGATAACACCCCCCCATTACGTCATGCTTCAGAAATGTGGAAAATGGTCCGTTTTCAAATGTTTTATTTTTGAACGTCAGTTCACATTTGTAGGTGGATCATCAGTGTTAGAGCTAAAATTAGCATGTTTAAAGTGATTTTCATGCTTCCAGGGGCCCTAAACACAAGATTTTTAGAATGGTTAAAAGTGCATGAAAATGGCCAATTTACTCACTCTGAGTTCTCAAAAAGGGTTTCTTCACCCCGGGAAGTAAATTAAATACCATTTGGAGGCCTTTAATGTTCAAGCAAAAACGGCTAATTTTCGACAAAAGAGATAACATCCCCCATTACGTCATGCTTCAGAAACGTGGAAAATTGTCCGTTTTCAAATGTTTTTTTTTTGAACGTCAGTTCACATTTGCTGGTGGATCATCAGTGTTAGAGCGAAAATTTGCATGTTTAAAGTGATTTTCATGCTTCCAGGGGCCCTAAACACAAAATTTATGGAATGGTTAAAAGTGCATGAAAATGGCCAATTTACTCACTCTGAGTTCTCAAAAAGGGTTTCTTCACCCCGGGAAGTTAATTAAATACCATTTGGAGGCATTTAATGTTCAAGTAATAACGGCTGATTTTCGACAAAAGAGATTTCACCCCCCCATTATGTCATGCTTCAGAAATGTGGAAAATGGTCCTTTTTCAAATGTTTTATTTTTGAACGTCAGTTCACATTTGTAGGTGGATTATCAGTGTTAGAGCTAAAATTAGCATGTTTAAAGTGATTTTCATGCTTCCAGAAGCCCTAAACACAAGATTTATGGAATGATTAAAAGTGCCTGAAAATGGCCAATTTACTCACTCTGAGTTCTCAAAAAGGGGTTCTTCACCCCGGGAAGTTAATTAAATACTATTTGGAGGCATTTAATGTTCAAGCAAAAACGGCTGATTTTCGACAAAAGAGATAACACCCCCCATTAAGTCATGCTTCAGAAATGTGGAAAATGGTCAGTTTTCAAATGTTTTATTTTTGAACGTCAGTTCACATTTGTAGGTGGATCATCAGTGTTAGAGCTAAAATTAGCATGTTTAAAGTGATTGTCATGCTTCCAGGGGCTTGGGAAGTGAATTAAATACCATTTAGAGGCATTTAATGTTCAAGCAAAAACAGTTGATTTTTGACAAAAGAGATAACACCCCCCCCATTACGTCATGCTTCAGAAATGTGGAAAATGGTCCGTTTTCAAATGTTTTATTTTTGAACGTCAGTTCACATTTGTAGGTGGATCATCAGTGTTAGAGCTAAAATTAGCATGTTTAAAAAGATTTTCATGCTTCCAGGGGCCCAAAACACAAGATTTATGGAATGGTTAAAAGTGCATGAAAATGGCCAATTTACTCACTCTGAGTTCTCAAAAAGGGTTTCTTCACCCCGGGAAGTTAATTAAATACCATTTGGAGGCATTTAATGTTCAAGCAAAAACGGCTGATTTTCGACAAAAGAGATAACACCCCCCCATTACGTCATGCTTCAGAAATGTGGAAAATGGTCTGTTTTCAAATGTTTTATTTTTGAACGTCAGTTCACATTTGTAGGTGGATCATCAGTGTTAGAGCTAAAATTAGCATGTTTAAAGTGATTTTCATGCTTCCAGGGGCCCTAAACACAAGATTTATAGAATGGTTAAAAGTGCATGAAAATGGCCAATTTACTCACTCTGAGTTCTCAAAAAGGGTTTCTTCACCCCGGGAAGTAAATTAAATACCATTTGGAGGCATTTAATGTTCAAGCAAAAACGGCAGATTTTCGACAAAAGAGATAACACCCCCCATTACGTCATGCTTCAGAAACGTGGAAAATTGTCCGTTTTCAAATGTTTTTTTTTTAACGTCAGTTCACATTTGCTGGTGGATCATCAGTGTTAGAGCAAAAATTAGCATGTTTAAAGTGATTTTCATGCTTCCAGGGGCCCTAAACAAAAAAATTATGGAATGGTTAAAAGAGCATGAAAATGGCCAATTTACTCACTCTGAGTTCTCAAAAAGGGTTTCTTCACCCCGGGAAGTAAATTAAATACCATTTGGAGGCATTTAATGTTCAAGCAAAAACTGCAGATTTTCGACAAAAGAGATAACACCCCCCATTACGTCATGCTTCAGAAACGTGGAAAATTGTCCGTTTTCAAATGTTTTTTTTTTAACGTCAGTTCACATTTGCTGGTGGATCATCAGTGTTAGAGCAAAAATTAGCATGTTTAAAGTGATTTTCATGCTTCCAGGGGCCCTAAACAAAAAAATTATGGAATGGTTAAAAGAGCATGAAAATGGCCAATTTACTCACTCTGAGGTCTCAAAAAGGGTTTCTTCACCCCGGGAAGTTGATTAAATACCATTTGGAGGCATTTAATGTTCAAGCAAAAATAGCTGATTTTCGACAAAAGAGATAACACCCCCCCCCCATTACGTCATGCTTCAGAAATGTGGGTAATGGTCCGTTTTCAAATGTTTTATTTTTGAACGTCAGTTCACATTTGTAGGTCGATCATCAGTTTTAGAGCTAAAATAAGCATGTTTAAAGTGATTTTCATGCTTCCAGGGGCTCGGGAAATGAATTAAATACTATGTGGAGGCATTTAATGTTCAAGCAAAAACAGCTGATTTTTGACAAAAGAGATAACACCCCCCATTACGTCATGCTTCAGAAATGTGGAAAATGGTCCGTTTTCAAATGTTTTATTTTTGAATGTCAGTTCACATTTGTAGGTGGATCATCAGTGTTAGAGCTAAAATTAGCATGTTAAAAAAGATTTTCATGCTTCCAGGGGCCAAAAACACAAGATTTATAGAATGGTTAAAAGTGCATGAAAATGGCCAATTTACTCACTGAGTTCTCAAAAAGGGTTTCTTCACCCCGGGAAGTAAATTAACACCTTGGCTGCTAGGCGTTTCCCCCCCCTGTGCTGACTTTTCATTTACTCCATGCTTCATGACGAGCTCAGCTCATCATCAGCACAGCTCAACTGTGCATCATGACGAGCTGAGCTCGTCATGAGCATCGAAAGGGTTAAATACCATTTGGAGGCATTTAATGTTCAAGCAAAAACGGCTGATTTTCGACAAAAGAGATAACACCCCCCATTACGTCATGCTTCAGAAATGTGGAAAATGGTCCGTTTTCAAATGTTTTTTTTTTAACGTCAGTTCACATTTGCTGGTGGATCATCAGTGTTAGAGCTAAAATTAGCATGTTTAAAGTGATTTTCATGCTTCCAAGGGCTCGGGAAGTGAATTAAATACTATTTAGAGGCATTTAATGTTCAAGCAAAAACAGTTGATTTTTGACAAAAGAGATAACACCCCCCCATTATGTCATGCTTCAGAAATGTGGAAAATGGTCCATTTTCAAATGTTTTATTTTTGAACGTCAGTTCACATTTGTAGGTGGATCATCAGTGTTAGAGGTAAAATTAGCATGTTTAAAAAGATTTTCATGCTTCCAGGGGCCCTAAACACAAGATTTATGGAATGGTTAAAAGTGCATGAAAATGGCCAATTTACTCACTCTGAGTTCTCAAAAAGGGTTTCTTCACCCCGGGAAGTTAATTAAATACCATTTGGAGGCATTTAATGTTCAAGCAAAAACGGCTGATTTTCGACAAAAGAGATAACACCCCCCCATTACGTCATGCTTCAGAAATGTGGAAAATGGTCCGTTTTCAAATGTTTTATTTTTGAACGTCAGTTCACATTTGTAGGTGGATCATCAGTGTTAGAGCTAAAATTAGCATGTTTAAAGTGATTTTCATGCTTCCAGGGGCCCTAAACACAAGATTTATAGAATGGTTAAAAGTGCATGAAAATGGCCAATTTACTCACTCTGAGTTCTCAAAAAGGGTTTCTTCACCCCAGGAAGTAAATTAAATACCATTTGGAGGCATTTAATGTTCAAGCAAAAACGGCTAATTTTCGACAAAAGAGATAATACCCCCCCATTACGTCATGCTTCAGAAATGTCGAAAATGGTCCGTTTTCAAATGTTTTATTTTTGAACGTCAGTTCACATTTGCAGGTGGATCATCAGTGTTAGAGCTAAAATTAGCATGTTTAAAGTGATTTTCATGCTTCCTGGGGCTCCGGAAGTGAATTAAATACTATTTGGAGTCATTTAATGTTCAAGCAAAAACGGCTGATTTTCGACAAAAGAGATAACACCCCCCATTACGTCATGCTTCAGAAATGTGGAAAATGGTCCGTTTTCAAATGTTTTTTTTTTAACGTCAGTTCACATTTGCTGGTGGATCATCAGTGTTAGAGCTAAAATTAGCATGTTTAAAGTGATTTTCATGCTTCCAAGGGCTCGGGAAGTGAATTAAATACTATTTAGAGGCATTTAATGTTCAAGCAAAAACAGTTGATTTTTGACAAAAGAGATAACACCCCCCCATTATGTCATGCTTCAGAAATGTGGAAAATGGTCCATTTTCAAATGTTTTATTTTTGAACGTCAGTTCACATTTGTAGGTGGATTATCAGTGTTAGAGGTAAAATTAGCATGTTTAAAAAGATTTTCATGCTTCCAGGGGCCCTAAACACAAGATTTATGGAATGGTTAAAAGTGCATGAAAATGGCCAATTTACTCACTCTGAGTTCTCAAAAAGGGTTTCTTCACCCCGGGAAGTTAATTAAATACCATTTGGAGGCATTTAATGTTCAAGCAAAAACAGCTGATTTTCGACAAAAGAGATAACACCCCCCCATTACGTCATGCTTCAGAAATGTGGAAAATGGTCCGTTTTCAAATGTTTTATTTTTGAACGTCAGTTCACATTTGTAGGTGGATCATCAGTGTTAGAGCTAAAATTAGCATGTTTAAAGTGATTTTCATGCTTCCAGGGGCCCTAAACACAAGATTTATAGAATGGTTAAAAGTGCATGAAAATGGCCAATTTACTCACTCTGAGTTCTCAAAAAGGGTTTCTTCACCCCAGGAAGTAAATTAAATACCATTTGGAGGCATTTAATGTTCAAGCAAAAACGGCTAATTTTCGACAAAAGAGATAATACCCCCCCATTACGTCATGCTTCAGAAATGTGGAAAATGGTCCGTTTTCAAATGTTTTATTTTTGAACGTCAGTTCACATTTGCAGGTGGATCATCAGTGTTAGAGCTAAAATTAGCATGTTTAAAGTGATTTTCATGCTTCCTGGGGCTCCGGAAGTGAATTAAATACTATTTGGAGTCATTTAATGTTCAAGCAAAAACAGTTGATTTTTGACAAAAGAGATAACACCCCCCCATTACGTCATGCTTCAGAAATTTGGAAAATGGTCCATTTTCAAATGTTTTAATTTTGAACGTCAGTTCACATTTGTAGGTGGATCATCAGTGTGAGAGCTAAAATTAGCATGTTTAAAGTGATTTTCATGCTTCCAGGGGCTCGGGAAGTGAATTAAATACTATTTAGAGGCATTTAATGTTCAAGCAAAAACAGTTGATTTTTGACAAAAGAGATAACACCCCCCCATTATGTCATGCTTCAGAAATGTGGAAAATGGTCCATTTTCAAATGTTTTATTTTTGAACGTCAGTTCACATTTGTAGGTGGATTATCAGTGTTAGAGGTAAAATTAGCATGTTTAAAAAGATTTTCATGCTTCCAGGGGCCCTAAACACAAGATTTATGGAATGGTTAAAAGTGCATGAAAATGGCCAATTTACTCACTCTGAGTTCTCAAAAAGGGTTTCTTCACCCCGGGAAGTTAATTAAATACCATTTGGAGGCATTTAATGTTCAAGCAAAAACGGCTGATTTTCGACAAAAGAGATAACACCCCCCCATTACGTCATGCTTCAGAAATGTGGAAAATGGTCCGTTTTCAAATGTTTTATTTTTGAACGTCAGTTCACATTTGTAGGTGGATCATCAGTGTTAGAGCTAAAATTAGCATGTTTAAAGTGATTTTCATGCTTCCAGGGGCCCTAAACACAAGATTTATAGAATGGTTAAAAGTGCATGAAAATGGCCAATTTACTCACTCTGAGTTCTCAAAAAGGGTTTCTTCACCCCAGGAAGTAAATTAAATACCATTTGGAGGCATTTAATGTTCAAGCAAAAACGGCTAATTTTCGACAAAAGAGATAATACCCCCCCATTACGTCATGCTTCAGAAATGTGGAAAATGGTCCGTTTTCAAATGTTTTATTTTTGAACGTCAGTTCACATTTGCAGGTGGATCATCAGTGTTAGAGCTAAAATTAGCATGTTTAAAGTGATTTTCATGCTTCCTGGGGCTCCGGAAGTGAATTAAATACTATTTGGAGTCATTTAATGTTCAAGCAAAAACAGTTGATTTTTGACAAAAGAGATAACACCCCCCCATTACGTCATGCTTCAGAAATTTGGAAAATGGTCCATTTTCAAATGTTTTAATTTTGAACGTCAGTTCACATTTGTAGGTGGATCATCAGTGTGAGAGCTAAAATTAGCATGTTTAAAGTGATTTTCATGCTTCCAGGGGCTCGGGAAGTGAATTAAATACTATTTAGAGGCATTTAATGTTCAAGCAAAAACAGTTGATTTCTGACAAAAGAGATAACACCCCCCCATTATGTCATGCTTCAGAAATGTGGAAAATGGTCCATTTTCAAATGTTTTATTTTTGAACATCAGTTCACATTTGTAGGTGGATCATCATTGTTAGAGGTAAAATTAGCATGTTTAAAAAGATTTTCATGATTCCAGGGGCCCAAAACACAAGATTTATGGAATGGTTAAAAGTGCATGAAAATGGCCAATTTACTCACTCTGAGTTCTCAAAAAGGGTTTCTTCACCCCGGGAAGTAAATTAAATACCATTTGGAGGCATTTAATGTTCAAGCAAAAACGGCAAATTTTCGACAAAAGAGATAACACCCCCCATTACGTCATGCTTCAGAAACATGGAAAATTGTCAGTTTTCAAATGTTTTTTTTTGAACGTCAGTTCACATTTGTAGGTGGATCATCAGTGTTAGAGCTAAAATTAGCATGTTTAAAGTGATTTTCATGCTTCCAGGGGCCCTAAACACAAGATTTATAGAATGGTTAAAAGTGCATGAAAATGGCAAATTTACTCACTCTGAGTTCTCAAAAAGGGTTTCTTCACCCCGGGAAGTAAATTAAATACCATTTGGAGGCATTTAATGTTCAAGCAAAAACGGCTAATTTTCGACAAAAGAGATAACACCCCCCATTATGTCATGCTTCAGAAACGTGGAAAATTGTCCGTTTTCAAATGTTTTTTTTTTAACATCAGTTCACATTTGCTGGTGGATCATCAGTGTTAGAGCGAAAATTAGCATGTTTAAAGTGATTTTCATGCTTCCAGGGGCTCGGGAAGTGAATTAAATACTATTTGGAGGCATTTAATGTTCAAGCAAAAACTGGTGATTTTCGATAAAAGAGATTACACCCCCCCATTATGTCATGCTTCAGAAATGTGGAAAATGGTCCGTTTTCAAATGTTTCATTTTTGAACGTCAGTTCACATTTGCAGGTGGATCATAAGTGTTAGAGCTAAAATGAGCATGTTTAAAGTGATTTTTATGCTTCCAGGGGCCCTAAACACAAGATTTATGGAATGGTTAAAAGTGCATGAAAATGGCCAATTTACTCACTCTGAGTTCTCAAAAAGGGTTTCTTCACCCCGGGAAGTTAATTAAATACCATTTGTAGGCATTTAATGTTCAAGCAAAAACGGCTGATTTTCGACAAAAAAGATAACACCCCCCCATTACGTCATGCTTCAGAAATGTAGAAAAAGGTCCATT
The DNA here is from genome assembly GCF_964263255.1 of Lissotriton vulgaris. NCBI lineage: Eukaryota > Metazoa > Chordata > Amphibia > Caudata > Salamandridae > Lissotriton > Lissotriton vulgaris. The sequence continues at coordinate 487,727,972 of NC_141696.1, forward strand.
TTCAAATGTTTTATTTTTGAACAACAGTTCACATTTGCAGGTGGATCATCAGTGTTAGAGCTAAAATTAGCATGTTTAAAGTGATTTTCATGCTTCCTGGGGTTTGGGAAGTGAATAATTAAATACTATTTGGAGGCATTTAATGTTCAAGCAAAAACGGCTGATTTTCGACAAAAGTGATAACACCCCCCGTTACGTCATGCTTCAGAAATGTGGAAAATGGTCCGTTTTCAAATGTTTTATTTTTGAACGTCAGTTCACATTTGTAGGTGGATCATCAGTGTTAGAGCTAAAATTAGCAAGTTTAAAGTGATTTTCATGCTTCCAGGGGCTCGGGAAGTGAATCAAATACTATTTAGAGGCATTTAATGTTCAAGCAAAAACAGCTGATTTTTGACAAAAGAGATAACTCTCCCCCATTACGTCATGCTTCAGAAATGTGGAAAATGGTCCATTTTCAAATGTTTTATTTTTGAACGTCAGTTCACATTTGTAGGTGGATCATCAGTGTTAGAGCTAAAATTAGCATGTTTAAAGTGATTTTCATGCTTCAATTGGCCCTAAACACAAGATTTATGGAATCGTTAAAAGTGCATGAAAATGGCCTATTTACTCACTCTGAGTTCTCAAAAAGGGTTTCTTCACCCTGGGAAGTTAATTAAATACCATTTGGAGGCATTTAATGTTCAAGCAAAAACGGCTGATTTTCGACAAAAGAGATAACACCCCCCATTACGTCATGCTTCAGAAATGTGGAAAATGGTCCGTTTTCAAATGTTTCATTTTTGAACTTCAGTTCACATTTGTAGGTGGATCATCAGTGTTAGAGCTAAAATTAGCATGTTTAAAGTGATTTTCATGCTTCCAGGGGCCCTAAACACAAGATTTATAAAATGGTTAAAAGTTATGTTATGTTATGTTAAGTGTTGCTTATAAAGCGCACTGACACCGGAGCTTCCTGGCGCTGGTAGACAGAACAGAGTGAGGAGAAGGTAGAGGTAACAGAATCTACGTGGGGGTAGGGAAAAGGTAAGTTTTTAGCATTTTCCTAAAGTTGAGAAAAGAGGAAAGGGATTTGATAGAGAGAGGGAGGAGGTTCCAGAGCCTAGGGGCCAGCTGGGAGAACCGGCGTCCGCCGAATCTCTTAGTTTTGCTCCTGGGGATGATCAACAAGTCAAGGTGGGCGGATCGAAGATTACGTGTAGGACAGTAAGGGTGGATGGTAGATTTCAGGAAAACAGGGGAAGGGCAATGAAGTGCCTTGAAGGTAAGACAAGCTACCTTGAAGGCAGCCCTTCGCTCGACCGGGAGCCAATGCAAATTCATAAGCAAAGGTTTAGCTGATTGCCATCTGGGTGTTCCATGGATCAGGCGGGCAGCCTGGTTCTGGACGATTTGGAGGCGTTGAGTCAGGTATTGTGGTAGACCGTGATAGATGGCGTTGGAAAAATCCAGACGGGAAAGTACCAGCGAAATAACAGTTTGGGTGAGTGCTGCCGGGGAAAGAAAGTGGCGGATTTTGCGGATCCTCCGAAGTTGAAACATACAGGAGGAAACCACCGCTCCCACCTGAACCCTGAGAGAAAGCTCGGTGTCGATGATGACACCTAGACTTTTTACTGTTTTTGCAGGGACGGGGGGGGAGCCAAACTCTGGAGGCCAGAACTGTGGACCCCAGTAGGTGGAGCTGAGTCCAGGAAGTGCATGAAAATGGCCAATTTACTCACTCTGAGTTCTCAAAAAGGGTTTCGCCACCCCGGGAAGTAAATTAAATACCATTTGGAGGCATTTAATGTTCAAGCAAAAACGGCTGATTTTCGACAAAAGAGATAACACCCCCCCATTACGTCATGCTTCAGAAATGTGGAAAATGGTCCGTTTTCAAATGTTTTAATTTTGAACGTCAGTTCACATTTGTAGGTGGATCATCAGTGTTAGAGCTAAAATTAGCATGTTTAAAGTGATTTTCATGCTTCGAGGGGCTCGGGAAGTGAATTAAATACCATTTGGAGGCATTTAATGTTCAAGCAAAAACGGCTGATTTTCGACAAAATAGATAACACCCCCCATTACGTCATGCTTCAGAAATGTGGAAAATGGTCCGTTTTCAAATGTTTTAATTTTGAACGTCAGTTCACATTTGTAGGTGGATCATCAGTGTTAGAGCTAAAATTAGCATGTTTAAAGTGATTTTCATGCTTCCAGGGCCCCTAAACACTAGATTTGTGGAATGGTTAAAAGTGCATGAAAATGGCCAATTTACTCACTCTGAGTTCTCAAAAAGGGTGTCTTCACCCCAGGAAGTTAATTAAATACGATTTGGAGGCATTTAATGATCAAGCAAAAACGGCTGATTTTCGACAAAAGAGATAACACCCCCCCATTACGTCATGCTTCAGAAATGTGGAAAATGGTCCGTTTTCAAATGTTTTATTTTTGAACGTCAGTTCACATTTGTAGGTGGATCATCAGTGTTAGAGCTAAAATTAGCATGTTTAAAGTGATTTTCATGCTTCGAGGGGCTCGGGAAGTGAATTAAATACCATTTGGAGGCATTTAATGTTCAAGCAAAAACAGCTGATTTTCGACAAAATAGATAACACCCCCCATTACGTCATGCTTCAGAAATGTGGAAAATGGTCCGTTTTCAAATGTTTTAATTTTGAACGTCAGTTCACATTTGTAGGTGGATCATCATTGTTAGAGGTAAAATTAGCATGTTTAAAAAGATTTTCATGATTCCAGGGGCCCAAAACACAAGATTTATGGAATGGTTAAAAGTGCATGAAAATGGCCAATTTACTCACTCTGAGTTCTCAAAAAGGGTTTCTTCACCCCGGGAAGTAAATTAAATACCATTTGGAGGCATTTAATGTTCAAGCAAAAACGGCAAATTTTCGACAAAAGAGATAACACCCCCCATTACGTCATGCTTCAGAAACATGGAAAATTGTCAGTTTTCAAATGTTTTTTTTTGAACGTCAGTTCACATTTGTAGGTGGATCATCAGTGTTAGAGCTAAAATTAGCATGTTTAAAGTGATTTTCATGCTTCCAGGGGCCCTAAACACAAGATTTATAGAATGGTTAAAAGTGCATGAAAATGGCAAATTTACTCACTCTGAGTTCTCAAAAAGGGTTTCTTCACCCCGGGAAGTAAATTAAATACCATTTGGAGGCATTTAATGTTCAAGCAAAAACGGCTAATTTTCGACAAAAGAGATAACACCCCCCATTATGTCATGCTTCAGAAACGTGGAAAATTGTCCGTTTTCAAATGTTTTTTTTTAACATCAGTTCACATTTGCTGGTGGATCATCAGTGTTAGAGCGAAAATTAGCATGTTTAAAGTGATTTTCATGCTTCCAGGGGCTCGGGAAGTGAATTAAATACTATTTGGAGGCATTTAATGTTCAAGCAAAAACTGGTGATTTTCGATAAAAGAGATTACACCCCCCCATTATGTCATGCTTCAGAAATGTGGAAAATGGTCCGTTTTCAAATGTTTCATTTTTGAACGTCAGTTCACATTTGCAGGTGGATCATAAGTGTTAGAGCTAAAATGAGCATGTTTAAAGTGATTTTTATGCTTCCAGGGGCCCTAAACACAAGATTTATGGAATGGTTAAAAGTGCATGAAAATGGCCAATTTACTCACTCTGAGTTCTCAAAAAGGGTTTCTTCACCCCGGGAAGTTAATTAAATACCATTTGTAGGCATTTAATGTTCAAGCAAAAACGGCTGATTTTCGACAAAAAAGATAACACCCCCCCATTACGTCATGCTTCAGAAATGTAGAAAAAGGTCCATTTTCAAATGTTTTATTTTTGAACAACAGTTCACATTTGCAGGTGGATCATCAGTGTTAGAGCTAAAATTAGCATGTTTAAAGTGATTTTCATGCTTCCTGGGGTTTGGGAAGTGAATATTTAAATACTATTTGGAGGCATTTAATGTTCAAGCAAAAACGGCTGATTTTCGACAAAAGTGATAACACCCCCCGTTACGTCATGCTTCAGAAATGTGGAAAATGGTCCGTTTTCAAATGTTTTATTTTTGAACGTCAGTTCACATTTGTAGGTGGATCATCAGTGTTAGAGCTAAAATTAGCAAGTTTAAAGTGATTTTCATGCTTCCAGGGGCTCGGGAAGTGAATCAAATACTATTTAGAGGCATTTAATGTTCAAGCAAAAACAGCTGATTTTTGACAAAAGAGATAACTCTCCCCCATTACGTCATGCTTCAGAAATGTGGAAAATGGTCCATTTTCAAATGTTTTATTTTTGAACGTCAGTTCACATTTGTAGGTGGATCATCAGTGTTAGAGCTAAAATTAGCATGTTTAAAGTGATTTTCATGCTTCAATTGGCCCTAAACACAAGATTTATGGAATCGTTAAAAGTGCATGAAAATGGCCTATTTACTCACTCTGAGTTCTCAAAAAGGGTTTCTTCACCCTGGGAAGTTAATTAAATACCATTTGGAGGCATTTAATGTTCAAGCAAAAATGGCAGATTTTCGACAAAAGAGATAACACCCCCCATTACGTCATGCTTCAGAAATGTGGAAAATGGTCCGTTTTCAAATGTTTCATTTTTGAACTTCAGTTCACATTTGTAGGTGGATCATCAGTGTTAGAGCTAAAATTAGCATGTTTAAAGTGATTTTCATGCATCCAGGGGCCCTAAACACAAGATTTATAAAATGGTTAAAAGTTATGTTATGTTATGTTAAGTGTTGCTTATAAAGCGCACTGACACCGGAGCTTCCTGGCGCTGGTAGACAGAACAGAGTGAGGAGAAGGTAGAGGTAACAGAATCTACGTGGGGGTAGGGAAAAGGTAAGTTTTTAGCATTTTCCTAAAGTTGAGAAAAGAGGAAAGGGATTTGATAGAGAGAGGGAGGAGGTTCCAGAGCCTAGGGGCCAGCTGGGAGAACCGGCGTCCGCCGAATCTCTTAGTTTTGCTCCTGGGGATGATCAACAAGTCAAGGTGGGCGGATCGAAGATTACGTGTAGGACAGTAAGGGTGGATGGTAGATTTCAGGAAAACAGGGGAAGGGCAATGAAGTGCCTTGAAGGTAAGACAAGCTACCTTGAAGGCAGCCCTTCGCTCGACCGGGAGCCAATGCAAATTCATAAGCAAAGGTTTAGCTGATTGCCATCTGGGTGTTCCATGGATCAGGCGGGCAGCCTGGTTCTGGACGATTTGGAGGCGTTGAGTCAGGTATTGTGGTAGACCGTGATAGATGGCGTTGGAAAAATCCAGACGGGAAAGTACCAGCGAAATAACAGTTTGGGTGAGTGCTGCCGGGGGAAGAAAGTGGCGGATTTTGCGGATCCTCCGAAGTTGAAACATACAGGAGGAAACCACCGCTCCCACCTGAGCCCTGAGAGAAAGCTCGGTGTCGATGATGACACCTAGACTTTTTACTGTTTTTGCAGGGACGGGGGGGGAGCCAAACTCTGGAGGCCAAAACTGTGGACCCCAGTAGGTGGAGCTGAGTCCAGGAAGTGCATGAAAATGGACAATTTACTCACTCTGAGTTCTCAAAAAGGGTTTCGCCACCCCGGGAAGTAAATTAAATACCATTTGGAGGCATTTAATGTTCAAGCAAAAACGGCTGATTTTCGACAAAAGAGATAACACCCCCCCCATTACGTCATGCTTCAGAAATGTGGAAAATGGTCCATTTTCAAATGTTTTATTTTTGAACGTCAGTTCACATTTGTAGGTGGATCATCAGTGTTAGAGCTAAAATTAGCATGTTTAAAAAGATTTTCATGCTTCCAGGGGCCCAAAACACAAGATTTATAGAATGGTTAAAAGTGCATGAAAATGGCCAATTTACTCACTGAGTTCTCAAAAAGGGTTTCTTCACCCCGGGAAGTAAATTAACACCTTGGCTGCTAGGCGTTTCCCCCCCCCTGTGCTGACTTTTCATTTACTCCATGCTTCATAACGAGCTCAGCTCGTCATCAGCACAGCTCAACTGTGCATCATGACGAGCTGAGCTCGTCATGAGCATCGAAAGGGTTAAATACCATTTGGAGGCATTTAATGTTCAAGCAAAAACGGCTGATTTTCGACAAAAGAGATAACACCCCCCATTACGTCATGCTTCAGAAATGTGGAAAATGGTCCGTTTTCAAATGTTTTTTTTTTAACGTCAGTTCACATTTGCTGGTGGATCATCAGTGTTAGAGCTAAAATTAGCATGTTTAAAGTGATTTTCATGCTTCCAAGGGCTCGGGAAGTGAATTAAATACTATTTAGAGGCATTTAATGTTCAAGCAAAAACAGTTGATTTTTGACAAAAGAGATAACACCCCCCCATTATGTCATGCTTCAGAAATGTGGAAAATGGTCCATTTTCAAATGTTTTATTTTTGAACGTCAGTTCACATTTGTAGGTGGATCATCAGTGTTAGAGGTAAAATTAGCATGTTTAAAAAGATTTTCATGCTTCCAGGGGCCCAAAACACAAGATTTATGGAATGGTTAAAAGTGCATGAAAATGGCCAATTTACTCACTCTGAGTTCTCAAAAAGGGTTTCTTCACCCCGGGAAGTTAATTAAATACCATTTGGAGGCATTTAATGTTCAAGCAAAAACGGCTGATTTTCGACAAAAGAGATAACACCCCCCCATTACGTCATGCTTCAGAAATGTGGAAAATGGTCCGTTTTCAAATGTTTTATTTTTGAACGTCAGTTCACATTTGTAGGTGGATCATCAGTGTTAGAGCTAAAATTAGCATGTTTAAAGTGATTTTCATGCTTCCAGGGGCCCTAAACACAAGATTTTTAGAATGGTTAAAAGTGCATTAAAATGGCCAATTTACTCACTCTGAGATCTCAAAAAGGGTTTCTTCACCCCGGGAAGTAAATTAAATACCATTTGGAGGCCTTTAATGTTCAAGCAAAAACGGCTAATTTTCGACAAAAGAGATAACATCCCCCATTACGTCATGCTTCAGAAACGTGGAAAATTGTCCGTTTTCAAATGTTTTTTTTTTGAACGTCAGTTCACATTTGCTGGTGGATCATCAGTGTTAGAGCGAAAATTTGCATGTTTAAAGTGATTTTCATGCTTCCAGGGGCCCTAAACACAAAATTTATGGAATGGTTAAAAGTGCATGAAAATGGCCAATTTACTCACTCTGAGTTCTCAAAAAGGGTTTCTTCACCCCGGGAAGTTAATTAAATACCATTTGGAGGCATTTAATGTTCAAGTAATAACGGCTGATTTTCGACAAAAGAGATTTCACCCCCCCATTATGTCATGCTTCAGAAATGTGGAAAATGGTCCTTTTTCAAATGTTTTATTTTTGAACGTCAGTTCACATTTGTAGGTGGATTATCAGTGTTAGAGCTAAAATTAGCATGTTTAAAGTGATTTTCATGCTTCCAGAAGCCCTAAACACAAGATTTATGGAATGATTAAAAGTGCCTGAAAATGGCCAATTTACTCACTCTGAGTTCTCAAAAAGGGGTTCTTCACCCCGGGAAGTTAATTAAATACTATTTGGAGGCATTTAATGTTCAAGCAAAAACGGCTGATTTTCGACAAAAGAGATAACACCCCCCATTAAGTCATGCTTCAGAAATGTGGAAAATGGTCAGTTTTCAAATGTTTTATTTTTGAACGTCAGTTCACATTTGTAGGTGGATCATCAGTGTTAGAGCTAAAATTAGCATGTTTAAAGTGATTGTCATGCTTCCAGGGGCTTGGGAAGTGAATTAAATACCATTTAGAGGCATTTAATGTTCAAGCAAAAACAGTTGATTTTTGACAAAAGAGATAACACCCCCCCCATTACGTCATGCTTCAGAAATGTGGAAAATGGTCCGTTTTCAAATGTTTTATTTTTGAACGTCAGTTCACATTTGTAGGTGGATCATCAGTGTTAGAGCTAAAATTAGCATGTTTAAAAAGATTTTCATGCTTCCAGGGGCCCAAAACACAAGATTTATGGAATGGTTAAAAGTGCATGAAAATGGCCAATTTACTCACTCTGAGTTCTCAAAAAGGGTTTCTTCACCCCGGGAAGTTAATTAAATACCATTTGGAGGCATTTAATGTTCAAGCAAAAACGGCTGATTTTCGACAAAAGAGATAACACCCCCCCATTACGTCATGCTTCAGAAATGTGGAAAATGGTCTGTTTTCAAATGTTTTATTTTTGAACGTCAGTTCACATTTGTAGGTGGATCATCAGTGTTAGAGCTAAAATTAGCATGTTTAAAGTGATTTTCATGCTTCCAGGGGCCCTAAACACAAGATTTATAGAATGGTTAAAAGTGCATGAAAATGGCCAATTTACTCACTCTGAGTTCTCAAAAAGGGTTTCTTCACCCCGGGAAGTAAATTAAATACCATTTGGAGGCATTTAATGTTCAAGCAAAAACGGCAGATTTTCGACAAAAGAGATAACACCCCCCATTACGTCATGCTTCAGAAACGTGGAAAATTGTCCGTTTTCAAATGTTTTTTTTTTAACGTCAGTTCACATTTGCTGGTGGATCATCAGTGTTAGAGCAAAAATTAGCATGTTTAAAGTGATTTTCATGCTTCCAGGGGCCCTAAACAAAAAAATTATGGAATGGTTAAAAGAGCATGAAAATGGCCAATTTACTCACTCTGAGTTCTCAAAAAGGGTTTCTTCACCCCGGGAAGTAAATTAAATACCATTTGGAGGCATTTAATGTTCAAGCAAAAACGGCAGATTTTCGACAAAAGAGATAACACCCCCCATTACGTCATGCTTCAGAAACGTGGAAAATTGTCCGTTTTCAAATGTTTTTTTTTTAACATCAGTTCACATTTGCTGGTGGATCATCAGTGTTAGAGCAAAAATTAGCATGTTTAAAGTGATTTTCATGCTTCCAGGGGCCCTAAACAAAAAAATTATGGAATGGTTAAAAGAGCATGAAAATGGCCAATTTACTCACTCTGAGGTCTCAAAAAGGGTTTCTTCACCCCGGGAAGTTGATTAAATACCATTTGGAGGCATTTAATGTTCAAGCAAAAATAGCTGATTTTCGACAAAAGAGATAACACCCCCCCCCCATTACGTCATGCTTCAGAAATGTGGGTAATGGTCCGTTTTCAAATGTTTTATTTTTGAACGTCAGTTCACATTTGTAGGTCGATCATCAGTTTTAGAGCTAAAATAAGCATGTTTAAAGTGATTTTCATGCTTCCAGGGGCTCGGGAAATGAATTAAATACTATGTGGAGGCATTTAATGTTCAAGCAAAAACAGCTGATTTTTGACAAAAGAGATAACACCCCCCATTACGTCATGCTTCAGAAATGTGGAAAATGGTCCGTTTTCAAATGTTTTATTTTTGAATGTCAGTTCACATTTGTAGGTGGATCATCAGTGTTAGAGCTAAAATTAGCATGTTAAAAAAGATTTTCATGCTTCCAGGGGCCCAAAACACAAGATTTATAGAATGGTTAAAAGTGCATGAAAATGGCCAATTTACTCACTGAGTTCTCAAAAAGGGTTTCTTCACCCCGGGAAGTAAATTAACACCTTGGCTGCTAGGCGTTTCCCCCCCCTGTGCTGACTTTTCATTTACTCCATGCTTCATGACGAGCTCAGCTCATCATCAGCACAGCTCAACTGTGCATCATGACGAGCTGAGCTCGTCATGAGCATCGAAAGGGTTAAATACCATTTGGAGGCATTTAATGTTCAAGCAAAAACGGCTGATTTTCGACAAAAGAGATAACACCCCCCATTACGTCATGCTTCAGAAATGTGGAAAATGGTCCGTTTTCAAATGTTTTTTTTTTAACGTCAGTTCACATTTGCTGGTGGATCATCAGTGTTAGAGCTAAAATTAGCATGTTTAAAGTGATTTTCATGCTTCCAAGGGCTCGGGAAGTGAATTAAATACCATTTGGAGGCATTTAATGTTCAAGCAAAAACGGCTGATTTTCGACAAAAGAGATAACACCCCCCCATTACGTCATGCTTCAGAAATGTGGAAAATGGTCCGTTTTCAAATGTTTTATTTTTGAACGTCAGTTCACATTTGTAGGTGGATCATCAGTGTTAGAGCTAAAATTAGCATGTTTAAAGTGATTTTCATGCTTCCAGGGGCCCTAAACACAAGATTTATAGAATGGTTAAAAGTGCATGAAAATGGCCAATTTACTCACTCTGAGTTCTCAAAAAGGGTTTCTTCACCCCAGGAAGTAAATTAAATACCATTTGGAGGCATTTAATGTTCAAGCAAAAACGGCTAATTTTCGACAAAAGAGATAATACCCCCCCATTACGTCATGCTTCAGAAATGTGGAAAATGGTCCGTTTTCAAATGTTTTATTTTTGAACGTCAGTTCACATTTGCAGGTGGATCATCAGTGTTATAGCTAAAATTAGCATGTTTAAAGTGATTTTCATGCTTCCTGGGGCTCCGGAAGTGAATTAAATACTATTTGGAGTCATTTAATGTTCAAGCAAAAACGGCTGATTTTCGACAAAAGAGATAACACCCCCCATTACGTCATGCTTCAGAAATGTGGAAAATGGTCCGTTTTCAAATGTTTTTTTTTTAACGTCAGTTCACATTTGCTGGTGGATCATCAGTGTTAGAGCTAAAATTAGCATGTTTAAAGTGATTTTCATGCTTCCAAGGGCTCGGGAAGTGAATTAAATACTATTTAGAGGCATTTAATGTTCAAGCAAAAACAGTTGATTTTTGACAAAAGAGATAACACCCCCCCATTATGTCATGCTTCAGAAATGTGGAAAATGGTCCATTTTCAAATGTTTTATTTTTGAACGTCAGTTCACATTTGTAGGTGGATTATCAGTGTTAGAGGTAAAATTAGCATGTTTAAAAAGATTTTCATGCTTCCAGGGGCCCTAAACACAAGATTTATGGAATGGTTAAAAGTGCATGAAAATGGCCAATTTACTCACTCTGAGTTCTCAAAAAGGGTTTCTTCACCCCGGGAAGTTAATTAAATACCATTTGGAGGCATTTAATGTTCAAGCAAAAACGGCTGATTTTCGACAAAAGAGATAACACCCCCCCATTACGTCATGCTTCAGAAATGTGGAAAATGGTCCGTTTTCAAATGTTTTATTTTTGAACGTCAGTTCACATTTGTAGGTGGATCATCAGTGTTAGAGCTAAAATTAGCATGTTTAAAGTGATTTTCATGCTTCCAGGGGCCCTAAACACAAGATTTATAGAATGGTTAAAAGTGCATGAAAATGGCCAATTTACTCACTCTGAGTTCTCAAAAAGGGTTTCTTCACCCCAGGAAGTAAATTAAATACCATTTGGAGGCATTTAATGTTCAAGCAAAAACGGCTAATTTTCGACAAAAGAGATAATACCCCCCCATTACGTCATGCTTCAGAAATGTGGAAAATGGTCCGTTTTCAAATGTTTTATTTTTGAACGTCAGTTCACATTTGCAGGTGGATCATCAGTGTTAGAGCTAAAATTAGCATGTTTAAAGTGATTTTCATGCTTCCTGGGGCTCCGGAAGTGAATTAAATACTATTTGGAGTCATTTAATGTTCAAGCAAAAACAGTTGATTTTTGACAAAAGAGATAACACCCCCCCATTACGTCATGCTTCAGAAATTTGGAAAATGGTCCATTTTCAAATGTTTTAATTTTGAACGTCAGTTCACATTTGTAGGTGGATCATCAGTGTGAGAGCTAAAATTAGCATGTTTAAAGTGATTTTCATGCTTCCAGGGGCTCGGGAAGTGAATTAAATACTATTTAGAGGCATTTAATGTTCAAGCAAAAACAGTTGATTTCTGACAAAAGAGATAACACCCCCCCATTATGTCATGCTTCAGAAATGTGGAAAATGGTCCATTTTCAAATGTTTTATTTTTGAACATCAGTTCACAATTGTAGGTGGATCATCATTGTTAGAGGTAAAATTAGCATGTTTAAAAAGATTTTCATGATTCCAGGGGCCCAAAACACAAGATTTATGGAATGGTTAAAAGTGCATGAAAATGGCCAATTTACTCACTCTGAGTTCTCAAAAAGGGTTTCTTCACCCCGGGAAGTAAATTAAATACCATTTGGAGGCATTTAATGTTCAAGCAAAAACGGCAAATTTTCGACAAAAGAGATAACACCCCCCATTACATCATGCTTCAGAAACATGGAAAATTGTCAGTTTTCAAATGTTTTTTTTTGAACGTCAGTTCACATTTGTAGGTGGATCATCAGTGTTAGAGCTAAAATTAGCATGTTTAAAGTGATTTTCATGCTTCCAGGGGCCCTAAACACAAGATTTATAGAATGGTTAAAAGTGCATGAAAATGGCAAATTTACTCACTCTGAGTTCTCAAAAAGGGTTTCTTCACCCCGGGAAGTAAATTAAATACCATTTGGAGGCATTTAATGTTCAAGCAAAAACGGCTAATTTTCGACAAAAGAGATAACACCCCCCATTATGTCATGCTTCAGAAACGTGGAAAATTGTCAGTTTTCAAATGTTTTTTTTTTAACATCAGTTCACATTTGCTGGTGGATCATCAGTGTTAGAGCGAAAATTAGCATGTTTAAAGTGATTTTCATGCTTCCAGGGGCTCGGGAAGTGAATTAAATACTATTTGGAGGCATTTAATGTTCAAGCAAAAACTGGTGATTTTCGATAAAAGAGATTACACCCCCCCATTATGTCATGCTTCAGAAATGTGGAAAATGGTCCGTTTTCAAATGTTTCATTTTTGAACGTCAGTTCACATTTGCAGGTGGATCATAAGTGTTAGAGCTAAAATGAGCATGTTTAAAGTGATTTTTATGCTTCCAGGGGCCCTAAACACAAGATTTATGGAATGGTTAAAAGTGCATGAAAATGGCCAATTTACTCACTCTGAGTTCTCAAAAAGGGTTTCTTCACCCCGGGAAGTTAATTAAATACCATTTGTAGGCATTTAATGTTCAAGCAAAAACGGCTGATTTTCGACAAAAAAGATAACACCCCCCCATTACGTCATGCTTCAGAAATGTAGAAAAAGGTCCATTTTCAAATGTTTTATTTTTGAACAACAGTTCACATTTGCAGGTGGATCATCAGTGTTAGAGCTAAAATTAGCATGTTTAAAGTGATTTTCATGCTTCCTGGGGTTTGGGAAGTGAATAATTAAATACTATTTGGAGGCATTTAATGTTCAAGCAAAAACGGCTGATTTTCGACAAAAGTGATAACACCCCCCGTTACGTCATGCTTCAGAAATGTGGAAAATGGTCCGTTTTCAAATGTTTTATTTTTGAACGTCAGTTCACATTTGTAGGTGGATCATCAGTGTTAGAGCTAAAATTAGCAAGTTTAAAGTGATTTTCATGCTTCCAGGGGCTCGGGAAGTGAATCAAATACTATTTAGATTCATTTAATGTTCAAGCAAAAACAGCTGATTTTTGACAAAAGAGATAACTCTCCCCCATTACGTCATGCTTCAGAAATGTGGAAAATGGTCCATTTTCAAATGTTTTATTTTTGAACGTCAGTTCACATTTGTAGGTGGATCATCAGTGTTAGAGCTAAAATTAGCATGTTTAAAGTGATTTTCATGCTTCAATTGGCCCTAAACACAAGATTTATGGAATCGTTAAAAGTGCATGAAAATGGCCTATTTACTCACTCTGAGTTCTCAAAAAGGGTTTCTTCACCCTGGGAAGTTAATTAAATACCATTTGGAGGCATTTAATGTTCAAGCAAAAATGGCTGATTTTCGACAAAAGAGATAACACCCCCCATTACGTCATGCTTCAGAAATGTGGAAAATGGTCCGTTTTCAAATGTTTCATTTTTGAACTTCAGTTCACATTTGTAGGTGGATCATCAGTGTTAGAGCTAAAATTAGCATGTTTAAAGTGATTTTCATGCTTCCAGGGGCCCTAAACACAAGATTTATAAAATGGTTAAAAGTTATGTTATGTTATGTTAAGTGTTGCTTATAAAGCGCACTGACACCGGAGCTTCCTGGCGCTGGTAGACAGAACAGAGTGAGGAGAAGGTAGAGGTAACAGAATCTACGTGGGGGTAGGGAAAAGGTAAGTTTTTAGCATTTTCCTAAAGTTGAGAAAAGAGGAAAGGGATTTGATAGAGAGAGGGAGGAGGTTCCAGAGCCTAGGGGCCAGCTGGGAGAACCGGCGTCCGCCGAATCTCTTAGTTTTGCTCCTGGGGATGATCAACAAGTCAAGGTGGGCGGATCGAAGATTACGTGTAGGACAGTAAGGGTGGATGGTAGATTTCAGGAAAACAGGGGAAGGGCAATGAAGTGCCTTGAAGGTAAGACAAGCTACCTTGAAGGCAGCCCTTCGCTCGACCGGGAGCCAATGCAAATTCATAAGCAAAGGTTTAGCTGATTGCCATCTGGGTGTTCCATGGATCAGGCGGGCAGCCTGGTTCTGGACGATTTGGAGGCGTTGAATCAGGTATTGTGGTAGACCGTGATAGATGGCGTTGGAAAAATCCAGACGGGAAAGTACCAGCGAAATAACAGTTTGGGTGAGTGCTGCCGGGGAAAGAAAGTGGCGGATTTTGCGGATCCTCCGAAGTTGAAACATACAGGAGGAAACCACCGCTCCCACCTGAACCCTGAGAGAAAGCTCGGTGTCGATGATGACACCTAGACTTTTTACTGTTTTTGCAGGGACGGGGGGGGAGCCAAACTCTGGAGGCCAGAACTGTGGACCCCAGTAGGTGGAGCTGAGTCCAGGAAGTGCATGAAAATGGCCAATTTACTCACTCTGAGTTCTCAAAAAGGGTTTCGCCACCCCGGGAAGTAAATTAAATACCATTTGGAGGCATTTAATGTTCAAGCAAAAACGGCTGATTTTCGACAAAAGAGATAACACCCCCCCATTACGTCATGCTTCAGAAATGTGGAAAATGGTCCGTTTTCAAATGTTTTAATTTTGAACGTCAGTTCACATTTGTAGGTGGATCATCAGTGTTAGAGCTAAAATTAGCATGTTTAAAGTGATTTTCATGCTTCGAGGGGCTCGGGAAGTGAATTAAATACCATTTGGAGGCATTTAATGTTCAAGCAAAAACGGCTGATTTTCGACAAAATAGATAACACCCCCCATTACGTCATGCTTCAGAAATGTGGAAAATGGTCCGTTTTCAAATGTTTTAATTTTGAACGTCAGTTCACATTTGTAGGTGGATCATCAGTGTTAGAGCTAAAATTAGCATGTTTAAAGTGATTTTCATGCTTCCAGGGCCCCTAAACACTAGATTTGTGGAATGGTTAAAAGTGCATGAAAATGGCCAATTTACTCACTCTGAGTTCTCAAAAAGGGTGTCTTCACCCCAGGAAGTTAATTAAATACGATTTGGAGGCATTTAATGATCAAGCAAAAACGGCTGATTTTCGACAAAAGAGATAACACCCCCCCATTACGTCATGCTTCAGAAATGTGGAAAATGGTCCGTTTTCAAATGTTTTATTTTTGAACGTCAGTTCACATTTGTAGGTGGATCATCAGTGTTAGAGCTAAAATTAGCATGTTTAAAGTGATTTTCATGCTTCGAGGGGCTCGGGAAGTGAATTAAATACCATTTGGAGGCATTTAATGTTCAAGCAAAAACGGCTGATTTTCGACAAAATAGATAACACCCCCCATTACGTCATGCTTCAGAAATGTGGAAAATGGTCCGTTTTCAAATGTTTTAATTTTGAACGTCAGTTCACATTTGTAGGTGGATCATCAGTGTTAGAGCTAAAATTAGCATGTTTAAAGTTATTTTCATGCTTCCAAGGGCTCGGGAAGTGAATTAAATACTATTTAGAGGCATTTAATGTTCAAGCAAAAACAGTTGATTTTTGACAAAAGAGATAACACCCCCATTACATCATGCTTCAGAAATGTGGAAAATGGTCCATTTTCAAATGTTTTATTTTTGAACGTCAGTTCACATTTGTAGGTGGATCATCAGTGTTAGAGCTAAAATTAGCATGTTTAAAAAGATTTTCATGCTTCCAGGGTCCCAAAACACAAGATTTATGGAATGGTTAAAAGTGCATGAAAATGGCCAATATACTCACTCTGAGTTCTCAAAAAGGGGTTCTTCAGCCCGGGAAGTTTATTAAATACCATTTGGAGGCATTTAATGTTCAAGCAGAAACGGCTGATTTTCGACAAAAGAGATAACACCCCCCATTACGTCATGCTTTAGAAATGTGGAAAATGGTCCGTTTTCAAACGTTTTATTTTTGAACGTCAGTTCACATTTGTTGGTGGATAATCAGTGTTAGAGCTAAAATTAGCATGTTTAAAGTGATTTTCATGCTTCCAGGGGCCCTAAACACAAGATTTATAGAATGGTTAAAAGTGCATGAAAATGGCCAATTTACTCACTCTGAGTTCTCAAAAAGGGTTTCTACACCCCGGGAAGTAAATTTAATACCATTTGGAGGCATTTAATGTTCAAGCAAAAATGGCTGATTTTCGACAAAAGACATAACACCCCCCCATTACGTCATGCTTCAGAAATGTGGAAAATGGTCCATTTTCAAATGTTTTATTTTTGAACGTCAGTTCACATTTGTAGGTGGATCATCAGTGTTAGAACTAAAATTAGCATGTTTAAAGTAATTTTCATGCTTCCAGGGGCTCGGGAAGTGAATTAAATACTATTTAGAGGCATTTATTGTTCAAGCAAAAACAGCTGATTTTTGACAAAAGAGATAACACTACCCCATTACATCATGCTTCAGAAATTTGGAAAATGGTCCGTTTTCAAATGTTTTATTTTTGAACGTCAGTTCACATTTGTAGGTGGATCATCAGTGTGAGAGCTAAAATTAGCATGTTTAAAGTGATTTTCATGCTTCCAGGGGCCCTAAACACAAGATTTATGGAATGGTTAAAAGTGCATGAAAATGGCCAATTTACTCACTCTGAGTTCTCAAAAAGGGTTTCTTCACCCCGGGAAGTTAATTTAATACCATTTGGAGGCATTTAATGTTCAAGCAAAAACGGCTGATTTTCGACAAAAGAGATTTCACCCCCCCCCATTATGTCATGCTTCAGAAATGTGGAAAATGGTCCGTTTTCAAATGTTTTATTTTTGAACGTCAGTTCACATTTGTAGGTGGATCATCAGTGTGAGAGCTAAAATTAGCATGTTTAAAGTGATTTTCATGCTTCCAGGGGCCCTAAACACAAGATTTATAGAATGGTTAAAAGTGCATGATAATGGCCAATTTACTCACTCTGAGTTCTCAAAAAGGGTTTCTTCACCCCGGGAAGTAAATTAAATACCATTTGGAGGAATTTAATGTTCAAGCAAAAACGGCTGATTTTTGACAAAAGAGATAACACCCCCCATTACGTCATGCTTCAGAAATGTGGAAAATGGTCAGTTTTCAAATGTTTTATTTTTGAACGTCAGTTCACATTTTTAGGTGGATCATCAGTGTTAGAGCTAAAATTAGCATGTTTAAAGTGATTTTCATGCTTCCAGGGGCCCTAAACACAAGAATTATGGAATGGTTAAAAGAGCATGAAAATGGCCAATTTACTCACTCTGAGGTCTAAAAAAGGGTTTCTTCACCCCGGGAAGTTAATTAAATACCATTTGGAGGCATTTAATGTTCAAGCAAAAACGGCTGATTTTCGTCAAAAGAGATAACACCCCCCCATTACGTCATGCTTCAGAAATGGGGGAAATGGTCTGTTTTCAAATGTTTTATTTTTGAACGTCAGTTCACATTTGTAGGTGGATCATCAGTGTGAGAGCTAAAATTAGCATGTTTAAAGTGATTTTAATGCTTCCAGGGGCCCTAAACACAAGATTTATGGAATGGTTAAAAGTGCATGAAAATGGCCAATTTACTCACTCTGAGTTCTCAAAAGGGGTTTCTTCACCCCGGGAAGTTAATTTAATACCATTTGGAGGCATTTAATGTTCAAGCAAAAACGGCAGATTTTTGACCAAAGAGATAACACCCCCCATTACGTCATGCTTCAGAAATGTGGAAAATGGTCAGTTTTCAAATGTTTTATTTTTGAACGTTAGTTCACATTTGTAGGTGGATCATCAGTGTTGGAGCTAAAATTAGCATGTTTAAAGTGATTTTCATGCTTCCAGGGGCCCTAAACAAAAAAATTATGGAATGGTTAAAAGAGCATGAAAATGGCCAATTTACTCACTCTGAGGTCTCAAAAAGGATTTCTTCACCCCGGGAAGTTGATTAAATACCATTTGGAGGCATTTAATGTTCAAGCAAAAATAGCTGATTTTCGACAAAAGAGATAACACCCCCCCCCCATTACGTCATGCTTCAGAAATGTGGGTAATGGTCCGTTTTCAAATGTTTTATTTTTGAACGTCAGTTCACATTTGTAGGTCGATCATCAGTTTTAGAGCTAAAATAAGCATGTTTAAAGTGATTTTCATACTTCCAGGGGCTCGGGAAATGAATTAAATACTATGTGGAGGCATTTAATGTTCAAGCAAAAACAGCTGATTTTTGACAAAATAGATAACACCCCCCCCCCATTACGTCATGCTTCAGAAATGTGGGTAATGGTCCGTTTTCAAATGTTTTATTTTTGAACGTCAGTTCACATTTGTAGGTCGATCATCAGTTTTAGAGCTAAAATAAGCATGTTTAAAGTGATTTTCATGCTTCCAGGGGCTCGGGAAATGAATTAAATACTATGTGGAGGCATTTAATGTTCAAGCAAAAACAGCTGATTTTTGACAAAATAGATAACACCCCCCCATTACGTCATGCTTCAGAAATGTGGAAAATGGTCCATTTTCAAATGTTTTATTTTTGAACGTCAGTTCACATTTGTAGGTGGATCATCAGTGTTAGAGATAAAATTAGCATGTTTAAAGTGATTTTCATGCTTCCAAGGGCCCTAAACACAAGATTTATGGAATGGTTAAAAGTGCATGAAAATGACCAATTTACTCACTCTGAGTTCTCAAAAAGGGTTTCTTCACCCCAGGAAGTTAATTAAATACCATTTGGAGGCATTTAATGTTCAAGCAATAACGGCTGATTTTCGACAAAAGAGATTTCACCCCCCCCATTATGTCATGCTTCAGAAATGTGGAAAATGGTCCGTTTTCAAATGTTTTATTTTTGAACGTCAGTTCACATTTGTAGGTGGATCATCAGTGTTAGAGCTAAAATTAGCATGTTTAAAGTGATTTTCATGCTTCCAGGGGCCCTAAACACAAGATTTATGGAATGGTTAAAAGTGCCTGAAAATGGCCAATTTACTCACTCTGAGTTCTCAAAAAGGGGTTCTTCACCCCGGGAAGTTAATTAAATACCATTTGGAGGCATTTAATGTTCAAGCAAAAATGGCTGATTTTCAACAAAAGAGATAACACCCCCCATTACGTCATGCTTCAGAAATGTGGAAAATGGTCAGTTTTCAAATGTTTTATTTTTGAACGTCAGTTCACATTTGTAGGTGGATCATCAGTGTTAGAGCTAAAATTAGCATGTTTAAAGTGATTTTCATGCTTCCAGGGGCTCGGGAAGTGAATTGAATACCATTTAGAGGCATTTAATGTTCAAGCAAAAACAGTTGATTTTTGACAAAAGAGATAACACCCCCCCATTACGTCATGCTTCAGAAATGTGGAAAATGGTCCGTTTTCAAATGTTTTATTTTTGAATGTCAGTTCACATTTGTAGGTGGATCATCAGTGTTAGAGCTAAAATTAGCATGTTAAAAAAGATTTTCATGCTTCCAGGGGCCCAAAACACAAGATTTATAGAATGGTTAAAAGTGCATGAAAATGGCCAATTTACTCACTGAGTTCTCAAAAAGGGTTTCTTCACCCCGGGAAGTAAATTAACACCTTGGCTGCTAGGCGTTTCCCCCCCTGTGCTGACTTTTCATTTACTCCATGCTTCATGACGAGCTCAGCTCGTCATCAGCACAGCTCAACTGTGCATCATGACGAGCTGAGCTCGTCATGAGCATCGAAAGGGTTAAATACCATTTGGAGGCATTTAATGTTCAAGCAAAAACGGCTGATTTTCGACAAAAGAGATAACACCCCCCATTACGTCATGCTTCAGAAATGTGGAAAATGGTCCGTTTTCAAATGTTTTTTTTTTAACGTCAGTTCACATTTGCTGGTGGATCATCAGTGTTAGAGCTAAAATTAGCATGTTTAAAGTGATTTTCATGCTTCCAAGGGCTCGGGAAGTGAATTAAATACTATTTAGAGGCATTTAATGTTCAAGCAAAAACAGTTGATTTTTGACAAAAGAGATAACACCCCCCCATTATGTCATGCTTCAGAAATGTGGAAAATGGTCCATTTTCAAATGTTTTATTTTTGAACGTCAGTTCACATTTGTAGGTGGATCATCAGTGTTAGAGGTAAAATTAGCATGTTTAAAAAGATTTTCATGCTTCCAGGGGCCCTAAACACAAGATTTATGGAATGGTTAAAAGTGCATGAAAATGGCCAATTTACTCACTCTGAGTTCTCAAAAAGGGTTTCTTCACCCCGGGAAGTTAATTAAATACCATTTGGAGGCATTTAATGTTCAAGCAAAAACGGCTGATTTTCGACAAAAGAGATAACACCCCCCCATTACGTCATGCTTCAGAAATGTGGAAAATGGTCCGTTTTCAAATGTTTTATTTTTGAACGTCAGTTCACATTTGTAGGTGGATCATCAGTGTTAGAGCTAAAATTAGCATGTTTAAAGTGATTTTCATGCTTCCAGGGGCCCTAAACACAAGATTTATAGAATGGTTAAAAGTGCATGAAAATGGCCAATTTACTCACTCTGAGTTCTCAAAAAGGGTTTCTTCACCCCAGGAAGTAAATTAAATACCATTTGGAGGCATTTAATGTTCAAGCAAAAACGGCTAATTTTCGACAAAAGAGATAATACCCCCCCATTACGTCATGCTTCAGAAATGTGGAAAATGGTCCGTTTTCAAATGTTTTATTTTTGAACGTCAGTTCACATTTGCAGGTGGATCATCAGTGTTAGAGCTAAAATTAGCATGTTTAAAGTGATTTTCATGCTTCCTGGGGCTCCGGAAGTGAATTAAATACTATTTGGAGTCATTTAATGTTCAAGCAAAAACAGTTGATTTTTGACAAAAGAGATAACACCCCCCCATTACGTCATGCTTCAGAAATTTGGAAAATGGTCCATTTTCAAATGTTTTAATTTTGAACGTCAGTTCACATTTGTAGGTGGATCATCAGTGTGAGAGCTAAAATTAGCATGTTTAAAGTGATTTTCATGCTTCCAGGGGCTCGGGAAGTGAATTAAATACTATTTAGAGGCATTTAATGTTCAAGCAAAAACAGTTGATTTCTGACAAAAGAGATAACACCCCCCCATTATGTCATGCTTCAGAAATGTGGAAAATGGTCCATTTTCAAATGTTTTATTTTTGAACATCAGTTCACATTTGTAGGTGGATCATCATTGTTAGAGGTAAAATTAGCATGTTTAAAAAGATTTTCATGATTCCAGGGGCCCAAAACACAAGATTTATGGAATGGTTAAAAGTGCATGAAAATGGCCAATTTACTCACTCTGAGTTCTCAAAAAGGGTTTCTTCACCCCGGGAAGTAAATTAAATACCATTTGGAGGCATTTAATGTTCAAGCAAAAACGGCAAATTTTCGACAAAAGAGATAACACCCCCCATTACGTCATGCTTCAGAAACATGGAAAATTGTCCGTTTTCAAATGTTTTTTTTTGAACGTCAGTTCACATTTGTAGGTGGATCATCAGTGTTAGAGCTAAAATTAGCATGTTTAAAGTGATTTTCATGCTTCCAGGGGCCCTAAACACAAGATTTATAGAATGGTTAAAAGTGCATGAAAATGGCAAATTTACTCAATCTGAGTTCTCAAAAAGGGTTTCTTCACCCCGGGAAGTAAATTAAATACCATTTGGAGGCATTTAATGTTCAAGCAAAAACGGCTAATTTTCGACAAAAGAGATAACACCCCCCATTATGTCATGCTTCAGAAACGTGGAAAATTGTCCGTTTTCAAATGTTTTTTTTTTTAACATCAGTTCACATTTGCTGGTGGATCATCAGTGTTAGAGCGAAAATTAGCATGTTTAAAGTGATTTTCATGCTTCCAGGGGCTCGGGAAGTGAATTAAATACTATTTGGAGGCATTTAATGTTCAAGCAAAAACGGCTGATTTTCGACAAAAAAGATAACACCCCCCCCCATTACGTCATGCTTCAGAAATGTGGAAAATGGTCCGTTTTCAAATGTTTTATTTTTGAACGTCAGTTCACATTTGTAGGTGGATCATCAGTGTTAGAGCTAAAATTAGCATGTTTAAAGTGACTTTCATGCTTCCAGGGGCCCTAAACACAAGATTTATGGAATGGTTAAACGTGCATGAAAATGGCCAATTTACTCACTCTGAGTTCTCAAAAAGGGTTTCTTCACCCCGGGAAGTTAATTAAATACCATTTGTAGGCATTTAATGTTCAAGCAAAAACGGCTGATTTTCGACAAAAAAGATAACACCCCCTCATTACGTCATGCTTCAGAAATGTAGAAAAAGGTCCATTTTCAAATGTTTTATTTTTGAACGTCAGTTCACATTTGCAGGTGGATCATCAGTGTTAGAGCTAAAATTAGCATGTTTAAAGTGATTTTCATGCTTCCTGGGGTTTGGGAAGTGAATAATTAAATACTATTTGGAGGCATTTAATGTTCAAGCAAAAACGGCTGATTTTCGACAAAAGTGATAACACCCCCCGTTACGTCATGCTTCAGAAATGTGGAAAATGGTCCGTTTTCAAATGTTTTATTTTTGAACGTCAGTTCACATTTGCAGGTGGATCATCAGTGTTAGAGCTAAAATGAGCAAGTTTAAAGTGATTTTCATGCTTCCAGGGGCTCGGGAAGTGAATCAAATACTATTTAGAGGCATTTAATGTTCAAGCAAAAACAGCTGATTTTTGACAAAAGAGATAACTCTCCCCCATTACGTCATGCTTCAGAAATGTGGAAAATGGTCCATTTTCAAATGTTTTATTTTTGAACGTCAGTTCACATTTGTAGGTGGATCATCAGTGTTAGAGCTAAAATTAGCATGTTTAAAGTGATTTTCATGCTTCAATTGGCCCTAAACACAAGATTTATGGAATCGTTAAAAGTGCATGAACATGGCCTATTTACTCACTCTGAGTTCTCAAAAAGGGTTTCTTCACCCTGGGAAGTTAATTAAATACCATTTGGAGGCATTTAATGTTCAAGCAAAAACGGCTGATTTTCGACAAAAGAGATAACACCCCCCATTACGTCATGCTTCAGAAATGTGGAAAATGGTCCGTTTTCAAATGTTTCATTTTTGAACTTCAGTTCACATTTGTAGGTGGATCATCAGTGTTAGAGCTAAAATTAGCATGTTTAAAGTGATTTTCATGCTTCCAGGGGCCCTAAACACAAGATTTATAAAATGGTTAAAAGTTATGTTATGTTATGTTAAGTGTTGCTTATAAAGCGCACTGACACCGGAGCTTCCTGGCGCTGGTAGACAGAACAGAGTGAGGAGAAGGTAGAGGTAACAGAATCTACGTGGGGGTAGGGAAAAGGTAAGTTTTTAGCATTTTCCTAAAGTTGAGAAAAGAGGAAAGGGATTTGATAGAGAGAGGGAGGAGGTTCCAGAGCCTAGGGGCCAGCTGGGAGAACCGGCGTCCGCCGAATCTCTTAGTTTTGCTCCTGGGGATGATCAACAAGTCAAGGTGGGCGGATCGAAGATTACGTGTAGGACAGTACGGGTGGATGGTAGATTTCAGGAAAACAGGGGAAGGGCAATGAAGTGCCTTGAAGGTAAGACAAGCTACCTTGAAGGCAGCCCTTCGCTCGACCGGGAGCCAATGCAAATTCATAAGCAAAGGTTTAGCTGATTGCCATCTGGGTGTTCCATGGATCAGGCGGGCAGCCTGGTTCTGGACGATTTGGAGGCGTTGAGTCAGGTATTGTGGTAGACCGTGATAGATGGCGTTGGAAAAATCCAGACGGGAAAGTACCAGCGAAATAACAGTTTGGGTGAGTGCTGCCGGGGAAAGAAAGTGGCGGATTTTGCGGATCCTCCGAAGTTGAAACATACAGGAGGAAACCACCGCTCCCACCTGAACCCTGAGAGAAAGCTCGGTGTCGATGATGACACCTAGACTTTTTACTGTTTTTGCAGGGACAGGGGGGGAGCCAAACTCTGGAGGCCAGAACTGTGGACCCCAGTAGGTGGAGCTGAGTCCAGGAAGTGCATGAAAATGGCCAATTTACTCACTCTGAGTTCTCAAAAAGGGTTTCGCCACCCCGGGAAGTAAATTAAATACCATTTGGAGGCATTTAATGTTCAAGCAAAAACGGCTGATTTTCGACAAAAGAGATAACACCCCCCCATTACGTCATGCTTCAGAAATGTGGAAAATGGTCCGTTTTCAAATGTTTTAATTTTGAACGTCAGTTCACATTTGTAGGTGGATCATCAGTGTTAGAGCTAAAATTAGCATGTTTAAAGTGATTTTCATGCTTCGAGGGGCTCGGGAAGTGAATTAAATACCATTTGGAGGCATTTAATGTTCAAGCAAAAACGGCTGATTTTCGACAAAATAGATAACACTCCCCATTACGTCATGCTTCAGAAATGAGGAAAATGGTCCGTTTTCAAATGTTTTAATTTTGAACGTCAGTTCACATTTGTAGGTGGATCATCAGTGTTAGAGCTAAAATTAGCATGTTTAAAGTGATTTCCATGCTTCCAGGGCCCCTAAACACTAGATTTGTGGAATGGTTAAAAGTGCATGAAAATGGCCAATTTACTCACTCTGAGTTCTCAAAAAGGGTGTCTTCACCCCAGGAAGTTAATTAAATACGATTTGGAGGCATTTAATGATCAAGCAAAAACGGCTGATTTTCGACAAAAGAGATAACACCCCCCCATTACGTCATGCTTCAGAAATGTGGAAAATGGTCCGTTTTCAAATGTTTTATTTTTGAACGTCAGTTCACATTTGTAGGTGGATCATCAGTGTTAGAGCTAAAATTAGCATGTTTAAAGTGATTTTCATGCTTCGAGGGGCTCGGGAAGTGAATTAAATACCATTTGGAGGCATTTAATGTTCAAGCAAAAACGGCTGATTTTCGACAAAATAGATAACACCCCCCATTACGTCATGCTTCAGAAATGTGGAAAATGGTCCGTTTTCAAATGTTTTAATTTTGAACGTCAGTTCACATTTGTAGGTGGATCATCAGTGTTAGAGCTAAAATTAGCATGTTTAAAGTTATTTTCATGCTTCCAAGGGCTCGGGAAGTGAATTAAATACTATTTAGAGGCATTTAATGTTCAAGCAAAAACAGTTGATTTTTGACAAAAGAGATAACACCCCCCATTACATCATGCTTCAGAAATGTGGAAAATGGTCCATTTTCAAATGTTTTATTTTTGAACGTCAGTTCACATTTGTAGGTGGATCATGAGTGTTAGAGCTAAAATTAGCATGTTTAAAAAGATTTTCATGCTTCCAGGGTCCCAAAACACAAGATTTATGGAATGGTTAAAAGTGCATGAAAATGGCCAATATACTCACTCTGAGTTCTCAAAAAGGGGTTCTTCAGCCCGGGAAGTTTATTAAATACCATTTGGAGGCATTTAATGTTCAAGCAAAAACGGCTGATTTTCGACAAAAGAGATAACACCCCCCATTACGTCATGCTTTAGAAATGTGGAAAATGGTCCGTTTTCAAACGTTTTATTTTTGAACGTCAGTTCACATTTGTTGGTGGATAATCAGTGTTAGAGCTAAAATTAGCATGTTTAAAGTGATTTTCATGCTTCCAGGGGCCCTAAACACAAGATTTATAGAATGGTTAAAAGTGCATGAAAATGGCCAATTTACTCACTCTGAGTTCTCAAAAAGGGTTTCTACACCCCGGGAAGTAAATTTAATACCATTTGGAGGCATTTAATGTTCAAGCAAAAACGGCTGATTTTCGACAAAAGAGATAACACCCCCCATTACGTCATGCTTCAGAAATGTGGAAAATGGTCCGTTTTCAAATGTTTTTTTTTAACGTCAGTTCACATTTGCTGGTGCATCATCAGTGTTAGAGCTAAAATTAGCATGTTTAAAGTGATGTTCATGCTTCCAAGGGCTCGGGAAGTGAATTAAATACTATTTAGAGGCATTTAATGTTCAAGCAAAAACGGCTGATTTTCGATGAAAGAGATTACACCCCCCATTACGTCATGCTTCAGAAATGTGGAAAATGGTCCGTTTTCAAATGTTTTATTTTTGAACGTCAGTTCACATTTGTAGGTGGATCATCAGTGTTAGAGCTAAAATTAGCATGTTTAAAGTGATTTTCATGCTTCCAGGGCCCCTAAACATAAGATTTATGGAATGGTTAAAAGTGCATGAAAATGGCCAATTTACTCACTCTGAGTTCTCAAAAAGGGTTTCTTCACCCCGGGAAGTTAATTAAATAGCATTTGGAGGCATTTAATGTTCAAGCAAAAACTGCTGATTTTCGACAAAAGACATAACACCCCCCCATTACGTCATGCTTCAGAAATGTGGAAAATGGTCCATTTTCAAATGTTTTATTTTTGAACGTCAGTTCACATTTGTAGGTGGATCATCAGTGTTAGAACTAAAATTAGCATGTTTAAAGTAATTTTCATGCTTCCAGGGGCTCGGGAAGTGAATTAAATACTATTTAGAGGCATTTATTGTTCAAGCAAAAACAGCTGATTTTTGACAAAAGAGATAACACTACCCCATTACGTCATGCTTCAGAAATGTGGAAAATGGTCCGTTTTCAAATGTTTTATTTTTGAACGTCAGTTCACATTTGTAGGTGGATCATCAGTGTGAGAGCTAAAATTAGCATGTTTAAAGTGATTTTCATGCTTCCAGGGGCCCTAAACACAAGATTTATGGAATGGTTAAAAGTGCATGAAAATGGCCAATTTACTCACTCTGAGTTCTCAAAAAGGGTTTCTTCACCCCGGGAAGTTAATTTAATACCATTTGGAGGCATTTAATGTTCAAGCAAAAACGGCTGATTTTCGACAAAAGAGATTTCACCCCCCCCCCATTATGTCATGCTTCAGAAATGCGGAAAATGGTCCGTTTTCAAATGTTTTAATTTTGAACGTCAGTTCACATTTGTAGGTGGATCATCAGTGTTAGAGCTAAAATTAGCATGTTTAAAGTGATTTTCATGCTTCCAGGGGCCCTAAACACAAGATTTATAGAATGGTTAAAAGTGCATGATAATGGCCAATTTACTCACTCTGAGTTCTCAAAAAGGGTTTCTTCACCCCGGGAAGTAAATTAAATACCATTTGGCGGAATTTAATGTTCAAGCAAAAACGGCTGATTTTTGACAAAAGAGATAACACCCCCCATTACGTCATGCTTCAGAAATGTGGAAAATGGTCAGTTTTCAAATGTTTTATTTTTGAACGTCAGTTCACATTTTTAGGTGGATCATCAGTGTTAGAGCTAAAATTAGCATGTTTAAAGTGATTTTCATGCTTCCAGGGGCCCTAAACACAAGAATTATGGAATGGTTAAAAGAGCATGAAAATGGCCAATTTACTCACTCTGAGGTCTAAAAAAGGGTTTCTTCACCCCGGGAAGTTAATTAAATACCATTTGGAGGCATTTAATGTTCAAGCAAAAACGGCTGATTTTCGTCAAAAGAGATAACACCCCCCCATTACGTCATGCTTCAGAAATGTGGAAAATGGTCCGTTTTCAAATGTTTTATTTTTGAACGTCAGTTCACATTTGCAGGTGGATCATCAGTGTTAGAGCTAAAATTAGCATGTTTAAAGTGATTTTCATGCTTCCAGGGGCCCTAAACACAAGATTTATGGAATGGTTAAAAGTGCATGAAAATGGCCAATTTACTCACTCTGAGTTCTCAAAAAGGGTTTCTTCACCCCAGGAAGTAAATTAAATACCATTTGGAGGCATTTAATGTTCAAGCAAAAACGGCTAATTTTCGACAAAAGAGATAATACCCCCCCATTACGTCATGCTTCAGAAATGTGGAAAATGGTCCGTTTTCAAATGTTTTATTTTTGAACGTCAGTTCACATTTGCAGGTGGATCATCAGTGTTAGAGCTAAAATTGGCATGTTTAAAGTGATTTTCATGCTTCCTGGGGCTCCGGAAGTGAATTAAATACTATTTGGAGTCATTTAATGTTCAAGCAAAAACGGCTGATTTTCGACAAAAAAGATAACACCCCCCCCCATTACGTCATGCTTCAGAAATGTGGAAAATGGTCCGTTTTCAAATGTTTTATTTTTGAACGTCAGTTCACATTTGTAGGTGGATCATCAGTGTTAGAGCTAAAATTAGCATGTTTAAAGTGACTTTCATGCTTCCAGGGGCCCTAAACACAAGATTTATGGAATGGTTAAACGTGCATGAAAATGGCCAATTTACTCACTCTGAGTTCTCAAAAAGGGTTTCTTCACCCCGGGAAGTTAATTAAATACCATTTGGAGGCATTTAATGTTCAAGCAAAAACTGCTGATTTTCGACAAAAGACATAACACCCCCCCATTACGTCATGCTTCAGAAATGTGGAAAATGGTCCATTTTCAAATGTTTTATTTTTGAACGTCAGTTC
This sequence comes from Lissotriton vulgaris, assembly GCF_964263255.1. NCBI lineage: Eukaryota > Metazoa > Chordata > Amphibia > Caudata > Salamandridae > Lissotriton > Lissotriton vulgaris. The sequence goes on from NC_141696.1 coordinate 487,756,627, forward strand.
ACATTTGTAGGTGGATCATCAGTGTTAGAACTAAAATTAGCATGTTTAAAGTAATTTTCATGCTTCCAGGGGCTCGGGAAGTGAATTAAATACTATTTAGAGGCATTTATTGTTCAAGCAAAAACAGCTGATTTTTGACAAAAGAGATAACACTACCCCATTACGTCATGCTTCAGAAATGTGGAAAATGGTCCGTTTTCAAATGTTTTATTTTTGAACGTCAGTTCACATTTGTAGGTGGATCATCAGTGTGAGAGCTAAAATTAGCATGTTTAAAGTGATTTTCATGCTTCCAGGGGCCCTAAACACAAGATTTATGGAATGGTTAAAAGTGCATGAAAATGGCCAATTTACTCACTCTGAGTTCTCAAAAAGGGTTTCTTCACCCCGGGAAGTTAATTTAATACCATTTGGAGGCATTTAATGTTCAAGCAAAAACGGCTGATTTTCGACAAAAGAGATAACACCCCCCATTAAGTCATGCTTCAGAAATGCGGAAAATGGTCAGTTTTCAAATGTTTTATTTTTGAACGTCAGTTCACATTTGTAGGTGGATCATCAGTGTTAGAGCTAAAATTAGCATGTTTAAAGTGATTTTCATGCTTCCAGGGGCTCGGGAAGTGAATTAAATACTATTTAGAGGCATTTATTGTTCAAGCAAAAACAGCTGATTTTTGACAAAAGAGATAACACCCCCCCATTACGTCATGCTTCAGAAATGTGGAAAATGGTCCGTTTTCAAATGTTTTATTTTTGAATGTCAGTTCACATTTGTAGGTGGATCATCAGTGTTAGAGCTAAAATTAGCATGTTAAAAAAGATTTTCATGCTTCCAGGGGCCCAAAACACAAGATTTATAGAATGGTTAAAAGTGCATGAAAATGGCCAATTTACTCACTGAGTTCTCAAAAAGGGTTTCTTCACCCCGGGAAGTAAATTAACACCTTGGCTGCTAGGCGTTTCCCCCCCCTGTGCTGACTTTTCATTTACTCCATGCTTCATGACGAGCTCAGCTCGTCATCAGCACAGCTCAACTGTGCATCATGACGAGCTGAGCTCGTCATGAGCATCGAAAGGGTTAAATACCATTTGGAGGCATTTAATGTTCAAGCAAAAACGGCTGATTTTCGACAAAAGAGATAACACCCCCCATTACGTCATGCTTCAGAAATGTGGAAAATGGTCCGTTTTCAAATGTTTTTTTTTAACGTCAGTTCACATTTGCTGGTGGATCATCAGTGTTAGAGCTAAAATTAGCATGTTTAAAGTGATTTTCATGCTTCCAAGGGCTCGGGAAGTGAATTAAATACTATTTAGAGGCATTTAATGTTCAAGCAAAAACAGTTGATTTTTGACAAAAGAGATAACACCCCCCCATTATGTCATGCTTCAGAAATGTGGAAAATGGTCCATTTTCAAATGTTTTATTTTTGAACGTCAGTTCACATTTGTAGGTGGATCATCAGTGTTAGAGGTAAAATTAGCATGTTTAAAAAGATTTTCATGCTTCCAGGGGCCCTAAACACAAGATTTATGGAATGGTTAAAAGTGCATGAAAATGGCCAATTTACTCACTCTGAGTTCTCAAAAAGGGTTTCTTCACCCCGGGAAGTAAATTAAATACCATTTGGCGGAATTTAATGTTCAAGCAAAAACGGCTGATTTTTGACAAAAGAGATAACACCCCCCATTACGTCATGCTTCAGAAATGTGGAAAATGGTCAGTTTTCAAATGTTTTATTTTTGAACGTCAGTTCACATTTTTAGGTGGATCATCAGTGTTAGAGCTAAAATTAGCATGTTTAAAGTGATTTTCATGCTTCCAGGGGCCCTAAACACAAGAATTATGGAATGGTTAAAAGAGCATGAAAATGGCCAATTTACTCACTCTGAGGTCTAAAAAAGGGTTTCTTCACCCCGGGAAGTTAATTAAATACCATTTGGAGGCATTTAATGTTCAAGCAAAAACGGCTGATTTTCGTCAAAAGAGATAACACCCCCCCATTACGTCATGCTTCAGAAATGTGGAAAATGGTCCGTTTTCAAATGTTTTATTTTTGAACGTCAGTTCACATTTGCAGGTGGATCATCAGTGTTAGAGCTAAAATTAGCATGTTTAAAAAGATTTTCATGCTTCCAGGGGCCCTAAACACAAGATTTATGGAATGGTTAAAAGTGCATGAAAATGGCCAATTTACTCACTCTGAGTTCTCAAAAAGGGTTTCTTCACCCCGGGAAGTAAATTAAATACCATTTGGCGGAATTTAATGTTCAAGCAAAAACGGCTGATTTTTGACAAAAGAGATAACACCCCCCATTACGTCATGCTTCAGAAATGTGGAAAATGGTCAGTTTTCAAATGTTTTATTTTTGAACGTCAGTTCACATTTTTAGGTGGATCATCAGTGTTAGAGCTAAAATTAGCATGTTTAAAGTGATTTTCATGCTTCCAGGGGCCCTAAACACAAGAATTATGGAATGGTTAAAAGAGCATGAAAATGGCCAATTTACTCACTCTGAGGTCTAAAAAAGGGTTTCTTCACCCCGGGAAGTTAATTAAATACCATTTGGAGGCATTTAATGTTCAAGCAAAAACGGCTGATTTTCGTCAAAAGAGATAACACCCCCCCATTACGTCATGCTTCAGAAATGTGGAAAATGGTCCGTTTTCAAATGTTTTATTTTTGAACGTCAGTTCACATTTGCAGGTGGATCATCAGTGTTAGAGCTAAAATTAGCATGTTTAAAGTGATTTTCATGCTTCCAGGGGCCCTAAACACAAGATTTATGGAATGGTTAAAAGTGCATGAAAATGGCCAATTTACTCACTCTGAGTTCTCAAAAAGGGTTTCTTCACCCCAGGAAGTAAATTAAATACCATTTGGAGGCATTTAATGTTCAAGCAAAAACGGCTAATTTTCGACAAAAGAGATAATACCCCCCCATTACGTCATGCTTCAGAAATGTGGAAAATGGTCCGTTTTCAAATGTTTTATTTTTGAACGTCAGTTCACATTTGCAGGTGGATCATCAGTGTTAGAGCTAAAATTGGCATGTTTAAAGTGATTTTCATGCTTCCTGGGGCTCCGGAAGTGAATTAAATACTATTTGGAGTCATTTAATGTTCAAGCAAAAACGGCTGATTTTCGACAAAAAAGATAACACCCCCCCCCATTACGTCATGCTTCAGAAATGTGGAAAATGGTCCGTTTTCAAATGTTTTATTTTTGAACGTCAGTTCACATTTGTAGGTGGATCATCAGTGTTAGAGCTAAAATTAGCATGTTTAAAGTGACTTTCATGCTTCCAGGGGCCCTAAACACAAGATTTATGGAATGGTTAAACGTGCATGAAAATGGCCAATTTACTCACTCTGAGTTCTCAAAAAGGGTTTCTTCACCCCGGGAAGTTAATTAAATACCATTTGGAGGCATTTAATGTTCAAGCAAAAACTGCTGATTTTCGACAAAAGACATAACACCCCCCCATTACGTCATGCTTCAGAAATGTGGAAAATGGTCCATTTTCAAATGTTTTATTTTTGAACGTCAGTTCACATTTGTAGGTGGATCATCAGTGTTAGAACTAAAATTAGCATGTTTAAAGTAATTTTCATGCTTCCAGGGGCTCGGGAAGTGAATTAAATACTATTTAGAGGCATTTATTGTTCAAGCAAAAACAGCTGATTTTTGACAAAAGAGATAACACTACCCCATTACGTCATGCTTCAGAAATGTGGAAAATGGTCCGTTTTCAAATGTTTTATTTTTGAACGTCAGTTCACATTTGTAGGTGGATCATCAGTGTGAGAGCTAAAATTAGCATGTTTAAAGTGATTTTCATGCTTCCAGGGGCCCTAAACACAAGATTTATGGAATGGTTAAAAGTGCATGAAAATGGCCAATTTACTCACTCTGAGTTCTCAAAAAGGGTTTCTTCACCCCGGGAAGTTAATTTAATACCATTTGGAGGCATTTAATGTTCAAGCAAAAACGGCTGATTTTCGACAAAAGAGATAACACCCCCCATTAAGTCATGCTTCAGAAATGCGGAAAATGGTCAGTTTTCAAATGTTTTATTTTTGAACGTCAGTTCACATTTGTAGGTGGATCATCAGTGTTAGAGCTAAAATTAGCATGTTTAAAGTGATTTTCATGCTTCCAGGGGCTCGGGAAGTGAATTAAATACTATTTAGAGGCATTTATTGTTCAAGCAAAAACAGCTGATTTTTGACAAAAGAGATAACACCCCCCCATTACGTCATGCTTCAGAAATGTGGAAAATGGTCCGTTTTCAAATGTTTTATTTTTGAATGTCAGTTCACATTTGTAGGTGGATCATCAGTGTTAGAGCTAAAATTAGCATGTTAAAAAAGATTTTCATGCTTCCAGGGGCCCAAAACACAAGATTTATAGAATGGTTAAAAGTGCATGAAAATGGCCAATTTACTCACTGAGTTCTCAAAAAGGGTTTCTTCACCCCGGGAAGTAAATTAACACCTTGGCTGCTAGGCGTTTCCCCCCCCTGTGCTGACTTTTCATTTACTCCATGCTTCATGACGAGCTCAGCTCGTCATCAGCACAGCTCAACTGTGCATCATGACGAGCTGAGCTCGTCATGAGCATCGAAAGGGTTAAATACCATTTGGAGGCATTTAATGTTCAAGCAAAAACGGCTGATTTTCGACAAAAGAGATAACACCCCCCATTACGTCATGCTTCAGAAATGTGGAAAATGGTCCGTTTTCAAATGTTTTTTTTTAACGTCAGTTCACATTTGCTGGTGGATCATCAGTGTTAGAGCTAAAATTAGCATGTTTAAAGTGATTTTCATGCTTCCAAGGGCTCGGGAAGTGAATTAAATACTATTTAGAGGCATTTAATGTTCAAGCAAAAACAGTTGATTTTTGACAAAAGAGATAACACCCCCCCATTATGTCATGCTTCAGAAATGTGGAAAATGGTCCATTTTCAAATGTTTTATTTTTGAACGTCAGTTCACATTTGTAGGTGGATCATCAGTGTTAGAGGTAAAATTAGCATGTTTAAAAAGATTTTCATGCTTCCAGGGGCCCTAAACACAAGATTTATGGAATGGTTAAAAGTGCATGAAAATGGCCAATTTACTCACTCTGAGTTCTCAAAAAGGGTTTCTTCACCCCGGGAAGTTAATTAAATACCATTTGGAGGCATTTAATGTTCAAGCAAAAACGGCTGATTTTCGACAAAAGAGATAACACCCCCCATTACGTCATGCTTCAGAAATGTGGAAAATGGTCCGTTTTCAAATGTTTTATTTTTGAACGTCAGTTCACATTTGTAGGTGGATCATCAGTGTTAGAGCTAAAATTAGCATGTTTAAAGTGATTTTCATGCTTCCAGGGGCCCTAAACACAAGATTTATAGAATGGTTAAAAGTGCATGAAAATGGCCAATTTACTCACTCTGAGTTCTCAAAAAGGGTTTCTTCACCCCGGGAAGTAAATTAAATACCATTTGGAGGCCTTTAATGTTCAAGCAAAAACGGCTAATTTTCGACAAAAGAGATAACACCCCCCATTACGTCATGCTTCAGAAACGTGGAAAATTGTCCGTTTTCAAATGTTTTTTTTTTGAACGTCAGTTCACATTTGCTGGTGGATCATCAGTGTTAGAGCAAAAATTAGCATGTTTGAAGTGATTTTCATGCTTCCAGGGGCTCGGGAAGTGAATTAAATACTATTTGGAGGCATTTAATGTTCAAGCAAAAACGGCTGATTTTCGATAAAAGAGATTACACCCCCCCATTATGTCATGCTTCAGAAATGTGGAAAATGGTCCATTTTCAAATGTTTTATTTTTGAACGTCAGTTCACATTTGCAGGTGGATCATCAGTGTTAGAGCTAAAATTAGCATGTTTAAAGTGATTTTCATGCTTCCAGGGGCCCTAAACACAAGATTTATGGAATGGTTAAAAGTGCATGAAAATGGCCAATTTACTCACTCTGAGTTCTCAAAAAGGGTTTCTTCACCCCAGGAAGTAAATTAAATACCATTTGGAGGCATTTAATGTTCAAGCAAAAACGGCTAATTTTCGACAAAAGAGATAATACCCCCCCATTACGTCATGCTTCAGAAATGTGGAAAATGGTCCGTTTTCAAATGTTTTATTTTTGAACGTCAGTTCACATTTGCAGGTGGATCATCAGTGTTAGAGCTAAAATTAGCATGTTTAAAGTGATTTTCATGCTTCCTGGGGCTCCGGAAGTGAATTAAATACTATTTGGAGTCATTTAATGTTCAAGCAAAAACGGCTGATTTTCGACAAAAAAGATAACACCCCCCCCCATTACGTCATGCTTCAGAAATGTGGAAAATGGTCCGTTTTCAAATGTTTTATTTTTGAACGTCAGTTCACATTTGTAGGTGGATCATCAGTGTTAGAGCTAAAATTAGCATGTTTAAAGTGACTTTCATGCTTCCAGGGGCCCTAAACACAAGATTTATGGAATGGTTAAACGTGCATGAAAATGGCCAATTTACTCACTCTGAGTTCTCAAAAAGGGTTTCTTCACCCCGGGAAGTTAATTAAATACCATTTGGAGGCATTTAATGTTCAAGCAAAAACTGCTGATTTTCGACAAAAGACATAACACCCCCCCATTACGTCATGCTTCAGAAATGTGGAAAATGGTCCATTTTCAAATGTTTTATTTTTGAACGTCAGTTCACATTTGTAGGTGGATCATCAGTGTTAGAACTAAAATTAGCATGTTTAAAGTAATTTTCATGCTTCCAGGGGCTCGGGAAGTGAATTAAATACTATTTAGAGGCATTTATTGTTCAAGCAAAAACAGCTGATTTTTGACAAAAGAGATAACACTACCCCATTACGTCATGCTTCAGAAATGTGGAAAATGGTCCGTTTTCAAATGTTTTATTTTTGAACGTCAGTTCACATTTGTAGGTGGATCATCAGTGTTAGAGCTAAAATTAGCATGTTTAAAGTGATTTTCATGCTTCCAGGGGCCCTAAACACAAGAATTATGGAATGGTTAAAAGAGCATGAAAATGGCCAATTTACTCACTCGAGGTCTAAAAAAGGGTTTCTTCACCCCGGGAAGTTAATTAAATACCATTTGGAGGCATTTAATGTTCAAGCAAAAACGGCTGATTTTCGTCAAAAGAGATAACACCCCCCCATTACGTCATGCTTCAGAAATGGGGGAAATGGTCTGTTTTCAAATGTTTTATTTTTGAACGTCAGTTCACAATTGTAGGTGGATCATCAGTGTGAGAGCTAAAATTAGCATGTTTAAAGTGATTTTAATGCTTCCAGGGGCCCTAAACACAAGATTTATGGAATGGTTAAAAGTGCATGAAAATGGCCAATTTACTCACTCTGAGTTCTCAAAAAGGGTTTCTTCACCCCGGGAAGTTGATTAAATACCATTTGGAGGCATTTAATGTTCAAGCAAAAATAGCTGATTTTCGACAAAAGAGATAACACCCCCCCCCATTACGTCATGCTTCAGAAATGTGGGTAATGGTCCGTTTTCAAATGTTTTATTTTTGAACGTCAGTTCACATTTGTAGGTGGATCATCAGTGTTAGAGCTAAAATTAGCATGTTAAAAAAGATTTTCATGCTTCCAGGGGCCCAAAACACAAGATTTATAGAATGGTTAAAAGTGCATGAAAATGGCCAATTTACTCACTGAGTTCTCAAAAAGGGTTTCTTCACCCCGGGAAGTAAATTAACACCTTGGCTGCTAGGCGTTTCCCCCCCCCCTGTGCTGACTTTTCATTTACTCCATGCTTCATGACGAGCTCAGCTCGTCATCAGCACAGCTCAACTGTGCATCATGACGAGCTGAGCTCGTCATGAGCATCGAAAGGGTTAAATACCATTTGGAGGCATTTAATGTTCAAGCAAAAACGGCTGATTTTCGACAAAAGAGATAACACCCCCCATTACGTCATGCTTCAGAAATGTGGAAAATGGTCCGTTTTCAAATGTTTTTTTTTTAACGTCAGTTCACATTTGCTGGTGGATCATCAGTGTTAGAGCTAAAATTAGCATGTTTAAAAAGATTTTCATGCTTCCAGGGGCCCTAAACACAAGATTTATGGAATGGTTAAAAGTGCATGAAAATGGCCAATTTACTCACTCTGAGTTCTCAAAAAGGGTTTCTTCACCCCGGGAAGTAAATTAAATACCATTTGGAGGCCTTTAATGTTCAAGCAAAAACGGCTAATTTTCGACAAAAGAGATAACACCCCCCATTACGTCATGCTTCAGAAACGTGGAAAATTGTCCGTTTTCAAATGTTTTTTTTTTGAACGTCAGTTCACATTTGCTGGTGGATCATCAGTGTTAGAGCTAAAATTAGCATGTTTAAAGTGATTTTCATGCTTCCAGGGGCCCTAAACACAAGATTTATGGAATGGTTAAAAGTGCATGACAATGGCCAATTTACTCACTCCGAGTTCTCAAAAAGGGTTTATTCACCCCGGGGAGTTAATTAAATACCATTTGGAGGCATTTAATGTTCAAGCAAAAACGGCTGATTTTCGACAAAATAGATAACAACCCCCCATTACGTCATGCTTCAGAAATGTGGAAAATGGTCCGTTTTCAAATGTTTTATTTTTGAACGTCAGTTCACATTTGTAGGTGGATCATCAGTGTTAGAGCTAAAATTAGCATGTTTAAAGTGATTTTCATGCTTCCAGGGGCTTGGGAAGTGAATTAAATACTATTTAGAGGCATTTAATGTTCAAGCAAAAACAGTTGATTTTTGACAAAAGAGATAACACCCCCCCATTATGTCATGCTTCAGAAATGTGGAAAATGGTCATTTTCAAATGTTTTATTTTTGAACGTCAGTTCACATTTGTAGGTGGATCATCAGTGTTAGAGGTAAAATTAGCATGTTTAAAAAGATTTTCATGCTTCCAGGGGCCCAAAACACAAGATTTATGGAATGGTTAAAAGTGCATGAAAATGGCCAATTTACTCACTCTGAGTTCTCAAAAAGGGTTTCTTCACCCCGGGAAGTTAATTAAATACCATTTGGAGGCATTTAATGTTCAAGCAATAATGGCTGATTTTCGACAAAAGAGATTTCACCCCCCCCCATTATGTCATGCTTCAGAAATGTGGAAAATGGTCTGCTTTCAAATGTTTTAAACTTGAACGTCAGTTCACATTTGTAGGTGGATCATCAGTGTTAAAGCTAAAATTAGCATGTTTAAAGTGATTTTCATGCTTCCAGGGGCCCTAAACACAAGATTTATAGAATGGTTAAAAGTGCATGAAAATGGCCAATTTACTCACTCTGAGTTCTCAAAAAGGGTTTCTTCACCCCAGGAAGTAAATTAAATACCATTTGGAGGCATTTAATGTTCAAGCAAAAACGGCTAATTTTCGACAAAAGAGATAATACCCCCCCATTGCGTCATGCTTCAGAAATGTGGAAAATGGTCCGTTTTCAAATGTTTTATTTGTGAACGTCAGTTCACATTTGCAGGTGGATCATCAGTTTTAGAGCTAAAATTAGCATGTTTAAAGTGATTTTCATGCTTCCTGGGGCTCGGGAAGTGAATTAAATACTATGTGGAGGCATTTAATGTTCAAGCAAAAACAGCTGATTTTTGACAAAAGAGATAGCACCCCCACCATTACGTCATGCTTCAGAAATGTGGACAATGGTCCATTTTCAAATGTTTTATTTTTGAACGTCAGTTCACATTTGTAGGTGGATCATCAGTGTTAGAGCTAAAATTAGCATGTTTAAAGTGATTTTCATGATTCCAGGGGCCCTAAACACAAGATTTATGGAATGGTTAAAAGTGCATGAAAATGGCCAATTTACTCACTCTGAGTTCTCAAAAAGGGTTTCTTCACCCCGGGAAGTTAATTAAATGCCATTTGGAGGCATTTAATGTTCAAGCAATAATGGCTGATTTTCGACAAAAGAGATTTCACCCCCCCATTATGTCATGCTTCAGAAATGTGGAAAATGGTCCGCTTTCAAATGTTTTAATTTTGAACGTCAGTTCACATTTGTAGGTGGATCATCAGTGTTAGAGCTAAAATTAGCATGTTTAAAGTGATTTTCATGCTTCCAGGGGCTCGGGAAGTGAATTAATTACTATTTGGAGGCATTTAATGTTCAAGCAAAAACGGCAGATTTTCGACAAAATAGATAACACCCCCCATTACGTCATGCTTCAGAAATGATGGTCCATTTTCAAATGTTTTAATTTTGAACGTCAGTTCACATTTGTAGGTGGATCATCAGTGTGAGAGCTAAAATTAGCATGTTTAAAGTGATTTTCATGCTTCCAGGGGCTCGGGAAGTGAATTAAATACTATTTAGAGGCATTTAATGTTCAAGCAAAAACAGTTGATTTCTGACAAAAGAGATAACACCCCCCCATTATGTCATGCTTCAGAAATGTGGAAAATGGTCCATTTTCAAATGTTTTATTTTTGAACATCAGTTCACATTTGTAGGTGGATCATCATTGTTAGAGGTAAAATTTGCATGTTTAAAAAGATTTTCATGCTTCCAGGGGCCCAAAACACAAGATTTATGGAATGGTTAAAAGTGCATGAAAATGGCCAATTTACTCACTCTGAGTTCTCAAAAAGGGTTTCTTCACCCCGGGAAGTAAATTAAATACCATTTGGAGGCATTTAATGTTCAAGCAAAAACGGCTAATTTTCGACAAAAGAGATAACACCCCCCATTACGTCATGCTTCAGAAACGTGGAAAATTGTCCGTTTTCAAATGTTTTTTTTTTGAGCGTCAGTTCACATTTGTAGGTGGATCATCAGTGTTAGAGCTAAAATTAGCAAGTTTAAAGTGATTTTCATGCTTCCAGGGGCTCGGGAAGTGAATTAAATACTATTTAGAGGCATTTAATGTTCAAGCAAAAACAGCTGATTTTTGACAAAAGAGATAACTCTCCCCCATTACGTCATGCTTCAGAAATGTGGAAAATGGTCCGTTTTCAAATGTTTTATTTTTGAACGTCAGTTCACATTTGTAGGTGGATCATCAGTGTTAGAGCTAAAATTAGCATGTTTAAAGTGATTTTCATGCTTCAATTGGCCCTAAACACAAGATTTATGGAATCGTTAAAAGTGCATGAAAATGGCCTATTTACTCACTCTGAGTTCTCAAAAAGGGTTTCTTCACCCTGGGAAGTTAATTAAATACCATTTGGAGGCATTTAATGTTCAAGCAAAAACGGCTGATTTTCGACAAAATAGATAACACCCCCCATTACGTCATGCTTCAGAAATGTGGAAAATGGTCTGTTTTCAAATGTTTTATTTTTGAACTTCAGTTCACATTTGTAGGTGGATCATCAGTGTTTGAGCTAAAACTAGCATGTTTAAAGTGATTTTCATGCTTCCAGGGGCCCTAAACACAAGATTTATAAAATGGTTAAAAGTTATGTTATGTTATGTTAAGTGTTGCTTATAAAGCGCACTGACACCGGAGCTTCCTGGCGCTGGTAGACAGAACAGAGTGAGGAGAAGGTAGAGGTAACAGAATCTACGTGGGGGTAGGGAAAAGGTAAGTTTTTAGCATTTTCCTAAAGTTGAGAAAAGAGGAACAGGATTTGATAGAGAGAGGGAGGAGGTTCCAGAGCCTAGGGGCCAGCTGGGAGAACCGGCGTCCGCCGAATCTCTTAGTTTTGCTCCTGGGGATGATCAACAAGTCAAGGTGGGCGGATCGAAGATTACGTGTAGGACAGTAAGGGTGGATGGTAGATTTCAGGAAAACAGGGGAAGGGCAATGAAGTGCCTTGAAGGTAAGACAAGCTACCTTGAAGGCAGCCCTTCGCTCGACCGGGAGCCAATGCAAATTCATAAGCAAAGGTTTAGCTGATTGCCATCTGGGTGTTCCATGGATCAGGCGGGCAGCCTGGTTCTGGACGATTTAGAGGCGTTGAGTCAGGTATTGTGGTAGACCGTGATAGATGGCGTTGGAAAAATCCAGACGGGAAAGTACCAGCGAAATAACAGTTTGGGTGAGTGCTGCCGGGGGAAGAAAGTGGCGGATTTTGCGGATCCTCCGAAGTTGAAACATACAGGAGGAAACCACCGCTCCCACCTGAGCCCTGAGAGAAAGCTCGGTGTCGATGATGACACCTAGACTTTTTACTGTTTTTGCAGGGACGGGGGGGGGAGCCAAACTCTGGAGGCCAGAACTGTGGACCCCAGTAGGTGGAGCTGAGTCCAGGAAGTGCATGAAAATGGCCAATTTACTCACTCTGAGTTCTCAAAAAGGGTTTTGCCACCCCGGGAAGTAAATTAAATACCATTTGGAGGCATTTAATGTTCAAGCAAAAACGGCTGATTTTCGACAAAAGAGATAACACCCCCCATTACGTCATGCTTCAGAAATGTGGAAAATGGTCCGTTTTCAAATGTTTTATTTTTGAACGTCAGTTCACATTTGTAGGTGGATCATCAGTGTTAGAGCTAAAATTAGCATGTTTAAAGTGATTTTCATGCTTCCAGGGCCCCTAAACACTAGATTTGTGGAATGGTTAAAAGTGCATGAAAATGGCCAATTTACTCACTCTGAGTTCTCAAAAAGGGTGTCTTCACCCCAGGAAGTTAATTAAATACGATTTGGAGGCATTTAATGATCAAGCAAAAACAGCTGATTTTCGACAAAAGAGATAACACCCCCCCATTAAGTCATGCTTCAGAAATGTGGAAAATGGTCCGTTTTCAAATGTTTTATTTTTGAACGTCAGTTCACATTTGTAGGTGGATCATCAGTGTTAGAGCTAAAATTAGCATGTTTAAAGTGATTTTCATGCTTCCAAGGGCTCGGGAAGTGAATTAAATACTATTTAGAGGCATTTAATGTTCAAGCAAAAACAGTTGATTTTTGACAAAAGAGATAACACCCCCCCATTATGTCATGCTTCAGAAATGTGGAAAATGGTCCATTTTCAAATGTTTTATTTTTGAACGTCAGTTCACATTTGTAGGTGGATCATCAGTGTTAGAGGTAAAATTAGCATGTTTAAAAAGATTTTCATGCTTCCAGGGGCCCTAAACACAAGATTTATGGAATGGTTAAAAGTGCATGAAAATGGCCAATTTACTCACTCTGAGTTCTCAAAAAGGGTTTCTTCACCCCGGGAAGTAAATTAAATACCATTTGGAGGCCTTTAATGTTCAAGCAAAAACGGCTAATTTTCGACAAAAGAGATAACACCCCCCATTACGTCATGCTTCAGAAACGTGGAAAATTGTCCGTTTTCAAAAGGTTTTTTTTCTTTTAACGTCAGTTCACATTTGCTGGTGGATCATCAGTGTTAGAGCTAAAATTAGCATGTTTAAAGTGATTTTCATGCTTCCTGGGGCTCCGGAAGTGAATTAAATACTATTTGGAGTCATTTAATGTTCAAGCAAAAACGGCTGATTTTCGACAAAAAAGATAACACCCCCCCCCCATTACGTCATGCTTCAGAAATGTGGAAAATGGTCCGTTTTCAAATGTTTTATTTTTGAACGTCAGTTCACATTTGTAGGTGGATCATCAGTGTTAGAGCTAAAATTAGCATGTTTAAAGTGATTTTCATGCTTCCAGGGGCCCTAAACACAAGATTTATGGAATGGTTAAAAGTGCATGACAATGGCCAATTTACTCACTCCGAGTTCTCAAAAAGGGTTTATTCACCCCGGGGAGTTAATTAAATACCATTTGGAGGCATTTAATGTTCAAGCAAAAACGGCTGATTTTCGACAAAATAGATAACAACCCCCCATTACGTCATGCTTCAGAAATGTGGAAAATGGTCCGTTTTCAAATGTTTTATTTTTGAACGTCAGTTCACATTTGTAGGTGGATCATCAGTGTTAGAGCTAAAATTAGCATGTTTAAAGTGATTTTCATGCTTCCAGGGGCTTGGGAAGTGAATTAAATACTATTTAGAGGCATTTAATGTTCAAGCAAAAACAGTTGATTTTTGACAAAAGAGATAACACCCCCCAATTATGTCATGCTTCAGAAATGTGGAAAATGGTCATTTTCAAATGTTTTATTTTTGAATGTCAGTTCACATTTGTAGGTGGATCATCAGTGTTAGAGGTAAAATTAGCATGTTTAAAAAGATTTTCATGCTTCCAGGGGCCCAAAACACAAGATTTATGGAATGGTTAAAAGTGCATGAAAATGGCCAATTTACTCACTCTGAGTTCTCAAAAAGGGTTTCTTCACCCCGGGAAGTTAATTAAATACCATTTGGAGGCATTTAATGTTCAAGCAATAATGGCTGATTTTCGACAAAAGAGATTTCACCCCCCCCCCATTATGTCATGCTTCAGAAATGTGGAAAATGGTCTGCTTTCAAATGTTTTAAACTTGAACGTCAGTTCACATTTGTAGGTGGATCATCAGTGTTAGAGCTAAAATTAGCATGTTTAAAGTGATTTTCATGCTTCCAGGGGCCCTAAACACAAGATTTATAGAATGGTTAAAAGTGCATGAAAATGGCCAATTTACTCACTCTGAGTTCTCAAAAAGGGTTTCTTCACCCCAGGAAGTAAATTAAATACCATTTGGAGGCATTTAATGTTCAAGCAAAAACGGCTAATTTTCGACAAAAGAGATAATACCCCCCCATTGCGTCATGCTTCAGAAATGTGGAAAATGGTCCGTTTTCAAATGTTTTATTTGTGAACGTCAGTTCACATTTGCAGGTGGATCATCAGTTTTAGAGCTAAAATTAGCATGTTTAAAGTGATTTTCATGCTTCCTGGGGCTCGGGAAGTGAATTAAATACTATGTGGAGGCATTTAATGTTCAAGCAAAAACAGCTGATTTTTGACAAAAGAGATAGCACCCCCACCATTACGTCATGCTTCAGAAATGTGGACAATGGTCCATTTTCAAATGTTTTATTTTTGAACGTCAGTTCACATTTGTAGGTGGATCATCAGTGTTAGAGCTAAAATTAGCATGTTTAAAGTGATTTTCATGATTCCAGGGGCCCTAAACACAAGATTTATGGAATGGTTAAAAGTGCATGAAAATGGCCAATTTACTCACTCTGAGTTCTCAAAAAGGGTTTCTTCACCCCGGGAAGTTAATTAAATACCATTTGGAGGCATTTAATGTTCAAGCAATAATGGCTGATTTTCGACAAAAGAGATTTCACCCCCCCATTATGTCATGCTTCAGAAATGTGGAAAATGGTCCGCTTTCAAATGTTTTAATTTTGAACGTCAGTTCACATTTGTAGGTGGATCATCAGTGTTAGAGCTAAAATTAGCATGTTTAAAGTGATTTTCATGCTTCCAGGGGCTCGGGAAGTGAATTAATTACTATTTGGAGGCATTTAATGTTCAAGCAAAAACGGCTGATTTTCGACAAAATAGATAACACCCCCCCATTACGTCATGCTTCAGAAATGATGGTCCATTTTCAAATGTTTTAATTTTGAACGTCAGTTCACATTTGTAGGTGGATCATCAGTGTGAGAGCTAAAATTAGCATGTTTAAAGTGATTTTCATGCTTCCAGGGGCTCGGGAAGTGAATTAAATACTATTTAGAGGCATTTAATGTTCAAGCAAAAACAGTTGATTTCTGACAAAAGAGATAACACCCCCCCATTATGTCATGCTTCAGAAATGTGGAAAATGGTCCATTTTCAAATGTTTTATTTTTGAACATCAGTTCACATTTGTAGGTGGATCATCATTGTTAGAGGTAAAATTTGCATGTTTAAAAAGATTTTCATGCTTCCAGGGGCCCAAAACACAAGATTTATGGAATGGTTAAAAGTGCATGAAAATGGCCAATTTACTCACTCTGAGTTCTCAAAAAGGGTTTCTTCACCCCGGGAAGTAAATTAAATACCATTTGGAGGCATTTAATGTTCAAGCAAAAACGGCTAATTTTCGACAAAAGAGATAACACCCCCCATTACGTCATGCTTCAGAAACGTGGAAAATTGTCCGTTTTCAAATGGTTTTTTTTTGAGCGTCAGTTCACATTTGTAGGTGGATCATCAGTGTTAGAGCTAAAATTAGCATGTTTAAAGTGATTTTCATGCTTCCAGGGGCCCTAAACACAAGATTTATAGAATGGTTAAAAGTGCATGAAAATGGCCAATTTACTCACTCTGAGTTCTCAAAAAGGGTTTCTTCACCCCGGGAAGTAAATTAAATACCATTTGGAGGCATTTAATGTTCAAGCAAAAACGGCTAATTTTCGACAAAAGAGATAACACCCCCCGTTACGTCATGCTTCAGAAATGTGGAAAATGGTCCGTTTTCAAATGTTTTATTTTTGAACGTCAGTTCACATTTGTAGGTGGATCATCAGTGTTAGAGCTAAAATTAGCAAGTTTAAAGTGATTTTCATGCTTCCAGGGGCTCGGGAAGTGAATTAAATACTATTTAGAGGCATTTAATGTTCAAGCAAAAACAGCTGATTTTTGACAAAAGAGATAACTCTCCCCCATTACGTCATGCTTCAGAAATGTGGAAAATGGTCCATTTTCAAATGTTTTATTTTTGAACGTCAGTTCACATTTGTAGGTGGATCATCAGTGTTAGAGCTAAAATTAGCATGTTTAAAGTGATTTTCATGCTTCAATTGGCCCTAAACACAAGATTTATGGAATCGTTAAAAGTGCATGAAAATGGCCTATTTACTCACTCTGAGTTCTCAAAAAGGGTTTCTTCACCCTGGGAAGTTAATTTAATACCATTTGGAGGCATTTAATGTTCAAGCAAAAACGGCTGATTTTCGACAAAAGAGATAACACCCCCCATTACGTCATGCTTCAGAAATGTGGAAAATGGTCTGTTTTCAAATGTTTTATTTTTGAACTTCAGTTCACATTTGTAGGTGGATCATCAGTGTTTGAGCTAAAACTAGTATGTTTAAAGTGATTTTCATGCTTCCAGGGGCCCTAAACACAAGATTTATAAAATGGTTAAAAGTTATGTTATGTTATGTTAAGTGTTGCTTATAAAGCGCACTGACACCGGAGCTTCCTGGCGCTGGTAGACAGAACAGAGTGAGGAGAAGGTAGAGGTAACAGAATCTACGTGGGGGTAGGGAAAAGGTAAGTTTTTAGCATTTTCCTAAAGTTGAGAAAAGAGGAACAGGATTTGATAGAGAGAGGGAGGAGGTTCCAGAGCCTAGGGGCCAGCTGGGAGAACCGGCGTCCGCCGAATCTCTTAGTTTTGCTCCTGGGGATGATCAACAAGTCAATGTGGGCGGATCGAAGATTACGTGTAGGACAGTAAGGGTGGATGGTAGATTTCAGGAAAACAGGGGAAGGGCAATGAAGTGCCTTGAAGGTAAGACAAGCTACCTTGAAGGCAGCCCTTCGCTCGACCGGGAGCCAATGCAAATTCATAAGCAAAGGTTTAGCTGATTGCCATCTGGGTGTTCCATGGATCAGGCGGGCAGCCTGGTTCTGGACGATTTGGAGGCGTTGAGTCAGGTATTGTGGTAGACCGTGATAGATGGCGTTGGAAAAATCCAGACGGGAAAGTACCAGCGAAATAACAGTTTGGGTGAGTGCTGCCGGGGGAAGAAAGTGGCGGATTTTGCGGATCCTCCGAAGTTGAAACATACAGGAGGAAACCACCGCTCCCACCTGAGCCCTGAGAGAAAGCTCGGTGTCGATGATGACACCTAGACTTTTTACTGTTTTTGCAGGGACGGGGGGGGGGAGCCAAACTCTGGAGGCCAGAACTGTGGACCCCAGTAGGTGGAGCTGAGTCCAGGAAGTGCATGAAAATGGCCAATTTACTCACTCTGAGTTCTCAAAAAGGGTTTCGCCACCCCGGGAAGTAAATTAAATACCATTTGGAGGCATTTAATGTTCAAGCAAAAACGGCTGATTTTCGACAAAAGAGATAACACCCCCCCATTACGTCATGCTTCAGAAATGTGGAAAATGGTCCGTTTTCAAATGTTTTATTTTTGAACGTCAGTTCACATTTGTAGGTGGATCATCAGTGTTAGAGCTAAAATTAGCATGTTTAAAGTGATTTTCATGCTTCCAGGGCCCCTAAACACTAGATTTGTGGAATGGTTAAAAGTGCATGAAAATGGCCAATTTACTCACTCTGAGTTCTCAAAAAGGGTGTCTTCACCCCAGGAAGTTAATTAAATACGATTTGGAGGCATTTAATGATCAAGCAAAAACAGCTGATTTTCGACAAAAGAGATAACACCCCCCCATTACGTCATGCTTCAGAAATGTGGAAAATGGTCCGTTTTCAAATGTTTTATTTTTGAACGTCAGTTCACATTTGTAGGTGGATCATCAGTGTTAGAGCTAAAATTAGCATGTTTAAAGTGATTTTCATGCTTCGAGGGGCTCGGGAAGTGAATTAAATACCATTTGGAGGCATTTAATGTTCAAGCAAAAACGGCTGATTTTCGACAAAATAGATAACACCCCCCATTACGTCATGCTTCAGAAATGTGGAAAATGGTCCGTTTTCAAATGTTTTAATTTTGAATGTCAGTTCACATTTGTAGGTGGATCATCAGTGTTAGAGCTAAAATTAGCATGTTTAAAGTGATTTTCATGCTTCCAAGGGCTCGGGAAGTGAATTAAATACTATTTAGAGGCATTTAATGTTCAAGCAAAAACAGTTGATTTTTGACAAAAGAGATAACACCTCCCAATACGTCATGCTTCAGAAATGTGGAAAATGGTCCATTTTCAAATGTTTTATTTTTGAACGTCAGTTCACATTTGTAGGTGGATCATCAGTGTTAGAGCTAAAATTAGCATGTTTAAAGTGATTTTCATGCTTCCAGGGGCCCTAAACACAAGATTTATAGAATGGTTAAAAGTGCATGAAAATGGCCAATTTACTCACTCTGAGTTCTCAAAAAGGGTTTCTTCACCCCGGGAAGTTAATTTAATACCATTTGGAGGCATTTAATGTTCAAGCAAAAACGGCTGATTTTCGACAAAAGAGATTTCACCCCCCCCCATTATGTCATGCTTCAGAAATGTGGAAAATGGTCCGTTTTCAAATGTTTTAATTTTGAACGTCAGTTCACATTTGTAGGTGGATCATCAGTGTTAGAGCTAAAATTAGCATGTTTAAAGTGATTTTCATGCTTCCAGGGGCCCTAAACACAAGATTTATAGAATGGTTAAAAGTGCATGAAAATGGCCAATTTACTCACTCTGAGTTCTCAAAAAGGGTTTCTTCACCCTGGGAAGTACATTAAATACCATTTGGAGGAATTTAATGTTCAAGCAAAAACGGCTGATTTTTGACAAAAGAGATAACACCCCCCATTACGTCATGCTTCAGAAATGTGGAAAATGGTCAGTTTTCAAATGTTTTATTTTTGTTTTTTTTTTAAACTCTTTTTATTTTTTTTTCCAATGGCAGAGGCAGAACAAATACAGGGATGTAACAAGATACAGCAAAAAAGAAAAATAAGGCAATGACACTCAATAGTAAAGTTCGAAACAAACATATAACTCAGATACTATTTCCTGAAGATATAATCATGGTTGAATTAAATCCAATTATCGATAGGGAGCCATACCTTCCTAGCAAATAACTTTTTTCTTCGTCCTTTCAATTTATAAACTGCATTGTCCATTCGGTACGTGTCTAGTAGCTTACCTAACCATTGTTCAAATGATGGTGGATCAGCATCTAGCCATCTTGAAGTTATACAGAAACGATAGATAGACATTCCAATGAAGAAAAAAAGCTCTTGATCAACAGATAAACTCTCGGATGGGAAATATAAACCAAAGATAGTGACAGAAGGGCATAGTTTGATATTAACATCAAGCAAATTGGTCAAAAAGTTCTCAATCTTATTTTTATATACACTAAGTTTAGGACAACTAAAGAACATATGGCATGAATCAGCTGCTAGAATCCCACACCGGCTACAGTTGATACCTTTCGTAGCGTTCCATTTAGCAAGTTTAGCAGGTGTGTAATACAAATCCAGAGAGGCCATATAGTGTTGGCTTTTAAGAGAACTATTAATTAATACTGTATTACTAATCTCAAATGCCCTTGCCAAATCAATCCCTTCTATAGACAGTTTCCTCTCCCACTTCTGGGCTTGTTGAGCGAGGTCATCGTGCAGCCTGTTAATCATTAACTGATATAATGTACCAATACGGGCACCCTTCCTACCACTCTCCAAGATATCATTAGACTCCATTTCATCACTATAAAGAAGGTTTTTCTTTTCCAAAAAGCTGCGAATTTGTAGATACTTAAAAAAATCATTTCTAGAAAGACCAAATGTGACTTGGAGTTTGGAGAATGACATTAAAATCCCATCTAAGTACATTTGCCCTATTGAGTGAATCGGTCCCAAACAAAGTCGAGAAATAGGGGTGCTTAGAGGAATCCCAGAAGTTGGAATGTTACAGCATATAGGTGTATAGAAATTATATTTAGAAATAATCCGCAACGCTTTATTCATCTGTCTCCAAGCCAGAAATGCAGAAAGAAAGATCTTAAATTTCGTTTTTTTGTAATAGCTCTGCTCCGTAAAAATCAGTAGCGATTGACACGCATGATCACCCATAAGCATTTCAAAAATAGATGGGGCCTTCCAAATTTCGTTGGCATGATCGTGGAATAATAAAAATTTGATAGTTTTAAGAGTAATGGCCCAATAATATATTCTGAGATTCGGGAATCCTAACCCCGCACGTCCTTGCGGAAGAGTACACCACTTAAGAGATCTTCTAGATCGACGATGCCCCCATAAAAATCTAGACAGCATCCTATCTATTTTATTGAAGAGAGACATAGAAAAGAATAGGGGAATAGTACGAAAAAAATAAAGAAATTTTGGGAAAATTAGCATCTTAATGACATTGGTCCGTCCAAATAAAGATAAATGTAAGTTGTTTAACCGTTCCAAGGTCCTATTGGTAGATAAGAGTAGAGGGTCCAAGTTTAATCCAACGATATCATCTATTTTAGAGGATAAAGTTACCCCAAGGTATATAGCGGTGGTATTAATTGGGAGATCAGTGGGTGTACCTGTCTTAGAATGTATGATTTGGGTTTTTGAAACATTCAATTTATACCCAGAAAATTTGCCAAATTCACTAGCAACTTCGATTATTTTAGGTAAAGCAGTGGATGAATCAGGGGTTACAATGGCCACGTCGTCTGCGTATGCTAAAACTTTGTGATCTATTTCCTGGAGTCGGATTGGGAGAATGCCAGGTTCTGTAATTAATCTGTTCAAATAAGGTTCTAAATAAAGTGCAAATAAAAGTGGAGAGCAGGGGCACCCTTGTCTGGTCCCCCTAGTAATAGAAAATGATCTGGAAATGTCAGTACCTAGTCTTATTACTCCTTTTGCATTGAAATAAAGTGACTGTACAGCCTTAATAAATTGTGATGGAAAACCCTTCCATTCTAACACTGACCAAAGGAACCCCCAGTCTACTCTGTCGAACGCTTTTTCAGCATCGAGTAAAATCACTCCGACTGGGGATTCCTTTGCTTGGGCCCAATCCAGCAGTGCAATAACACGTTTAACGTGATCTGTAGTATCCCTATGTTTGATAAACCCGTGTTGAATGTGAGAGACCAGACCAGCCATGACATTATTTAACCTATTGGCAAGAATTTTGGAATATATCTTGCTGTCTGCCGTGATGAGGGAAATGGGGCGATACGAACCAAGTTCCTTTGGGTCCTTGTTCTTTTTTACAAAAACAACTATGATAGCAGTCGACCAGGAATCAGGAGGTTTATCTTGAAATGCTACGTTAAAAATTTTTAGTAATTCTGTCTTCAGCAGATGTCTGAACGTCCGATAAAATTCGAGGGGGATCTGATCGGACCCCATGGCTTTGCCGGCAGCTAGGCTCAGAATAGCCTCTTCAATCTCTTCCCAGCTTATTGGCCTAGCAAAGAGATCGACATCATCTGTACGCAATGACAGTTGATCGGAGTTTTGGAGATAGTTTATAGGATTAAGAGTCTTATCAACTTCGTTATTATAGTCATTATATAATGTCTTATAGAAACCATGAAATGCGTCTAATATCCCTGCCTTATTCTCTTGAAGGACCCCATTAATATCTTTGATGCATTGTATCTCATTAAAAGAAGATTTTTGACGTAAACGCTGTGCTAAAACTTTTCCCGTACGTTCACTAAGTTCATAGCGTTCTGTTCTGTGTTGTTTAAATTTTATGGCTATTTCTTCAGCAATATGTGTACGGAGTCCTGCACGTTCAGTAGTTAGTCGAGTTTGTGCATCCTCTATATTGACATTATTTTTACAGGCGGTGGATAATTCAAACTCTGCCAGCCTAACCTTATTTAGCCTATCCTTAAAGTCTTTTTGATTTTTTTGCCTTCTATAATTAGCGAAACTAATAGTCTCCCCCCGTACAACGGATTTAAAAGAATCCCAGACTACCTGTGGAGAGGCAGAATCATTATTTATAGAAAAATAATCTTTGATAATAGTGACCATGGACTGGAGGTACTCTTCGTCCAATAATAAGCTCCTCTGAAATGACCAAGATCTATTTAAGCTTTGATGATCCGTAGGGAATTGAATCTCCGCGATGATGGGATTATGGTCCGAAATAACCTGCGGTAGTATTTCAATACGGGTTTGCTCCAGAAAAACCGAAGAAACAAAAAAATAATCTAGACGGACAAATTTTCGGTGGGGGGTGGAGAAGAAAGTATAACCGGGGTCATTGCAATGAAACTTATTCCAAACATCGGTTAACCCGTTACACAATACCAGATCTCTTAAAGCTTTATACGCTTGAATCTTACGACCCGTATATCTGTTTCCTAGTTTAATATCCCAATTGGCTGGTATATGAATATTGAGATCCCCACACACTATAATCGGTTGTGTCCAAGTAGATAGCTCTGTGTTAATGAGGTTAAATAATTCAGCATCATCCAAATTTGGGCCATACAGACAACATAGAGTAAATCTACAGCTACCAATTTTTAATTCCGCAAGCCCCCATCTCCCCCATTTATCGGAAGATGTTTTAACGCACTTCCCTACTCCCTTTCGCATACAAATAGCAACACCTCTCTTGATACCCATTTGCTTAGATGAAATCAGAACTTCTAATCCAAGATTATTCAGGAGAGAGCGTTTGTCCCATGAAATATGGGTTTCCTGAACACATAACAAGTCAATATTCAGAGTTTGTAACATTGTACGAAACATAGCTATCTTCTTTAAATCATTAAGACCATTAATATTGATAGTGCATATTCTCAACCTTTTATACATTTCAGAAACAATATGAAAAAACGATTGTTGCTCATCATCATAAACATTTGCTCCCCTACATTAGACTTTGTATGCCTTATAGCCATCACTGTATTGAACATCTCGGCCTTAGTAGCCATCCCTGTATTGAACACCTCAGCCATACACCCCCACCACCACCCGTTGCCCATTCCCACCCCCACCCTGAACCCCAGAACCCCTCCCCCCACCCTCCCCACTATAGGAGGCACAGGAACCATCAGTTCCTGAAAAATATGGATGCCGTGTCCCTGGCTCCTAGCATCTTTACCAAAGAAAGAAAGAAAATGAGAACGGAAAAGAAAACAGGAGAGAAGGAGTACTCAAAATTCAGACAGATTCAGACAAAGAATGAGAAGGAGTATAAAAAACGTTTAGGAACTAAATAGATAGGAGTCCTGCATTAGGATGAGAATTATTACTAAGTATAGTTCCTAAGCATATACTCTGAAATTTACATAAAGCACGTCTAAGCTCATCCAAATCGTTCAAAGAGAGTCTAGATACTCCTTAGCTTTAGTTGTTGAGATGAAAAATGTTGTTTGGCCTTTAAATATAGTTTTAAGTTTTGCGGGGCCTTGAAGAAATACTGCTACTTCCTTCTTCTGAAAGTCAGGGATTAATTGCTTCAAATGCCAGCGTTGGGCCACAGTAGCTTGGCAGTAGTCTGGTCGCACGAAAAACTGAATACCAAGACCATCCGCTTTCTTATCTGGTCTTGCATTGACAAAGATAGCTTCACGAGCAAGAAAATTATTAAATGAAACCAAAATGGCCCTGGGATAGCTTTCTTGACCTTGTCGCGGTTTCCTTGCGGTAAAAGGGAATCGGTGAGCTCGTTGTATCTCCCGGGCCCAATCCCAATCGGTGATTTCTGGGAAAGCATCACCTAATAGATTAATAATAAACCGCCTCGGGTCACCTCCTTCTTTGTTTTCAGGGATTCCCAAGAAACGCAAGTTGCTTCTGCGGGCCTGATTTTCCAAGCTGGCTAGCTTATCAGATAGATCATTTTTTTGTGTTTTAAAGTCTCCTACTTCTTGTCGTTGAGCCATACATTCCTCTTCCAGCACGGCTATCCTGGCCTCTGCTTCAGTGACCCTGTCCGCAGTCTCTGAACATAGTTTAATTGCACGGCGTACTGCATTTTTGACTTTGGCACATGTCATTTGCGTGCGTTGATTCTCGGCCTTACTTTCTGCCCGATGAGTCATCATAGTGTCAAATATCGTTTTCAATGTTATCTCTTCATTATTATCTGATGGTAAAATTGGGTCGGGTGAGCCATTATGATTAGGACCGAGAGTATCGTCAGCAGCAGAAGCAGTAGCTGCTAAGTCGGGAGATAGAGAATTCACATCATTTGATGGCCTGAGAGTAGTCTCTTTACTCACTGCGCGAGAGGATCTTTTCTTCTTCGGCCTCTTTTTAATGATGGTAGCTGCATTTGCATTGTCAGGGCTGAGGCTACTCTCTCCGGCGGAAGATAAGCTCTCACAGCTGATGTCTGCCCACTCTTTATTTGCACCTGTTGCTTCATCAGATGAAAAATCTGAGAGAGAATAAAAGTTTTCAGGAAGTTCCTGATTATACTGCTGCGAAATAGTTTCTGTTTCAGCTCGCAGATCACTAGATAGGTCGTTTGATACCAAAGATAATGATGGAAGTGAGCATGACCGATTGGAAATGGCTCCACCGGGAACTGCAATTCCCATAATGCCCTTCCTCAAAGAGTCAGTCGGTATCGGAGCCGTTATCACATTAGAAGAAATATTAGTTTTGTTCTGAATACCGCTGCAAATAGATGGTTGACAGGAGAGCTGAGCAGTTGTTGAATCAGTGCTTTGATTATCCATGCTTGCATTATCGGTGCCATTGTCTAATATTTTCTTTTTAGCGGCATGTTTCTCAAACAAGTCTGGCAATGTTTGTAATACATTGGATTTAGTAGCAACCCCCTTATTGGAGCTCTTACCCGGTTTTGTGGTAATCTTGCCAGAAATCAGTGGTGCTGCCTCTGCCATCGCGACCTCCACGCTCACTTGTTCCACGTCCTTCAGCTTAGACCCAATATCGTTTTTCTTGCTGCTACGTGTTGCAATGGAAGGGGGAAGCGGCGTCCTCTTTTTCTTTCGTGAACCCCCTCTGCCAGGAAAAACGCTCCTCTGTACCCAGCAGAGACAGAGCGTAGCGCGCCACAGCGGAGACCGCCGTCGGAGCTCTGAAAAATTTAGAAGCATTCGTGAACACCGCCTGTCACGAGGATAGTTTGTTGCAAGTGATAGTTTGTAGCAGTTTGTAGCAGCCTGTTAGAACTATATATAATGCAGCGTAGTTCACTTGTCTTCCAGCAATATTCGCCGGTTTGAAATCCTTTTTGTTCCAAACAGAACGCCTCTCAGTCGCTGAAAGCACTGATTCAAGTCCCGTAGGTAGTGGGCGGAAGTGGACAACGCCTCTCAGCCGCTCAGCTTCTCAGCCTCTCGATCTCCGCACAGCTCCGGGGCAGCCTCTGCAAACAGCGGAAAACAGCGGTAAACAAACGGTAAATGCTCCGTCCAGCTAGCCGGGATCATGCTGACTGCAGATATCCAGGTAAGGTGCACCGCTGATTTTTAAAAGCGGAATATCCCTCTTCCCTTCTCTTCCCTGCACATCAAAACGCCAGGAGCGAGGGAGCTAGCTGCCTACACAGCCTTCCCCACGGCAGCCATCTTGCCTCCCAAATGTTTTATTTTTGAACGTCAGTTCACATTTTTAGGTGGATCATCAGTGTTAGAGCTAAAATTAATATGTTTGAAGTGATTTTCATGCTTCCAGGGGCCCTAGACACAAGAATTATGGAATGGTTAAAAGAGCATGAAAATGGCCAATTTACTCACTCTGAGGTCTAAAAAAGGGTTTCTTCACCCCGGGAAGTTAATTGAATACCATTTGGAGGCATTTAATGTTCAAGCAAAAACGGCTGATTTTCGTCAAAAGAGATAACACCCCCCCATTACGTCATGCTTCAGAAATGTGGAAAATGGTCCGTTTTCAAATGTTTTATTTTTGAACGTAAGTTCACATTTGTAGGTGGATTATCAGTGTTAGAGCTAAAATTAGCATGTTTAAAGTGATTTTCATGCTTCCAGGGGCCCTAAACACAAGATTTATGGAATGATTAAAAGTGCCTGAAAATGGCCAATTTACTCACTCTGAGTTCTCAAAAAGGGGTTCTTCACCCCGGGAAGTTAATTAAATACTATTTGGAGGCATTTAATGTTCAAGCAAAAACGGCTGATTTTCGACAAAAGAGATAACACCCCCCATTAAGTCATGCTTCAGAAATGCGGAAAATGGTCAGTTTTCAAATGTTTTATTTTTGAACGTCAGTTCACATTTGTAGGTGGATCATCAGTGTTAGAGCTAAAATTAGCATGTTTAAAGTGATTTTCATGCTTCCAGGGGCTCAGGAAGTGAATTAAATACCATTTAGAGGCATTTAATGTTCAAGCAAAAACAGTTGATTTTTGACAAAAGAGATAACACCCCCCCATTACGTCATGCTTCAAAATGTGGAAAATGGTCCGTTTTCAAATGTTTTATTTTTGAACGTCAGTTCACATTTGTAGGTGGATCATCAGTGTTAGAGCTAAAATTAGCATGTTTAAAGTGATTTTCATGCTTACAGGGGCCCTAAACACAAGATTTATGGAATGGTTAAAAGTGCATGAAAATGGCCAATTTACTCACTCTGAGTTCTCAAAAAGGGTTTCTTCACCCCGGGAAGTAAATTAACACCTTGGCTGCTAGGCGTTTCCCCCCCCCGTGCTGACTTTTCATTTACTCCATGCTTCATGACGAGCTCAGCTCGTCATCAGCACAGCTCAACTGTGCATCATGACGAGCTGAGCTCGTCATGAGCATCGAAAGGGTTAAATACCATTTGGAGGCATTTAATGTTCAAGCAAAAACGGCTGATTTTCGACAAAAGAGATAACACCCCCATTACGTCATGCTTCAGAAATGTGGAAAATGGTCCGTTTTCAAATGTTTTTTTTTTAACGTCAGTTCACATTTGCTGGTGGATCATCAGTGTTAGAGCTAAAATTAGCATGTTTAAAGTGATTTTCATGCTTCCAAGGGCTTGGGAAGTGAATTAAATACTATTTAGAGGCATTTAATGTTCAAGCAAAAACAGTTGATTTTTGACAAAAGAGATAACACCCCCCATTATGTCATGCTTCAGAAATGTGGAAAATGTTCCATTTTCAAATGTTTTATTTTTGAAAGTCAGTTCACATTTGTAGGTGGAT
Source organism: Lissotriton vulgaris (assembly GCF_964263255.1). Lineage (NCBI taxonomy): Eukaryota > Metazoa > Chordata > Amphibia > Caudata > Salamandridae > Lissotriton > Lissotriton vulgaris. The sequence goes on from NC_141696.1 coordinate 487,784,232, forward strand.
CATCAGTGTTAGAGGTAAAATTAGCATGTTTAAAAAGATTTTCATGCTTCCAGGGGCCCAAAACACAAGATTTATGTAATGGTTAAAAGTGCATGAAAATGGCCAATTTACTCACTCTGAGTTCTCAAAAAGGGTTTCTTCACCCCGGGAAGTGAATTAAATACCATTTGGAGGCATTTAATGTTCAAGCAAAAACGGCTGATTTTCAATAAAAGAGATTACACCCCCCATTACGTCATGCTTCAGAAATGTGGAAAATGGTCCGTTTTCAAATGTTTTATTTTTGAACGTCAGTTCACATTTGCAGGTGGATCATCAGTGTTAGAGCTAAAATTAGCATGTTTAAAGTGATTTTCATGCTTCCAGGGGCCCTAAACACAAGATTTATGGAATGGTTAAAAGTGCATGAAAATGGCCAATTTACTCACTCTGAGTTCTCAAAAAGGGTTTCTTCACCCCAGAAAGTAAATTAAATACCATTTGGAGGCATTTAATGTTCAAGCAAAAACGGCTAATTTTCGACAAAAAAGATAACACCCCCCCCCATTACGTCATGCTTCAGAAATGTGGAAAATGGTCGTTTTCAAATGTTTTATTTTTGAACGTCAGTTCATATTTGTAGGTGGATCATCAGTGTTAGAGCTAAAATTAGCATGTTTAAAGTGATTTTCATGCTTCCTGGGGCCCTAAACACAAGATTTATGGAATGGTTAAAAGTGCATGACAATGGCCAATTTACTCACTCCGAGTTCTCAAAAAGGGTTTATTCACCCCGGGGAGTTAATTAAATACCATTTGGAGGCATTTAATGTTCAAGCAAAAACGGCTGATTTTCGACAAAATAGATAACAACCCCCCATTACGTCATGCTTCAGAAATGTGGAAAATGGTCCGTTTTCAAATGTTTTATTTTTGAACGTCAGTTCACATTTGTAGGTGGATCATCAGTGTTAGAGCTAAAATTAGCATGTTTAAAGTGATTTTCATGCTTCCAGGGGCTCGGGAAGTGAATTAAATACTATTTAGATGCATTTAATGTTCAAGCAAAAACAGTTGATTTTTAACAAAAGAGATAACACCCCCCCATTATGTCATGCTTCAGAAATGTGGAAAATGGTCCATTTTCAAATGTTTTATTTTTGAACGTCAGTTCACATTTGTAGGTGGATCATCAGTGTTAGAGCTAAAATTAGCATGTTTAAAGTGATTTTCATGCATCCAGGGGCCCTAAACACAAGATTTATGGAATGGTTAAAAGTGCATGAAAATGGCCAATTTACTCACTCTGAGTTCTCAAAAAGGGTTTCTTCACCCCAGGAAGTTAATTAAATACCATTTGGAGGCATTTAATGTTCAAGCAATAATGGCTGATTTTTGACAAAAGAGATTTCACCCCCCCATTATGTCATGCTTCAGAAATGTGGAAAATGGTCTGCTTTCAAATGTTTTAATTTTAAACGTCAGTTCACATTTGTAGGTGGATCATCAGTGTTAGAGCTAAAATTAGCATGTTTAAAGTGATTTTCATGCTTCCAGGGGCCCTAAACACAAGATTTATAGAATGGTTAAAAGTGCATGAAAATGGCAAATTTACTCACTTTGAGTTCTCAAAAAGGGTTTCTTCACCCCAGGAAGTACATTAAATACCATTTGGAGGCATTTAATGTTCAAGCAAAAACGGCTAATTTTCGACAAAAGAGAAAATACCCCCCCATTACGTCATGCTTCAGAAATGTGGAAAATGGTCCGCTTTCAAATGTTTTATTTGTGAACGTCAGTTCACATTTGCAGGTGGATCATCAGTGTTAGAGCTAAAATTAGCATGTTTAAAGTGATTTTCATGCTTCCTGGGGCTCGGGAAGTGAATTAAATACTATTTGGAGTCATTTAATGTTCAAGCAAAAACGGCTGATTTTCTGACAAAAAAGATAACACCCCCCCCCATTACGTCATGCTTCAGAAATGTGGAAAATGGTCCGTTTTCAAATGTTTTATTTTTGAACGTCAGTTCACATTTGTAGGTGGATCATCAGTGTTAGAGCTAAAATTAGCATGTTTAAAGTGATTTTCATGCTTCCAGGGGCTTGGGAAGTGAATTAAATACTATTTAGAGGCATTTATTGTTCAAGCAAAAACAGTTGATTTTTGACAAAAGAGATAACACCCCCCCATTACGTCATGCTTCAGAAATGTGGAAAATGGTCCATTTTCAAATGTTTTATTTTTGAATGTCAGTTCACATTTGTAGGTGGATCATCAGTGTTAAAGCTAAAATTAGCATGTTTAAAGTGATTTTCATGCTTCCAGGGGCCCTAAACACAAGATTTATAGAATGGTTAAAAGTGCATGAAAATGGCCAATTTACTCACTCTGAGTTCTCAAAAAGGGTTTCTTCACCCCGGGAAGTACATTAAATACCATTTGGAGGCATTTAATGTTCAAGCAAAAACGGCTAATTTTCGACAAAAGAGATAACACCCCGCATTACGTCATGCTTCAGAAACGTGGAACATTGTCCGTTTTCAAATGTTTTTTTTTTTAACATCAGTTCACATTTGCTGGTGGATCATCAGTGTTAGAGCTAAAATTAGCATGTTTAAAGTGATTTTCATGCTTCCAGGGGCTCCGGAAATGAATTAAATACTATGTGGAGGCATTTAATGTTCAAGCAAAAACAGCTGATTTTTGACAAAAGAGATAACACCCCCCATTACGTCATGCTTCAGAAATGTGGAAAATGGTCCATTTTCAAATGTTTTATTTTTGAACGTCAGTTCACATTTGTAGGTGGATCATCAGTGTTAGAGCTAAAATTAGCATGTTTAAAGTGATTTTCATGCTTCAATTGGCCCTAAACACAAGATTTATGGAATCGTTAAAAGTGCATGAAAAATGGCCTATTTACTCACTCTGAGTTCTCAAAAAGGGTGTCTTCACCCCAGGAAGTTAATTAAATACGATTTGGAGGCATTTAATGATCAAGCAAAAACGGCTGATTTCCGACAAAAGAGATAACACCCCCCATTACGTCATGCTTCAGAAATGTGGAAAATGGTCCGTTTTCAAATGTTTTATTTTTGAACGTCAGTTCACATTTTTAGGTAGATCATCAGTGTTAGAGCTAAAATTAGCATGTTTAAAGTGATTTTCATGCTTCCAGGGGCCCTAAACACAAGATTTATGGAACGGTTAAAAGTGCCTGAAAATGGCCAATTTACTCACCCTGAGTTCTCAAAAAGGGGTTCTTCACCCCGGGAAGTTAATTAAATACCATTTGGAGGCATTTAATGTTCAAGCAAAAACGGCTGATTTTCGACAAAAGAGATAACACCCCCCATTACGTCATGCTTCAGAAATGTGGAAAATGGTCCATTTTCAAATGTTTTATTTTTGAACGTCAGTTCACATTTGTAGGTGGATCATCAGTGTTAGAGCTAAAATTAGCATGTTTAAAGTGATTTTCATGGTTCGAGGGGCTCGGGAAGTGAATTAAATACCATTTGGAGGCATTTAATGTTCAAGCAAAAACGGCAGATTTTCGACAAAATAGATAACACACCCCCATTACGTCATGCTTCAGAAATGTTGTAAATGGTCCGTTTTCAAATGTTTTAATTTTGAACGTCAGTTCACATTTGTAGGTGGATCATCAGTGTTGGAGCTAAAATTAGCATGTTTAAAGTGATTTTCATGCTTCCAAGGGCTCGGGAAGTGAATTAAATACTATTTAGAGGCATTTAATGTTCAAGCAAAAACAGTTGATTTTTGACAAAAGAGATAACACCCCCCATTACGTCATGCTTCAGAAATGTGGAAAATGGTCCATTTTCAAATGTTTTATTTTTGAACGTCAGTTCACATTTGTAGGTGGATCATCAGTGTTAGAGCTAAAATTAGCATGTTTAAAAAGATTTTCATGCTTCCAGGGGCCCTAAACACAAGATTTATGGAATGGTTAAAAGTGCATGAAAATGGCCAATATACTCACTCTGAGTTCTCAAAAAGGGTTTCTTCAGCCCGGGAAGTTAATTAAATACCATTTGGAGGCATTTAATGTTCAAGCAAAAACGGCTGATTTTCGACAAAAGAGATAACACCCCCCATTACGTCATGCTTTAGAAATGTGGAAAATGGTCCTTTTTCAAACGTTTTATTTTTGAACGTCAGTTCACATTTGTTGGTGGATAATCAGTGTTAGAGCTAAAATTAGCATGTTTAAAGTGATTTTCATGCTTCCAGGGGCCCTAAACACAAGATTTATAGAATGGTTAAAAGTGCATGAAAATGGCCAATTTACTCACTCTGAGTTCTCAAAAAGGGTTTCTACACCCCGGGAAGTAAATTAAATACCATTTGGAGGCATTTAATGTTCAAGCAAAAACGGCTGATTTTCGACAAAAGAGATAACACCCCCCATTACGTCATGCTTCAGAAATGTGGAAAATGGTCCGTTTTCAAATGTTTTTTTTTTAACGTCAGTTCACATTTGCTGGTGCATCATCAGTGTTAGAGCTAAAATTAGCATGTTTAAAGTGATTTTCATGCTTCCAAGGGCTCGGGAAGTGAATTAAATACTATTTAGAGGCATTTAATGTTCAAGCAAAAACGGCTGATTTTCGATAAAAGAGATTACACCCCCCATTACGTCATGCTTCAGAAATGTGGAAAATGGTCCGTTTTCAAATGTTTTATTTTTGAACGTCAGTTCACATTTGTAGGTGGATCATCAGTGTTAGAGCTAAAATTAGCATGTTTAAAGTGATTTTCATGCTTCCAGGGGCCCTAAACACATGATTTATGGAATGGTTAAAAGTGCATGAAAATGGCCAATTTACTCACTCTGAGTTCTCAAAAAGGGTTTCTTCACCCCGGGAAGTTAATTAAATACCATTTGGAGGCATTTAATGTTCAAGCAAAAACTGCTGATTTTCGACAAAAGACATAACACCCCCCCATTACGTCATGCTTCAGAAATGTGGAAAATGGTCCATTTTCAAATGTTTTATTTTTGAACGTCAGTTCACATTTGTAGGTGGATCATCAGTGTTAGAGCTAAAATTAGCATGTTTAAAGTGATTTTCATGCTTCCAGGGGCCCTAAACACAAGATTTATGGAATGGTTAAAAGTGCATGAAAATGGCCAATTTACTCACTCTGAGTTCTCAAACAGTGTTTCTTCACCCCGGGAAGTTAATTAAATACCATTTGGAGGCATTTAATGTTCAAGCAATAATGGCTGATTTTCGACAAAAGAGATTTCACCCCCCCTATTATGTCATGCTTCAGAAATGTGGAAAATGGTCTGCTTTCAAATGTTTTAATTTTGAACGTCAGTTCACATTTGTAGGTGGATCATCAGTGTTAGAGCTAAAATTAGCATGTTTAAAGTGATTTTCATGCTTCCAGGGGCCCTAAACACAAGATTTATAGAATGGTTAAAAGTGCATGAAAATGGCCAATTTACTCACTCTGAGTTCTCAAAAAGGGTTTCTTCACCCCAGGAAGTAAATTAAATACCATTTGGAGGCATTTAATGTTCAAGCAAAAACGGCTAATTTTCGACAAAAGAGATAATACCCCCCCATTACGTCATGCTTCAGAAATGTGGAAAATGGTCCGCTTTCAAATGTTTTATTTGTGAACGTCAGTTCACATTTGCAGGTGGATCATCAGTGTTAGAGCTAAAATTAGCATGTTTAAAGTGATTTTCATGCTTCCTGGGGCTCGGGAAGTGAATTAAATACTATTTGGAGTCATTTAATGTTCAAGCAAAAACGGCTGATTTTCGACAAAAAAGATAACACCCCCCCCCATTACGTCATGCTTCAGAAATGTGGAAAATGGTCCGTTTTCAAATGTTTTATTTTTGAACGTCAGTTCACATTTGTAGGTGGATCATCAGTGTTAGAGCTAAAATTAGCATGTTTAAAGTGATTTTCATGCTTCCAGGGGCCCTAAACACAAGATTTATGGAATGGTTAAAAGTGCATGACAATGGCCAATTTACTCACTCCGAGTTCTCAAAAAAGGTTTATTCACCCCGGGGAGTTAATTAAATACCATTTGGAGGTATTTAATGTTCAAGCAAAAACGGCTGATTTTCGACAAAATAGATAACAACCCCCCATTACGTCATGCTTCAGAAATGTGGAAAATGGTCCGTTTTCAAATGTTTTATTTTTGAACGTCAGTTCACATTTGTAGGTGGATCATCAGTGTTAGAGCTAAAATTAGCATGTTTAAAGTGATTTTCATGCTTCCAGGGGCTTGGGAAGTGAATTAAATACTATTTAGAGGCATTTAATGTTCAAGCAAAAACAGTTGATTTTTGACAAAAGAGATAACACCCCCCCATTACGTCATGCTTCAGAAATGTTGTAAATGGTCCGTTTTAAAATGTTTTAATTTTGAACGTCAGTTCACATTTGTAGGTGGATCATCAGTGTTAGAGCTAAAATTAGCATGTTTAAAGTGATTTTCATGCTTCCAAGGGCTCGGGAAGTGAATTAAATACTATTTAGAGGCATTTAATGTTCAAGCAAAAACAGTTGATTTTTGACAAAAGAGATAACACCCCCCATTACGTCATGCTTCAGAAATGTGGAAAATGGTCCATTTTCAAATGTTTTATTTTTGAACGTCAGTTCATATTTGTAGGTGGATCATCAGTGTTAGAGCTAAAATTAGCATGTTTAAAGTGATTTTCATGCTTCCAGGGGCCCGAAACACAAGATTTATAGAATGGTTAAAAGTGCATGAAAATGGCCAATTTACTCACTCTGAGTTCTCAAAAAGGGTTTCTTCACCCCGGGAAGTACATTAAATACCATTTGGAGGCATTTAATGTTCAAGCAAAAACGGCTAATTTTCAACAAAAGAGATAACACCCCCCATTACGTCATGCTTCAGAAACGTGGAACATTGTCCGTTTTCCAAAGTTTTTTTTTTTAACATCAGTTCACATTTGCTGGTGGATCATCAGTGTTAGAGCGAAAATTAGCATGTTTAAAGAGATTTTCAAGCTTCCAGGGGCTCGGGAAGAGAATTAAATACTATTTGGAGGCATTTAATGTTCGAGCAAAAACGGCTGATTTTCGATAAAAGAGATTACACCCCCATTACGTCATGCTTCAGAAATGTGGAAAATGGTCTGTTTTCAAATGTTTTATTTTTGAACGTCAGTTCACATTTGCAGGTGGATCATCAGTGTTAGAGCTAAAATTAGCATATTTAAAGTGATTTTTATGCTTCCAGGAGCCCTAAACACAGGATTCATGGAATGGTTAAAAGTGCATGAAAATGGCCAATTTACTCACTCTGAGTTCTCAAAAAGGGTTTCTTCACCCCGGGAAGTAAATCAAATACCATTTGGAGGCATTTAATGTTCAAGCAAAAACGGCTGATTTTTGACAAAAGAGATAACACCCCCACATTACGTCATGCTTCAGAAATGTAGAAAATGGTCCATTTTCAAATGTTTTATTTTTGAACGTCAGTTCACATTTGCAGGTGGATCATCAGTGTTAGAGCTAAAATTAGCATGTTTAAAGTGATTTTCATGCTTCCTGGGGTTTGGGAAGTGAATTAAATACTATTTGGAGGCATTTAATGTTCAAGCAAAAACGGCTGATTTTCGACAAAAGAGATAACACCCCCCGTTACGTCATGCTTCAGAAATGTGGAAAATGGTCCGTTTTCAAATGTTTTATTTTTGAACGTCAGTTCACATTTGTAGGTGGATCATCAGTGTTAGAGCTAAAATTAGCAAGTTTAAAGTGATTTTCATGCTTCCAGGGGCTCGGGAAGTGAATTAAATACTATTTAGAGGCATTTAATGTTCAAGCACAAACAGCTGATTTTTGACAAAAGAGACAACTCTTCCCCATTACGTCATGCTTCAGAAATGTGGAAAATGGTCCGTTTTCAAATGTTTTATTTTTGAACGTCAGTTCACATTTGTAGGTGGATCATCAGTGTTAGAGCTAAAATTAGCATGTTTAAAGTGATTTTCATGCTTCAATTGGCCCTAAACACAAGATTTATGGAATCGTTAAAAGTGCATGAAAATGGCCTATTTACTCACTCTGAGTTCTCAAAAAGGGTTTCTTCACCCTGGGAAGTTAATTAAATACCATTTGGAGGCATTTAATGTTCAAGCAAAAACGGCTGATTTTCGACAAAAGAGATAACACCCCCCATTACGTCATGCTTCAGAAATGTGGAAAATGGTCCGTTTTCAAATGTTTATTTTTGAACGTCAGTTCACATTTGTAGGTGGATCATCAGTGTTAGAGCTAAAATTACATGTTTAAAGTGATTTTCGTGCTTCCAGGGGCCCTAAACACAAGATTTATAAAATGGTTAAAAGTGCATGAAAATGGCCAATTTACTCACTCTGAGTTCTCAAAAAGGGTTTCGCGACCCCGGGAAGTAAATTAAATACCATTTGGAGGCATTTAATGTTCAAGCAAAAACGGCTGATTTTCGACAAAAGAGATAACACCCCCCCCATTACGTCACGCTTCAGAAATGTGGAAAATGGTCCGTTTTCAAATGTTTTATTTTTGAACGTCAGTTCACATTTGTAGGTGGATCATCAGTGTTAGAGCTAAAATTAGCATGTTTAAAGTGATTTTCATGCTTCCAGGGCCCCTAAACACTAGATTTGTGGAATGGTTAAAAGTGCATGAAAATGGCCAATTTACTCACTCTGAGTTCTCAAAAAGGGTGTCTTCACCCCAGGAAGTTAATTAAATACGATTTGGAGGCATTTAATGATCAAGCAAAAACGGCTGATTTTCGACAAAAGAGATAACACCCCCCATTACGTCATGCTTCAGAAATGTGGAAAATGGTCCGTTTTCAAATGTTTTATTTTTGAACGTCAGTTCACATTTGTAGGTAGATCATCAGTGTTAGAGCTAAATTTAGCATGTTTAAAGTGATTTTCATGCTTCCAGGGGCCCTAAACACAAGATTTATGGAACGGTTAAAAGTGCCTGAAAATGGCCAATTTACTCACCCTGAGTTCTCAAAAAGGGGTTCTTCACCCCGGGAGGTTAATTAAATACCATTTGGAGGCATTTAATGTTCAAGCAAAAACGGCTGATTTTCGACAAAAGAGATAACACCCCCCATTACGTCATGCTTCAGAAATGTGGAAAATGGTCCGTTTTCAAATGTTTTATTTTTGAACGTCAGTTCACATTTGTAGGTGGATCATCAGTGTTAGAGCTAAAATTAGCATGTTTAAAGTGATTTTCATGCTTCGAGGGGCTCGGGAAGTGAATTAAATACCATTTGGAGGCATTTAATGTTCAAGCAAAAACGGCTGATTTTCGACAAAATAGATAACACCCCCCCATTACGTCATGCTTCAGAAATGTGGAAAATAGTCCGTTTTCAAATGTTTTAATTTTGAACGTCAGTTCACATTTGTAGGTGGATCATCAGTGTTAGAGCTAAAATTAGCATGTTTAAAGTGATTTTCATGCTTCCAGGGGCCCTAAACACAAGATTTATGGAATGGTTAAAAGTGCATGACAATGGCCAATTTACTCACTCCGAGTTCTCAAAAAGGGTTTATTCACCCCGGGGAGTTAATTAAATACCATTTGGAGGCATTTAATGTTCAAGCAAAAACGGCTGATTTTCGACAAAATAGATAACAACCCCCCATTACGTCATGCTTCAGAAATGTGGAAAATGGTCCGTTTTCAAATGTTTTATTTTTGAACGTCAGTCCACATTTGTAGGTGGATCATCAGTGTTAGAGCTAAAATTAGCATGTTTAAAGTGATTTTCATGATTCCAGGGGCTTGGGAAGTGAATTAAATACTATTTAGAGGCATTTAATGTTCAAGCAAAAACAGTTGATTTTTGACAAAAGAGATAACACCCCCCCATTATGTCATGCTTCAGAAATGTGGAAAATGGTCCATTTTCAAATGTTTTATTTTTGAACGTCAGTTCACATTTGTAGGTGGATCATCAGTGTTAGAGCTAAAATTAGCATGTTTAAAGTGATTTTCATGCTTCCAGGGGCCCTAAACACAAGATTTATAGAATGGTTAAAAGTGCATGAAAATGGCCAATTTACTCACTCTGAGTTCTCAAAAAGGGTTTCTTCACCCCGGGAAGTACATTAAATACCATTTGGAGGCATTTAATGTTCAAGCAAAAACGGCTAATTTTCGACAAAAGAGATAACACCCCCCATTACGTCATGCTTCAGAAACGTGGAACATTGTCCGTTTTCAAAAGTTTTTTTTTTTAACATCAGTTCACATTTGCTGGTGGATCATCAGTGTTAGAGCGAAAATTAGCATGTTTAAAGAGATTTTCAAGCTTCCAGGGGCTCGGGAAGTGAATTAAATACTATTTGGAGGCATTTAATGTTCGAGCAAAAACGGCTGATTTTCGATAAAAGAGATTACACCCCCATTACGTCATGCTTCAGAAATGTGGAAAATGGTCTGTTTTCAAATGTTTTATTTTTGAACGTCAGTTCACATTTGCAGGTGGATCATCAGTGTTAGAGCTAAAATTAGCATATTTAAAGTGATTTTTATGCTTCCAGGAGCCCTAAACACAGGATTCATGGAATGGTTAAAAGTGCATGAAAATGGCCAATTTACTCACTCTGAGTTCTCAAAAAGGGTTTCTTCACCCGGGGAAGTAAATTAAATACCATTTGGAGGCATTTAATGTTCAAGCATAAACGGCTGATTTTTGACAAAAGAGATAACACCCCCCATTACGTCATGCTTCAGAAATGTAGAAAATGGTCCATTTTCAAATGTTTTATTTTTGAACGTCAGTTCACATTTGCAGGTGGATCATCAGTGTTAGAGCTAAAATTAGCATGTTTAAAGTGATTTTCATGCTTCCTGGGGTTTGGGAAGTGAAGTAAATACTATTTGGAGGCATTTAATGTTCAAGCAAAAACAGCTGATTTTTGACAAAAGAGATAACTCTCCCCCATTACGTCATGCTTCAGAAATGTGGAAAATGGTCCGTTTTCAAATGTTTTATTTTTGAACGTCAGTTCACATTTGTAGGTGGATCATGAGTGTTAGAGCTAAAATTAGCATGTTTAAAGTGATTTTCATGCTTCAATTGGCCCTAAACACAAGATTAATGGAATCGTTAAAAGTGCATGAAAATGGCCTATTTACTCACTCTGAGTTCTCAAAAAGGGTTTCTTCACCCTGGGAAGTTAATTAAATACCATTTGGAGGCATTTAATGTTCAAGCAAAAAACGGCTGATTTTCGACAAAAGAGATAACACCCCCCATTACGTCATGCTTCAGAAATGTGGAAAATGGTCCGTTTTCAAATGTTTATTTTTGAACGTCAGTTCACATTTGTAGGTGGATCATCAGTGTTAGAGCTAAAATTAGCATGTTTAAAGTGATTTTCATGCTTCCAGGGGCCCTAAACACAAGATTTATAAAATGGTTAAAAGTGCATGAAAATGGCCAATTTACTCACTCTGAGTTCTCAAAAAGGGTTTCGCCACCCGGGAAGTAAATTAAATACCATTTGGAGGCATTTAATGTTCAAGCAAAAACGGCTGATTTTCGACAAAAGAGATAACACCCCCCCATTACGTCATGCTTCAGAAATGTGGAAAATGGTCCGTTTTCAAATGTTTTATTTTTGAACGTCAGTTCACATTTGTAGGTGGATCATCAGTGTTAGAGCTAAAATTAGCATGTTTAAAGTGATTTTCATGCTTCCAGGGCCCCTAAACACTAGATTTGTGGAATGGTTAAAAGTGCATGAAAATGGCCAATTTACTCACTCTGAGTTCTCAAAAAGGGTGTCTTCACCCCAGGAAGTTAATTAAATACGATTTGGAGGCATTTAATGATCAAGCAAAAACGGCTGATTTTCGACAAAAGAGATAACACCCCCCCATTACGTCATGCTTCAGAAATGTGGAAAATGGTCCGTTTTCAAATGTTTTATTTTTGAACGTCAGTTCACATTTGTAGGTAGATCATCAGTGTTAGAGCTAAAATTAGCATGTTTAAAGTGATTTTCATGCTTCCAGGGGCCCTAAACACAAGATTTATGGAACGGTTAAAAGTGCCTGAAAATGGCCAATTTACTCACCCTGAGTTCTCAAAAAGGGGTTCTTCACCCCGGGAGGTTAATTAAATACCATTTGGAGGCATTTAATGTTCAAGCAAAAACGGCTGATTTTCGACAAAAGAGATAACACCCCCCATTACGTCATGCTTCAGAAACGTGGAACATTGTCCGTTTTCAAAAGTTTTTTTTTTTAACATCAGTTCACATTTGCTGGTGGATCATCAGTGTTAGAGCGAAAATTAGCATGTTTAAAGAGATTTTCAAGCTTCCAGGGGCTCGGGAAGTGAATTAAATACTATTTGGAGGCATTTAATGTTCGAGCAAAAACGGCTGATTTTCGATAAAAGAGATTACACCCCCATTACGTCATGCTTCAGAAATGTGGAAAATGGTCTGTTTTCAAATGTTTTATTTTTGAACGTCAGTTCACATTTGCAGGTGGATCATCAGTGTTAGAGCTAAAATTAGCATATTTAAAGTGATTTTTATGCTTCCAGGAGCCCTAAACACAGGATTCATGGAATGGTTAAAAGTGCATGAAAATGGCCAATTTACTCACTCTGAGTTCTCAAAAAGGGTTTCTTCACCCGGGGAAGTAAATTAAATACCATTTGGAGGCATTTAATGTTCAAGCATAAACGGCTGATTTTTGACAAAAGAGATAACACCCCCCATTACGTCATGCTTCAGAAATGTAGAAAATGGTCCATTTTCAAATGTTTTATTTTTGAACGTCAGTTCACATTTGCAGGTGGATCATCAGTGTTAGAGCTAAAATTAGCATGTTTAAAGTGATTTTCATGCTTCCTGGGGTTTGGGAAGTGAAGTAAATACTATTTGGAGGCATTTAATGTTCAAGCAAAAACAGCTGATTTTTGACAAAAGAGATAACTCTCCCCCATTACGTCATGCTTCAGAAATGTGGAAAATGGTCCGTTTTCAAATGTTTTATTTTTGAACGTCAGTTCACATTTGTAGGTGGATCATGAGTGTTAGAGCTAAAATTAGCATGTTTAAAGTGATTTTCATGCTTCAATTGGCCCTAAACACAAGATTAATGGAATCGTTAAAAGTGCATGAAAATGGCCTATTTACTCACTCTGAGTTCTCAAAAAGGGTTTCTTCACCCTGGGAAGTTAATTAAATACCATTTGGAGGCATTTAATGTTCAAGCAAAAAACGGCTGATTTTCGACAAAAGAGATAACACCCCCCATTACGTCATGCTTCAGAAATGTGGAAAATGGTCCGTTTTCAAATGTTTATTTTTGAACGTCAGTTCACATTTGTAGGTGGATCATCAGTGTTAGAGCTAAAATTAGCATGTTTAAAGTGATTTTCATGCTTCCAGGGGCCCTAAACACAAGATTTATAAAATGGTTAAAAGTGCATGAAAATGGCCAATTTACTCACTCTGAGTTCTCAAAAAGGGTTTCGCCACCCGGGAAGTAAATTAAATACCATTTGGAGGCATTTAATGTTCAAGCAAAAACGGCTGATTTTCGACAAAAGAGATAACACCCCCCCATTACGTCATGCTTCAGAAATGTGGAAAATGGTCCGTTTTCAAATGTTTTATTTTTGAACGTCAGTTCACATTTGTAGGTGGATCATCAGTGTTAGAGCTAAAATTAGCATGTTTAAAGTGATTTTCATGCTTCCAGGGCCCCTAAACACTAGATTTGTGGAATGGTTAAAAGTGCATGAAAATGGCCAATTTACTCACTCTGAGTTCTCAAAAAGGGTGTCTTCACCCCAGGAAGTTAATTAAATACGATTTGGAGGCATTTAATGATCAAGCAAAAACGGCTGATTTTCGACAAAAGAGATAACACCCCCCCATTACGTCATGCTTCAGAAATGTGGAAAATGGTCCGTTTTCAAATGTTTTATTTTTGAACGTCAGTTCACATTTGTAGGTAGATCATCAGTGTTAGAGCTAAAATTAGCATGTTTAAAGTGATTTTCATGCTTCCAGGGGCCCTAAACACAAGATTTATGGAACGGTTAAAAGTGCCTGAAAATGGCCAATTTACTCACCCTGAGTTCTCAAAAAGGGGTTCTTCACCCCGGGAGGTTAATTAAATACCATTTGGAGGCATTTAATGTTCAAGCAAAAACGGCTGATTTTCGACAAAAGAGATAACACCCCCCATTACGTCATGCTTCAGAAATGTGGAAAATGGTCCGTTTTCAAATGTTTTATTTTTGAACGTCAGTTCACATTTGTAGGTGGATCATCAGTGTTAGAGCTAAAATTAGCATGTTTAAAGTGATTTTCATGCTTCGAGGGGCTCGGGAAGTGAATTAAATACCATTTGGAGGCATTTAATGTTCAAGCAAAAACGGCTGATTTTCGACAAAATAGATAACACCCCCCCATTACGTCATGCTTCAGAAATGTGGAAAATGGTCCGTTTTCAAATGTTTTAATTTTGAACGTCAGTTCACATTTGTAGGTGGATCATCAGTGTTAGAGCTAAAATTAGCATGTTTAAAGTGATTTTCATGCTTCCAAGGGCTCGGGAAGTGAATTAAATACTATTTAGAGGCATTTAATGTTCAAGCAAAAACAGTTGATTTTTGACAAAAGAGATAACACCCCCCATTACGTCATGCTTCAGAAATGTGGAAAATGGTCCATTTTCAAATGTTTTATTTTTGAACGTCAGTTCACATTTGTAGGTGGATCATCAGTGTTAGAGCTAAAATTAGCATGTTTAAAAAGATTTTCATGCTTCCAGGGTCCCAAAACACAAGATTTATGGAATGGTTAAAAGTGCATGAAAATGGCCAATATACTCACTCTGAGTTCTCAAAAAGGGTTTCTTCAGCCCGGGAAGTTAATTAAATACCATTTGGAGGCATTTAATGTTCAAGCAAAAACGGCTGATTTTCGACAAAAGAGATAACACCCCCCATTACGTCATGCTTTAGAAATGTGGAAAATGGTCGATTTTCGAACGTTTTATTTTTGAACGTCAGTTCACATTTGTTGGTGGATAATCAGTGTTAGAGCTAAAATTAGCATGTTTAAAGTGATTTTCATGCTTCCAGTGGCCCTAAACACAAGATTTATAGAATGGTTAAAAGTGCATGAAAATGGCCAATTTACTCACTCTGAGTTCTCAAAAAGGGTTTCTACACCCCGGGAAGTAAATTAAATACCATTTGGAGGCATTTAAATTTCAAGCAAAAACGCCTGATTTTCGACAAAAGAGATTTCACCCCCCCCCATTATGTCATGCTTCAGAAATGTGGAAAATGGTCCATTTTCAAATGTTTTTATTTTGAACGTCAGTTCACATTTGTAGGTGGATCATCAGTGTTAGAGCTAAAATTAGCATGTTTAAAGTGATTTTCATGGTTCAGGGGCCCTAAACACAAGATTTATAGAATGGTTAAAAGTGCATGAAAATGGCCAATTTACTCACTCTGAGTTCTCAAAAAGGGTTTCTTCACCCCGGGAAGTAAATTAAATACCATTTGGAGGCATTTAATGTTCAAGCAAAAACAGCTGATTTTTGACAAAAGAGATAACACCCCCCCATTACGTCATGCTTCAGAAATGTAGAAAATGGTCCATTTTCAAATGTTTTATTTTTGAACGTCAGTTCACATTTGCAGGTGGATCATCAGTGTTAGAGCTAAAATTAGCATGTTTAAAGTGATTTTCATGCTTCCTGGGGTTTGGGAAGTGAATTAAATACTATTTGGAGGCATTTAATGTTCAAGCAAAAACGGCTGATTTTCGACAAAAGAGATAACACCCCCCGTTACGTCATGCTTCAGAAATGTGGAAAATGGTCCGTTTTCAAATGTTTTATTTTTGAACGTCAGTTCACATTTGTAGGTGGATCATCAGTGTTAGAGCTAAAATTAGCAAGTTTAAAGTGATTTTCATGATTCCAGGGGCTTGGGAAGTGAATGAAATACTATTTAGAGGCATTTAATGTTCAAGCAAAAACAGCTGATTTTTGACAAAAGAGATAACTCTCCCCCATTACGTCATGCTTCAGAAATGTGGAAAATGGTCCGTTTTCAAATGTTTTATTTTTGAACTTCAGTTCACATTTGTAGGTGGATCATCAGTGTTAGAGCTAAAATTAGCATGTTTAAAGTGATTTTCATGCTTCAATTGGCCCTAAACACAAGATTTATGGAATCGTTAAAAGTGCATGAAAAATGGCCTATTTACTCACTCAGAGTTCTCAAAAAGGGTTTCTTCACCCTGGGAAGTTAATTAAATACCATTTGGAGGCATTTAATGTTCAAGCAAAAACGGCTGATTTTCGACAAAAGAGATAACACCCCCCATTACGTCATGCTTCAGAAATGTGGAAAATGGTCCATTTTCAAATGTTTTATTTTTGAACGTCAGTTCATATTTGTAGGTGGATCATCAGTGTTAGAGCTAAAATTAGCATGTTTAAAGTGATTTTCATGCTTCCAGGGGCCCTAAACACAAGATTTATAAAATGGTTAAAAGTGCAAGGAAAATGGCCAATTTACTCACTCTGAGTTCTCAAAAAGGGTTTCGCCACCCCGGGCAGTAAATTAAATACCAGTTGGAGGCATTTAATGTTCAAGCAAAAACGGCTGATTTTCGACAAAAGAGATAACACCCCCCCATTACGTCATGCTTCAGAAATGTGGAAAATGGTCCGTTTTCAAATGTTTTATTTTTGAACGTCAGTTCACATTTGTAGGTGGATCATCAGTGTTAGAGCTAAAATTAGCATGTTTAAAGTGATTTTCATGCTTCCAGGGCCCCTAAACACTAGATTTGTTGAATGGTTAAAAGTGCATGAAAATGGCCAATTTACTCACTCTGAGTTCTCAAAAAGGGTGTCTTCACCCCAGGAAGTTAATTAAATACGATTTGGAGGCATTTAATGATCAAGCAATAACGGCTGATTTTCAACAAAAGAGATAACACCCCCCATTACGTCATGCTTCAGAAATGTGGAAAATGGTCCGTTTTCAAATGTTTTATTTTTGAACGTCAGTTCACATTTTTAGGTAGATCATCAGTGTTAGAGCTAAAATTAGCATGTTTAAAGTGATTTTCATGCTTCCAGGGGCCCTAAACACAAGATTTATGGAACGGTTAAAAGTGCCTGAAAATGGCCAATTTACTCACCCTGAGTTCTCAAAAAGGGGTTCTTCACCCCGGGAAGTTAATTAAATACCATTTGGAGGCATTTAATGTTCAAGCAAAAACGGCTGATTTTCGACAAAAGAGATAACAACCCCCATTACGTCATGCTTCAGAAATGTGGAAAATGGTCCGTTTTCAAATGTTTTATTTTTGAACGTCAGTTCACATTTGTAGGTGGATCATCAGTGTTAGAGCTAAAATTAGCATGTTTAAAGTGATTTTCATGGTTCGAGGGGCTCGGGAAGTGAATTAAATACCATTTGGAGGCATTTAATGTTCAAGCAAAAACGGCTGATTTTCGACAAAATAGATAACACCCCCCCATTACGTCATGCTTCAGAAATGTTGTAAATGGTCCGTTTTCAAATGTTTTAATTTTGAACGTCAGTTCACATTTGTAGGTGGATCATCAGTGTTGGAGCTAAAATTAGCATGTTTAAAGTGATTTTCATGCTTCCAAGGGCTCGGGAAGTGAATTAAATACTATTTAGAGGCATTTAATGTTCAAGCAAAAACAGTTGATTTTTGACAAAAGAGATAACACCCCCCATTACGTCATGCTTCAGAAATGTGGAAAATGGTCCATTTTCAAATGTTTTATTTTTGAACGTCAGTTCACATTTGTAGGTGGATCATCAGTGTTAGAGCTAAAATTAGCATGTTTAAAAAGATTTTCATGCTTCCAGGGTCCCAAAACACAAGATTTATGGAATGGTTAAAAGTGCATGAAAATGGCCAATATACTCACTCTGAGTTCTCAAAAAGGGTTTCTTCAGCCCGGGAAGTTAATTAAATACCATTTGGAGGCATTTAATGTTCAAGCAAAAACGGCTGATTTTCGACAAAAGAGATAACACCCCCCATTACGTCATGCTTTAGAAATGTGGAAAATGGTCCTTTTTCAAACGTTTTATTTTTGAACGTCAGTTCACATTTGTTGGTGGATAATCAGTGTTAGAGCTAAAATTAGCATGTTTAAAGTGATTTTCATGCTTCCAGGGGCCCTAAACACAAGATTTATAGAATGGTTAAAAGTGCATGAAAATGGCCAATTTACTCACTCTGAGTTCTCAAAAAGGGTTTCTACACCCCGGGAAGTAAATTAAATACCATTTGGAGGCATTTAATGTTCAAGCAAAAACGGCTGATTTTCGACAAAAGAGATAACACCCCCCATTACGTCATGCTTCAGAAATGTGGAAAATGGTCCGTTTTCAAATGTTTTTTTTTTAACGTCAGTTCACATTTGCTGGTGCATCATCAGTGTTAGAGCTAAAATTAGCATGTTTAAAGTGATTTTCATGCTTCCAAGGGCTCGGGAAGTGAATTAAATACTATTTAGAGGCATTTAATGTTCAAGCAAAAACGGCTGATTTTCGATAAAAGAGATTACACCCCCCATTACGTCATGCTTCAGAAATGTGGAAAATGGTCCGTTTTCAAATGTTTTATTTTTGAACGTCAGTTCACATTTGTAGGTGGATCATCAGTGTTAGAGCTAAAATTAGCATGTTTAAAGTGATTTTCATGCTTCCAGGGGCCCTAAACACATGATTTATGGAATGGTTAAAAGTGCATGAAAATGGCCAATTTACTCACTCTGAGTTCTCAAAAAGGGTTTCTTCACCCCGGGAAGTTAATTAAATACCATTTGGAGGCATTTAATGTTCAAGCAAAAACTGCTGATTTTCGACAAAAGACATAACACCCCCCCATTACGTCATGCTTCAGAAATGTGGAAAATGGTCCATTTTCAAATGTTTTATTTTTGAACGTCAGTTCACATTTGTAGGTGGATCATCAGTGTTAGAGCTAAAATTAGCATGTTTAAAGTGATTTTCATGCTTCCAGGGGCCCTAAACACAAGATTTATGGAATGGTTAAAAGTGCATGAAAATGGCCAATTTACTCACTCTGAGTTCTCAAACAGTGTTTCTTCACCCCGGGAAGTTAATTAAATACCATTTGGAGGCATTTAATGTTCAAGCAATAATGGCTGATTTTCGACAAAAGAGATTTCACCCCCCCCATTATGTCATGCTTCAGAAATGTGGAAAATGGTCTGCTTTCAAATGTTTTAATTTTGAACGTCAGTTCACATTTGTAGGTGGATCATCAGTGTTAGAGCTAAAATTAGCATGTTTAAAGTGATTTTCATGCTTCCACGGGCCCTAAACACAAGATTTATAG
Organism: Lissotriton vulgaris; assembly: GCF_964263255.1. Classification (NCBI taxonomy): domain Eukaryota; kingdom Metazoa; phylum Chordata; class Amphibia; order Caudata; family Salamandridae; genus Lissotriton; species Lissotriton vulgaris. The sequence continues at coordinate 487,803,682 of NC_141696.1, forward strand.
AATGGTTAAAAGTGCATGAAAATGGCCAATTTACTCACTCTGAGTTCTCAAAAAGGGTTTCTTCACCCCAGGAAGTAAATTAAATACCATTTGGAGGCATTTAATGTTCAAGCAAAAACGGCTAATTTTTGACAAAAGAGATAATACCCCCCCATTACGTCATGCTTCAGAAATGTGGAAAATGGTCCGCTTTCAAATGTTTTATTTGTGAACGTCAGTTCACATTTGCAGGTGGATCATCAGTGTTAGAGCTAAAATTAGCATGTTTAAAGTGATTTTCATGCTTCCTGGGGCTCGGGAAGTGAATTAAATACTATTTGGAGTCATTTAATGTTCAAGCAAAAACGGCTGATTTTCGACAAAAAAGATAACACCCCCCCCCATTACGTCATGCTTCAGAAATGTGGAAAATGGTCCGTTTTCAAATGTTTTATTTTTGAACGTCAGTTCACATTTGTAGGTGGATCATCAGTGTTAGAGCTAAAATTAGCATGTTTAAAGTGATTTTCATGCTTCCAGGGGCCCTAAACACAAGATTTATGGAATGGTTAAAAGTGCATGACAATGGCCAATTTACTCACTCCGAGTTCTCAAAAAAGGTTTATTCACCCCGGGGAGTTAATTAAATACCATTTGGAGGCATTTAATGTTCAAGCAAAAACGGCTGATTTTCGACAAAATAGATAACAACCCCCCATTACGTCATGCTTCAGAAATGTGGAAAATGGTCCGTTTTCAAATATTTTATTTTTGAAAGTCAGTTCACATTTGTAGGTGGATCATCAGTGTTAGAGCTAAAATTAGCATGTTTAAAGTGATTTTCATGCTTCCAGGGGCTTGGGAAGTGAATTAAATACTATTTAGAGGCATTTAATGTTCAAGCAAAAACAGTTGATTTTTGACAAAAGAGATAACACCCCCCCATTACGTCATGCTTCAGAAATGTTGTAAATGGTCCGTTTTAAAATGTTTTAATTTTGAACGTCAGTTCACATTTGTAGGTGGATCATCAGTGTTAGAGCTAAAATTAGCATGTTTAAAGTGATTTTCATGCTTCCAAGGGCTCGGGAAGTGAATTAAATACTATTTAGAGGCATTTAATGTTCAAGCAAAAACAGTTGATTTTTGACAAAAGAGATAACACCCCCCATTACGTCATGCTTCAGAAATGTGGAAAATGGTCCATTTTCAAATGTTTTATTTTTGAACGTCAGTTCATATTTGTAGGTGGATCATCAGTGTTAGAGCTAAAATTAGCATGTTTAAAGTGATTTTCATGCTTCCAGGGGCCCTAAACACAAGATTTATAGAATGGTTAAAAGTGCATGAAAATGGCCAATTTACTCACTCTGAGTTCTCAAAAAGGGTTTCTTCACCCCGGGAAGTACATTAAATACCATTTGGAGGCATTTAATGTTCAAGCAAAAACGGCTAATTTTCGACAAAAGAGATAACACCCCCCATTACGTCATGCTTCAGAAACGTGGAACATTGTCCGTTTTCCAAAGTTTTTTTTTTTAACATCAGTTCACATTTGCTGGTGGATCATCAGTGTTAGAGCGAAAATTAGCATGTTTAAAGAGATTTTCAAGCTTCCAGGGGCTCGGGAAGTGAATTAAATACTATTTGGAGGCATTTAATGTTCGAGCAAAAACGGCTGATTTTCGATAAAAGAGATTACACCCCCATTACGTCATGCTTCAGAAATGTGGAAAATGGTCTGTTTTCAAATGTTTTATTTTTGAACGTCAGTTCACATTTGCAGGTGGATCATCAGTGTTAGAGCTAAAATTAGCATATTTAAAGTGATTTTTATGCTTCCAGGAGCCCTAAACACAGGATTCATGGAATGGTTAAAAGTGCATGAAAATGGCCAATTTACTCACTCTGAGTTCTCAAAAAGGGTTTCTTCACCCCGGGAAGTAAATTAAATACCATTTGGAGGCATTTAATGTTCAAGCAAAAACGGCTGATTTTTGACAAAAGAGATAACACCCCCCCATTACGTCATGCTTCAGAAATGTAGAAAATGGTCCATTTTCAAATGTTTTATTTTTGAACGTCAGTTCACATTTGCAGGTGGATCATCAGTGTTAGAGCTAAAATTAGCATGTTTAAAGTGATTTTCATGCTTCCTGGGGTTTGGGAAGTGAATTAAATACTATTTGGAGGCATTTAATGTTCAAGCAAAAACGGCTGATTTTCGACAAAAGAGATAACACCCCCCGTTACGTCATGCTTCAGAAATGTGGAAAATGGTCCGTTTTCAAATGTTTTATTTTTGAACGTCAGTTCACATTTGTAGGTGGATCATCAGTGTTAGAGCTAAAATTAGCAAGTTTAAAGTGATTTTCATGCTTCCAGGGGCTCGGGAAGTGAATTAAATACTATTTAGAGGCATTTAATGTTCAAGCACAAACAGCTGATTTTTGACAAAAGAGACAACTCTTCCCCATTACGTCATGCTTCAGAAATGTGGAAAATGGTCCGTTTTCAAATGTTTTATTTTTGAACGTCAGTTCACATTTGTAGGTGGATCATCAGTGTTAGAGCTAAAATTAGCATGTTTAAAGTGATTTTCATGCTTCAATTGGCCCTAAACACAAGATTTATGGAATCGTTAAAAGTGCATGAAAATGGCCTATTTACTCACTCTGAGTTCTCAAAAAGGGTTTCTTCACCCTGGGAAGTTAATTAAATACCATTTGGAGGCATTTAATGTTCAAGCAAAAACGGCTGATTTTCGACAAAAGACATAACACCCCCCCATTACGTCATGCTTCAGAAATGTGGAAAATGGTCTGTTTTCAAATGTTTATTTTTGAACGTCAGTTCACATTTGTAGGTGGATCATCAGTGTTAGAGCTAAAATTAGCATGTTTAAAGTGATTTTCGTGCTTCCAGGGGCCCTAAACACAAGATTTATAAAATGGTTAAAAGTGCATGAAAATGGCCAATTTACTCACTCTGAGTTCTCAAAAAGGGTTTCGCGACCCCGGGAAGTAAATTAAATACCATTTGGAGGCATTTAATGTTCAAGCAAAAACGGCTGATTTTCGACAAAAGAGATAACACCCCCCCATTACGTCAAGCTTCAGAAATGTGGAAAATGGTCCGTTTTCAAATGTTTTATTTTTGAACGTCAGTTCACATTTGTAGGTGGATCATCAGTGTTAGAGCTAAAATTAGCATGTTTAAAGTGATTTTCATGCTTCCAGGGCCCCTAAACACTAGATTTGTGGAATGGTTAAAAGTGCATGAAAATGGCCAATTTACTCACTCTGAGTTCTCAAAAAGGGTGTCTTCACCCCAGGAAGTTAATTAAATACGATTTGGAGGCATTTAATGATCAAGCAAAAACGGCTGATTTTCGACAAAAGAGATAACACCCCCCATTACGTCATGCTTCAGAAATGTGGAAAATGGTCCGTTTTCAAATGTTTTATTTTTGAACGTCAGTTCACATTTGTAGGTAGATCATCAGTGTTAGAGCTAAATTTAGCATGTTTAAAGTGATTTTCATGCTTCCAGGGGCCCTAAACACAAGATTTATGGAACGGTTAAAAGTGCCTGAAAATGGCCAATTTACTCACCCTGAGTTCTCAAAAAGGGGTTCTTCACCCCGGGAGGTTAATTAAATACCATTTGGAGGCATTTAATGTTCAAGCAAAAACGGCTGATTTTCGACAAAAGAGATAACACCCCCCATTACGTCATGCTTCAGAAATGTGGAAAATGGTCCGTTTTCAAATGTTTTATTTTTGAACGTCAGTTCACATTTGTAGGTGGATCATCAGTGTTAGAGCTAAAATTAGCATGTTTAAAGTGATTTTCATGCTTCGAGGGGCTCGGGAAGTGAATTAAATACCATTTGGAGGCATTTAATGTTCAAGCAAAAACGGCTGATTTTCGACAAAATAGATAACACCCCCCCATTACGTCATGCTTCAGAAATGTGGAAAATAGTCCGTTTTCAAATGTTTTAATTTTGAACGTCAGTTCACATTTGTAGGTGGATCATCAGTGTTAGAGCTAAAATTAGCATGTTTAAAGTGATTTTCATGCTTCCAGGGGCCCTAAACACAAGATTTATGGAATGGTTAAAAGTGCATGACAATGGCCAATTTACTCACTCCGAGTTCTCAAAAAGGGTTTATTCACCCCGGGGAGTTAATTAAATACCATTTGGAGGCATTTAATGTTCAAGCAAAAACGGCTGATTTTCGACAAAATAGATAACAACCCCCCATTACGTCATGCTTCAGAAATGTGGAAAATGGTCCGTTTTCAAATGTTTTATTTTTGAACGTCAGTCCACATTTGTAGGTGGATCATCAGTGTTAGAGCTAAAATTAGCATGTTTAAAGTGATTTTCATGCTTCCAGGGGCTTGGGAAGTGAATTAAATACTATTTAGAGGCATTTAATGTTCAAGCAAAAACAGTTGATTTTTGACAAAAGAGATAACACCCCCCCATTATGTCATGCTTCAGAAATGTGGAAAATGGTCCATTTTCAAATGTTTTATTTTTGAACGTCAGTTCACATTTGTAGGTGGATCATCAGTGTTAGAGCTAAAATTAGCATGTTTAAAGTGATTTTCATGCTTCCAGGGTCCCTAAACACAAGATTTATAGAATGGTTAAAAGTGCATGAAAATGGCCAATTTACTCACTCTGAGTTCTCAAAAAGGGTTTCTTCACCCCGGGAAGTACATTAAATACCATTTGGAGGCATTTAATGTTCAAGCATAAACGGCTGATTTTTGACAAAAGAGATAACACCCCCCATTACGTCATGCTTCAGAAATGTAGAAAATGGTCCATTTTCAAATGTTTTATTTTTGAACGTCAGTTCACATTTGCAGGTGGATCATCAGTGTTAGAGCTAAAATTAGCATGTTTAAAGTGATTTTCATGCTTCCTGGGGTTTGGGAAGTGAAGTAAATACTATTTGGAGGCATTTAATGTTCAAGCAAAAACAGCTGATTTTTGACAAAAGAGATAACTCTCCCCCATTACGTCATGCTTCAGAAATGTGGAAAATGGTCCGTTTTCAAATGTTTTATTTTTGAACGTCAGTTCACATTTGTAGGTGGATCATGAGTGTTAGAGCTAAAATTAGCATGTTTAAAGTGATTTTCATGCTTCAATTGGCCCTAAACACAAGATTTATGGAATCGTTAAAAGTGCATGAAAATGGCCTATTTACTCACTCTGAGTTCTCAAAAAGGGTTTCTTCACCCTGGGAAGTTAATTAAATACCATTTGGAGGCATTTAATGTTCAAGCAAAAACGGCTGATTTTCGACAAAAGAGATAACACCCCCCATTACGTCATGCTTCAGAAATGTGGAAAATGGTCCGTTTTCAAATGTTTATTTTTGAACGTCAGTTCACATTTGTAGGTGGATCATCAGTGTTAGAGCTAAAATTAGCATGTTTAAAGTGATTTTCATGCTTCCAGGGGCCCTAAACACAAGATTTATAAAATGGTTAAAAGTGCATGAAAATGGCCAATTTACTCACTCTGAGTTCTCAAAAAGGGTTTCGCCACCCGGGAAGTAAATTAAATACCATTTGGAGGCATTTAATGTTCAAGCAAAAACGGCTGATTTTCGACAAAAGAGATAACACCCCCCCATTACGTCATGCTTCAGAAATGTGGAAAATGGTCCGTTTTCAAATGTTTTATTTTTGAACGTCAGTTCACATTTGTAGGTGGATCATCAGTGTTAGAGCTAAAATTAGCATGTTTAAAGTGATTTTCATGCTTCCAGGGCCCCTAAACACTAGATTTGTGGAATGGTTAAAAGTGCATGAAAATGGCCAATTTACTCACTCTGAGTTCTCAAAAAGGGTGTCTTCACCCCAGGAAGTTAATTAAATACGATTTGGAGGCATTTAATGATCAAGCAAAAACGGCTGATTTTCAACAAAAGAGATAACACCCCCCCATTACGTCATGCTTCAGAAATGTGGAAAATGGTCCGTTTTCAAATGTTTTATTTTTGAACGTCAGTTCACATTTGTAGGTAGATCATCAGTGTTAGAGCTAAAATTAGCATGTTTAAAGTGATTTTCATGCTTCCAGGGGCCCTAAACACAAGATTTATGGAACGGTTAAAAGTGCCTGAAAATGGCCAATTTACTCACCCTGAGTTCTCAAAAAGGGGTTCTTCACCCCGGGAGGTTAATTAAATACCATTTGGAGGCATTTAATGTTCAAGCAAAAACGGCTGATTTTCGACAAAAGAGATAACACCCCCCATTACGTCATGCTTCAGAAATGTGGAAAATGGTCCGTTTTCAAATGTTTTATTTTTGAACGTCAGTTCACATTTGTAGGTGGATCATCAGTGTTAGAGCTAAAATTAGCATGTTTAAAGTGATTTTCATGCTTCGAGGGGCTCGGGAAGTGAATTAAATACCATTTGGAGGCATTTAATGTTCAAGCAAAAACGGCTGATTTTCGACAAAATAGATAACACCCCCCCATTACGTCATGCTTCAGAAATGTGGAAAATGGTCCGTTTTCAAATGTTTTAATTTTGAACGTCAGTTCACATTTGTAGGTGGATCATCAGTGTTAGAGCTAAAATTAGCATGTTTAAAGTGATTTTCATGCTTCCAGGGGCCCTAAACACAAGATTTATGGAATGGTTAAAAGTGCATGACAATGGCCAATTTACTCACTCCGAGTTCTCAAAAAGGGTTTATTCACCCCGGGGAGTTAATTAAATACCATTTGGAGGCATTTAATGTTCAAGCAAAAACGGCTGATTTTCGACAAAATAGATAACAACCCCCCATCACGTCATGCTTCAGAAATGTGGAAAATGGTCCGTTTTCAAATGTTTTATTTTTGAACGTCAGTCCACATTTGTAGGTGGATCATCAGTGTTAGAGCTAAAATTAGCATGTTTAAAGTGATTTTCATGCTTCCAGGGGCTTGGGAAGTGAATTAACTACTATTTAGAGGCATTTAATGTTCAAGCAAAAACAGTTGATTTTTGACAAAAGAGATAACACCCCCCCATTATGTCATGCTTCAGAAATGTGGAAAATGGTCCATTTTCAAATGTTTTATTTTTGAACGTCAGTTCACATTTGTAGGTGGATCATCAGTGTTAGAGCTAAAATTAGCATGTTTAAAGTGATTTTCATGCTTCCAGGGGCCCTAAACACAAGATTTATAGAATGGTTAAAAGTGCATGAAAATGGCCAATTTACTCACTCTGAGTTCTCAAAAAGGGTTTCTTCACCCCGGGAAGTACATTAAATACCATTTGGAGGCATTTAATGTTCAAGCAAAAACGGCTAATTTTCGACAAAAGAGATAACACCCCCCATTACGTCATGCTTCAGAAACGTGGAACATTGTCCGTTTTCAAAAGTTTTTTTTTTTAACATCAGTTCACATTTGCTGGTGGATCATCAGTGATAGAGCGAAAATTAGCATGTTTAAAGAGATTTTCAAGCTTCCAGGGGCTCGGGAAGTGAATTAAATACTATTTGGAGGCATTTAATGTTCGAGCAAAAACGGCTGATTTTCGATAAAAGAGATTACACCCCCATTACGTCATGCTTCAGAAATGTGGAAAATGGTCTGTTTTCAAATGTTTTATTTTTGAACGTCAGTTCACATTTGCAGGTGGATCATCAGTGTTAGAGCTAAAATTAGCATATTTAAAGTGATTTTTATGCTTCCAGGAGCCCTAAACACAGGATTCATGGAATGGTTAAAAGTGCATGAAAATGGCCAATTTACTCACTCTGAGTTCTCAAAAAGGGGTTCTTCACCCGGGGAAGTAAATTAAATACCATTTGGAGGCATTTAATGTTCAAGCATAAACAGCTGATTTTTGACAAAAGAGATAACACCCCCCATTACGTCATGCTTCAGAAATGTAGAAAATGGTCCATTTTCAAATGTTTTATTTTTGAACGTCAGTTCACATTTGCAGGTGGATCATCAGTGTTAGAGCTAAAATTAGCATGTTTAAAGTGATTTTCATGCTTCCTGGGGTTTGGGAAGTGAAGTAAATACTATTTGGAGGCATTTAATGTTCAAGCAAAAACAGCTGATTTTTGACAAAAGAGATAACTCTCCCCCATTACGTCATGCTTCAGAAATGTGGAAAATGGTCCGTTTTCAAATGTTTTATTTTTGAACGTCAGTTCACATTTGTAGGTGGATCATGAGTGTTAGAGCTAAAATTAGCATGTTTAAAGTGATTTTCATGCTTCAATTGGCCATAAACACAAGATTTATGGAATCGTTAAAAGTGCATGAAAATGGCCTATTTACTCACTCTGAGTTCTCAAAAAGGGTTTCTTCACCCTGGGAAGTTAATTAAATACCATTTGGAGGCATTTAATGTTCAAGCAAAAACGGCTGATTTTCGACAAAAGAGATAACACCCCCCATTACGTCATGCTTCAGAAATGTGGAAAATGGTCCGTTTTCAAATGTTTATTTTTGAACGTCAGTTCACATTTGTAGGTGGATCATCAGTGTTAGAGCTAAAATTAGCATGTTTAAAGTGATTTTCATGCTTCCAGGGGCCCTAAACACAAGATTTATAAAATGGTTAAAAGTGCATGAAAATGGCCAATTTACTCACTCTGAGTTCTCAAAAAGGGTTTCGCCACCCCGGGAAGTAAATTAAATACCATTTGGAGGCATTTAATGTTCAAGCAAAAACGGCTGATTTTCGACAAAAGAGATAACACCCCCCCATTACGTCATGCTTCAGAAATGTGGAAAATGGTCCGTTTTCAAATGTTTTATTTTTGAACGTCAGTTCACATTTGTAGGTGGATCATCAGTGTTAGAGCTAAAATTAGCATGTTTAAAGTGATTTTCATGCTTCCAGGGCCCCTAAACACTAGATTTGTGGAATGGTTAAAAGTGCATGAAAATGGCCAATTTACTCACTCTGAGTTCTCAAAAAGGGTGTCTTCACCCCAGGAAGTTAATTAAATACGATTTGGAGGCATTTAATGATCAAGCAAAAACGGCTGATTTTCGACAAAAGAGATAACACCCCCCCATTACGTCATGCTTCAGAAATGTGGAAAATGGTCCGTTTTCAAATGTTTTATTTTTGAACGTCAGTTCACATTTGTAGGTAGATCATCAGTGTTAGAGCTAAAATTAGCATGTTTAAAGTGATTTTCATGCTTCCAGGGGCCCTAAACACAAGATTTATGGAACGGTTAAAAGTGCCTGAAAATGGCCAATTTACTCACCCTGAGTTCTCAAAAAGGGGTTCTTCACCCCGGGAGGTTAATTAAATACCATTTGGAGGCATTTAATGTTCAAGCAAAAATGGCTGATTTTCGACAAAAGAGATAACACCCCCCATTACGTCATGCTTCAGAAATGTGGAAAATGGTCCGTTTTCAAATGTTTTATTTTTGAACGTCAGTTCACATTTGTAGGTGGATCATCAGTATTAGAGCTAAAATTAGCATGTTTAAAGTGATTTTCATGCTTCGAGGGGCTCGGGAAGTGAATTAAATACCATTTGGAGGCATTTAATGTTCAAGCAAAAACGGCTGATTTTCGACAAAATAGATAACACCCCCCCATTACGTCATGCTTCAGAAATGTGGAAAATGGTCCGTTTTCAAATGTTTTAATTTTGAACGTCAGTTCACATTTGTAGGTGGATCATCAGTGTTAGAGCTAAAATTAGCATGTTTAAAGTGATTTTCATGCTTCCAAGGGCTCGGGAAGTGAATTAAATACTATTTAGAGGCATTTAATGTTCAAGCAAAAACAGTTGATTTTTGACAAAAGAGATAACACCCCCCATTACGTCATGCTTCAGAAATGTGGAAAATGGTCCATTTTCAAATGTTTTATTTTTGAACGTCAGTTCACATTTGTAGGTGGATCATCAGTGTTAGAGCTAAAATTAGCATGTTTAAAAAGATTTTCATGCTTCCAGGGTCCCAAAACACAAGATTTATGGAATGGTTAAAAGTGCATGAAAATGGCCAATATACTCACTCTGAGTTCTCAAAAAGGGTTTCTTCAGCCCGGGAAGTTAATTAAATACCATTTGGAGGCATTTAATGTTCAAGCAAAAACGGCTGATTTTCGACAAAAGAGATAACACCCCCCATTACGTCATGCTTTAGAAATGTGGAAAATGGTCGATTTTCAAACGTTTTATTTTTGAACGTCAGTTCACATTTGTTGGTGGATAATCAGTGTTAGAGCTAAAATTAGCATGTTTAAAGTGATTTTCATGCTTCCAGTGGCCCTAAACACAAGATTTATAGAATGGTTAAAAGTGCATGAAAATGGCCTATTTACTCACTCTGAGTTCTCAAAAAGGGTTTCTTCACCCTGGGAAGTTAATTAAATACCATTTGGAGGCATTTAATGTTCAAGCAAAAACGGCTGATTTTCGACAAAAGAGATAACACCCCCCATTACGTCATGCTTCAGAAATGTGGAAAATGGTCCGTTTTCAAATGTTTATTTTTGAACGTCAGTTCACATTTGTAGGTGGATCATCAGTGTTAGAGCTAAAATTAGCATGTTTAAAGTGATTTTCATGCTTCCAGGGGCCCTAAACACAAGATTTATAAAATGGTTAAAAGTGCATGAAAATGGCCAATTTACTCACTCTGAGTTCTCAAAAAGGGTTTCGCCACCCCGGGAAGTAAATTAAATACCATTTGGAGGCATTTAATGTTCAAGCAAAAACGGCTGATTTTCGACAAAAGAGATAACACCCCCCCATTACGTCATGCTTCAGAAATGTGGAAAATGGTCCGTTTTCAAATGTTTTATTTTTGAACGTCAGTTCACATTTGTAGGTGGATCATCAGTGTTAGAGCTAAAATTAGCATGTTTAAAGTGATTTTCATGCTTCCAGGGCCCCTAAACACTAGATTTGTGGAATGGTTAAAAGTGCATGAAAATGGCCAATTTACTCACTCTGAGTTCTCAAAAAGGGTGTCTTCACCCCAGGAAGTTAATTAAATACGATTTGGAGGCATTTAATGATCAAGCAAAAACGGCTGATTTTCGACAAAAGAGATAACACCCCCCCATTACGTCATGCTTCAGAAATGTGGAAAATGGTCCGTTTTCAAATGTTTTATTTTTGAACGTCAGTTCACATTTGTAGGTGGATCATCAGTGTTAGAGCTAAAATTAGCATGTTTAAAGTGATTTTCATGCTTCCAGGGGCCCTAAACACAAGATTTATAAAATGGTTAAAAGTGCATGAAAATGGCCAATTTACTCACTCTGAGTTCTCAAAAAGGGTTTCGCCACCCCGGGAAGTAAATTAAATACCATTTGGAGGCATTTAATGTTCAAGCAAAAACGGCTGATTTTCGACAAAAGAGATAACACCCCCCCATTACGTCATGCTTCAGAAATGTGGAAAATGGTCCGTTTTCAAATGTTTTATTTTTGAACGTCAGTTCACATTTGTAGGTGGATCATCAGTGTTAGAGCTAAAATTAGCATGTTTAAAGTGATTTTCATGCTTCCAGGGCCCCTAAACACTAGATTTGTGGAATGGTTAAAAGTGCATGAAAATGGCCAATTTACTCACTCTGAGTTCTCAAAAAGGGTGTCTTCACCCCAGGAAGTTAATTAAATACGATTTGGAGGCATTTAATGATCAAGCAAAAACGGCTGATTTTCGACAAAAGAGATAACACCCCCCCATTACGTCATGCTTCAGAAATGTGGAAAATGGTCCGTTTTCAAATGTTTTATTTTTGAACGTCAGTTCACATTTGTAGGTAGATCATCAGTGTTAGAGCTAAAATTAGCATGTTTAAAGTGATTTTCATGCTTCCAGGGGCCCTAAACACAAGATTTATGGAACGGTTAAAAGTGCCTGAAAATGGCCAATTTACTCACCCTGAGTTCTCAAAAAGGGGTTCTTCACCCCGGGAGGTTAATTAAATACCATTTGGAGGCATTTAATGTTCAAGCAAAAATGGCTGATTTTCGACAAAAGAGATAACACCCCCCATTACGTCATGCTTCAGAAATGTGGAAAATGGTCCGTTTTCAAATGTTTTATTTTTGAACGTCAGTTCACATTTGTAGGTGGATCATCAGTGTTAGAGCTAAAATTAGCATGTTTAAAGTGATTTTCATGCTTCGAGGGGCTCGGGAAGTGAATTAAATACCATTTGGAGGCATTTAATGTTCAAGCAAAAACGGCTGATTTTCGACAAAATAGATAACACCCCCCCATTACGTCATGCTTCAGAAATGTGGAAAATGGTCCGTTTTCAAATGTTTTAATTTTGAACGTCAGTTCACATTTGTAGGTGGATCATCAGTGTTAGAGCTAAAATTAGCATGTTTAAAGTGATTTTCATGCTTCCAAGGGCTCGGGAAGTGAATTAAATACTATTTAGAGGCATTTAATGTTCAAGCAAAAACAGTTGATTTTTGACAAAAGAGATAACACCCCCCATTACGTCATGCTTCAGAAATGTGGAAAATGGTCCATTTTCAAATGTTTTATTTTTGAACGTCAGTTCACATTTGTAGGTGGATCATCAGTGTTAGAGCTAAAATTAGCATGTTTAAAAAGATTTTCATGCTTCCAGGGTCCCAAAACACAAGATTTATGGAATGGTTAAAAGTGCATGAAAATGGCCAATATACTCACTCTGAGTTCTCAAAAAGGGTTTCTTCAGCCCGGGAAGTTAATTAAATACCATTTGGAGGCATTTAATGTTCAAGCAAAAACGGCTGATTTTCGACAAAAGAGATAACACCCCCCATTACGTCATGCTTTAGAAATGTGGAAAATGGTCGATTTTCAAACGTTTTATTTTTGAACGTCAGTTCACATTTGTTGGTGGATAATCAGTGTTAGAGCTAAAATTAGCATGTTTAAAGTGATTTTCATGCTTCCAGTGGCCCTAAACACAAGATTTATAGAATGGTTAAAAGTGCATGAAAATAGCCAATTTACTCACTCTGAGTTCTCAAAAAGGGTTTCTACACCCCGGGAAGTAAATTAAATACCATTTGGAGGCATTTAAATTTCAAGCAAAAACGCCTGATTTTCGACAAAAGAGATTTCACCCCCCCCCATTATGTCATGCTTCAGAAATGTGGAAAATGGTCCATTTTCAAATGTTTTTATTTTGAACGTCAGTTCACATTTGTAGGTGGATCATCAGTGTTAGAGCTAAAATTAGCATGTTTAAAGTGATTTTCATGCTTCAGGGGCCCTAAACACAAGATTTATAGAATGGTTAAAAGTGCATGAAAATGGCCAATTTACTCACTCTGAGTTCTCAAAAAGGGTTTCTTCACCCCGGGAAGTAAATTAAATACCATTTGGAGGCATTTAATGTTCAAGCAAAAACGGCTGATTTTTGACAAAAGAGATAACACCCCCCCATTACGTCATGCTTCAGAAATGTAGAAAATGGTCCATTTTCAAATGTTTTATTTTTGAACGTCAGTTCACATTTGCAGGTGGATCATCAGTGTTAGAGCTAAAATTAGCATGTTTAAAGTGATTTTCATGCTTCCTGGGGTTTGGGAAGTGAATTAAATACTATTTGGAGGCATTTAATGTTCAAGCAAAAACGGCTGATTTTCGACAAAAGAGATAACACCCCCCGTTACGTCATGCTTCAGAAATGTGGAAAATGGTCCGTTTTCAAATGTTTTATTTTTGAACGTCAGTTCACATTTGTAGGTGGATCATCAGTGTTAGAGCTAAAATTAGCAAGTTTAAAGTGATTTTCATGCTTCCAGGGGCTTGGGAAGTGAATTAAATACTATTTAGAGGCATTTAATGTTCAAGCAAAAACAGCTGATTTTTGACAAAAGAGATAACTCTCCCCCATTACGTCATGCTTCAGAAATGTGGAAAATGGTCCGTTTTCAAATGTTTTATTTTTGAACTTCAGTTCACATTTGTAGGTGGATCATCAGTGTTAGAGCTAAAATTAGCATGTTTAAAGTGATTTTCATGCTTCAATTGGCCCTAAACACAAGATTTATAAAATGGTTAAAAGTGCATGAAAATGGCGAATTTACTCACTCTGAGTTCTCAAAAAGGGTTTCGCCACCCCGGGAAGTAAATTAAATACCATTTGGAGGCATTTAATGTTCAAGCAAAAACGGCTGATTTTCGACAAAAGAGATAACACCCCCCCATTACGTCATGCTTCAGAAATGTGGAAAATGGTCCATTTTCAAATGTTTTATTTTTGAACGTCAGTTCACATTTGTAGGTGGATCATCAGTGTTAGAGCTAAAATTAGCATGTTTAAAGTGATTTTCATGCTTCCAGGGCCCCTAAACACTAGATTTGTGGAATGGTTAAAAGTGCATGAAAATGGCCAATTTACTCACTCTGAGTTCTCAAAAAGGGTGTCTTCACCCCAGGAAGTTAATTAAATACGATTTGGAGGCATTTAATGATCAAGCAAAAACGGCTGATTTTCGACAAAAGAGATAACACCCCCCCATTACGTCATACTTCAGAAATGTGGAAAATGGTCCGTTTTCAAATGTTTTATTTTTGAACGTCAGTTCACATTTGTAGGTAGATCATCAGTGTTAGAGCTAAAATTAGCATGTTTAAAGTGATTTTCATGCTTCCAGGGGCCCTAAACACAAGATTTATGGAACGGTTAAAAGTGCCTGAAAATGGCCAATTTACTCACCCTGAGTTCTCAAAAAGGGGTTCTTCACCCCGGGAAGTTAATTAAATACCATTTGGAGGCATTTAATGTTCAAGCAAAAACGGCTGATTTTCGACAAAAGAGATAACACCCCCCATTACGTCATGCTTCAGAAATGTGGAAAATGGTCCGTTTTCAAATGTTTTATTTTTGAACGTCAGTTCACATTTGTAGGTGGATCATCAGTGTTAGAGCTAAAATTAGCATGTTTAAAGAGATTTTCATGCTTCGAGGGGCTCGGGAAGTGAATTAAATACCATTTGGAGGCATTTAATGTTCAAGCAAAAACGGCTGATTTTCGACAAAATAGATAACACCCCCCCATTACGTCATGCTTCAGAAATGTGGAAAATGGTCCGTTTTCAAATGTTTTAATTTTGAACGTCAGTTCACATTTGTAGGTGGATCATCAGTGTTAGAGCTAAAATTAGCATGTTTAAAGTGATTTTCATGCTTCCAAGGGCTCGGGAAGTGAATTAAATACTATTTAGAGGCATTTAATGTTCAAGCAAAAACAGTTGATTTTTGACAAAAGAGATAACACCCCCATTACGTCATGCTTCAGAAATGTGGAAAATGGTCCATTTTCAAATGTTTTATTTTTGAACGTCAGTTCACATTTGTAGGTGGATCATCAGTGTTAGAGCTAAAATTAGCATGTTTAAAAAGATTTTCATACTTCCAGGGTCCCAAAACACAAGATTTATGGAATGGTTAAAAGTGCATGAAAATGGCCAATATACTCACTCTGAGTTCTCAAAAAGGGTTTCTTCAGCCCGGGAAGTTAATTAAATACCATTTGGAGGCATTTAATGTTCAAGCAAAAACGGCTGATTTTCGACAAAAGAGATATCACCCCCCATTACGTCATGCTTTAGAAATGTGGAAAATGGTCCGTTTTCAAACGTTTTATTTTTGAACGTCAGTTCACATTTGTTGGTGGATAATCAGTGTTAGAGCTAAAATTAGCATGTTTAAAGTGA
The DNA here is from genome assembly GCF_964263255.1 of Lissotriton vulgaris. Classification (NCBI taxonomy): domain Eukaryota; kingdom Metazoa; phylum Chordata; class Amphibia; order Caudata; family Salamandridae; genus Lissotriton; species Lissotriton vulgaris. The sequence continues at coordinate 487,819,371 of NC_141696.1, forward strand.
TTTTCATGCTTCCAGGGGCCCTAAACACAAGATTTATAGAATGGTTAAAAGTGCATGAAAATGGCCAATTTACTCACTCTGAGTTCTCAAAAAGGGTTTCTACACCCCGGGAAGTAAATTAAATACCATTTGGAGGCATTTAATGTTCAAGCAAAAACGGCTGATTTTCGACAAAAGAGATAACACCCCCCATTACGTCATGCTTCAGAAATGTGGAAAATGGTCCGTTTTCAAATGTTTTTTTTTTAACGTCAGTTCACATTTGCTGGTGCATCATCAGTGTTAGAGCTAAAATTAGCATGTTTAAAGTGATTTTCATGCTTCCAAGGGCTCGGGAAGTGAATTAAATACTATTTAGAGGCATTTAATGTTCAAGCAAAAACGGCTGATTTTCGATAAAAGAGATTACACCCCCCATTACATCATGCTTCAGAAATGTGGAAAATGGTCCGTTTTCAAATGTTTTATTTTTGAACGTCAGTTCACATTTGTAGGTGGATCATCAGTGTTAGAGCTAAAATTAGCATGTTTAAAGTGATTTTCATGCTTCCAGGGGCCCTAAACACAAGATTTATGGAATGGTTAAAAGTGCATGAAAATGGCCAATTTTCTCACTCTGAGTTCTCAAAAAGGGTTTCTTCACCCCGGGAAGTTAATTAAATACCATTTGGAGGCATTTAATGTTCAAGCAAAAACTGCTGATTTTCGAGAAAAGACATAACATCCCCCCCATTACGCCATGCTTCAGAAATGTGGAAAATGGTCCATTTTCAAATGTTTTATTTTTGAACGTCAGTTCACATTTGTAGGTGGATCATCAGTGTTAGAACTAAAATTAGCATGTTTAAAGTAATTTTCATGCTTCCAGGGGCTCGGGAAGTGAATTAAATACTATTTAGAGGCATTTATTGTTCAAGCAAAAACAGCTGATTTTTGACAAAAGAGATAACACTACCCCATTACGTCATGCTTCAGAAATGTGGAAAATGGTCCGTTTTCAAATGTTTTATTTTTGAACGTCAGTTCACATTTGTAGGTGGATCATCAGTGTGAGAGCTAAAATTAGCATGTTTAAAGTGATTTTCATGCTTCCAGGGGCCCTAAACACAAGATTTATGGAATGGTTAAAAGTGCATGAAAATGGCCAATTTACTCACTCTGAGTTCTCAAAAAGGGTTTCTTCACCCCGGGAAGTTAATTTAATACCATTTGGAGGCATTTAATGTTCAAGCAAAAACAGCTGATTTTCGACAAAAGAGATTTCACCCCCCCCATTATGTCATGCTTCAGAAATGTGGAAAATGGTCCGTTTTCAAATGTTTTAATTTTGAACGTCAGTTCACATTTGTAGGTGGATCATCAGTGTTAGAGCTAAAATTAGCATGTTTAAAGTGATTTTCATGCTTCCAGGGGCCCTAAACACAAGATTTATGGAATGGTTAAAAGTGCCTGAAAATGGCCAATTCACTCACTCTGAGTTCTCAAAAAGGGGTTCTTCACCCCGGGAAGTTAATTAAATACCATTTGGAGGCATTTAATGTTCAAGCAAAAATGGCTGATTTTCAACAAAAGAGATAACACCCCCCATTACGTCATGCTTCAGAAATGTGGAAAATGGTCAGTTTTCAAATGTTTTATTTTTGAACGTCAGTTCACATTTGTAGGTGGATCATCAGTGTTAGAGCTAAAATTAGCATGTTTAAAGTGATTTTCATGCTTCCAGGGGCTCGGAAAGTGAATTGAATACCATTTAGAGGCATTTAATGTTCAAGCAAAAACAGTTGATTTTTGACAAAAGAGATAACACCCCCCCCCCATTACGTCATGCTTCAGAAATGTGGAAAATGGTCCGTTTTCAAATGTTTTATTATTGAACGTCAGTTCACATTTGTAGGTGGATCATCAGTGTTAGAGTTAAAATTAGCATGTTAAAAAAGATTTTCATGCTTCCAGGGGCCCAAAACACAAGATTTATAGAATGGTTAAAAGTGCATGAAAATGGCCAATTTACTCACTGAGTTCTCAAAAAGGGTTTCTTCACCCCGGGAAGTAAATTAACACCTTGGCTGCTAGGCGTTTTCCCCCCCCTGTGCTGACTTTTTATTTACTCCATGCTTCATGACGAGCTCAGCTCGTCATCAGCACAGCTCAACTGTGAATCATGACGAGCTGAGCTCGTCATGAGCATCGAAAGGGTTAAATACCATTTGGAGGCATTTAATGTTCAAGCAAAAACGGCTGATTTTTGACAAAAGAGATAACACCCCCCATTACGTCATGCTTCAGAAATGTGGAAAATGGTCCGTTTTCAAATGTTTATTTTTGAACGTCAGTTCACATTTGTAGGTGGATCATCAGTGTTAGAGCTAAAATTAGCATGTTTAAAGTGATTTTCATGCTTCCAGGGGCCCTAAACACAAGATTTATAGAATGGTTAAAAGTGCATGAAAATGGCCAATTTACTCACTCTGAGTTCTCAAAAAGGATTTACTCACCCCGGGAAGTAAATTAAATACCATTTGGAGGAATTTAATGTTCAAGCAAAAACGGCTGATTTTTGACCAAAGAGATAACACCCCCCATTACCTCATGCTTCAGAAATGTGGAAAATGGTCAGTTTTCAAATGTTTTATTTTTGAACGTTAGTTCACATTTGTAGGTGGATCATCAGTGTTAGAGCTAAAATTAGCATGTTTAAAGTGATTTTTATGCTTCCAGGGGCCCTAAACACAAAAATTATGGAATGGTTAAAAGAGCATGAAAATGGCCAATTTACTCACTCTGAGGTCTCAAAAAGGGTTTCTTCACCCCGGGAAGTAAATTAACACCTTGGCTGCTAGGCGTTTTCCCCCCCCTGTGCTGACTTTACATTTACTCCATGCTTCATGGCGAGCTCAGCTCGTCATCAGCACAGCTCAACTGTGCATCATGACGAGCTGAGCTCGTCATGAGCATCGAAAGGGTTAAATACCATTTGGAGGCATTTAATGTTCAAGCAAAAACGGCTGATTTTCGACAAAAGAGATGACACCCCCCATTACGTCATGCTTCAGAAATGTGGAAAATGGTCCGTTTTCAAATGTTTTTTTTTAACGTCAGTTCACATTTGCTGGTGGATCATCAGTGTTAGAGCTAAAATTAGCATGTTTAAAGTGATTTTCATGCTTCCAAGGGCTCGGGAAGTGAATTAAATACTATTTAGAGGCATTTAATGTTCAAGGAAAAACAGTTGATTTTTGACAAAAGAGATAACCCCCCCCCATTATGTCATGCTTCAGAAATGTGGAAAATGGTCCATTTTCAAATGTTTTATTTTTGAACGTCAGTTCACATTTGTAGGTGGATCATCAGTGTTAGAACTAAAATTAGCATATTTAAAGTAATGTTCATGCTTCCAGGGGCTCGGGAAGTGAATTAAATACTATTTAGAGGCATTTATTGTTCAAGCAAAAACAGCTGATTTTTGACAAAAGAGATAACACTACCCCATTACGTCATGCTTCAGAAATGTGGAAAATGGTCCGTTTTCAAATGTTTTATTTTTGAACGTCAGTTCACATTTGTAGGTGGATCATCAGTGTGAGAGCTAAAATTAGCATGTTTAAAGTGATTTTCATGCTTCCTGGGGCCCTAAACACAAGATTTATGGAATGGTTAAAAGTGCATGAAAATGGCCAATTTACTCACTCTGAGTTCTCAAAAAGGGTTTCTTCACCCCGGGAAGTTAATTTAATACCATTTGGAGGCATTTAATGTTCAAGCAAAAACGGCTGATTTTCGACAAAAGAGATTTCACCCCCCCCCATTATGTCATGCTTCAGAAATGTGGAAAATGGTCCGTTTTCAAATGTTTTAATTTTGAACGTCAGTTCACATTTGTAGGTGGATCATCAGTGTTAGAGCTAAAATTAGCATGTTTAAAGTGATTTTCATGCTTCCAGGGGCCCTAAACACAAGATTTATAGAATGGTTAAAAGTGCATGAAAATGGCCAATTTACTCACTCTGAGTTCTCAAAAAGGGTTTCTTCACCCCGGGAAGTAAATTAAATACCATTTGGAGGAATTTAATGTTCAAGCAAAAACGGCTGATTTTTGACAAAAGAGATAACACCCCCCATTACGTCATGCTTCAGAAATGTGGAAAATGGTCAGTTTTCAAATGTTTTATTTTTGAACGTCAGTTCACATTTTTAGGTGGATCATCAGTGTTAGAGCTAAAATTAGCATGTTTAAAGTGATTTTCATGCTTCCAGGGGCCCTAAACACAAGAATTATGCAATGGTTAAAAGAGCATGAAAATGGCCAATTTACTCACTCTGAGTTCTCAAAAAGGGTTTCTTCACCCCGGGAAGTTAATTAAATACCATTTGGAGGCATTTAATGTTCAAGCAAAAACTGCTGATTTTCGAGAAAAGACATAACACCCCCCCCCATTACGCCATGCTTCAGAAATGTGGAAAATGGTCCATTTTCAAATGTTTTATTTTTGAACGTCAGTTCACATTTGTAGGTGGATCATCAGTGTTAGAACTAAAATTAGCATGTTTAAAGTAATTTTCATGCTTCCAGGGGCTCGGGAAGTGAATTAAATACTATTTAGAGGCATTTATTGTTCAAGCAAAAACAGCTGATTTTTGACAAAAGAGATAACACTACCCCATTACGTCATGCTTCAGAAATGTGGAAAATGGTCCGTTTTCAAATGTTTTATTTTTGAACGTCAGTTCACATTTGTAGGTGGATCATCAGTGTGAGAGCTAAAATTAGCATGTTTAAAGTGATTTTCATGCTTCCAGGGGCCCTAAACACAAGATTTATGGAATGGTTAAAAGTGCATGAAAATGGCCAATTTACTCACTCTGAGTTCTCAAAAAGGGTTTCTTCACCCCGGGAAGTTAATTTAATACCATTTGGAGGCATTTAATGTTCAAGCAAAAACAGCTGATTTTCGACAAAAGAGATTTCACCCCCCCCATTATGTCATGCTTCAGAAATGTGGAAAATGGTCCGTTTTCAAATGTTTTAATTTTGAACGTCAGTTCACATTTGTAGGTGGATCATCAGTGTTAGAGCTAAAATTAGCATGTTTAAAGTGATTTTCATGCTTCCAGGGGCCCTAAACACAAGATTTATGGAATGGTTAAAAGTGCCTGAAAATGGCCAATTTACTCACTCTGAGTTCTCAAAAAGGGGTTCTTCACCCCGGGAAGTTAATTTAATACCATTTGGAGGCATTTAATGTTCAAGCAAAAATGGCTGATTTTCAACAAAAGAGATAACACCCCCCATTACGTCATGCTTCAGAAATGTGGAAAATGGTCAGTTTTCAAATGTTTTATTTTTGAACGTCAGTTCACATTTGTAGGTGGATCATCAGTGTTAGAGCTAAAATTAGCATGTTTAAAGTGATTTTCATGCTTCCAGGGGCTCGGGAAGTGAATTGAATACCATTTAGAGGCATTTAATGTTCAAGCAAAAACAGTTGATTTTTGACAAAAGAGATAACACCCCCCCCCATTACGTCATGCTTCAGAAATGTGGAAAATGGTCCGTTTTCAAATGTTTTATTATTGAACGTCAGTTCACATTTGTAGGTGGATCATCAGTGTTAGAGCTAAAATTAGCATGTTAAAAAAGATTTTCATGCTTCCAGGGGCCCAAAACACAAGATTTATAGAATGGTTAAAAGTGCATGAAAATGGCCAATTTACTCACTGAGTTCTCAAAAAGGGTTTCTTCACCCCGGGAAGTAAATTAACACCTTGGCTGCTAGGCGTTTTCCCCCCCCTGTGCTGACTTTTCATTTACTCCATGCTTCATGACGAGCTCAGCTCGTCATCAGCACAGCTCAACTGTGCATCATGACGAGCTGAGCTCGTCATGAGCATCGAAAGGGTTAAATACCATTTGGAGGCATTTAATGTTCAAGCAAAAACGGCTGATTTTCGACAAAAGAGATAACACCCCCCATTACGTCATGCTTCAGAAATGTGGAAAATGGTCCGTTTTCAAATGTTTATTTTTGAACGTCAGTTCACATTTGTAGGTGGATCATCAGTGTTAGAGCTAAAATTAGCATGTTTAAAGTGATTTTCATGCTTCCAGGGGCCCTAAACACAAGATTTATAGAATGGTTAAAAGTGCATGAAAATGGCCAATTTACTCACTCTGAGTTCTCAAAAAGGATTTCTTCACCCCGGGAAGTAAATTAAATACCATTTGGAGGAATTTAATGTTCAAGCAAAAACGGCAGATTTTTTACCAAAGAGATAACACCCCCCATTACCTCATGCTTCAGAAATGTGGAAAATGGTCAGTTTTCAAATGTTTTATTTTTGAACGTTAGTTCACATTTGTAGGTGGATCATCAGTGTTAGAGCTAAAATTAGCATGTTTAAAGTGATTTTTATGCTTCCAGGGGCCCTAAACACAAAAATTATGGAATGGTTAAAAGAGCATGAAAATGGCCAATTTACTCACTCTGAGGTCTCAAAAAGGGTTTCTTCACCCCGGGAAGTAAATTAACACCTTGGCTGCTAGGCGTTTTCCCCCCCCTGTGCTGACTTTTCATTTACTCCATGCTTCATGACGAGCTCAGCTCGTCATCAGCACAGCTCAACTGTGCATCATGACGAGCTGAGCTCGTCATGAGCATCGAAAGGGTTAAATACCATTTGGAGGCATTTAATGTTCAAGCAAAAACGGCTGATTTTCGACAAAAGAGATGACACCCCCCATTACGTCATGCTTCAGAAATGTGGAAAATGGTCCGTTTTCAAATGTTTTTTTTTAACGTCAGTTCACATTTGCTGGTGGATCATCAGTGTTAGAGCTAAAATTAGCATGTTTAAAGTGATTTTCATGCTTCCAAGGGCTCTGGAAGTGAATTAAATACTATTTAGAGGCATTTAATGTTCAAGCAAAAACAGTTGATTTTTGACAAAAGAGATAACACCCCCCCATTATGTCATGCTTCAGAAATGTGGAAAATGGTCCATTTTCAAATGTTTTATCTTTGAACGTCAGTTCACATTTGTAGGTGGATCATCAGTGTTAGAACTAAAATTAGCATGTTTAAAGTAATGTTCATGCTTCCAGGGGCTCGGGAAGTGAATTAAATACTATTTAGAGGCATTTATTGTTCAAGCAAAAACAGCTGATTTTTGACAAAAGAGATAACACTACCCCATTACGTCATGCTTCAGAAATGTGGAAAATGGTCCGTTTTCAAATGTTTTATTTTTGAACGTCAGTTCACATTTGTAGGTGGATCATCAGTGTGAGAGCTAAAATTAGCATGTTTAAAGTGATTTTCATGCTTCCAGGGGCCCTAAACACAAGATTTATGGAATGGTTAAAAGTGCATGAAAATGGCCAATTTACTCACTCTGAGTTCTCAAAAAGGGTTTCTTCACCCCGGGAAGTTAATTTAATACCATTTGGAGGCATTTAATGTTCAAGCAAAAACGGCTGATTTTCGACAAAAGAGATTTCACCCCCCCCATTATGTCATGCTTCAGAAATGTGGAAAATGGTCCGTTTTCAAATGTTTTAATTTTGAACGTCAGTTCACATTTGTAGGTGGATCATCAGTGTTAGAGCTAAAATTAGCATGTTTAAAGTGATTTTCATGCTTCCAGGGGCCCAAAACACAAGATTTATAGAATGGTTAAAAGTGCATGAAAATGGCCAATTTACTCACTGAGTTCTCAAAAAGGGTTTCTTCACCCCGGGAAGTAAATTAACACCTTGGCTGCTAGGCGTTTTCCCCCCCCTGTGCTGACTTTTCATTTACTCCATGCTTCATGACGAGCTCAGCTCGTCATCAGCACAGCTCAACTGTGAATCATGACGAGCTGAGCTCGTCATGAGCATCGAAAGGGTTAAATACCATTTGGAGGCATTTAATGTTCAAGCAAAAACGGCTGATTTTCGACAAAAGAGATAACACCCCCCATTACGTCATGCTTCAGAAATGTGGAAAATGGTCCGTTTTCAAATGTTTTAATTTTGAACGTCAGTTCACATTTGTAGGTGGATCATCAGTGTTAGAGCTAAAATTAGCATGTTTAAAGTGATTTTCATGCTTCCAGGGGCCCTAAACACAAGATTTATAGAATGGTTAAAAGTGCATGAAAATGGCCAATTTACTCACTCTGAGTTCTCAAAAAGGGTTTCTTCACCCCGGGAAGTAAATTAAATACCATTTGGAGGAATTTAATGTTCAAGCAAAAACGGCTGATTTTTGACAAAAGAGATAACACCCCCATTACGTCATGCTTCAGAAATGTGGAAAATGGTCAGTTTTCAAATGTTTTATTTTTGAACGTCAGTTCACATTTTTAGGTGGATCATCAGTGTTAGAGCTAAAATTAGCATGTTTAAAGTGATTTTCATGCTTCCAGGGGCCCTAAACACAAGAATTATGCAATGGTTAAAAGAGCATGAAAATGGCCAATTTACTCACTCTGAGGTCTAAAAAAGGGTTTCTTCACCCCGGGAAGTTAATTAAATACCATTTGGAGGCATTTAATGTTCAAGCAAAAACGGCTGATTTTCGTCAAAAGAGATAACACCCCCCCATTACGTCATGCTTCAGAAATGGGGAAAATGGTCCGTTTTCAAATGTTTTATTTTTGAACGTCAGTTCACATTTGTAGGTGGATCATCAGTGTGAGAGCTAAAATTAGCATGTTTAAAGTGATTTTAATGCTTCCAGGGGCCCTAAACACAAGATTTATGGAATGGTTAAAAGTGCATGAAAATGGCCAATTTACTCACTCTGAGTTCTCAAAAAGGGTTTCTACACCCCGGGAAGTAAATTAAATACCATTTGGAGGCATTTAATGTTCAAGCAAAAACGGCTGATTTTCGACAAAAGAGATAACACCCCCATTACGTCATGCTTCAGAAATGTGGAAAATGGTCCGTTTTCAAATGTTTTTTTTTTAACGTCAGTTCACATTTGCTGGTGCATCATCAGTGTTAGAGCTAAAATTAGCATGTTTAAAGTGATTTTCATGCTTCCAAGGGCTCGGGAAGTGAATTAAATACTATTTAGAGGCATTTAATGTTCAAGCAAAAACGGCTGATTTTCGATAAAAGAGATTACACCCCCCATTACATCATGCTTCAGAAATGTGGAAAATGGTCCGTTTTCAAATGTTTTATTTTTGAACGTCAGTTCACATTTGTAGGTGGATCATCAGTGTTAGAGCTAAAATTAGCATGTTTAAAGTGATTTTCATGCTTCCAGGGGCCCTAAACACAAGATTTATGGAATGGTTAAAAGTGCATGAAAATGGCCAATTTACTCACTCTGAGTTCTCAAAAAGGGTTTCTTCACCCCGGGAAGTTAATTAAATACCATTTGGAGGCATTTAATGTTCAAGCAAAAACTGCTGATTTTCGAGAAAAGACATAACACCCCCCCCCATTACGCCATGCTTCAGAAATGTGGAAAATGGTCCATTTTCAAATGTTTTATTTTTGAACGTCAGTTCACATTTGTAGGTGGATCATCAGTGTTAGAACTAAAATTAGCATGTTTAAAGTAATTTTCATGCTTCCAGGGGCTCGGGAAGTGAATTAAATACTATTTAGAGGCATTTATTGTTCAAGCAAAAACAGCTGATTTTTGACAAAAGAGATAACACTACCCCATTACGTCATGCTTCAGAAATGTGGAAAATGGTCCGTTTTCAAATGTTTTATTTTTGAACGTCAGTTCACATTTGTAGGTGGATCATCAGTGTGAGAGCTAAAATTAGCATGTTTAAAGTGATTTTCATGCTTCCAGGGGCCCTAAACACAAGATTTATGGAATGGTTAAAAGTGCATGAAAATGGCCAATTTACTCACTCTGAGTTCTCAAAAAGGGTTTCTTCACCCCGGGAAGTTAATTTAATACCATTTGGAGGCATTTAATGTTCAAGCAAAAACAGCTGATTTTCGACAAAAGAGATTTCACCCCCCCCATTATGTCATGCTTCAGAAATGTGGAAAATGGTCCGTTTTCAAATGTTTTAATTTTGAACGTCAGTTCACATTTGTAGGTGGATCATCAGTGTTAGAGCTAAAATTAGCATGTTTAAAGTGATTTTCATGCTTCCAGGGGCTCGGGAAGTTAATTGAATACCATTTAGAGGCATTTAATGTTCAAGCAAAAACAGTTGATTTTTGACAAAAGAGATAACACCCCCCCCATTACGTCATGCTTCAGAAATGTGGAAAATGGTCCGTTTTCAAATGTTTTATTATTGAACGTCAGTTCACATTTGTAGGTGGATCATCAGTGTTAGAGCTAAAATTAGCATGTTAAAAAAGATTTTCATGCTTCCAGGGGCCCAAAACACAAGATTTATAGAATGGTTAAAAGTGCATGAAAATGGCCAATTTACTCACTGAGTTCTCAAAAAGGGTTTCTTCACCCCGGGAAGTAAATTAACACCTTGGCTGCTAGGCGTTTTCCCCCCCCTGTGCTGACTTTTCATTTACTCCATGCTTCATGACGAGCTCAGCTCGTCATCAGCACAGCTCAACTGTGAATCATGACGAGCTGAGCTCGTCATGAGCATCGAAAGGGTTAAATACCATTTGGAGGCATTTAATGTTCAAGCAAAAACGGCTGATTTTCGACAAAAGAGATAACACCCCCCATTACGTCATGCTTCAGAAATGTGGAAAATGGTCTGTTTTCAAATGTTTATTTTTGAACGTCAGTTCACATTTGTAGGTGGATCATCAGTGTTAGAGCTAAAATTAGCATGTTTAAAGTGATTTTCATGCTTCCAGGGGCCCTAAACACAAGATTTATAGAATGGTTAAAAGTGCATGAAAATGGCCAATTTACTCACTCTGAGTTCTCAAAAAGGATTTACTCACCCCGGGAAGTAAATTAAATACCATTTGGAGGAATTTAATGTTCAAGCAAAAACGGCTGATTTTTGACCAAAGAGATAACACCCCCCATTACCTCATGCTTCAGAAATGTGGAAAATGGTCAGTTTTCAAATGTTTTATTTTTGAACGTTAGTTCACATTTGTAGGTGGATCATCAGTGTTAGAGCTAAAATTAGCATGTTTAAAGTGATTTTTATGCTTCCAGGGGCCCTAAACACAAAAATTATGGAATGGTTAAAAGAGCATGAAAATGGCCAATTTACTCACTCTGAGGTCTCAAAAAGGGTTTCTTCACCCCGGGAAGTAAATTAACACCTTGGCTGCTAGGCGTTTTCCCCCCCCTGTGCTGACTTTACATTTACTCCATGCTTCATGGCGAGCTCAGCTCGTCATCAGCACAGCTCAACTGTGCATCATGACGAGCTGAGCTCGTCATGAGCATCGAAAGGGTTAAATACCATTTGGAGGCATTTAATGTTCAAGCAAAAACGGCTGATTTTCGACAAAAGAGATGACACCCCCCATTACGTCATGCTTCAGAAATGTGGAAAATGGTCCGTTTTCAAATGTTTTTTTTTAACGTCAGTTCACATTTGCTGGTGGATCATCAGTGTTAGAGCTAAAATTAGCATGTTTAAAGTGATTTTCATGCTTCCAAGGGCTCGGGAAGTGAATTAAATACTATTTAGAGGCATTTAATGTTCAAGGAAAAACAGTTGATTTTTGACAAAAGAGATAACCCCCCCCCCCATTATGTCATGCTTCAGAAATGTGGAAAATGGTCCATTTTCAAATGTTTTATTTTTGAACGTCAGTTCACATTTGTAGGTGGATCATCAGTGTTAGAACTAAAATTAGCATGTTTAAAGTAATATTCATGCTTCCAGGGGCTCGGGAAGTGAATTAAATACTATTTAGAGGCATTTATTGTTCAAGCAAAAACAGCTGATTTTTGACAAAAGAGATAACACTACCCCATTACGTCATGCTTCAGAAATGTGGAAAATGGTCCATTTTCAAATGTTTTATTTTTGAACGTCAGTTCACATTTGTAGGTGGATCATCAGTGTGAGAGCTAAAATTAGCATGTTTAAAGTGATTTTCATGCTTCCAGGGGCCCTAAACACAAGATTTATGGAATGGTTAAAAGTGCATGAAAATGGCCAATTTACTCACTCTGAGTTCTCAAAAAGGGTTTCTTCACCCCGGGAAGTTAATTAAATACCATTTGGAGGCATTTAATGTTCAAGCAAAAACTGCTGATTTTCGAGAAAAGACATAACACCCCCCCCATTACGCCATGCTTCAGAAATGTGGAAAATGGTCCATTTTCAAATGTTTTATTTTTGAACGTCAGTTCACATTTGTAGGTGGATCATCAGTGTTAGAACTAAAATTAGCATGTTTAAAGTAATTTTCATGCTTCCAGGGGCTCGGGAAGTGAATTAAATACTATTTAGAGGCATTTATTGTTCAAGCAAAAACAGCTGATTTTTGACAAAAGAGATAACACTACCCCATTACGTCATGCTTCAGAAATGTGGAAAATGGTCCATTTTCAAATGTTTTATTTTTGAACGTCAGTTCACATTTGTAGGTGGATCATCAGTGTGAGAGCTAAAATTGGCATGTTTAAAGTGATTTTCATGCTTCCAGGGGCCCTAAACACAAGATTTATGGAATGGTTAAAAGTGCATGAAAATGGCCAATTTACTCACTCTGAGTTCTCAAAAAGGGTTTCTTCACCCCGGGAAGTTAATTTAATACCATTTGGAGGCATTTAATGTTCAAGCAAAAACAGCTGATTTTCAACAAAAGAGATAACACCCCCCATTACGTCATGCTTCAGAAATGTGGAAAATGGTCAGTTTTCAAATGTTTTATTTTTGAACGTCAGTTCACATTTGTAGGTGGATCATCAGTGTTAGAGCTAAAATTAGCATGTTTAAAGTGATTTTCATGCTTCCAGGGGCTCGGGAAGTGAATTGAATACCATTTAGAGGCATTTAATGTTCAAGCAAAAACAGTTGATTTTTGACAAAAGAGATAACACCCCCCCCCATTACGTCATGCTTCAGAAATGTGGAAAATGGTCCGTTTTCAAATGTTTTATTATTGAACGTCAGTTCACATTTGTAGGTGGATCATCAGTGTTAGAGCTAAAATTAGCATGTTAAAAAAGATTTTCATGCTTCCAGGGGCCCAAAACACAAGATTTATAGAATGGTTAAAAGTGCATGAAAATGGCCAATTTACTCACTGAGTTCTCAAAAAGGGTTTCTTCACCCCGGGAAGTAAATTAACACCTTGGCTGCTAGGCGTTTTCCCCCCCCTGTGCTGACTTTTCATTTACTCCATGCTTCATGACGAGCTCAGCTCGTCATCAGCACAGCTCAACTGTGAATCATGACGAGCTGAGCTCGTCATGAGCATCGAAAGGGTTAAATACCATTTGGAGGCATTTAATGTTCAAGCAAAAACGGCTGATTTTTGACAAAAGAGATAACACCCCCCATTACGTCATGCTTCAGAAATGTGGAAAATGGTCCGTTTTCAAATGTTTATTTTTGAACGTCAGTTCACATTTGTAGGTGGATCATCAGTGTTAGAGCTAAAATTAGCATGTTTAAAGTGATTTTCATGCTTCCAGGGGCCCTAAACACAAGATTTATAGAATGGTTAAAAGTGCATGAAAATGGCCAATTTACTCACTCTGAGTTCTCAAAAAGGATTTACTCACCCCGGGAAGTAAATTAAATACCATTTGGAGGAATTTAATGTTCAAGCAAAAACGGCTGATTTTTGACCAAAGAGATAACACCCCCCATTACCTCATGCTTCAGAAATGTGGAAAATGGTCAGTTTTCAAATGTTTTATTTTTGAACGTTAGTTCACATTTGTAGGTGGATCATCAGTGTTAGAGCTAAAATTAGCATGTTTAAAGTGATTTTTATGCTTCCAGGGGCCCTAAACACAAAAATTATGGAATGGTTAAAAGAGCATGAAAATGGCCAATTTACTCACTCTGAGGTCTCAAAAAGGGTTTCTTCACCCCGGGAAGTAAATTAACACCTTGGCTGCTAGGCGTTTCCCCCCCCCTGTGCTGACTTTACATTTACTCCATGCTTCATGGCGAGCTCAGCTCGTCATCAGCACAGCTCAACTGTGCATCATGACGAGCTGAGCTCGTCATGAGCATCGAAAGGGTTAAATACCATTTGGAGGCATTTAATGTTCAAGCAAAAACGGCTGATTTTCGACAAAAGAGATGACACCCCCCATTACGTCATGCTTCAGAAATGTGGAAAATGGTCCGTTTTCAAATGTTTTTTTTTAACGTCAGTTCACATTTGCTGGTGGATCATCAGTGTTAGAGCTAAAATTAGCATGTTTAAAGTGATTTTCATGCTTCCAAGGGCTCGGGAAGTGAATTAAATACTATTTAGAGGCATTTAATGTTCAAGGAAAAACAGTTGATTTTTGACAAAAGAGATAACCCCCCCCCCATTATGTCATGCTTCAGAAATGTGGAAAATGGTCCATTTTCAAATGTTTTATTTTTGAACGTCAGTTCACATTTGTAGGTGGATCATCAGTGTTAGAACTAAAATTAGCATGTTTAAAGTAATGTTCATGCTTCCAGGGGCTCGGGAAGTGAATTAAATACTATTTAGAGGCATTTATTGTTCAAGCAAAAACAGCTGATTTTTGACAAAAGAGATAACACTACCCCATTACGTCATGCTTCAGAAATGTGGAAAATGGTCCGTTTTCAAATGTTTTATTTTTGAACGTCAGTTCACATTTGTAGGTGGATCATCAGTGTGAGAGCTAAAATTAGCATGTTTAAAGTGATTTTCATGCTTCCTGGGGCCCTAAACACAAGATTTATGGAATGGTTAAAAGTGCATGAAAATGGCCAATTTACTCACTCTGAGTTCTCAAAAAGGGTTTCTTCACCCCGGGAAGTTAATTTAATACCATTTGGAGGCATTTAATGTTCAAGCAAAAACGGCTGATTTTCGACAAAAGAGATTTCACCCCCCCCCATTATGTCATGCTTCAGAAATGTGGAAAATGGTCCGTTTTCAAATGTTTTAATTTTGAACGTCAGTTCACATTTGTAGGTGGATCATCAGTGTTAGAGCTAAAATTAGCATGTTTAAAGTGATTTTCATGCTTCCAGGGGCCCTAAACACAAGATTTATAGAATGGTTAAAAGTGCATGAAAATGGCCAATTTACTCACTCTGAGTTCTCAAAAAGGGTTTCTTCACCCCGGGAAGTAAATTAAATACCATTTGGAGGAATTTAATGTTCAAGCAAAAACGGCTGATTTTTGACAAAAGAGATAACACCCCCCATTACGTCATGCTTCAGAAATGTGGAAAATGGTCAGTTTTCAAATGTTTTATTTTTGAACGTCAGTTCACATTTTTAGGTGGATCATCAGTGTTAGAGCTAAAATTAGCATGTTTAAAGTGATTTTCATGCTTCCAGGGGCCCTAAACACAAGAATTATGCAATGGTTAAAAGAGCATGAAAATGGCCAATTTACTCACTCTGAGTTCTCAAAAAGGGTTTCTTCACCCCGGGAAGTTAATTAAATACCATTTGGAGGCATTTAATGTTCAAGCAAAAACTGCTGATTTTCGAGAAAAGACATAACACCCCCCCCCATTACGCCATGCTTCAGAAATGTGGAAAATGGTCCATTTTCAAATGTTTTATTTTTGAACGTCAGTTCACATTTGTAGGTGGATCATCAGTGTTAGAACTAAAATTAGCATGTTTAAAGTAATTTTCATGCTTCCAGGGGCTCGGGAAGTGAATTAAATACTATTTAGAGGCATTTATTGTTCAAGCAAAAACAGCTGATTTTTGACAAAAGAGATAACACTACCCCATTACGTCATGCTTCAGAAATGTGGAAAATGGTCCGTTTTCAAATGTTTTATTTTTGAACGTCAGTTCACATTTGTAGGTGGATCATCAGTGTGAGAGCTAAAATTAGCATGTTTAAAGTGATTTTCATGCTTCCAGGGGCCCTAAACACAAGATTTATGGAATGGTTAAAAGTGCATGAAAATGGCCAATTTACTCACTCTGAGTTCTCAAAAAGGGTTTCTTCACCCCGGGAAGTTAATTTAATACCATTTGGAGGCATTTAATGTTCAAGCAAAAACAGCTGATTTTCGACAAAAGAGATTTCACCCCCCCCATTATGTCATGCTTCAGAAATGTGGAAAATGGTCCGTTTTCAAATGTTTTAATTTTGAACGTCAGTTCACATTTGTAGGTGGATCATCAGTGTTAGAGCTCAAATTAGCATGTTTAAAGTGATTTTCATGCTTCCAGGGGCCCTAAACACAAGATTTATGGAATGGTTAAAAGTGCCTGAAAATGGCCAATTTACTCACTCTGAGTTCTCAAAAAGGGGTTCTTCACCCCGGGAAGTTAATTTAATACCATTTGGAGGCATTTAATGTTCAAGCAAAAATGGCTGATTTTCAACAAAAGAGATAACACCCCCCATTACGTCATGCTTCAGAAATGTGGAAAATGGTCAGTTTTCAAATGTTTTATTTTTGAACGTCAGTTCACATTTGTAGGTGGATCATCAGTGTTAGAGCTAAAATTAGCATGTTTAAAGTGATTTTCATGCTTCCAGGGGCTCGGGAAGTGAATTGAATACCATTTAGAGGCATTTAATGTTCAAGCAAAAACAGTTGATTTTTGACAAAAGAGATAACACCCCCCCCCATTACGTCATGCTTCAGAAATGTGGAAAATGGTCCGTTTTCAAATGTTTTATTATTGAACGTCAGTTCACATTTGTAGGTGGATCATCAGTGTTAGAGCTAAAATTAGCATGTTAAAAAAGATTTTCATGCTTCCAGGGGCCCAAAACACAAGATTTATAGAATGGTTAAAAGTGCATGAAAATGGCCAATTTACTCACTGAGTTCTCAAAAAGGGTTTCTTCACCCCGGGAAGTAAATTAACACCTTGGCTGCTAGGCGTTTTCCCCCCCCTGTGCTGACTTTTCATTTACTCCATGCTTCATGACGAGCTCAGCTCGTCATCAGCACAGCTCAACTGTGCATCATGACGAGCTGAGCTCGTCATGAGCATCGAAAGGGTTAAATACCATTTGGAGGCATTTAATGTTCAAGCAAAAACGGCTGATTTTCGACAAAAGAGATAACACCCCCCATTACGTCATGCTTCAGAAATGTGGAAAATGGTCCGTTTTCAAATGTTTATTTTTGAACGTCAGTTCACATTTGTAGGTGGATCATCAGTGTTAGAGCTAAAATTAGCATGTTTAAAGTGATTTTCATGCTTCCAGGGGCCCTAAACACAAGATTTATAGAATGGTTAAAAGTGCATGAAAATGGCCAATTTACTCACTCTGAGTTCTCAAAAAGGATTTCTTCACCCCGGGAAGTAAATTAAATACCATTTGGAGGAATTTAATGTTCAAGCAAAAACGGCTGATTTTTGACCAAAGAGATAACACCCCCCATTACCTCATGCTTCAGAAATGTGGAAAATGGTCAGTTTTCAAATGTTTTATTTTTGAACGTTAGTTCACATTTGTAGGTGGATCATCAGTGTTAGAGCTAAAATTAGCATGTTTAAAGTGATTTTTATGCTTCCAGGGGCCCTAAACACAAAAATTATGGAATGGTTAAAAGAGCATGAAAATGGCCAATTTACTCACTCTGAGGTCTCAAAAAGGGTTTCTTCACCCCGGGAAGTAAATTAACACCTTGGCTGCTAGGCGTTTTCCCCCCCCTGTGCTGACTTTTCATTTACTCCATGCTTCATGACGAGCTCAGCTCGTCATCAGCACAGCTCAACTGTGCATCATGACGAGCTGAGCTCGTCATGAGCATCGAAAGGGTTAAATACCATTTGGAGGCATTTAATGTTCAAGCAAAAACGGCTGATTTTCGACAAAAGAGATGACACCCCCCATTACGTCATGCTTCAGAAATGTGGAAAATGGTCCGTTTTCAAATGTTTTTTTTTAACGTCAGTTCACATTTGCTGGTGGATCATCAGTGTTAGAGCTAAAATTAGCATGTTTAAAGTGATTTTCATGCTTCCAAGGGCTCTGGAAGTGAATTAAATACTATTTAGAGGCATTTAATGTTCAAGCAAAAACAGTTGATTTTTGACAAAAGAGATAACACCCCCCCATTATGTCATGCTTCAGAAATGTGGAAAATGGTCCATTTTCAAATGTTTTATCTTTGAACGTCAGTTCACATTTGTAGGTGGATCATCAGTGTTAGAACTAAAATTAGCATGTTTAAAGTAATGTTCATGCTTCCAGGGGCTCGGGAAGTGAATTAAATACTATTTAGAGGCATTTATTGTTCAAGCAAAAACAGCTGATTTTTGACAAAAGAGATAACACTACCCCATTACGTCATGCTTCAGAAATGTGGAAAATGGTCCGTTTTCAAATGTTTTATTTTTGAACGTCAGTTCACATTTGTAGGTGGATCATCAGTGTGAGAGCTAAAATTAGCATGTTTAAAGTGATTTTCATGCTTCCAGGGGCCCTAAACACAAGATTTATGGAATGGTTAAAAGTGCATGAAAATGGCCAATTTACTCACTCTGAGTTCTCAAAAAGGGTTTCTTCACCCCGGGAAGTTAATTTAATACCATTTGGAGGCATTTAATGTTCAAGCAAAAACGGCTGATTTTCGACAAAAGAGATTTCACCCCCCCCATTATGTCATGCTTCAGAAATGTGGAAAATGGTCCGTTTTCAAATGTTTTAATTTTGAACGTCAGTTCACATTTGTAGGTGGATCATCAGTGTTAGAGCTAAAATTAGCATGTTTAAAGTGATTTTCATGCTTCCAGGGGCCCTAAACACAAGATTTATAGAATGGTTAAAAGTGCATGAAAATGGCCAATTTACTCACTCTGAGTTCTCAAAAAGGGTTTCTTCACCCCGGGAAGTAAATTAAATACCATTTGGAGGAATTTAATGTTCAAGCAAAAACGGCTGATTTTTGACAAAAGAGATAACACCCCCCATTACGTCATGCTTCAGAAATGTGGAAAATGGTCAGTTTTCAAATGTTTTATTTTTGAACGTCAGTTCACATTTTTAGGTGGATCATCAGTGTTAGAGCTAAAATTAGCATGTTTAAAGTGATTTTCATGCTTCCAGGGGCCCTAAACACAAGAATTATGCAATGGTTAAAAGAGCATGAAAATGGCCAATTTACTCACTCTGAGGTCTAAAAAAGGGTTTCTTCACCCCGGGAAGTTAATTAAATACCATTTGGAGGCATTTAATGTTCAAGCAAAAACGGCTGATTTTCGTCAAAAGAGATAACACCCCCCCATTACGTCATGCTTCAGAAATGGGGAAAATGGTCCGTTTTCAAATGTTTTATTTTTGAACGTCAGTTCACATTTGTAGGTGGATCATCAGTGTGAGAGCTAAAATTAGCATGTTTAAAGTGATTTTAATGCTTCAGGGGCCCTAAACACAAGATTTATGGAATGGTTAAAAGTGCATGAAAATGGCCAATTTACTCACTCTGAGTTCTCAAAAAGGGTTTCTACACCCCGGGAAGTAAATTAAATACCATTTGGAGGCATTTAATGTTCAAGCAAAAACGGCTGATTTTCGACAAAAGAGATAACACCCCCCATTACGTCATGCTTCAGAAATGTGGAAAATGGTCCGTTTTCAAATGTTTTTTTTTTAACGTCAGTTCACATTTGCTGGTGCATCATCAGTGTTAGAGCTAAAATTAGCATGTTTAAAGTGATTTTCATGCTTCCAAGGGCTCGGGAAGTGAATTAAATACTATTTAGAGGCATTTAATGTTCAAGCAAAAACGGCTGATTTTCGATAAAAGAGATTACACCCCCCATTACATCATGCTTCAGAAATGTGGAAAATGGTCCGTTTTCAAATGTTTTATTTTTGAACGTCAGTTCACATTTGTAGGTGGATCATCAGTGTTAGAGCTAAAATTAGCATGTTTAAAGTGATTTTCATGCTTCCAGGGGCCCTAAACACAAGATTTATGGAATGGTTAAAAGTGCATGAAAATGGCCAATTTACTCACTCTGAGTTCTCAAAAAGGGTTTCTTCACCCCGGGAAGTTAATTAAATACCATTTGGAGGCATTTAATGTTCAAGCAAAAACTGCTGATTTTCGAGAAAAGACATAACACCCCCCCCATTACGCCATGCTTCAGAAATGTGGAAAATGGTCCATTTTCAAATGTTTTATTTTTGAACGTCAGTTCACATTTGTAGGTGGATCATCAGTGTTAGAACTAAAATTAGCATGTTTAAAGTAATTTTCATGCTTCCAGGGGCTCGGGAAGTGAATTAAATACTATTTAGAGGCATTTATTGTTCAAGCAAAAACAGCTGATTTTTGACAAAAGAGATAACACTACCCCATTACGTCATGCTTCAGAAATGTGGAAAATGGTCCGTTTTCAAATGTTTTATTTTTGAACGTCAGTTCACATTTGTAGGTGGATCATCAGTGTGAGAGCTAAAATTAGCATGTTTAAAGTGATTTTCATGCTTCCAGGGGCCCTAAACACAAGATTTATGGAATGGTTAAAAGTGCATGAAAATGGCCAATTTACTCACTCTGAGTTCTCAAAAAGGGTTTCTTCACCCCGGGAAGTTAATTTAATACCATTTGGAGGCATTTAATGTTCAAGCAAAAACAGCTGATTTTCGACAAAAGAGATTTCACCCCCCCCATTATGTCATGCTTCAGAAATGTGGAAAATGGTCCGTTTTCAAATGTTTTAATTTTGAACGTCAGTTCACATTTGTAGGTGGATCATCAGTGTTAGAGCTAAAATTAGCATGTTTAAAGTGATTTTCATGCTTCCAGGGGCTCGGGAAGTGAATTGAATACCATTTAGAGGCATTTAATGTTCAAGCAAAAACAGTTGATTTTTGACAAAAGAGATAACACCCCCCCCCATTACGTCATGCTTCAGAAATGTGGAAAATGGTCCGTTTTCAAATGTTTTATTATTGAACGTCAGTTCACATTTGTAGGTGGATCATCAGTGTTAGAGCTAAAATTAGCATGTTAAAAAAGATTTTCATGCTTCCAGGGGCCCAAAACACAAGATTTATAGAATGGTTAAAAGTGCATGAAAATGGCCAATTTACTCACTGAGTTCTCAAAAAGGGTTTCTTCACCCCGGGAAGTAAATTAACACCTTGGCTGCTAGGCGTTTTCCCCCCCCTGTGCTGACTTTTCATTTACTCCATGCTTCATGACGAGCTCAGCTCGTCATCAGCACAGCTCAACTGTGAATCATGACGAGCTGAGCTCGTCATGAGCATCGAAAGGGTTAAATACCATTTGGAGGCATTTAATGTTCAAGCAAAAACGGCTGATTTTCGACAAAAGAGATAACACCCCCCATTACGTCATGCTTCAGAAATGTGGAAAATGGTCCGTTTTCAAATGTTTATTTTTGAACGTCAGTTCACATTTGTAGGTGGATCATCAGTGTTAGAGCTAAAATTAGCATGTTTAAAGTGATTTTCATGCTTCCAGGGGCCCTAAACACAAGATTTATAGAATGGTTAAAAGTGCATGAAAATGGCCAATTTACTCACTCTGAGTTCTCAAAAAGGATTTACTCACCCCGGGAAGTAAATTAAATACCATTTGGAGGAATTTAATGTTCAAGCAAAAACGGCTGATTTTTGACCAAAGAGATAACACCCCCCATTACCTCATGCTTCAGAAATGTGGAAAATGGTCAGTTTTCAAATGTTTTATTTTTGAACGTTAGTTCACATTTGTAGGTGGATCATCAGTGTTAGAGCTAAAATTAGCATGTTTAAAGTGATTTTTATGCTTCCAGGGGCCCTAAACACAAAAATTATGGAATGGTTAAAAGAGCATGAAAATGGCCAATTTACTCACTCTGAGGTCTCAAAAAGGGTTTCTTCACCCCGGGAAGTAAATTAACACCTTGGCTGCTACTCGTTTTCCCCCCCCTGTGCTGACTTTACATTTACTCCATGCTTCATGGCGAGCTCAGCTCGTCATCAGCACAGCTCAACTGTGCATCATGACGAGCTGAGCTCGTCATGAGCATCGAAAGGGTTAAATACCATTTGGAGGCATTTAATGTTCAAGCAAAAACGGCTGATTTTCGACAAAAGAGATGACACCCCCCATTACGTCATGCTTCAGAAATGTGGAAAATGGTCCGTTTTCAAATGTTTTTTTTTAACGTCAGTTCACATTTGCTGGTGGATCATCAGTGTTAGAGCTAAAATTAGCATGTTTAAAGTGATTTTCATGCTTCCAAGGGCTCGGGAAGTGAATTAAATACTATTTAGAGGCATTTAATGTTCAAGGAAAAACAGTTGATTTTTGACAAAAGAGATAACCCCCCCCCCCATTATGTCATGCTTCAGAAATGTGGAAAATGGTCCATTTTCAAATGTTTTATTTTTGAACGTCAGTTCACATTTGTAGGTGGATCATCAGTGTTAGAACTAAAATTAGCATGTTTAAAGTAATGTTCATGCTTCCAGGGGCTCGGGAAGTGAATTAAATACTATTTAGAGGCATTTATTGTTCAAGCAAAAACAGCTGATTTTTGACAAAAGAGATAACACTACCCCATTACGTCATGCTTCAGAAATGTGGAAAATGGTCCGTTTTCAAATGTTTTATTTTTGAACGTCAGTTCACATTTGTAGGTGGATCATCAGTGTGAGAGCTAAAATTAGCATGTTTAAAGTGATTTTCATGCTTCCAGGGGCCCTAAACACAAGATTTATGGAATGGTTAAAAGTGCATGAAAATGGCCAATTTACTCACTCTGAGTTCTCAAAAAGGGTTTCTTCACCCCGGGAAGTTAATTAAATACCATTTGGAGGCATTTAATGTTCAAGCAAAAACTGCTGATTTTCGAGAAAAGACATAACACCCCCCCCATTACGCCATGCTTCAGAAATGTGGAAAATGGTCCATTTTCAAATGTTTTATTTTTGAACGTCAGTTCACATTTGTAGGTGGATCATCAGTGTTAGAACTAAAATTAGCATGTTTAAAGTAATTTTCATGCTTCCAGGGGCTCGGGAAGTGAATTAAATACTATTTAGAGGCATTTATTGTTCAAGCAAAAACAGCTGATTTTTGACAAAAGAGATAACACTACCCCATTACGTCATGCTTCAGAAATGTGGAAAATGGTCCGTTTTCAAATGTTTTATTTTTGAACGTCAGTTCACATTTGTAGGTGGATCATCAGTGTGAGAGCTAAAATTAGCATGTTTAAAGTGATTTTCATGCTTCCAGGGGCCCTAAACACAAGATTTATGGAATGGTTAAAAGTGCATGAAAATGGCCAATTTACTCACTCTGAGTTCTCAAAAAGGGTTTCTTCACCCCGGGAAGTTAATTTAATACCATTTGGAGGCATTTAATGTTCAAGCAAAAACAGCTGATTTTCGACAAAAGAGATTTCACCCCCCCCCATTATGTCATGCTTCAGAAATGTGGAAAATGGTCCGTTTTCAAATGTTTTAATTTTGAACGTCAGTTCACATTTGTAGGTGGATCATCAGTGTTAGAGCTAAAATTAGCATGTTTAAAGTGATTTTCATGCTTCCAGGGGCTCGGGAAGTGAATTGAATACCATTTAGAGGCATTTAATGTTCAAGCAAAAACAGTTGATTTTTGACAAAAGAGATAACACCCCCCCCCCATTACGTCATGCTTCAGAAATGTGGAAAATGGTCCGTTTTCAAATGTTTTATTATTGAACGTCAGTTCACATTTGTAGGTGGATCATCAGTGTTAGAGCTAAAATTAGCATGTTAAAAAAGATTTTCATGCTTCCAGGGGCCCAAAACACAAGATTTATAGAATGGTTAAAAGTGCATGAAAATGGCCAATTTACTCACTGAGTTCTCAAAAAGGGTTTCTTCACCCCGGGAAGTAAATTAACACCTTGGCTGCTAGGCGTTTTCCCCCCCCTGTGCTGACTTTTCATTTACTCCATGCTTCATGACGAGCTCAGCTCGTCATCAGCACAGCTCAACTGTGAATCATGACGAGCTGAGCTCGTCATGAGCATCGAAAGGGTTAAATACCATTTGGAGGCATTTAATGTTCAAGCAAAAACGGCTGATTTTCGACAAAAGAGATAACACCCCCCATTACGTCATGCTTCAGAAATGTGGAAAATGGTCCGTTTTCAAATGTTTATTTTTGAACGTCAGTTCACATTTGTAGGTGGATCATCAGTGTTAGAGCTAAAATTAGCATGTTTAAAGTGATTTTCATGCTTCCAGGGGCCCTAAACACAAGATTTATAGAATGGTTAAAAGTGCATGAAAATGGCCAATTTACTCACTCTGAGTTCTCAAAAAGGATTTACTCACCCCGGGAAGTAAATTAAATACCATTTGGAGGAATTTAATGTTCAAGCAAAAACGGCTGATTTTTGACCAAAGAGATAACACCCCCCATTACCTCATGCTTCAGAAATGTGGAAAATGGTCAGTTTTCAAATGTTTTATTTTTGAACGTTAGTTCACATTTGTAGGTGGATCATCAGTGTTAGAGCTAAAATTAGCATGTTTAAAGTGATTTTTATGCTTCCAGGGGCCCTAAACACAAAAATTATGGAATGGTTAAAAGAGCATGAAAATGGCCAATTTACTCACTCTGAGGTCTCAAAAAGGGTTTCTTCACCCCGGGAAGTAAATTAACACCTTGGCTGCTAGGCGTTTTCCCCCCCCTGTGCTGACTTTACATTTACTCCATGCTTCATGGCGAGCTCAGCTCGTCATCAGCACAGCTCAACTGTGCATCATGACGAGCTGAGCTCGTCATGAGCATCGAAAGGGTTAAATACCATTTGGAGGCATTTAATGTTCAAG
Source organism: Lissotriton vulgaris (assembly GCF_964263255.1). Classification (NCBI taxonomy): domain Eukaryota; kingdom Metazoa; phylum Chordata; class Amphibia; order Caudata; family Salamandridae; genus Lissotriton; species Lissotriton vulgaris. The sequence goes on from NC_141696.1 coordinate 487,844,216, forward strand.
CAAAAACGGCTGATTTTCGACAAAAGAGATGACACCCCCCATTACGTCATGCTTCAGAAATGTGGAAAATGGTCCGTTTTCAAATGTTTTTTTTTAACGTCAGTTCACATTTGCTGGTGGATCATCAGTGTTAGAGCTAAAATTAGCATGTTTAAAGTGATTTTCATGCTTCCAAGGGCTCGGGAAGTGAATTAAATACTATTTAGAGGCATTTAATGTTCAAGGAAAAACAGTTGATTTTTGACAAAAGAGATAACCCCCCCCCCATTATGTCATGCTTCAGAAATGTGGAAAATGGTCCATTTTCAAATGTTTTATTTTTGAACGTCAGTTCACATTTGTAGGTGGATCATCAGTGTTAGAACTAAAATTAGCATGTTTAAAGTAATGTTCATGCTTCCAGGGGCTCGGGAAGTGAATTAAATACTATTTAGAGGCATTTATTGTTCAAGCAAAAACAGCTGATTTTTGACAAAAGAGATAACACTACCCCATTACGTCATGCTTCAGAAATGTGGAAAATGGTCCGTTTTCAAATGTTTTATTTTTGAACGTCAGTTCACATTTGTAGGTGGATCATCAGTGTGAGAGCTAAAATTAGCATGTTTAAAGTGATTTTCATGCTTCCAGGGGCCCTAAACACAAGATTTATGGAATGGTTAAAAGTGCATGAAAATGGCCAATTTACTCACTCTGAGTTCTCAAAAAGGGTTTCTTCACCCCGGGAAGTTAATTTAATACCATTTGGAGGCATTTAATGTTCAAGCAAAAACAGCTGATTTTCGACAAAAGAGATTTCACCCCCCCCATTATGTCATGCTTCAGAAATGTGGAAAATGGTCCGTTTTCAAATGTTTTAATTTTGAACGTCAGTTCACATTTGTAGGTGGATCATCAGTGTTAGAGCTAAAATTAGCATGTTTAAAGTGATTTTCATGCTTCCAGGGGCTCGGGAAGTGAATTGAATACCATTTAGAGGCATTTAATGTTCAAGCAAAAACAGTTGATTTTTGACAAAAGAGATAACACCCCCCCCCCATTACGTCATGCTTCAGAAATGTGGAAAATGGTCCGTTTTCAAATGTTTTATTATTGAACGTCAGTTCACATTTGTAGGTGGATCATCAGTGTTAGAGCTAAAATTAGCATGTTAAAAAAGATTTTCATGCTTCCAGGGGCCCAAAACACAAGATTTATAGAATGGTTAAAAGTGCATGAAAATGGCCAATTTACTCACTGAGTTCTCAAAAAGGGTTTCTTCACCCCGGGAAGTAAATTAACACCTTGGCTGCTAGGCGTTTTCCCCCCCCTGTGCTGACTTTTCATTTACTCCATGCTTCATGACGAGCTCAGCTCGTCATCAGCACAGCTCAACTGTGAATCATGACGAGCTGAGCTCGTCATGAGCATCGAAAGGGTTAAATACCATTTGGAGGCATTTAATGTTCAAGCAAAAACGGCTGATTTTCGACAAAAGAGATAACACCCCCCATTACGTCATGCTTCAGAAATGTGGAAAATGGTCCGTTTTCAAATGTTTATTTTTGAACGTCAGTTCACATTTGTAGGTGGATCATCAGTGTTAGAGCTAAAATTAGCATGTTTAAAGTGATTTTCATGCTTCCAGGGGCCCTAAACACAAGATTTATAGAATGGTTAAAAGTGCATGAAAATGGCCAATTTACTCACTCTGAGTTCTCAAAAAGGATTTACTCACCCCGGGAAGTAAATTAAATACCATTTGGAGGAATTTAATGTTCAAGCAAAAACGGCTGATTTTTGACCAAAGAGATAACACCCCCCATTACCTCATGCTTCAGAAATGTGGAAAATGGTCAGTTTTCAAATGTTTTATTTTTGAACGTTAGTTCACATTTGTAGGTGGATCATCAGTGTTAGAGCTAAAATTAGCATGTTTAAAGTGATTTTTATGCTTCCAGGGGCCCTAAACACAAAAATTATGGAATGGTTAAAAGAGCATGAAAATGGCCAATTTACTCACTCTGAGGTCTCAAAAAGGGTTTCTTCACCCCGGGAAGTAAATTAACACCTTGGCTGCTAGGCGTTTTCCCCCCCCTGTGCTGACTTTACATTTACTCCATGCTTCATGGCGAGCTCAGCTCGTCATCAGCACAGCTCAACTGTGCATCATGACGAGCTGAGCTCGTCATGAGCATCGAAAGGGTTAAATACCATTTGGAGGCATTTAATGTTCAAGCAAAAACGGCTGATTTTCGACAAAAGAGATGACACCCCCCATTACGTCATGCTTCAGAAATGTGGAAAATGGTCCGTTTTCAAATGTTTTTTTTTAACGTCAGTTCACATTTGCTGGTGGATCATCAGTGTTAGAGCTAAAATTAGCATGTTTAAAGTGATTTTCATGCTTCCAAGGGCTCGGGAAGTGAATTAAATACTATTTAGAGGCATTTAATGTTCAAGGAAAAACAGTTGATTTTTGACAAAAGAGATAACCCCCCCCCCATTATGTCATGCTTCAGAAATGTGGAAAATGGTCCATTTTCAAATGTTTTATTTTTGAACGTCAGTTCACATTTGTAGGTGGATCATCAGTGTTAGAACTAAAATTAGCATGTTTAAAGTAATGTTCATGCTTCCAGGGGCTGGGGAAGTGAATTAAATACTATTTAGAGGCATTTATTGTTCAAGCAAAAACAGCTGATTTTTGACAAAAGAGATAACACTACCCCATTACGTCATGCTTCAGAAATGTGGAAAATGGTCCGTTTTCAAATGTTTTATTTTTGAACGTCAGTTCACATTTGTAGGTGGATCATCAGTGTGAGAGCTAAAATTAGCATGTTTAAAGTGATTTTCATGCTTCCAGGGGCCCTAAACACAAGATTTATGGAATGGTTAAAAGTGCATGAAAATGGCCAATTTACTCACTCTGAGTTCTCAAAAAGGGTTTCTTCACCCCGGGAAGTTAATTTAATACCATTTGGAGGCATTTAATGTTCAAGCAAAAACGGCTGATTTTCGACAAAAGAGATTTCACCCCCCCCCATTATGTCATGCTTCAGAAATGTGGAAAATGGTCCGTTTTCAAATGTTTTAATTTTGAACGTCAGTTCACATTTGTAGGTGGATCATCAGTGTTAGAGCTAAAATTAGCATGTTTAAAGTGATTTTCATGCTTCCAGGGGCCCTAAACACAAGATTTATAGAATGGTTAAAAGTGCATGAAAATGGCCAATTTACTCACTCTGAGTTCTCAAAAAGGGTTTCTTCACCCCGGGAAGTAAATTAAATACCATTTGGAGGAATTTAATGTTCAAGCAAAAACGGCTGATTTTTGACAAAAGAGATAACACCCCCCATTACGTCATGCTTCAGAAATGTGGAAAATGGTCAGTTTTCAAATGTTTTATTTTTGAACGTCAGTTCACATTTTTAGGTGGATCATCAGTGTTAGAGCTAAAATTAGCATGTTTAAAGTGATTTTCATGCTTCCAGGGGCCCTAAACACAAGAATTATGCAATGGTTAAAAGAGCATGAAAATGGCCAATTTACTCACTCTGAGTTCTCAAAAAGGGTTTCTTCACCCCGGGAAGTTAATTAAATACCATTTGGAGGCATTTAATGTTCAAGCAAAAACTGCTGATTTTCGAGAAAAGACATAACACCCCCCCCCATTACGCCATGCTTCAGAAATGTGGAAAATGGTCCATTTTCAAATGTTTTATTTTTGAACGTCAGTTCACATTTGTAGGTGGATCCTCAGTGTTAGAACCAAAATTAGCATGTTTAAAGTAATTTTCATGCTTCCAGGGGCTCGGGAAGTGAATTAAATACTATTTAGAGGCATTTATTGTTCAAGCAAAAACAGCTGATTTTTGACAAAAGAGATAACACTACCCCATTACGTCATGCTTCAGAAATGTGGAAAATGGTCCGTTTTCAAATGTTTTATTTTTGAACGTCAGTTCACATTTGTAGGTGGATCATCAGTGTGAGAGCTAAAATTAGCATGTTTAAAGTGCTTTTCATGCTTCCAGGGGCCCTAAACACAAGATTTATGGAATGGTTAAAAGTGCATGAAAATGGCCAATTTACTCACTCTGAGTTCTCAAAAAGGGTTTCTTCACCCCGGGAAGTTAATTTAATACCATTTGGAGGCATTTAATGTTCAAGCAAAAACAGCTGATTTTCGACAAAAGAGATTTCACCCCCCCCATTATGTCATGCTTCAGAAATGTGGAAAATGGTCCGTTTTCAAATGTTTTAATTTTGAACGTCAGTTCACATTTGTAGGTGGATCATCAGTGTTAGAGCTAAAATTAGCATGTTTAAAGTGATTTTCATGCTTCCAGGGGCCCTAAACACAAGATTTATGGAATGGTTAAAAGTGCCTGAAAATGGCCAATTTACTCACTCTGAGTTCTCAAAAAGGGGTTCTTCACCCCGGGAAGTTAATTTAATACCATTTGGAGGCATTTAATGTTCAAGCAAAAATGGCTGATTTTCAACAAAAGAGATAACACCCCCCATTACGTCATGCTTCAGAAATGTGGAAAATGGTCAGTTTTCAAATGTTTTATTTTTGAACGTCAGTTCACATTTGTAGGTGGATCATCAGTGTTAGAGCTAAAATTAGCATGTTTAAAGTGATTTTCATGCTTCCAGGGGCTCGGGAAGTGAATTGAATACCATTTAGAGGCATTTAATGTTCAAGCAAAAACAGTTGATTTTTGACAAAAGAGATAACACCCCCCCCCATTACGTCATGCTTCAGAAATGTGGAAAATGGTCCGTTTTCAAATGTTTTATTATTGAACGTCAGTTCACATTTGTAGGTGGATCATCAGTGTTAGAGCTAAAATTAGCATGTTAAAAAAGATTTTCATGCTTCCAGGGGCCCAAAACACAAGATTTATAGAATGGTTAAAAGTGCATGAAAATGGCCAATTTACTCACTGAGTTCTCAAAAAGGGTTTCTTCACCCCGGGAAGTAAATTAACACCTTGGCTGCTAGGCGTTTTCCCCCCCCTGTGCTGACTTTTCATTTACTCCATGCTTCATGACGAGCTCAGCTCGTCATCAGCACAGCTCAACTGTGAATCATGACGAGCTGAGCTCGTCATGAGCATCGAAAGGGTTAAATACCATTTGGAGGCATTTAATGTTCAAGCAAAAACGGCTGATTTTCGACAAAAGAGATAACACCCCCCATTACGTCATGCTTCAGAAATGTGGAAAATGGTCCGTTTTCAAATGTTTATTTTTGAACGTCAGTTCACATTTGTAGGTGGATCATCAGTGTTAGAGCTAAAATTAGCATGTTTAAAGTGATTTTCATGCTTCCAGGGGCCCTAAACACAAGATTTATAGAATGGTTAAAAGTGCATGAAAATGGCCAATTTACTCACTCTGAGTTCTCAAAAAGGATTTACTCACCCCGGGAAGTAAATTAAATACCATTTGGAGGAATTTAATGTTCAAGCAAAAACGGCTGATTTTTGACCAAAGAGATAACACCCCCCATTACCTCATGCTTCAGAAATGTGGAAAATGGTCAGTTTTCAAATGTTTTATTTTTGAACGTTAGTTCACATTTGTAGGTGGGTCATCAGTGTTAGAGCTAAAATTAGCATGTTTAAAGTGATTTTTATGCTTCCAGGGGCCCTAAACACAAAAATTATGGAATGGTTAAAAGAGCATGAAAATGGCCAATTTACTCACTCTGAGGTCTCAAAAAGGGTTTCTTCACCCCGGGAAGTAAATTAACACCTTGGCTGCTAGGCGTTTTCCCCCCCCTGTGCTGACTTTACATTTACTCCATGCTTCATGGCGAGCTCAGCTCGTCATCAGCACAGCTCAACTGTGCATCATGACGAGCTGAGCTCGTCATGAGCATCGAAAGGGTTAAATACCATTTGGAGGCATTTAATGTTCAAGCAAAAACGGCTGATTTTCGACAAAAGAGATGACACCCCCCATTACGTCATGCTTCAGAAATGTGGAAAATGGTCCGTTTTCAAATGTTTTTTTTTAACGTCAGTTCACATTTGCTGGTGGATCATCAGTGTTAGAGCTAAAATTAGCATGTTTAAAGTGATTTTCATGCTTCCAAGGGCTCGGGAAGTGAATTAAATACTATTTAGAGGCATTTAATGTTCAAGGAAAAACAGTTGATTTTTGACAAAAGAGATAACCCCCCCCCCATTATGTCATGCTTCAGAAATGTGGAAAATGGTCCATTTTCAAATGTTTTATTTTTGAACGTCAGTTCACATTTGTAGGTGGATCATCAGTGTTAGAACTAAAATTAGCATGTTTAAAGTAATGTTCATGCTTCCAGGGGCTCGGGAAGTGAATTAAATACTATTTAGAGGCATTTATTGTTCAAGCAAAAACAGCTGATTTTTGACAAAAGAGATAACACTACCCCATTACGTCATGCTTCAGAAATGTGGAAAATGGTCCGTTTTCAAATGTTTTATTTTTGAACGTCAGTTCACATTTGTAGGTGGATCATCAGTGTGAGAGCTAAAATTAGCATGTTTAAAGTGATTTTCATGCTTCCAGGGGCCCTAAACACAAGATTTATGGAATGGTTAAAAGTGCATGAAAATGGCCAATTTACTCACTCTGAGTTCTCAAAAAGGGTTTCTTCACCCCGGGAAGTTAATTTAATACCATTTGGAGGCATTTAATGTTCAAGCAAAAACAGCTGATTTTCGACAAAAGAGATTTCACCCCCCCCCATTATGTCATGCTTCAGAAATGTGGAAAATGGTCCGTTTTCAAATGTTTTAATTTTGAACGTCAGTTCACATTTGTAGGTGGATCATCAGTGTTAGAGCTAAAATTAGCATGTTTAAAGTGATTTTCATGCTTCCAGGGGCTCGGGAAGTGAATTGAATACCATTTAGAGGCATTTAATGTTCAAGCAAAAACAGTTGATTTTTGACAAAAGAGATAACACCCCCCCCCCATTACGTCATGCTTCAGAAATGTGGAAAATGGTCCGTTTTCAAATGTTTTATTATTGAACGTCAGTTCACATTTGTAGGTGGATCATCAGTGTTAGAGCTAAAATTAGCATGTTAAAAAAGATTTTCATGCTTCCAGGGGCCCAAAACACAAGATTTATAGAATGGTTAAAAGTGCATGAAAATGGCCAATTTACTCACTGAGTTCTCAAAAAGGGTTTCGTCACCCCGGGAAGTAAATTAACACCTTGGCTGCTAGGCGTTTCCCCCCCCCTGTGCTGACTTTTCATTTACTCCATGCTTCATGACGAGCTCAGCTCGTCATCAGCACAGCTCAACTGTGAATCATGACGAGCTGAGCTCGTCATGAGCATCGAAAGGGTTAAATACCATTTGGAGGCATTTAATGTTCAAGCAAAAACGGCTGATTTTCGACAAAAGAGATAACACCCCCCATTACGTCATGCTTCAGAAATGTGGAAAATGGTCCATTTTCAAATGTTTATTTTTGAACGTCAGTTCACATTTGTAGGTGGATCATCAGTGTTAGAGCTAAAATTAGCATGTTTAAAGTGATTTTCATGCTTCCAGGGGCCCTAAACACAAGATTTATAGAATGGTTAAAAGTGCATGAAAATGGCCAATTTACTCACTCTGAGTTCTCAAAAAGGATTTACTCACCCCGGGAAGTAAATTAAATACCATTTGGAGGAATTTAATGTTCAAGCAAAAACGGCTGATTTTTGACCAAAGAGATAACACCCCCCATTACCTCATGCTTCAGAAATGTGGAAAATGGTCAGTTTTCAAATGTTTTATTTTTGAACGTTAGTTCACATTTGTAGGTGGATCATCAGTGTTAGAGCTAAAATTAGCATGTTTAAAGTGATTTTTATGCTTCCAGGGGCCCTAAACACAAAAATTATGGAATGGTTAAAAGAGCATGAAAATGGCCAATTTACTCACTCTGAGGTCTCAAAAAGGGTTTCTTCACCCCGGGAAGTAAATTAACACCTTGGCTGCTAGGCGTTTTCCCCCCCCTGTGCTGACTTTACATTTACTCCATGCTTCATGGCGAGCTCAGCTCGTCATCAGCACAGCTCAACTGTGCATCATGACGAGCTGAGCTCGTCATGAGCATCGAAAGGGTTAAATACCATTTGGAGGCATTTAATGTTCAAGCAAAAACGGCTGATTTTCGACAAAAGAGATGACACCCCCCATTACGTCATGCTTCAGAAATGTGGAAAATGGTCCGTTTTCAAATGTTTTTTTTTAACGTCAGTTCACATTTGCTGGTGGATCATCAGTGTTAGAGCTAAAATTAGCATGTTTAAAGTGATTTTCATGCTTCCAAGGGCTCGGGAAGTGAATTAAATACTATTTAGAGGCATTTAATGTTCAAGGAAAAACAGTTGATTTTTGACAAAAGAGATAACCCCCCCCCCATTATGTCATGCTTCAGAAATGTGGAAAATGGTCCATTTTCAAATGTTTTATTTTTGAACGTCAGTTCACATTTGTAGGTGGATCATCAGTGTTAGAACTAAAATTAGCATGTTTAAAGTAATGTTCATGCTTCCAGGGGCTCGGGAAGTGAATTAAATACTATTTAGAGGCATTTATTGTTCAAGCAAAAACAGCTGATTTTTGACAAAAGAGATAACACTACCCCATTACGTCATGCTTCAGAAATGTGGAAAATGGTCCGTTTTCAAATGTTTTATTTTTGAACGTCAGTTCACATTTGTAGGTGGATCATCAGTGTGAGAGCTAAAATTAGCATGTTTAAAGTGATTTTCATGCTTCCAGGGGCCCTAAACACAAGATTTATGGAATGGTTAAAAGTGCATGAAAATGGCCAATTTACTCACTCTGAGTTCTCAAAAAGGGTTTCTTCACCCCGGGAAGTTAATTTAATATCATTTGGAGGCATTTAATGTTCAAGCAAAAACAGCTGATTTTCGACAAAAGAGATTTCACCCCCCCCCATTATGTCATGCTTCAGAAATGTGGAAAATGGTCCGTTTTCAAATGTTTTAATTTTGAACGTCAGTTCACATTTGTAGGTGGATCATCAGTGTTAGAGCTAAAATTAGCATGTTTAAAGTGATTTTCATGCTTCCAGGGGCTCGGGAAGTGAATTGAATACCATTTAGAGGCATTTAATGTTCAAGCAAAAACAGTTGATTTTTGACAAAAGAGATAACACCCCCCCCCCATTACGTCATGCTTCAGAAATGTGGAAAATGGTCCGTTTTCAAATGTTTTATTATTGAACGTCAGTTCACATTTGTAGGTGGATCATCAGTGTTAGAGCTAAAATTAGCATGTTAAAAAAGATTTTCATGCTTCCAGGGGCCCAAAACACAAGATTTATAGAATGGTTAAAAGTGCATGAAAATGGCCAATTTACTCACTGAGTTCTCAAAAAGGGTTTCTTCACCCCGGGAAGTAAATTAACACCTTGGCTGCTAGGCGTTTTCCCCCCCCTGTGCTGACTTTTCATTTACTCCATGCTTCATGACGAGCTCAGCTCGTCATCAGCACAGCTCAACTGTGAATCATGACGAGCTGAGCTCGTCATGAGCATCGAAAGGGTTAAATACCATTTGGAGGCATTTAATGTTCAAGCAAAAACGGCTGATTTTCGACAAAAGAGATAACACCCCCCATTACGTCATGCTTCAGAAATGTGGAAAATGGTCCGTTTTCAAATGTTTATTTTTGAACGTCAGTTCACATTTGTAGGTGGATCATCAGTGTTAGAGCTAAAATTAGCATGTTTAAAGTGATTTTCATGCTTCCAGGGGCCCTAAACACAAGATTTATAGAATGGTTAAAAGTGCATGAAAATGGCCAATTTACTCACTCTGAGTTCTCAAAAAGGATTTACTCACCCCGGGAAGTAAATTAAATACCATTTGGAGGAATTTAATGTTCAAGCAAAAACGGCTGATTTTTGACCAAAGAGATAACACCCCCCATTACCTCATGCTTCAGAAATGTGGAAAATGGTCAGTTTTCAAATGTTTTATTTTTGAACGTTAGTTCACATTTGTAGGTGGATCATCAGTGTTAGAGCTAAAATTAGCATGTTTAAAGTGATTTTTATGCTTCCAGGGGCCCTAAACACAAAAATTATGGAATGGTTAAAAGAGCATGAAAATGGCCAATTTACTCACTCTGAGGTCTCAAAAAGGGTTTCTTCACCCCGGGAAGTAAATTAACACCTTGGCTGCTAGGCGTTTTCCCCCCCCTGTGCTGACTTTACATTTACTCCATGCTTCATGGCGAGCTCAGCTCGTCATCAGCACAGCTCAACTGTGCATCATGACGAGCTGAGCTCGTCATGAGCATCGAAAGGGTTAAATACCATTTGGAGGCATTTAATGTTCAAGCAAAAACGGCTGATTTTCGACAAAAGAGATGACACCCCCCATTACGTCATGCTTCAGAAATGTGGAAAATGGTCCGTTTTCAAATGTTTTTTTTTAACGTCAGTTCACATTTGCTGGTGGATCATCAGTGTTAGAGCTAAAATTAGCATGTTTAAAGTGATTTTCATGCTTCCAAGGGCTCGGGAAGTGAATTAAATACTATTTAGAGGCATTTAATGTTCAAGGAAAAACAGTTGATTTTTGACAAAAGAGATAACCCCCCCCCCCCATTATGTCATGCTTCAGAAATGTGGAAAATGGTCCATTTTCAAATGTTTTATTTTTGAACGTCAGTTCACATTTGTAGGTGGATCATCAGTGTTAGAACTAAAATTAGCATGTTTAAAGTAATGTTCATGCTTCCAGGGGCTCGGGAAGTGAATTAAATACTATTTAGAGGCATTTATTGTTCAAGCAAAAACAGCTGATTTTTGACAAAAGAGATAACACTACCCCATTACGTCATGCTTCAGAAATGTGGAAAATGGTCCGTTTTCAAATGTTTTATTTTTGAACGTCAGTTCACATTTGTAGGTGGATCATCAGTGTGAGAGCTAAAATTAGCATGTTTAAAGTGATTTTCATGCTTCCAGGGGCCCTAAACACAAGATTTATGGAATGGTTAAAAGTGCATGAAAATGGCCAATTTACTCACTCTGAGTTCTCAAAAAGGGTTTCTTCACCCCGGGAAGTTAATTTAATACCATTTGGAGGCATTTAATGTTCAAGCAAAAACGGCTGATTTTCGACAAAAGAGATTTCACCCCCCCCCATTATGTCATGCTTCAGAAATGTGGAAAATGGTCCGTTTTCAAATGTTTTAATTTTGAACGTCAGTTCACATTTGTAGGTGGATCATCAGTGTTAGAGCTAAAATTAGCATGTTTAAAGTGATTTTCATGCTTCCAGGGGCTCGGGAAGTGAATTGAATACCATTTAGAGGCATTTAATGTTCAAGCAAAAACAGTTGATTTTTGACAAAAGAGATAACACCCCCCCCCCATTACGTCATGCTTCAGAAATGTGGAAAATGGTCCGTTTTCAAATGTTTTATTATTGAACGTCAGTTCACATTTGTAGGTGGATCATCAGTGTTAGAGCTAAAATTAGCATGTTAAAAAAGATTTTCATGCTTCCAGGGGCCCAAAACACAAGATTTATAGAATGGTTAAAAGTGCATGAAAATGGCCAATTTACTCACTGAGTTCTCAAAAAGGGTTTCTTCACCCCGGGAAGTAAATTAACACCTTGGCTGCTAGGCGTTTTCCCCCCCCTGTGCTGACTTTTCATTTACTCCATGCTTCATGACGAGCTCAGCTCGTCATCAGCACAGCTCAACTGTGAATCATGACGAGCTGAGCTCGTCATGAGCATCGAAAGGGTTAAATACCATTTGGAGGCATTTAATGTTCAAGCAAAAACGGCTGATTTTCGACAAAAGAGATAACACCCCCCATTACGTCATGCTTCAGAAATGTGGAAAATGGTCCGTTTTCAAATGTTTATTTTTGAACGTCAGTTCACATTTGTAGGTGGATCATCAGTGTTAGAGCTAAAATTAGCATGTTTAAAGTGATTTTCATGCTTCCAGGGGCCCTAAACACAGGATTTATAGAATGGTTAAAAGTGCATGAAAATGGCCAATTTACTCACTCTGAGTTCTCAAAAAGGATTTACTCACCCCGGGAAGTAAATTAAATACCATTTGGAGGAATTTAATGTTCAAGCAAAAACGGCTGATTTTTGACCAAAGAGATAACACCCCCCATTACCTCATGCTTCAGAAATGTGGAAAATGGTCAGTTTTCAAATGTTTTATTTTTGAACGTTAGTTCACATTTGTAGGTGGATCATCAGTGTTAGAGCTAAAATTAGCATGTTTAAAGTGATTTTTATGCTTCCAGGGGCCCTAAACACAAAAATTATGGAATGGTTAAAAGAGCATGAAAATGGCCAATTTACTCACTCTGAGGTCTCAAAAAGGGTTTCTTCACCCCGGGAAGTAAATTAACACCTTGGCTGCTAGGCGTTTTCCCCCCCCTGTGCTGACTTTACATTTACTCCATGCTTCATGGCGAGCTCAGCTCGTCATCAGCACAGCTCAACTGTGCATCATGACGAGCTGAGCTCGTCATGAGCATCGAAAGGGTTAAATACCATTTGGAGGCATTTAATGTTCAAGCAAAAACGGCTGATTTTCGACAAAAGAGATGACACCCCCCATTACGTCATGCTTCAGAAATGTGGAAAATGGTCCGTTTTCAAATGTTTTTTTTTAACGTCAGTTCACATTTGCTGGTGGATCATCAGTGTTAGAGCTAAAATTAGCATGTTTAAAGTGATTTTCATGCTTCCAAGGGCTCGGGAAGTGAATTAAATACTATTTAGAGGCATTTAATGTTCAAGGAAAAACAGTTGATTTTTGACAAAAGAGATAACCCCCCCCCCCATTATGTCATGCTTCAGAAATGTGGAAAATGGTCCATTTTCAAATGTTTTATTTTTGAACGTCAGTTCACATTTGTAGGTGGATCATCAGTGTTAGAACTAAAATTAGCATGTTTAAAGTAATGTTCATGCTTCCAGGGGCTCGGGAAGTGAATTAAATACTATTTAGAGGCATTTATTGTTCAAGCAAAAACAGCTGATTTTTGACAAAAGAGATAACACTACCCCATTACGTCATGCTTCAGAAATGTGGAAAATGGTCCGTTTTCAAATGTTTTATTTTTGAACGTCAGTTCACATTTGTAGGTGGATCATCAGTGTGAGAGCTAAAATTAGCATGTTTAAAGTGATTTTCATGCTTCCAGGGGCCCTAAACACAAGATTTATGGAATGGTTAAAAGTGCATGAAAATGGCCAATTTACTCACTCTGAGTTCTCAAAAAGGGTTTCTTCACCCCGGGAAGTTAATTTAATACCATTTGGAGGCATTTAATGTTCAAGCAAAAATGGCTGATTTTCGACAAAAGAGATTTCACCCCCCCCCATTATGTCATGCTTCAGAAATGTGGAAAATGGTCCGTTTTCAAATGTTTTAATTTTGAACGTCAGTTCACATTTGTAGGTGGATCATCAGTGTTAGAGCTAAAATTAGCATGTTTAAAGTGATTTTCATGCTTCCAGGGGCCCTAAACACAAGATTTATAGAATGGTTAAAAGTGCATGAAAATGGCCAATTTACTCACTCTGAGTTCTCAAAAAGGGTTTCTTCACCCCGGGAAGTAAATTAAATACCATTTGGAGGAATTTAATGTTCAAGCAAAAACGGCTGATTTTTGACAAAAGAGATAACACCCCCCATTACGTCATGCTTCAGAAATGTGGAAAATGGTCAGTTTTCAAATGTTTTATTTTTGAACGTCAGTTCACATTTTTAGGTGGATCATCAGTGTTAGAGCTAAAATTAGCATGTTTAAAGTGATTTTCATGCTTCCAGGGGCCCTAAACACAAGAATTATGCAATGGTTAAAAGAGCATGAAAATGGCCAATTTACTCACTCTGAGTTCTCAAAAAGGGTTTCTTCACCCCGGGAAGTTAATTAAATACCATTTGGAGGCATTTAATGTTCAAGCAAAAACTGCTGATTTTCGAGAAAAGACATAACACCCCCCCCCATTACGCCATGCTTCAGAAATGTGGAAAATGGTCCATTTTCAAATGTTTTATTTTTGAACGTCAGTTCACATTTGTAGGTGGATCATCAGTGTTAGAACCAAAATTAGCATGTTTAAAGTAATTTTCATGCTTCCAGGGGCTCGGGAAGTGAATTAAATACTATTTAGAGGCATTTATTGTTCAAGCAAAAACAGCTGATTTTTGACAAAAGAGATAACACTACCCCATTACGTCATGCTTCAGAAATGTGGAAAATGGTCGGTTTTCAAATGTTTTATTTTTGAACGTCAGTTCACATTTGTAGGTGGATCATCAGTGTGAGAGCTAAAATTAGCATGTTTAAAGTGCTTTTCATGCTTCCAGGGGCCCTAAACACAAGATTTATGGAATGGTTAAAAGTGCATGAAAATGGCCAATTTACTCACTCTGAGTTCTCAAAAAGGGTTTCTTCACCCCGGGAAGTTAATTTAATACCATTTGGAGGCATTTAATGTTCAAGCAAAAACAGCTGATTTTCGACAAAAGAGATTTCACCCCCCCCATTATGTCATGCTTCAGAAATGTGGAAAATGGTCCGTTTTCAAATGTTTTAATTTTGAACGTCAGTTCACATTTGTAGGTGGATCATCAGTGTTAGAGCTAAAATTAGCATGTTTAAAGTGATTTTCATGCTTCCAGGGGCCCTAAACACAAGATTTATAGAATGGTTAAAAGTGCATGAAAATGGCCAATTTACTCACTCTGAGTTCTCAAAAAGGATTTCTTCACCCCGGGAAGTAAATTAAATACCATTTGGAGGAATTTAATGTTCAAGCAAAAACGGCTGATTTTTGACCAAAGAGATAACACCCCCCATTACCTCATGCTTCAGAAATGTGGAAAATGGTCAGTTTTCAAATGTTTTATTTTTGAACGTTAGTTCACATTTGTAGGTGGATCATCAGTGTTAGAGCTAAAATTAGCATGTTTAAAGTGATTTTTATGCTTCCAGGGGCCCTAAACACAAAAATTATGGAATGGTTAAAAGAGCATGAAAATGGCCAATTTACTCACTCTGAGGTCTCAAAAAGGGTTTCTTCACCCCGGGAAGTAAATTAACACCTTGGCTGCTAGGCGTTTTCCCCCCCCTGTGCTGACTTTTCATTTACTCCATGCTTCATGACGAGCTCAGCTCGTCATCAGCACAGCTCAACTGTGCATCATGACGAGCTGAGCTCGTCATGAGCATCGAAAGGGTTAAATACCATTTGGAGGCATTTAATGTTCAAGCAAAAACGGCTGATTTTCGACAAAAGAGATGACACCCCCCATTACGTCATGCTTCAGAAATGTGGAAAATGGTCCGTTTTCAAATGTTTTTTTTTAACGTCAGTTCACATTTGCTGGTGGATCATCAGTGTTAGAGCTAAAATTAGCATGTTTAAAGTGATTTTCATGCTTCCAAGGGCTCTGGAAGTGAATTAAATACTATTTAGAGGCATTTAATGTTCAAGCAAAAACAGTTGATTTTTGACAAAAGAGATAACACCCCCCCATTATGTCATGCTTCAGAAATGTGGAAAATGGTCCATTTTCAAATGTTTTATCTTTGAACGTCAGTTCACATTTGTAGGTGGATCATCAGTGTTAGAACTAAAATTAGCATGTTTAAAGTAATGTTCATGCTTCCAGGGGCTCGGGAAGTGAATTAAATACTATTTAGAGGCATTTATTATTCAAGCAAAAACAGCTGATTTTTGACAAAAGAGATAACACTACCCCATTACGTCATGCTTCAGAAATGTGGAAAATGGTCCGTTTTCAAATGTTTTATTTTTGAACGTCAGTTCACATTTGTAGGTGGATCATCAGTGTGAGAGCTAAAATTAGCATGTTTAAAGTGATTTTCATGCTTCCAGGGGCCCTAAACACAAGATTTATGGAATGGTTAAAAGTGCATGAAAATGGCCAATTTACTCACTCTGAGTTCTCAAAAAGGGTTTCTTCACCCCGGGAAGTTAATTTAATACCATTTGGAGGCATTTAATGTTCAAGCAAAAACGGCTGATTTTCGACAAAAGAGATTTCACCCCCCCCCCATTATGTCATGCTTCAGAAATGTGGAAAATGGTCCGTTTTCAAATGTTTTAATTTTGAACGTCAGTTCACATTTGTAGGTGGATCATCAGTGTTAGAGCTAAAATTAGCATGTTTAAAGTGATTTTCATGCTTCCAGGGGCCCTAAACACAAGATTTATAGAATGGTTAAAAGTGCATGAAAATGGCCAATTTACTCACTCTGAGTTCTCAAAAAGGGATTCTTCACCCCGGGAAGTAAATTAAATACCATTTGGAGGAATTTAATGTTCAAGCAAAAACGGCTGATTTTTGACAAAAGAGATAACACCCCCCATTACGTCATGCTTCAGAAATGTGGAAAATGGTCAGTTTTCAAATGTTTTATTTTTGAACGTCAGTTCACATTTTTAGGTGGATCATCAGTGTTAGAGCTAAAATTAGCATGTTTAAAGTGATTTTCATGCTTCCAGGGGCCCTAAACACAAGAATTATGCAATGGTTAAAAGAGCATGAAAATGGCCAATTTACTCACTCTGAGGTCTAAAAAAGGGTTTCTTCACCCCGGGAAGTTAATTAAATACCATTTGGAGGCATTTAATGTTCAAGCAAAAACGGCTGATTTTCGTCAAAAGAGATAACACCCCCCCATTACGTCATGCTTCAGAAATGGGGAAAATGGTCCGTTTTCAAATGTTTTATTTTTGAACGTCAGTTCACATTTGTAGGTGGATCATCAGTGTGAGAGCTAAAATTAGCATGTTTAAAGTGATTTTAATGCTTCCAGGGGCCCTAAACACAAGATTTATGGAATGGTTAAAAGTGCATGAAAATGGCCAATTTACTCACTCTGAGTTCTCAAAAAGGGTTTCTTCACCCCGGGAAGTTAATTTAATACCATTTGGAGGCATTTAATGTTCAAGCAAAAACGACTGATTTTCGACAAAAGAGATTTCACCCCCCCCCATTATGTCATGCTTCAGAAATGTGGAAAATGGTCCGTTTTCAAATGTTTTAATTTTGAACGTCAGTTCACATTTGTAGGTTGATCATCAGTGTTAGAGCTAAAATTAGCATGTTTAAAGTGATTTTCATGCTTCCAGGGGCTCGGGAAGTGAATTAAATACTATTTAGATGCATTTAATGTTCAAGCAAAAACAGTTGATTTTTGACAAAAGAGATAACACCCCCCCATTATGTCATGCTTCAGAAATGTGGAAAATGGTCCATTTTCAAATGTTTTATTTTTGAACGTCAGTTCACATTTGTAGGTGGATCATCAGTGTTAGAGCTAAAATTAGCATGTTTAAAGTGATTTTCATGCTTCCAGGGGCCCTAAACACAAGATTTATAGAATGGTTAAAAGTGCATGAAAATGGCCAATTTACTCACTCTGAGTTCTCAAAAAGGGGTTCTTCACCCCAGGAAGTAAATTAAATACCATTTGGAGGCATTTAATGTTCAAGCAAAAACGGCTAATTTTCGACAAAAAAGATAATACCCCCCCATTACGTCATGCTTCAGAAATGTGGAAAATGGTCCGCTTTCAAATGTTTTATTTGTGAACGTCAGTTCACATTTGCAGGTGGATCATCAGTGTTAGAGCTAAAATTAGCATGTTTAAAGTGATTTTCATGCTTCCTGGGGCTCGGGAAGTGAATTAAATACTATTTGGAGTCATTTAATGTTCAAGCAAAAACGGCTGATTTTCGACAAAAAAGATAACACCCCCCCCCCCATTACGTCATGCTTCAGAAATGTGGAAAATGGTCCGTTTTCAAATGTTTTATTTTTGAACGTCAGTTCACATTTGTAGGTGGATCATCAGTGTTAGAGCTAAAATTAGCATGTTTAAAGTGATTTTCATGCTTCCAGGGGCCCTAAACACAAGATTTATGGAATGGTTAAAAGTGCATGACAATGGCCAATTTACTCACTCCGAGTTCTCAAAAAGGGTTTATTCACCCCGGGGAGTTAATTAAATACCATTTGGAGGCATTTCATGTTCAAGCAAAAACGGCTGATTTTCGACAAAATAGATAACAACCCCCCATTACGTCATGCTTCAGAAATGTAGAAAATGGTCCATTTTCAAATGTTTTATTTTTGAACGTCAGTTCACATTTGCAGGTGGATCATCAGTGTTAGAGCTAAAATTAGCATGTTTAAAGTGATTTTCATGCTTCCAAGGGCTCGGGAAGTGAATTAAATACTATTTAGAGGCATTTCATGTTCAAGCAAAAACAGTTGATTTTTGACAAAAGAGATAACACCCCCCATTACGTCATGCTTCAGAAATGTGGAAAATGGTCCATTTTCAAATGTTTTATTTTTGAACGTCAGTTCACATTTGCAGGTGGATCATCAGTGTTAGAGCTAAAATTAGCATATTTAAAGTGATTTTTATGCTTCCAGGAGCCCTAAACACAGGATTCATGGAATGGTTAAAAGTGCATGAAAATGGCCAATTTACTCACTCTGAGTTCTCAAAAAGGGTTTCTTCACCCCGGGAAGTAAATTAAATACCATTTGGAGGCATTTA
Source organism: Lissotriton vulgaris (assembly GCF_964263255.1). Lineage (NCBI taxonomy): Eukaryota > Metazoa > Chordata > Amphibia > Caudata > Salamandridae > Lissotriton > Lissotriton vulgaris. Next base: position 487,862,832 of record NC_141696.1, read on the forward strand.
ATGTTCAAGCAAAAACGGCTGATTTTTGACAAAAGAGATAACACCCCCCCATTACGTCATGCTTCAGAAATGTAGAAAATGGTCCATTTTCAAATGTTTTATTTTTGAACGTCAGTTCACATTTGCAGCTGGATCATCAGTGTTAGAGCTAAAATTAGTATGTTTAAAGTGATTTTAATGCTTCCTGGGGTTTGGGAAGTGAATTAAATACTATTTGGAGGCATTTAATGTTCAAGCAAAAACGGCTGATTTTCGACAAAAGAGATAACACCCCCCGTTACGTCATGCTTCAGAAATGTGGAAAATGGTCCGTTTTCAAATGTTTTATTTTTGAACGTCAGTTCACATTTGTAGGTGGATCATCAGTGTTAGAGCTAAAATTAGCAAGTTTAAAGTGATTTTCATGCTTCCAGGGGCTCGGGAAGTGAATTAAATACTATTTAGAGGCATTTAATGTTCAAGCAAAAACAGCTGATTTTTGACAAAAGAGACAACTCTTCCCCATTACGTCATGCTTCAGAAATGTGGAAAATGGTCCGTTTTCAAATGTTTTATTTTTGAACGTCAGTTCACATTTGTAGGTGGATCATCAGTGTTAGAGCTAAAATTAGCATGTTTAAAGTGATTTTCATGCTTCAATTGGCCCTAAACACAAGATTTATGGAATCGTTAAAAGTGCATGAAAATGGCCTATTTACTCACTCTGAGTTCTCAAAAAGGGTTTCTTCACCCTGGGAAGTTAATTAAATACCATTTGGAGGCATTTAATGTTCAAGCAAAAACGGCTGATTTTCGACAAAAGAGATAACACCCCCCATTACGTCATGCTTCAGAAATGTGGAAAATGGTCCGTTTTCAAATGTTTATTTTTGAACGTCAGTTCACATTTGTAGGTGGATCATCAGTGTTAGAGCTAAAATTAGCATGTTTAAAGTGATTTTCGTGCTTCCAGGGGCCCTAAACACAAGATTTATAAAATGGTTAAAAGTGCATGAAAATGGCCAATTTACTCACTCTGAGTTCTCAAAAAGGGTTTCGCCACCCCGGGAAGTAAATTAAATACCATTTGGAGGCATTTAATGTTCAAGCAAAAACGGCTGATTTTCGACAAAAGAGATAACACCCCCCCATTACGTCATGCTTCAGAAATGTGGAAAATGGTCCGTTTTCAAATGTTTTATTTTTGAACGTCAGTTCACATTTGTAGGTGGATCATCAGTGTTAGAGCTAAAATTAGCATGTTTAAAGTGATTTTCATGCTTCCAGGGCCCCTAAACACTAGATTTGTGGAATGGTTAAAAGTGCATGAAAATGGCCAATTTACTCACTCTGAGTTCTCAAAAAGGGTGTCTTCACCCCAGGAAGTTAATTAAATACGATTTGGAGGCATTTAATGATCAAGCAAAAACGGCTGATTTTCGATAAAAGAGATAACACCCCCCATTACATCATGCTTCAGAAATGTGGAAAATGGTCCGTTTTCAAATGTTTTATTTTTGAACGTCAGTTCACATTTGTAGGTAGATCATCAGTGTTAGAGCTAAAATTAGCATGTTTAAAGTGATTTTCATGCTTCCAGGGGCCCTAAACACAAGATTTATGGAACGGTTAAAAGTGCCTGAAAATGGCCAATTTACTCACCCTGAGTTCTCAAAAAGGGTTCTTCACCCCGGGAGGTTAATTAAATACCATTTGGAGGCATTTAATGTTCAAGCAAAAACGGCTGATTTTCGACAAAAGAGATAACACCCCCCTTTACGTCATGCTTCAGAAATGTTGAAAATGGTCCGTTTTCAAATGTTTTATTTTTGAACGTCAGTTCACATTTGTAGGTAGATCATCAGTGTTAGAGCTAAAATTAGCATGTTTAAAGTGATTTTCATGCTTCGAGGGGCTCGGGAAGTGAATTAAATACCATTTGGAGGCATTTAATGTTCAAGCAAAAACGGCTGATTTTCGACAAAATAGATAACACCCCCCCATTACGTCATGCTTCAGAAATGTGGAAAATAGTCCGTTTTCAAATGTTTTAATTTTGAACGTCAGTTCACATTTGTAGGTGGATCATCAGTGTTAGAGCTAAAATTAGCATGTTTAAAGTGATTTTCATGCTTCCAGGGGCCCTAAACACAAGATTTATGGAATGGTTAAAAGTGCATGACAATGGCCAATTTACTCACTCCGAGTTCTCAAAAAGGTTTATTCACCCCGGGGAGTTAATTAAATACCATTTGGAGGCATTTAATGTTCAAGCAAAAACGGCTGATTTTCGACAAAATAGATAACAACCCCCCAATACGTCATGCTTCAGAAATGTGGAAAATGGTCCGTTTTCAAATGTTTTATTTTTGAACGTCAGTCCACATTTGTAGGTGGATCATCAGTGTTAGAGCTAAAATTAGCATGTTTAAAGTGATTTTCATGCTTCCAGGGGCTTGGGAAGTGAATTAAATACTATTTAGAGGCATTTAATGTTCAAGCAAAAACAGTTGATTTTTGACAAAAGAGATAACACCCCCCCATTATGTCATGCTTCAGAAATGTGGAAAATGGTCCATTTTCAAATGTTTTATTTTTGAACGTCAGTTCACATTTGTAGGTGGATCATCAGTGTTAGAGCTAAAATTAGCATGTTTAAAGTGATTTTCATGCTTCCAGGGGCCCTAAACACAAGATTTATAGAATGGTTAAAAGTGCATGAAAATGGCCAATTTACTCACTCTGAGTTCTCAAAAAGGGTTTCTTCACCCCGGGAAGTACATTAAATAGGGTTTCTTCACCCCGGGAAGTACATTAAATACCATTTGGAGGCATTTAATGTTCAAGCAAAAACGGCTAATTTTCGACAAAAGAGATAACACCCCCATTACGTCATGCTTCAGAAACGTGGAACATTGTCCGTTTTCAAAAGTTTTTTTTTTTTAAATCAGTTCACATTTGCTGGTGGATCATCAGTGTTAGAGCGAAAATTAGCATGTTTAAAGAGATTTTCAAGCTTCCAGGGGCTCGGGAAGTGAATTAAATACTATTTGGAGGCATTTAATGTTCGAGCAAAAACGGCTGATTTTCGATAAAAGAGATTACACCCCCATTACGTCATGCTTCAGAAATGTGGAAAATGGTCTGTTTTCAAATGTTTTATTTTTGAACGTCAGTTCACATTTGCAGGTGGATCATCAGTGTTAGAGCTAAAATTAGCATATTTAAAGTGATTTTTATGCTTCCAGGAGCCCTAAACACAGGATTCATGGAATGGTTAAAAGTGCATGAAAATGGCCAATTTACTCACTCTGAGTTCTCAAAAAGGGTTTCTTCACCCGGGGAAGTAAATTAAATACCATTTGGAGGCATTTAATGTTCAAGCAAAAACGGCTGATTTTTGACAAAAGAGATAACACCCCCCCATTACGTCATGCTTCAGAAATGTAGAAAATGGTCCATTTTCAAATGTTTTATTTTTGAACGTCAGTTCACATTTGCAGGTGGATCATCAGTGTTAGAGCTAAAATTAGCATGTTTAAAGTGATTTTAATGCTTCCTGGGGTTTGGGAAGTGAAGTAAATACTATTTGGAGGCATTTAATGTTCAAGCAAAAACAGCTGATTTTTGACAAAAGAGATAACTCTCCCCCATTACGTCATGCTTCAGAAATGTGGAAAATGGTCCGTTTTCAAATGTTTTATTTTTGAACGTCAGTTCACATTTGTAGGTGGATCATGAGTGTTAGAGCTAAAATTAGCATGTTTAAAGTGATTTTCATGCTTCAATTGGCCCTAAACACAAGATTTATGGAATCGTTAAAAGTGCATGAAAATGGCCTATTTACTCACTCTGAGTTCTCAAAAAGGGTTTCTTCACCCTGGGAAGTTAATTAAATACCATTTGGAGGCATTTAATGTTCAAGCAAAAACGGCTGATTTTCGACAAAAGAGATAACACCCCCCATTACGTCATGCTTCAGAAATGTGGAAAATGGTCCGTTTTCAAATGTTTATTTTTGAACGTCAGTTCACATTTGTAGGTGGATCATCAGTGTTAGAGCTAAAATTAGCATGTTTAAAGTGATTTTCATGCTTCCAGGGGCCCTCAACACAAGATTTATAAAATGGTTAAAAGTGCATGAAAATGGTCAATTTACACACTCTGAGTTCTCAAAAAGGGTTTCGCCACCCCGGGAAGTAAATTAAATACCATTTGGAGGCATTTAATGTTCAAGCAAAAACAGCTGATTTTCGACAAAAGAGATAACACCCCCCCATTACGTCATGCTTCAGAAATGTGGAAAATGGTCCGTTTTCAAATGTTTTATTTTTGAACGTCAGTTCACATTTGTAGGTGGATCATCAGTGTTAGAGCTAAAATTAGCATGTTTAAAGTGATTTTCATGCTTCGAGGGGCTCGGGAAGTGAATTAAATACCATTTGGAGGCATTTAATGTTCAAGCAAAAACGGCTGATTTTCGACAAAATAGATAACACCCCCCCATTACTTCATGCTTCAGAAATGTGGAAAATGGTCCGTTTTCAAATGTTTTAATTTTGAACGTCAGTTCACATTTGTAGGTGGATCATCAGTGTTAGAGCTAAAATTAGCATGTTTAAAGTGATTTTCATGCTTCCAAGGGCTCGGGAAGTGAATTAAATACTATTTAGAGGCATTTAATGTTCAAGCAAAAACAGTTGATTTTTGACAAAAGAGATAACACCCCCCATTACGTCATGCTTCAGAAATGTGGAAAATGGTCCATTTTCAAATGTTTTATTTTTGAACGTCAGTTCACATTTGTAGGTGGATCATCAGTGTTAGAGCTAAAATTAGCATGTTTAAAGTGATTTTCATGCTTCCAGTGGCCCTAAACACAAGATTTATAGAATGGTTAAAAGTGCATGAAAATGGCCAATTTACTCACTCTGAGTTCTCAAAAAGGGTTTTTACACCCCGGGAAGTAAATTAAATACCATTTGGAGGCATTTAAATTTCAAGCAAAAACGCCTGATTTTCGACAAAAGAGATTTCACCCCCCCCCCCATTATGTCATGCTTCAGAAATGTGGAAAATGGTCCATTTTCAAATGTTTTTATTTTGAACGTCAGTTCACATTTGTAGGTGGATCATCAGTGTTAGAGCTAAAATTAGCATGTTTAAAGTGATTTTCATGCTTCAGGGGCCCTAAACACAAGATTTATAAAATGGTTAAAAGTGCATGAAAATGGCCAATTTACTCACTCTGAGTTCTCAAAAAGGGTTTCTTCACCCCGGGAAGTAAATTAAATACCATTTGGAGGCATTTAATGTTCAAGCAAAAACGGCTGATTTTTGACAAAAGAGATAACACCCCCCCATTACGTCATGCTTCAGAAATGTAGAAAATCGTCCATTTTCAAATGTTTTATTTTTGAACGTCAGTTCACATTTGCAGGTGGATCATCAGTGTTAGAGCTAAAATTAGCATGTTTAAAGTGATTTTCATGCTTCCTGGGGTTTGGGAAGTGAATTAAATACTATTTGGAGGCATTTAATGTTCAAGCAAAAACGGCTGATTTTCGACAAAAGAGATAACACCCCCCGTTACGTCATGCTTCAGAAATGTGGAAAATGGTCCGTTTTCAAATGTTTTATTTTTGAACGTCAGTTCACATTTGTAGGTGGATCATCAGTGTTAGAGCTAAAATTAGCAAGTTTAAAGTGATTTTCATGCTTCCAGGGGCTCGGGAAGTGAATTAAATACTATTTAGAGGCATTTAATGTTCAAGCAAAAACAGCTGATTTTTGACAAAAGAGATAACTCTCCCCCATTACGTCATGCTTCAGAAATGTGGAAAATGGTCCGTTTTCAAATGTTTTATTTTTGAACGTCAGTTCACATTTGTAGGTGGATCATCAGTGTTAGAGCTAAAATTAGCATGTTTAAAGTGATTTTCATGCTTCCAGGGCCCCTAAACACTAGATTTGTGGAATGGTTAAAAGTGCATGAAAATGGCCAATTTACTCACTCTGAGTTCTCAAAAAGGGTGTCTTCACCCCAGGAAGTTAATTAAATACGATTTGGAGGCATTTAATGATCAAGCAAAAACGGCTGATTTTCGACAAAAGAGATAACACCCCCCCATTATGTCATACTTCAGAAATGTGGAAAATGGTCCGTTTTCAAATGTTTTATTTTTGAACGTCAGTTCACATTTGTAGGTAGATCATCAGTGTTAGAGCTAAAATTAGCATGTTTAAAGTGATTTTCATGCTTCCAGGGGCCCTAAACACAAGATTTATGGAACGGTTAAAAGTGCCTGAAAATGGCCAATTTACTCACCCTGAGTTCTCAAAAAGGGGTTTTTCACCCCGGGAAGTTAATTAAATACCATTTGGAGGCATTTAATGTTCAAGCAAAAACGGCTGATTTTCGACAAAAGAGATAACACCCCCCATTACGTCATGCTTCAGAAATGTGGAAAATGGTCCGTTTTCAAATGTTTTATTTTTGAACGTCAGTTCACATTTGTAGGTGGATCATCAGTGTTAGAGCTAAAATTAGCATGTTTAAAGTGATTTTCATGCTTCCAGGGGCCCTAAACACAAGATTTATGGAATGGTTAAAAGTGCATGACAATGGCCAATTTACTCACTCCGAGTTCTCAAAAAGGGTTTATTCACCCCGGGGAGTTAATTAAATACCATTTGGAGGCATTTAATGTTCAAGCAAAAACGGCTGATTTTCGACAAAATAGATAACAACCCCCCATTACGTCATGCTTCAGAAATGTAGAAAATGGTCCATTTTCAAATGTTTTATTTTTGAACGTCAGTTCACATTTGCAGGTGGATCATCAGTGTTAGAGCTAAAATTAGCATGTTTAAAGTGATTTTCATGCTTCCAAGGGCTCGGGAAGTGAATTAAATACTATTTAGAGGCATTTAATGTTCAAGCAAAAACAGTTGATTTTTGACAAAAGAGATAACACCCCCCATTACGTCATGCTTCAGAAATGTGGAAAATGGTCCATTTTCAAATGTTTTATTTTTGAACGTCAGTTCACATTTGCAGGTGGATCATCAGTGTTAGAGCTAAAATTAGCATATTTAAAGTGATTTTTATGCTTCCAGGAGCCCTAAACACAGGATTCATGGAATGGTTAAAAGTGCATGAAAATGGCCAATTTACTCACTCTGAGTTCTCAAAAAGGGTTTCTTCACCCCGGGAAGTAAATTAAATACCATTTGGAGGCATTTAATGTTCAAGCAAAAACGGCTGATTTTTGACAAAAGAGATAACACCCCCCCATTACGTCATGCTTCAGAAATGTAGAAAATGGTCCATTTTCAAATGTTTTATTTTTGAACGTCAGTTCACATTTGCAGCTGGATCATCAGTGTTAGAGCTAAAATTAGCATGTTTAAAGTGATTTTAATGCTTCCTGGGGTTTGGGAAGTGAATTAAATACTATTTGGAGGCATTTAATGTTCAAGCAAAAACGGCTGATTTTCGACAAAAGAGATAACACCCCCCGTTACGTCATGCTTCAGAAATGTGGAAAATGGTCCGTTTTCAAATGTTTTATTTTTGAACGTCAGTTCACATTTGTAGGTGGATCATCAGTGTTAGAGCTAAAATTAGCAAGTTTAAAGTGATTTTCATGCTTCCAGGGGCTCGGGAAGTGAATTAAATACTATTTAGAGGCATTTAATGTTCAAGCAAAAACAGCTGATTTTTGACAAAAGAGACAACTCTTCCCCATTACGTCATGCTTCAGAAATGTGGAAAATGGTCCGTTTTCAAATGTTTTATTTTTGAACGTCAGTTCACATTTGTAGGTGGATCATCAGTGTTAGAGCTAAAATTAGCATGTTTAAAGTGATTTTCATGCTTCAATTGGCCCTAAACACAAGATTTATGGAATCGTTAAAAGTGCATGAAAATGGCCTATTTACTCACTCTGAGTTCTCAAAAAGGGTTTCTTCACCCTGGGAAGTTAATTAAATACCATTTGGAGGCATTTAATGTTCAAGCAAAAACGGCTGATTTTCGACAAAAGAGATAACACCCCCCATTACGTCATGCTTCAGAAATGTGGAAAATGGTCCGTTTTCAAATGTTTATTTTTGAACGTCAGTTCACATTTGTAGGTGGATCATCAGTGTTAGAGCTAAAATTAGCATGTTTAAAGTGATTTTCGTGCTTCCAGGGGCCCTAAACACAAGATTTATAAAATGGTTAAAAGTGCATGAAAATGGCCAATTTACTCACTCTGAGTTCTCAAAAAGGGTTTCGCCACCCCGGGAAGTAAATTAAATACCATTTGGAGGCATTTAATGTTCAAGCAAAAACGGCTGATTTTCGACAAAAGAGATAACACCCCCCCACTTACGTCATGCTTCAGAAATGTGGAAAATGGTCCGTTTTCAAATGTTTTATTTTTGAACGTCAGTTCACATTTGTAGGTGGATCATCAGTGTTAGAGCTAAAATTAGCATGTTTAAAGTGATTTTCATGCTTCCAGGGCCCCTAAACACTAGATTTGTGGAATGGTTAAAAGTGCATGAAAATGGCCAATTTACTCACTCTGAGTTCTCAAAAAGGGTGTCTTCACCCCAGGAAGTTAATTAAATACGATTTGGAGGCATTTAATGATCAAGCAAAAACGGCTGATTTTCGATAAAAGAGATAACACCCCCCATTACGTCATGCTTCAGAAATGTGGAAAATGGTCCGTTTTCAAATGTTTTATTTTTGAACGTCAGTTCACATTTGTAGGTAGATCATCAGTGTTAGAGCTAAAATTAGCATGTTTAAAGTGATTTTCATGCTTCCAGGGGCCCTAAACACAAGATTTATGGAACGGTTAAAAGTGCCTGAAAATGGCCAATTTACTCACCCTGAGTTCTCAAAAAGGGGTTCTTCACCCCGGGAGGTTAATTAAATACCATTTGGAGGCATTTAATGTTCAAGCAAAAACGGCTGATTTTCGACAAAAGAGATAACACCCCCCATTACGTCATGCTTCAGAAATGTGGAAAATGGTCCGTTTTCAAATGTTTTATTTTTGAACGTCAGTTCACATTTGTAGGTAGATCATCAGTGTTAGAGCTAAAATTAGCATGTTTAAAGTGATTTTCATGCTTCGAGGGGCTCGGGAAGTGAATTAAATACCATTTGGAGGCATTTAATGTTCAAGCAAAAACGGCTGATTTTCGACAAAATAGATAACACCCCCCCATTACGTCATGCTTCAGAAATGTGGAAAATAGTCCGTTTTCAAATGTTTTAATTTTGAACGTCAGTTCACATTTGTAGGTGGATCATCAGTGTTAGAGCTAAAATTAGCATGTTTAAAGTGATTTTCATGCTTCCAGGGGCCCTAAACACAAGATTTATGGAATGGTTAAAAGTGCATGACAATGGCCAATTTACTCACTCCGAGTTCTCAAAAAGGTTTATTCACCCCGGGGAGTTAATTAAATACCATTTGGAGGCATTTAATGTTCAAGCAAAAACGGCTGATTTTCGACAAAATAGATAACAACCCCCCATTACGTCATGCTTCAGAAATGTGGAAAATGGTCCGTTTTCAAATGTTTTATTTTTGAACGTCAGTCCACATTTGTAGGTGGATCATCAGTGTTAGAGCTAAAATTAGCATGTTTAAAGTGATTTTCATGCTTCCAGGGGCTTGGGAAGTGAATTAAATACTATTTAGAGGCATTTAATGTTCAAGCAAAAACAGTTGATTTTTGACAAAAGAGATAACACCCCCCCATTATCATGCTTCAGAAATGTGGAAAATGGTCCATTTTCAAATGTTTTATTTTTGAACGTCAGTTCACATTTGTAGGTGGATCATCAGTGTTAGAGCTAAAATTAGCATGTTTAAAGTGATTTTCATGCTTCCAGGGGCCCTAAACACAAGATTTATAGAATGGTTAAAAGTGCATGAAAATGGCCAATTTACTCACTCTGAGTTCTCAAAAAGGGTTTCTTCACCCCGGGAAGTACATTAAATAGGGTTTCTTCACCCCGGGAAGTACATTAAATACCATTTGGAGGCATTTAATGTTCAAGCAAAAACGGCTAATTTTCGACAAAAGAGATAACACCCCCATTACGTCATGCTTCAGAAACGTGGAACATTGTCCGTTTTCAAAAGTTTTTTTTTTTAACATCAGTTCACATTTGCTGGTGGATCATCAGTGTTAGAGCGAAAATTAGCATGTTTAAAGAGATTTTCAAGCTTCCAGGGGCTCGGGAAGTGAATTAAATACTATTTGGAGGCATTTAATGTTCGAGCAAAAACGGCTGATTTTCGATAAAAGAGATTACACCCCCATTACGTCATGCTTCAGAAATGTGGAAAATGGTCTGTTTTCAAATGTTTTATTTTTGAACGTCAGTTCACATTTGCAGGTGGATCATCAGTGTTAGAGCTAAAATTAGCATATTTAAAGTGATTTTTATGCTTCCAGGAGCCCTAAACACAGGATTCATGGAATGGTTAAAAGTGCATGAAAATGGCCAATTTACTCACTCTGAGTTCTCAAAAAGGGTTTCTTCACCCGGGGAAGTAAATTAAATACCATTTGGAGGCATTTAATGTTCAAGCAAAAACGGCTGATTTTTGACAAAAGAGATAACACCCCCCCATTACGTCATGCTTCAGAAATGTAGAAAATGGTCCATTTTCAAATGTTTTATTTTTGAACGTCAGTTCACATTTGCAGGTGGATCATCAGTGTTAGAGCTAAAATTAGCATGTTTAAAGTGATTTTCATGCTTCCTGGGGTTTGGGAAGTGAAGTAAATACTATTTGGAGGCATTTAATGTTCAAGCAAAAACAGCTGATTTTTGACAAAAGAGATAACTCTCCCCCATTACGTCATGCTTCAGAAATGTGGAAAATGGTCCGTTTTCAAATGTTTTATTTTTGAACGTCAGTTCACATTTGTAGGTGGATCATGAGTGTTAGAGCTAAAATTAGCATGTTTAAAGTGATTTTCATGCTTCAATTGGCCCTAAACACAAGATTTATGGAATCGTTAAAAGTGCATGAAAATGGCCTATTTACTCACTCTGAGTTCTCAAAAAGGGTTTCTTCACCCTGGGAAGTTAATTAAATACCATTTGGAGGCATTTAATGTTCAAGCAAAAACGGCTGATTTTCGACAAAAGAGATAACACCCCCCATTACGTCATGCTTCAGAAATGTGGAAAATGGTCCGTTTTCAAATGTTTATTTTTGAACGTCAGTTCACATTTGTAGGTGGATCATCAGTGTTAGAGCTAAAATTAGCATGTTTAAAGTGATTTTCATGCTTCCAGGGGCCCTCAACACAAGATTTATAAAATGGTTAAAAGTGCATGAAAATGGCCAATTTACACACTCTGAGTTCTCAAAAAGGGTTTCGCCACCCCGGGAAGTAAATTAAATACCATTTGGAGGCATTTAATGTTCAAGCAAAAACGGCTGATTTTCGACAAAAGAGATAACACCCCCCCATTACGTCATGCTTCAGAAATGTGGAAAATGGTCCGTTTTCAAATGTTTTATTTTTGAACGTCAGTTCACATTTGTAGGTGGATCATCAGTGTTAGAGCTAAAATTAGCATGTTTAAAGTGATTTTCATGCTTCGAGGGGCTCGGGAAGTGAATTAAATACCATTTGGAGGCATTTAATGTTCAAGCAAAAACAGTTGATTTTTGACAAAAGAGATAACACCCCCCATTACGTCATGCTTCAGAAATGTGGAAAATGGTCCATTTTCAAATGTTTTATTTTTGAACGTCAGTTCACATTTGTAGGTGGATCATCAGTGTTAGAGCTAAAATTAGCATGTTTAAAGTGATTTTCATGCTTCCAGTGGCCCTAAACACAAGATTTATAGAATGGTTAAAAGTGCATGAAAATGGCCAATATACTCACTCTGAGTTCTCAAAAAGGGTTTCTTTAGCCCGGGAAGTTAATTAAATACCATTTGGAGGCATTTAATGTTCAAGCAAAAACGGCTGATTTTCGACAAAAGAGATAACACCCCCCATTACGTCATGCTTTAGAAATGTGGAAAATGGTCCGTTTTCAAAGGTTTTATTTTTGAACGTCAGGTCACATTTGTAGGTGGATCATCAGTGTTAGAGCTAAAATTAGCAAGTTTAAAGTGATTTTCATGCTTCCAGGGGCTCGGGAAGTGAATTAAATACTATTTAGAGGCATTTAATGTTCAAGCAAAAACAGCTGATTTTTGACAAAAGAGACAACTCTTCCCCATTACGTCATGCTTCAGAAATGTGGAAAATGGTCCGTTTTCAAATGTTTTATTTTTGAACGTCAGTTCACATTTGTAGGTGGATCATCAGTGTTAGAGCTAAAATTAGCATGTTTAAAGTGATTTTCATGCTTCCAGGGGCCCTAAACACAAGATTTATGGAACGGTTAAAAGTGCCTGAAAATGGCCAATTTACTCACCCTGAGTTCTCAAAAAGGGGTTTTTCACCCCAGGAAGTTAATTAAATACCATTTGGAGGCATTTAATGTTCAAGCAAAAACGGCTGATTTTCGACAAAAGAGATAACACCCCCCATTACGTCATGCTTCAGAAATGTGGAAAATGGTCCGTTTTCAAATGTTTTATTTTTGAACGTCAGTTCACATTTGTAGGTGGATCATCAGTGTTAGAGCTAAAATTAGCATGTTTAAAGCGATTTTCATGCTTCGAGGGGCTCGGGAAGTGAAGTAAATACCATTTGGAGGCATTTAATGTTCAAGCAAAAACGGCTGATTTTCGACAAAATAGATAACACCCCCCCATTACGTCATGCTTCAGAAATGTGGAAAATGGTCCGTTTTCAAATGTTTTAATTTTGAACGTCAGTTCACATTTGTAGGTGGATCATCAGTGTTAGAGCTAAAATTAGCATGTTTAAAGTGATTTTCATGCTTCCAAGGGCTCGGGAAGTGAATTAAATACTATTTAGAGGCATTTAATGTTCAAGCAAAAACAGTTGATTTTTGACAAAAGAGATAACACCCCCCATTACGTCATGCTTCAGAAATGTGGAAAATGGTCCATTTTCAAATGTTTTATTTTTGAACGTCAGTTCACATTTGTAGGTGGATCATCAGTGTTAGAGCTAAAATTAGCATGTTTAAAAAGATTTTCATGCTTCCAGGGTCCCAAAACACAAGATTTATGGAATGGTTAAAAGTGCATGAAAATGGCCAATATACTCACTCTGAGTTCTCAAAAAGGGTTTCTTCAGCCCGGGAAGTTAATTAAATACCATTTGGAGGCATTTAATGTTCAAGCAAAAACGGCTGATTTTCGACAAAAGAGATAACACCCCCCATTACATCATGCTTTAGAAATGTGGAAAATGGTCCGTTTTCAAAGGTTTTATTTTTGAACGTCAGTTCACATTTGTAGGTGGATCATCAGTGTTAGAGCTAAAATTAGCAAGTTTAAAGTGATTTTCATGCTTCCAGGGGCTCGGGAAGTGAATTAAATACTATTTAGAGGCATTTAATGTTCAAGCAAAAACAGCTGATTTTTGACAAAAGAGACAACTCTTCCCCATTACATCATGCTTCAGAAATGTGGAAAATGGTCCGTTTTCAAATGTTTTATTTTTGAACGTCAGTTCACATTTGTAGGTGGATCATCAGTGTTAGAGCTAAAATTAGCATGTTTAAAGTGATTTTCATGCTTCAATTGGCCCTAAACACAAGATTTATGGAATCGTTAAAAGTGCATGAAAATGGCCTATTTACTCACTCTGAGTTCTCAAAAAGGGTTTCTTCACCCTGGGAAGTTAATTAAATACCATTTGGAGGCATTTAATGTTCAAGCAAAAACGGCTGATTTTCGACAAAAGAGATAACACTCCCCATTACGTCATGCTTCAGAAATGTGGAAAATGGTCCGTTTTCAAATGTTTTATTTTTGAACGTCAGTTCACATTTGTAGGTAGATCATCAGTGTTAGAGCTAAAATTAGCATGTTTAAAGTGATTTTCATGCTTCCAGGGGCCCTAAACACAAGATTTATGGAACGGTTAAAAGTGCCTGAAAATGGCCAATTTACTCACCCTGAGTTCTCAAAAAGGGGTTCTTCACCCCGGGAGGTTAATTAAATACCATTTGGAGGCATTTAATGTTCAAGCAAAAACGGCTGATTTTCGACAAAAGAGATAACACCCCCCATTACGTCATGCTTCAGAAATGTGGAAAATGGTCCGTTTTCAAATGTTTTATTTTTGAACGTCAGTTCACATTTGTAGGTGGATCATCAGTGTTAGAGCTAAAATTAGCATGTTTAAAGTGATTTTCATGCTTCGAGGGGCTCGGGAAGTGAATTAAATACCATTTGGAGGCATTTAATGTTCAAGCAAAAACGGCTGATTTTCTACAAAATAGATAACACCCCCCCATTACATCATGCTTCAGAAATGTGGAAAATGGTCCGTTTTCAAATGTTTTATTTTTGAACGTCAGTCCACATTTGTAGGTGGATCATCAGTGTTAGAGCTAAAATTAGCATGTTTAAAGTGATTTTCATGCTTCCAGGGGCTTGGGAAGTGAATTAAATACTATTTAGAGGCATTTAATGTTCAAGCAAAAATAGTTGATTTTTGACAAAAGAGATAACACCCCCCCATTATGTCATGCTTCAGAAATGTGGAAAATGGTCCATTTTCAAATGTTTTATTTTTGAACGTCAGTTCACATTTGTAGGTGGATCATCAGTGTTAGAGCTAAAATTAGCATGTTTAAAGTGATTTTCATGCTTCCAGGGGCCCTAAACACAAGATTTATAGAATGGTTAAAAGTGCATGAAAATGGCCAATTTACTCACTCTGAGTTCTCAAAAAGGGTTTCTTCACCCCGGGAAGTACATTAAATACCATTTGGAGGCATTTAATGTTCAAGCAAAAACGGCTAATTTTCGACAAAAGAGATAACACCCCCCATTACGTCATGCTTCAGAAACGTGGAACATTGTCCGTTTTCAAAAGTTTTTTTTTTTAACATCAGTTCACATTTGCTGGTGGATCATCAGTGTTAGAGCGAAAATTAGCATGTTTAAAGAGATTTTCAAGCTTCCAGGGGCTCGGGAAGTGAATTAAATACTATTTGGAGGCATTTAATGTTCGAGCAAAAACGGCTGATTTTCGATAAAAGAGATTACACCCCCATTACGTCATGCTTCAGAAATGTGGAAAATGGTCTGTTTTCAAATGTTTTATTTTTGAACGTCAGTTCACATTTGCAGGTGGATCATCAGTGTTAGAGCTAAAATTAGCATATTTAAAGTGATTTTTATGCTTCCAGGAGCCCTAAACACAGGATTCATGGAATGGTTAAAAGTGCATGAAAATGGCCAATTTACTCACTCTGAGTTCTCAAAAAGGGTTTCTTCACCCGGGGAAGTAAATTAAATACCATTTGGAGGCATTTAATGTTCAAGCAAAAACGGCTGATTTTTGACAAAAGAGATAACACCCCCCATTAAGTCATGCTTCAGAAATGTAGAAAATGGTCCATTTTCAAATGTTTTATTTTTGAACGTCAGTTCACATTTGCAGGTGGATCATCGGTGTTAGAGCTAAAATTAGCATGTTTAAAGTGATTTTCATGCTTCCTGGGGTTTGGGAAGTGAAGTAAATACTATTTGGAGGCATTTAATGTTCAAGCAAAAACAGCTGATTTTTGACAAAAGAGATAACTCTCCCCCATTACGTCATGCTTCAGAAATGTGGAAAATGGTCCGTTTTCAAATGTTTTATTTCTGAACGTCAGTTCACATTTGTAGGTGGATCATGAGTGTTAGAGCTAAAATTAGCATGTTTAAAGTGATTTTCATGCTTCAATTGGCCCTAAACACAAGATTTATGGAATCGTTAAAAGTGCATGAAAATGGCCTATTTACTCACTCTGAGTTCTCAAAAAGGGTTTCTTCACCCTGGGAAGTTAATTAAATACCATTTGGAGGCATTTAATGTTCAAGCAAAAACGGCTGATTTTCGACAAAATAGATAACAACCCCCATTACGTCATGCTTCAGAAATGTGGAAAATGGTCCGTTTTCAAATGTTTTATTTTTGAACGTCAGTTCACATTTGTAGGTGGATCATCAGTGTTAGAGCTAAAATTAGCATGTTTAAAGTGATTTTCGTGCTTCCAGGGGCTCGGGAAGTGAATTAAATACTATTTAGATGCATTTAATGTTCAAGCAAAAACAGTTGATTTTTGACAAAAGAGATAACACCCCCCCCATTATGTCATGCTTCAGAAATTTGGAAAATGGTCCATTTTCAAATGTTTTATTTTTGAACGTCAGTTCACATTTGTAGGTGGATCATCAGTGTTAGAGCTAAAATTAGCATGTTTAAAGTGATTTTCATGCTTCCAGGGGCCCTAAACACAAGATTTATAGAATGGTTAAAAGTGCATGAAAAGGCCAATTTACTCACTCTGAGTTCTCAAAAAGGGTTTCTTCACCCCGGGAAGTACATTAAATACCATTTGGAGGCATTTAATGTTCAAGCAAAAACGGCTAATTTTCGACAAAAGAGATAACACCCCCATTACGTCATGCTTCAGAAACGTGGAACATTGTCCGTTTTCAAATGTTTTTTTTTTTAACATCAGTTCACATTTGCTGGTGGATTATCAGTGTTAGAGCTAAAATTAGCATGTTTAAAGTGATTTTCATGCTTCCAAGGGCTCGGGAAGTGAATTAAATACTATTTAGAGGCATTTAATGTTCAAGCAAAAACAGTTGATTTTTGACAAAAGAGATAACACCCCCCATTACGTCATGCTTCAGAAATGTGGAAAATGGTCCATTTTCAAATGTTTTATTTTTGAACGTCAGTTCACATTTGCAGGTGGATCATCAGTGTTAGAGCTAAAATTAGCATATTTAAAGTGATTTTTATGCTTCCAGGAGCCCTAAACACAGGATTCATGGAATGGTTAAAAGTGCATGAAAATGGCCAATTTACTCACTCTGAGTTCTCAAAAAGGGTTTCTTCACCCCGGGAAGTAAATTAAATACCATTTGGAGGCATTTAATGTTCAAGCAAAAACGGTTGATTTTTGACAAAAGAGATAACACCCCCCCATTACGTCATGCTTCAGAAATGTAGAAAATGGTCCATTTTCAAATGTTTTATTTTTGAACGTCAGTTCACATTTGCAGCTGGATCATCAGTGTTAGAGCTAAAATTAGCATGTTTAAAGTGATTTTAATGCTTCCTGGGGTTTGGGAAGTGAATTAAATACTATTTGGAGGCATTTAATGTTCAAGCAAAAACGGCTGATTTTCGACAAAAGAGATAACACCCCCCGTTACGTCATGCTTCAGAAATGTGGAAAATGGTCCGTTTTCAAATGTTTTATTTTTGAACGTCAGTTCACATTTGTAGGTGGATCATCAGTGTTAGAGCTAAAATTAGCAAGTTTAAAGTGATTTTCATGCTTCCAGGGGCTCGGGAAGTGAATTAAATACTATTTAGAGGCATTTAATGTTCAAGCAAAAACGGCTGATTTTCGACAAAAGAGATAACACCCCCCATTACGTCATGCTTCAGAAATGTGGAAAATGGTCCGTTTTCAAATGTTTATTTTTGAACGTCAGTTCACATTTGTAGGTGGATCATCAGTGTTAGAGCTAAAATTAGCATGTTTAAAGTGATTTTCGTGCTTCCAGGGGCCCTAAACACAAGATTTATAAAATGGTTAAAAGTGCATGAAAATGGCCAATTTACTCACTCTGAGTTCTCAAAAAGGGTTTCGCCACCCTGGGAAGTAAATTAAATACCATTTGGAGGCATTTAATGTTCAAGCAAAAACGGCTGATTTTCGACAAAAGAGATAACACCCCCCCACTTACGTCATGCTTCAGAAATGTGGAAAATGGTCCGTTTTCAAATGTTTTATTTTTGAACGTCAGTTCACATTTGTAGGTGGATCATCAGTGTTAGAGCTAAAATTAGCATGTTTAAAGTGATTTTCATGCTTCCAGGGCCCCTAAACACTAGATTTGTGGAATGGTTAAAAGTGCATGAAAATGGCCAATTTACTCACTCTGAGTTCTCAAAAAGGGTGTCTTCACCCCAGGAAGTTAATTAAATACGATTTGGAGGCATTTAATGATCAAGCAAAAACGGCTGATTTTCGATAAAAGAGATAACACCCCCCATTACGTCATGCTTCAGAAATGTGGAAAATGGTCCGTTTTCAAATGTTTTATTTTTGAACGTCAGTTCACATTTGTAGGTAGATCATCAGTGTTAGAGCTAAAATTAGCATGTTTAAAGTGATTTTCATGCTTCCAGGGGCCCTAAACACAAGATTTATGGAACGGTTAAAAGTGCCTGAAAATGGCCAATTTACTCACCCTGAGTTCTCAAAAAGGGGTTCTTCACCCCGGGAGGTTAATTAAATACCATTTGGAGGCATTTAATGTTCAAGCAAAAACGGCTGATTTTCGACAAAAGAGATAACACCCCCCATTACGTCATGCTTCAGAAATGTGGAAAATGGTCCGTTTTCAAATGTTTTATTTTTGAACGTCAGTTCACATTTGTAGGTAGATCATCAGTGTTAGAGCTAAAATTAGCATGTTTAAAGTGATTTTCATGCTTCGAGGGGCTCGGGAAGTGAATTAAATACCATTTGGAGGCATTTAATGTTCAAGCAAAAACGGCTGATTTTCGACAAAATAGATAACACCCCCCCATTACGTCATGCTTCAGAAATGTGGAAAATAGTCCGTTTTCAAATGTTTTAATTTTGAACGTCAGTTCACATTTGTAGGTGGATCATCAGTGTTAGAGCTAAAATTAGCATGTTTAAAGTGATTTTCATGCTTCCAGGGGCCCTAAACACAAGATTTATGGAATGGTTAAAAGTGCATGACAATGGCCAATTTACTCACTCCGAGTTCTCAAAAAGGTTTATTCACCCCGGGGAGTTAATTAAATACCATTTGGAGGCATTTAATGTTCAAGCAAAAACGGCTGATTTTCGACAAAATAGATAACAACCCCCCATTACGTCATGCTTCAGAAATGTGGAAAATGGTCCGTTTTCAAATGTTTTATTTTTGAACGTCAGTCCACATTTGTAGGTGGATCATCAGTGTTAGAGCTAAAATTAGCATGTTTAAAGTGATTTTCATGCTTCCAGGGGCTTGGGAAGTGAATTAAATACTATTTAGAGGCATTTAATGTTCAAGCAAAAACAGTTGATTTTTGACAAAAGAGATAACACCCCCCCATTATCATGCTTCAGAAATGTGGAAAATGGTCCATTTTCAAATGTTTTATTTTTGAACGTCAGTTCACATTTGTAGGTGGATCATCAGTGTTAGAGCTAAAATTAGCATGTTTAAAGTGATTTTCATGCTTCCAGGGGCCCTAAACACAAGATTTATAGAATGGTTAAAAGTGCATGAAAATGGCCAATTTACTCACTCTGAGTTCTCAAAAAGGGTTTCTTCACCCCGGGAAGTACATTAAATAGGGTTTCTTCACCCCGGGAAGTACATTAAATACCATTTGGAGGCATTTAATGTTCAAGCAAAAACGGCTAATTTTCGACAAAAGAGATAACACCCCCATTACGTCATGCTTCAGAAACGTGGAACATTGTCCGTTTTCAAAAGTTTTTTTTTTTAACATCAGTTCACATTTGCTGGTGGATCATCAGTGTTAGAGCGAAAATTAGCATGTTTAAAGAGATTTTCAAGCTTCCAGGGGCTCGGGAAGTGAATTAAATACTATTTGGAGGCATTTAATGTTCGAGCAAAAACGGCTGATTTTCGATAAAAGAGATTACACCCCCATTACGTCATGCTTCAGAAATGTGGAAAATGGTCTGTTTTCAAATGTTTTATTTTTGAACGTCAGTTCACATTTGCAGGTGGATCATCAGTGTTAGAGCTAAAATTAGCATATTTAAAGTGATTTTTATGCTTCCAGGAGCCCTAAACACCGGATTCATGGAATGGTTAAAAGTGCATGAAAATGGCCAATTTACTCACTCTGAGTTCTCAAAAAGGGTTTCTTCACCCGGGGAAGTAAATTAAATACCATTTGGAGGCATTTAATGTTCAAGCAAAAACGGCTGATTTTTGACAAAAGAGATAACACCCCCCCATTACGTCATGCTTCAGAAATGTAGAAAATGGTCCATTTTCAAATGTTTTATTTTTGAACGTCAGTTCACATTTGCAGGTGGATCATCAGTGTTAGAGCTAAAATTAGCATGTTTAAAGTGATTTTCATGCTTCCTGGGGTTTGGGAAGTGAAGTAAATACTATTTGGAGGCATTTAATGTTCAAGCAAAAACAGCTGATTTTTGACAAAAGAGATAACTCTCCCCCATTACATCATGCTTCAGAAATGTGGAAAATGGTCCGTTTTCAAATGTTTTATTTTTGAACGTCAGTTCACATTTGTAGGTGGATCATGAGTGTTAGAGCTAAAATTAGCATGTTTAAAGTGATTTTCATGCTTCAATTGGCCCTAAACACAAGATTTATGGAATCGTTAAAAGTGCATGAAAATGGCCTATTTACTCACTCTGAGTTCTCAAAAAGGGTTTCTTCACCCTGGGAAGTTAATTAAATACCATTTGGAGGCATTTAATGTTCAAGCAAAAACGGCTGATTTTCGACAAAAGAGATAACACCCCCCATTACGTCATGCTTCAGAAATGTGGAAAATGGTCCGTTTTCAAATGTTTATTTTTGAACGTCAGTTCACATTTGTAGGTGGATCATCAGTGTTAGAGCTAAAATTAGCATGTTTAAAGTGATTTTCATGCTTCCAGGGGCCCTCAACACAAGATTTATAAAATGGTTAAAAGTGCATGAAAATGGCCAATTTACACACTCTGAGTTCTCAAAAAGGGTTTCGCCACCCCGGGAAGTAAATTAAATACCATTTGGAGGCATTTAATGTTCAAGCAAAAACGGCTGATTTTCGACAAAAGAGATAACACCCCCCCATTACGTCATGCTTCAGAAATGTGGAAAATGGTCCGTTTTTAAATGTTTTATTTTTGAACGTCAGTTCACATTTGTAGGTGGATCATCAGTGTTAGAGCTAAAATTAGCATGTTTAAAGTGATTTTCATGCTTCGAGGGGCTCGGGAAGTGAATTAAATACCATTTGGAGGCATTTAATGTTCAAGCAAAAACAGTTGATTTTTGACAAAAGAGATAACACCCCCCATTACGTCATGCTTCAGAAATGTGGAAAATGGTCCATTTTCAAATGTTTTATTTTTGAACGTCAGTTCACATTTGTAGGTGGATCATCAGTGTTAGAGCTAAAATTAGCATGTTTAAAGTGATTTTCATGCTTCCAGTGGCCCTAAACACAAGATTTATAGAATGGTTAAAAGTGCATGAAAATGGCCAATATACTCACTCTGAGTTCTCAAAAAGGGTTTCTTCAGCCCGGGAAGTTAATTAAATACCATTTGGAGGCATTTAATGTTCAAGCAAAAACGGCTGATTTTCGACAAAAGAGATAACACCCCCCATTACGTCATGCTTTAGAAATGTGGAAAATGGTCCGTTTTCAAAGGTTTTATTTTTGAACGTCAGTTCACATTTGTAGGTGGATCATCAGTGTTAGAGCTAAAATTAGCAAGTTTAAAGTGATTTTCATGCTTCCAGGGGCTCGGGAAGTGAATTAAATACTATTTAGAGGCATTTAATGTTCAAGCAAAAACAGCTGATTTTTGACAAAAGAGACAACTCTTCCCCATTACGTCATGCTTCAGAAATGTGGAAAATGGTCCGTTTTCAAATGTTTTATTTTTGAACGTCAGTTCACATTTGTAGGTGGATCATCAGTGTTAGAGCTAAAATTAGCATGTTTAAAGTGATTTTCATGCTTCCAGGGGCCCTAAACACAAGATTTATGGAACGGTTAAAAGTGCCTGAAAATGGCCAATTTACTCACCCTGAGTTCTCAAAAAGGGGTTTTTCACCCCAGGAAGTTAATTAAATACCATTTGGAGGCATTTAATGTTCAAGCAAAAACGGCTGATTTTCGACAAAAGAGATAACACCCCCCATTACGTCATGCTTCAGAAATGTGGAAAATGGTCCGTTTTCAAATGTTTTATTTTTGAACGTCAGTTCACATTTGTAGGTGGATCATCAGTGTTAGAGCTAAAATTAGCATGTTTAAAGCGATTTTCATGCTTCGAGGGGCTCGGGAAGTGAAGTAAATACCATTTGGAGGCATTTAATGTTCAAGCAAAAACGGCTGATTTTCGACAAAATAGATAACACCCCCCCATTACGTCATGCTTCAGAAATGTGGAAAATGGTCCGTTTTCAAATGTTTTAATTTTGAACGTCAGTTCACATTTGTAGGTGGATCATCAGTGTTAGAGCTAAAATTAGCATGTTTAAAGTGATTTTCATGCTTCCAAGGGCTCGGGAAGTGAATTAAATACTATTTAGAGGCATTTAATGTTCAAGCAAAAACAGTTGATTTTTGACAAAAGAGATAACACCCCCCATTACGTCATGCTTCAGAAATGTGGAAAATGGTCCATTTTCAAATGTTTTATTTTTGAACGTCAGTTCACATTTGTAGGTGGATCATCAGTGTTAGAGCTAAAATTAGCATGTTTAAAGTGATTTTCATGCTTCAATTGGCCCTAAACACAAGATTTATGGAATCGTTAAAAGTGCATGAAAATGGCCTATTTACTCACTCTGAGTTCTCAAAAAGGGTTTCTTCACCCTGGGAAGTTAATTAAATACCATTTGGAGGCATTTAATGTTCAAGCAAAAACGGCTGATTTTCGACAAAAGAGATAACACTCCCCATTACGTCATGCTTCAGAAATGTGGAAAATGGTCCGTTTTCAAATGTTTTATTTTTGAACGTCAGTTCACATTTGTAGGTAGATCATCAGTGTTAGAGCTAAAATTAGCATGTTTAAAGTGATTTTCATGCTTCCAGGGGCGCTAAACACAAGATTTATGGAACGGTTAAAAGTGCCTGAAAATGGCCAATTTACTCACCCTGAGTTCTCAAAAAGGGGTTCTTCACCCCGGGAGGTTAATTAAATACCATTTGGAGGCATTTAATGTTCAAGCAAAAACGGCTGATTTTCGACAAAAGAGATAACACCCCCCATTACGTCATGCTTCAGAAATGTGGAAAATGGTCCGTTTTCAAATGTTTTATTTTTGAACGTCAGTTCACATTTGTAGGTGGATCATCAGTGTTAGAGCTAAAATTAGCATGTTTAAAGTGATTTTCATGCTTCGAGGGGCTCGGGAAGTGAATTAAATACCATTTGGAGGCATTTAATGTTCAAGCAAAAACGGCTGATTTTCGACAAAATAGATAACACCCCCCCATTACATCATGCTTCAGAAATGTGGAAAATGGTCCGTTTTCAAATGTTTTATTTTTGAACGTCAGTCCACATTTGTAGGTGGATCATCAGTGTTAGAGCTAAAATTAGCATGTTTAAAGTGATTTTCATGCTTCCAGGGGCTTGGGAAGTGAATTAAATACTATTTAGAGGCATTTAATGTTCAAGCAAAAATAGTTGATTTTTGACAAAAGAGATAACACCCCCCCATTATGTCATGCTTCAGAAATGTGGAAAATGGTCCATTTTCAAATGTTTTATTTTTGAACGTCAGTTCACATTTGTAGGTGGATCATCAGTGTTAGAGCTAAAATTAGCATGTTTAAAGTGATTTTCATGCTTCCAGGGGCCCTAAACACAAGATTTATAGAATGGTTAAAAGTGCATGAAAATGGCCAATTTACTCACTCTGAGTTCTCAAAAAGGGTTTCTTCACCCCGGGAAGTACATTAAATACCATTTGGAGGCATTTAATGTTCAAGCAAAAACGGCTAATTTTCGACAAAAGAGATAACACCCCCCATTACGTCATGCTTCAGAAACGTGGAACATTGTCCGTTTTCAAAAGTTTTTTTTTTTAACATCAGTTCACATTTGCTGGTGGATCATCAGTGTTAGAGCTAAAATTAGCATGTTTAAAGTGATTTTCATGCTTCAATTGGCCCTAAACACAAGATTTATGGAATCGTTAAAAGTGCATGAAAATGGCCTATTTACTCACTCTGAGTTCTCAAAAAGGGTTTCTTCACCCTGGGAAGTTAATTAAATACCATTTGGAGGCATTTAATGTTCAAGCAAAAACGGCTGATTTTCGACAAAATAGATAACAACCCCCATTACGTCATGCTTCAGAAATGTGG
This sequence comes from Lissotriton vulgaris, assembly GCF_964263255.1. Classification (NCBI taxonomy): domain Eukaryota; kingdom Metazoa; phylum Chordata; class Amphibia; order Caudata; family Salamandridae; genus Lissotriton; species Lissotriton vulgaris. The sequence goes on from NC_141696.1 coordinate 487,887,092, forward strand.
AAAATGGTCCGTTTTCAAATGTTTTATTTTTGAACGTCAGTTCACATTTGTAGGTGGATCATCAGTGTTAGAGCTAAAATTAGCATGTTTAAAGTGATTTTCGTGCTTCCAGGGGCTCGGGAAGTGAATTAAATACTATTTAGATGCATTTAATGTTCAAGCAAAAACAGTTGATTTTTGACAAAAGAGATAACACCCCCCCCATTATGTCATGCTTCAGAAATTTGGAAAATGGTCCATTTTCAAATGTTTTATTTTTGAACGTCAGTTCACATTTGTAGGTGGATCATCAGTATTAGAGCTAAAATTAGCATGTTTAAAGTGATTTTCATGCTTCCAGGGGCCCTAAACACAAGATTTATAGAATGGTTAAAAGTGCATGAAAAGGCCAATTTACTCACTCTGAGTTCTCAAAAAGGGTTTCTTCACCCCGGGAAGTACATTAAATACCATTTGGAGGCATTTAATGTTCAAGCAAAAACGGCTAATTTTCGACAAAAGAGATAACACCCCCATTACGTCATGCTTCAGAAACGTGGAACATTGTCCGTTTTCAAATGTTTTTTTTTTTAACATCAGTTCACATTTGCTGGTGGATTATCAGTGTTAGAGCGAAAATTAGCATGTTTAAAGAGATTTTCAAGCTTCCAGGGGCTCGGGAAGTGAATTAAATACTATTTGGAGGCATTTAATGTTCGAGCAAAAACGGCTGATTTTCGATAAAAGAGATTACACCCCCCATTACGTCATGCTTCAGAAATGTGGAAAATGGTCTGTTTTCAAATGTTTTATTTTTGAACGTCAGTTCACATTTGTAGGTGGATCATCAGTGTTAGAGCTAAAATTAGCATGTTTAACGTGATTTTCATGCTTCCAGGGGCCCTAAACACAAGATTTATAGAATGGTTAAAAGTGCATGAAAATGGCCAATTTACTCACTCTGAGTTCTCAAAAAGGGTTTCTTCACCCCGGGAAGTAAATTAAATACCATTTGGAGGCCTTTAATGTTCAAGCAAAAACGGCTAATTTTCGAGAAAAGAGATAACACCCCCCATTACGTCATGCTTCAGAAACGTGGAAAATTGTCCGTTTTCAAATGTTTTTTTTTTGAACGTCAGTTCACATTTGCTGGTGGATCATCAGTGTTAGAGCGAAAATTTGCATGTTTAAAGTGATTTTCATGCTTCCAGGGGCCCTAAACACAAGATTTATGGAATGGTTAAAAGTGCATAAAAAAATTGCCAATTTACTCACTCTGAGTTCTCAAAAAGGGTTTCTTCACCCCGGGAAGTAAATTAAATACCATTTGGAGGCATTTAATGTTCAAGCAAAAACGGCTGATTTTCGACAAAATAGATAACAACCCCCATTACGTCATGCTTCAGAAATGTGGAAAATGGTCCGTTTTCAAATGTTTTATTTTTGAACGTCAGTTCACATTTGTAGGTGGATCATCAGTGTTAGAGCTAAAATTAGCATGTTTAAAGTGATTTTCGTGCTTCCAGGGGCTCGGGAAGTGAATTAAATACTATTTAGATGCATTTAATGTTCAAGCAAAAACAGTTGATTTTTGACAAAAGAGATAACACCCCCCCCATTATGTCATGCTTCAGAAATTTGGAAAATGGTCCATTTTCAAATGTTTTATTTTTGAACGTCAGTTCACATTTGTAGGTGGATCATCAGTGTTAGAGCTAAAATTAGCATGTTTAAAGTGATTTTCATGCTTCCAGGGGCCCTAAACACAAGATTTATAGAATGGTTAAAAGTGCATGAAAAGGCCAATTTACTCACTCTGAGTTCTCAAAAAGGGTTTCTTCACCCCGGGAAGTACATTAAATACCATTTGGAGGCATTTAATGTTCAAGCAAAAACGGCTAATTTTCGACAAAAGAGATAACACCCCCATTACGTCATGCTTCAGAAACGTGGAACATTGTCCGTTTTCAAATGTTTTTTTTTTTAACATCAGTTCACATTTGCTGGTGGATTATCAGTGTTAGAGCGAAAATTAGCATGTTTAAAGAGATTTTCAAGCTTCCAGGGGCTCGGGAAGTGAATTAAATACTATTTGGAGGCATTTAATGTTCGAGCAAAAACGGCTGATTTTCGATAAAAGAGATTACACCCCCCATTACGTCATGCTTCAGAAATGTGGAAAATGGTCTGTTTTCAAATGTTTTATTTTTGAACGTCAGTTCACATTTGTAGGTGGATCATCAGTGTTAGAGCTAAAATTAGCATGTTTAACGTGATTTTCATGCTTCCAGGGGCCCTAAACACAAGATTTATAGAATGGTTAAAAGTGCATGAAAATGGCCAATTTACTCACTCTGAGTTCTCAAAAAGGGTTTCTTCACCCCGGGAAGTAAATTAAATACCATTTGGAGGCCTTTAATGTTCAAGCAAAAACGGCTAATTTTCGAGAAAAGAGATAACACCCCCCATTACGTCATGCTTCAGAAACGTGGAAAATTGTACGTTTTCAAATGTTTTTTTTTTGAACGTCAGTTCACATTTGCTGGTGGATCATCAGTGTTAGAGCGAAAATTTGCATGTTTAAAGTGATTTTCATGCTTCCAGGGGCCCTAAACACAAGATTTATGGAATGGTTAAAAGTGCATAAAAAAATTGCCAATTTACTCACTCTGAGTTCTCAAAAAGGGTTTCTTCTCCCCGGGAAGTTAATTAAATACCATTTGGAGGCATTTAATGTTCAAGCAATAACGGCTGATTTTCGACAAAAGAGATTTCACCCCCCCATTACGTCATGCTTCAGAAATGTGGAAAATGGTCTGTTTTCAAATGTTTTATTTTTGAACGTCAGTTCACATTTGTAGGTGGATCATCAGTGTTAGAGCTAAAATTAGCATGTTTAACGTGATTTTCATGCTTCCAGGGGCCCTAAACACAAGATTTATAGAATGGTTAAAAGTGCATGAAAATGGCCAATTTACTCACTCTGAGTTCTCAAAAAGGGTTTCTTCACCCCGGGAAGTTAATTAAATACCATTTGGAGGCATTTAATGTTCAAGCAATAACGGCTGATTTTCGACAAAAGAGATTTCACCCCCCCATTATGTCATGCTTCAGAAATGTGGAAAATGGTCCGTTTTCAAATGTTTTATTTTTGAACGTCAGTTCACATTTGTAGGTGGATCATCAGTGTTAGAGCTAAAATTAGCATGTTTAAAGTGATTTTCATGCTTCCAGGGGCCCTAAACACAAGATTTATAGAATGGTTAAAAGTGCATGAAAATGGCCAATTTACTCACTCTGAGTTCTCAAAAGGGGTTTCTTCACCCCGGGAAGTAAATTAAATACCATTTGGAGGCATTTAATGTTCAAGCAAAAACGGCTAATTTTCGACAAAAGAGATAACACCCCCCATTACGTCATGCTTCAGAAACGTGGAAAATTGTCCGTTTTCAAATGTTTTATTTTTGAACGTCAGTTCACATTTGCAGGTGGATCATCAGTGTTAGAGCTAAAATTAGCATGTTTAAAGTGATTTTCATGCTTCCTGGGGCTCGGGAAGTGAATTAAATACTATTTGGAGTCATTTAATGTTCAAGCAAAAACGGCTGATTTTCGACAAAAAAGATAACACCCCCCCCCCCCATTACGTCATGCTTCAGAAATGTGGAAAATGGTCCGTTTTTAAATGTTTTATTTTTGAACGTCAGTTCACATTTGTAGGTGGATCATCAGTGTTAGAGCTAAAATTAGCATGTTTAAAGTGATTTTCATGCTTCCAGGGGCCCTAAACACAAGATTTATGGAATGGTTAAAAGTGCATGACAATGGCCAATTTACTCACTCCGAGTTCTCAAAAAGGGTTTATTCACCCCGGGGAGTTACTTAAATACCATTTGGAGGCATTTAATGTTCAAGCAAAAACGGCTGATTTTCGACAAAATAGATAACAACCCCCATTAGGTCATGCTTCAGAAATGTGGAAAATGGTCCGTTTTCAAATGTTTTATTTTTGAACGTCAGTTCACATTTGTAGGTGGATCATCAGTGTTAGAGCTAAAATTAGCATGTTTAAAGTGATTTTCATGCTTCCAGGGGCTCGGGAAGTGAATTAAATACTATTTAGATGCATTTAATGTTCAAGCAAAAACAGTTGATTTTTGACAAAAGAGATAACACCCCCCCCATTATGTCATGCTTCAGAAATGTGGAAAATGGTCCATTTTCAAATGTTTTATTTTTGAACGTCAGTTCACATTTGTAGGTGGATCATCAGTGTTAGAGCTAAAATTAGCATGTTTAAAGTGATTTTCATGCTTCGAGGGGCTCGGGAAGTGAATTAAATACCATTTGGAGGCATTTAATGTTCAAGCAAAAACAGTTGATTTTTGACAAAAGAGATAACACCCCCCATTACGTCATGCTTCAGAAATGTGGAAAATGGTCCATTTTCAAATGTTTTATTTTTGAACGTCAGTTCACATTTGTAGGTGGATCATCAGTGTTAGAGCTAAAATTAGCATGTTTAAAGTGATTTTCATGCTTCCAGTGGCCCTAAACACAAGATTTATAGAATGGTTAAAAGTGCATGAAAATGGCCAATATACTCACTCTGAGTTCTCAAAAAGGGTTTCTTCAGCCCGGGAAGTTAATTAAATACCATTTGGAGGCATTTAATGTTCAAGCAAAAACGGCTGATTTTCGACAAAAGAGATAACACCCCCCATTACGTCATGCTTTAGAAATGTGGAAAATGGTCCGTTTTCAAAGGTTTTATTTTTGAACGTCAGTTCACATTTGTAGGTGGATCATCAGTGTTAGAGCTAAAATTAGCAAGTTTAAAGTGATTTTCATGCTTCCAGGGGCTCGGGAAGTGAATTAAATACTATTTAGAGGCATTTAATGTTCAAGCAAAAACAGCTGATTTTTGACAAAAGAGACAACTCTTCCCCATTACGTCATGCTTCAGAAATGTGGAAAATGGTCCGTTTTCAAATGTTTTATTTTTGAACGTCAGTTCACATTTGTAGGTGGATCATCAGTGTTAGAGCTAAAATTAGCATGTTTAAAGTGATTTTCATGCTTCCAGGGGCCCTAAACACAAGATTTATGGAACGGTTAAAAGTGCCTGAAAATGGCCAATTTACTCACCCTGAGTTCTCAAAAAGGGGTTTTTCACCCCAGGAAGTTAATTAAATACCATTTGGAGGCATTTAATGTTCAAGCAAAAACGGCTGATTTTCGACAAAAGAGATAACACCCCCCATTACGTCATGCTTCAGAAATGTGGAAAATGGTCCGTTTTCAAATGTTTTATTTTTGAACGTCAGTTCACATTTGTAGGTGGATCATCAGTGTTAGAGCTAAAATTAGCATGTTTAAAGCGATTTTCATGCTTCGAGGGGCTCGGGAAGTGAAGTAAATACCATTTGGAGGCATTTAATGTTCAAGCAAAAACGGCTGATTTTCGACAAAATAGATAACACCCCCCCATTACGTCATGCTTCAGAAATGTGGAAAATGGTCCGTTTTCAAATGTTTTAATTTTGAACGTCAGTTCACATTTGTAGGTGGATCATCAGTGTTAGAGCTAAAATTAGCATGTTTAAAGTGATTTTCATGCTTCCAAGGGCTCGGGAAGTGAATTAAATACTATTTAGAGGCATTTAATGTTCAAGCAAAAACAGTTGATTTTTGACAAAAGAGATAACACCCCCCATTACGTCATGCTTCAGAAATGTGGAAAATGGTCCATTTTCAAATGTTTTATTTTTGAACGTCAGTTCACATTTGTAGGTGGATCATCAGTGTTAGAGCTAAAATTAGCATGTTTAAAGTGATTTTCATGCTTCAATTGGCCCTAAACACAAGATTTATGGAATCGTTAAAAGTGCATGAAAATGGCCTATTTACTCACTCTGAGTTCTCAAAAAGGGTTTCTTCACCCTGGGAAGTTAATTAAATACCATTTGGAGGCATTTAATGTTCAAGCAAAAACGGCTGATTTTCGACAAAAGAGATAACACTCCCCATTACGTCATGCTTCAGAAATGTGGAAAATGGTCCGTTTTCAAATGTTTTATTTTTGAACGTCAGTTCACATTTGTAGGTAGATCATCAGTGTTAGAGCTAAAATTAGCATGTTTAAAGTGATTTTCATGCTTCCAGGGGCGCTAAACACAAGATTTATGGAACGGTTAAAAGTGCCTGAAAATGGCCAATTTACTCACCCTGAGTTCTCAAAAAGGGGTTCTTCACCCCGGGAGGTTAATTAAATACCATTTGGAGGCATTTAATGTTCAAGCAAAAACGGCTGATTTTCGACAAAAGAGATAACACCCCCCATTACGTCATGCTTCAGAAATGTGGAAAATGGTCCGTTTTCAAATGTTTTATTTTTGAACGTCAGTTCACATTTGTAGGTGGATCATCAGTGTTAGAGCTAAAATTAGCATGTTTAAAGTGATTTTCATGCTTCGAGGGGCTCGGGAAGTGAATTAAATACCATTTGGAGGCATTTAATGTTCAAGCAAAAACGGCTGATTTTCGACAAAATAGATAACACCCCCCCATTACATCATGCTTCAGAAATGTGGAAAATGGTCCGTTTTCAAATGTTTTATTTTTGAACGTCAGTCCACATTTGTAGGTGGATCATCAGTGTTAGAGCTAAAATTAGCATGTTTAAAGTGATTTTCATGCTTCCAGGGGCTTGGGAAGTGAATTAAATACTATTTAGAGGCATTTAATGTTCAAGCAAAAATAGTTGATTTTTGACAAAAGAGATAACACCCCCCCATTATGTCATGCTTCAGAAATGTGGAAAATGGTCCATTTTCAAATGTTTTATTTTTGAACGTCAGTTCACATTTGTAGGTGGATCATCAGTGTTAGAGCTAAAATTAGCATGTTTAAAGTGATTTTCATGCTTCCAGGGGCCCTAAACACAAGATTTATAGAATGGTTAAAAGTGCATGAAAATGGCCAATTTACTCACTCTGAGTTCTCAAAAAGGGTTTCTTCACCCCGGGAAGTACATTAAATACCATTTGGAGGCATTTAATGTTCAAGCAAAAACGGCTAATTTTCGACAAAAGAGATAACACCCCCCATTACGTCATGCTTCAGAAACGTGGAACATTGTCCGTTTTCAAAAGTTTTTTTTTTTAACATCAGTTCACATTTGCTGGTGGATCATCAGTGTTAGAGCTAAAATTAGCATGTTTAAAGTGATTTTCATGCTTCAATTGGCCCTAAACACAAGATTTATGGAATCGTTAAAAGTGCATGAAAATGGCCTATTTACTCACTCTGAGTTCTCAAAAAGGGTTTCTTCACCCTGGGAAGTTAATTAAATACCATTTGGAGGCATTTAATGTTCAAGCAAAAACGGCTGATTTTCGACAAAATAGATAACAACCCCCATTACGTCATGCTTCAGAAATGTGGAAAATGGTCCGTTTTCAAATGTTTTATTTTTGAACGTCAGTTCACATTTGTAGGTGGATCATCAGTGTTAGAGCTAAAATTAGCATGTTTAAAGTGATTTTTGTGCTTCCAGGGGCTCGGGAAGTGAATTAAATACTATTTAGATGCATTTAATGTTCAAGCAAAAACAGTTGATTTTTGACAAAAGAGATAACACCCCCCCCATTATGTCATGCTTCAGAAATTTGGAAAATGGTCCATTTTCAAATGTTTTATTTTTGAACGTCAGTTCACATTTGTAGGTGGATCATCAGTATTAGAGCTAAAATTAGCATGTTTAAAGTGATTTTCATGCTTCCAGGGGCCCTAAACACAAGATTTATAGAATGGTTAAAAGTGCATGAAAAGGCCAATTTACTCACTCTGAGTTCTCAAAAAGGGTTTCTTCACCCCGGGAAGTACATTAAATACCATTTGGAGGCATTTAATGTTCAAGCAAAAACGGCTAATTTTCGACAAAAGAGATAACACCCCCATTACGTCATGCTTCAGAAACGTGGAACATTGTCCGTTTTCAAATGTTTTTTTTTTTAACATCAGTTCACATTTGCTGGTGGATTATCAGTGTTAGAGCGAAAATTAGCATGTTTAAAGAGATTTTCAAGCTTCCAGGGGCTCGGGAAGTGAATTAAATACTATTTGGAGGCATTTAATGTTCGAGCAAAAACGGCTGATTTTCGATAAAAGAGATTACACCCCCCATTACGTCATGCTTCAGAAATGTGGAAAATGGTCTGTTTTCAAATGTTTTATTTTTGAACGTCAGTTCACATTTGTAGGTGGATCATCAGTGTTAGAGCTAAAATTAGCATGTTTAACGTGATTTTCATGCTTCCAGGGGCCCTAAACACAAGATTTATAGAATGGTTAAAAGTGCATGAAAATGGCCAATTTACTCACTCTGAGTTCTCAAAAAGGGTTTCTTCACCCCGGGAAGTAAATTAAATACCATTTGGAGGCCTTTAATGTTCAAGCAAAAACGGCTAATTTTCGAGAAAAGAGATAACACCCCCCATTACGTCATGCTTCAGAAACGTGGAAAATTGTCCGTTTTCAAATGTTTTTTTTTTGAACGTCAGTTCACATTTGCTGGTGGATCATCAGTGTTAGAGCGAAAATTTGCATGTTTAAAGTGATTTTCATGCTTCCAGGGGCCCTAAACACAAGATTTATGGAATGGTTAAAAGTGCATAAAAAAATTGCCAATTTACTCACTCTGAGTTCTCAAAAAGGGTTTCTTCACCCCGGGAAGTAAATTAAATACCATTTGGAGGCATTTAATGTTCAAGCAAAAACGGCTGATTTTCGACAAAATAGATAACAACCCCCATTACGTCATGCTTCAGAAATGTGGAAAATGGTCCGTTTTCAAATGTTTTATTTTTGAACGTCAGTTCACATTTGTAGGTGGATCATCAGTGTTAGAGCTAAAATTAGCATGTTTAAAGTGATTTTCGTGCTTCCAGGGGCTCGGGAAGTGAATTAAATACTATTTAGATGCATTTAATGTTCAAGCAAAAACAGTTGATTTTTGACAAAAGAGATAACACCCCCCCCATTATGTCATGCTTCAGAAATTTGGAAAATGGTCCATTTTCAAATGTTTTATTTTTGAACGTCAGTTCACATTTGTAGGTGGATCATCAGTGTTAGAGCTAAAATTAGCATGTTTAAAGTGATTTTCATGCTTCCAGGGGCCCTAAACACAAGATTTATAGAATGGTTAAAAGTGCATGAAAAGGCCAATTTACTCACTCTGAGTTCTCAAAAAGGGTTTCTTCACCCCGGGAAGTACATTAAATACCATTTGGAGGCATTTAATGTTCAAGCAAAAACGGCTAATTTTCGACAAAAGAGATAACACCCCCATTACGTCATGCTTCAGAAACGTGGAACATTGTCCGTTTTCAAATGTTTTTTTTTTTAACATCAGTTCACATTTGCTGGTGGATTATCAGTGTTAGAGCGAAAATTAGCATGTTTAAAGAGATTTTCAAGCTTCCAGGGGCTCGGGAAGTGAATTAAATACTATTTGGAGGCATTTAATGTTCGAGCAAAAACGGCTGATTTTCGATAAAAGAGATTACACCCCCCATTACGTCATGCTTCAGAAATGTGGAAAATGGTCTGTTTTCAAATGTTTTATTTTTGAACGTCAGTTCACATTTGTAGGTGGATCATCAGTGTTAGAGCTAAAATTAGCATGTTTAACGTGATTTTCATGCTTCCAGGGGCCCTAAACACAAGATTTATAGAATGGTTAAAAGTGCATGAAAATGGCCAATTTACTCACTCTGAGTTCTCAAAAAGGGTTTCTTCACCCCGGGAAGTAAATTAAATACCATTTGGAGGCCTTTAATGTTCAAGCAAAAACGGCTAATTTTCGAGAAAAGAGATAACACCCCCCATTACGTCATGCTTCAGAAACGTGGAAAATTGTACGTTTTCAAATGTTTTTTTTTTGAACGTCAGTTCACATTTGCTGGTGGATCATCAGTGTTAGAGCGAAAATTTGCATGTTTAAAGTGATTTTCATGCTTCCAGGGGCCCTAAACACAAGATTTATGGAATGGTTAAAAGTGCATAAAAAAATTGCCAATTTACTCACTCTGAGTTCTCAAAAAGGGTTTCTTCTCCCCGGGAAGTTAATTAAATACCATTTGGAGGCATTTAATGTTCAAGCAATAACGGCTGATTTTCGACAAAAGAGATTTCACCCCCCCATTACGTCATGCTTCAGAAATGTGGAAAATGGTCTGTTTTCAAATGTTTTATTTTTGAACGTCAGTTCACATTTGTAGGTGGATCATCAGTGTTAGAGCTAAAATTAGCATGTTTAACGTGATTTTCATGCTTCCAGGGGCCCTAAACACAAGATTTATAGAATGGTTAAAAGTGCATGAAAATGGCCAATTTACTCACTCTGAGTTCTCAAAAAGGGTTTCTTCACCCCGGGAAGTTAATTAAATACCATTTGGAGGCATTTAATGTTCAAGCAATAACGGCTGATTTTCGACAAAAGAGATTTCACCCCCCCATTATGTCATGCTTCAGAAATGTGGAAAATGGTCCGTTTTCAAATGTTTTATTTTTGAACGTCAGTTCACATTTGTAGGTGGATCATCAGTGTTAGAGCTAAAATTAGCATGTTTAAAGTGATTTTCATGCTTCCAGGGGCCCTAAACACAAGATTTATAGAATGGTTAAAAGTGCATGAAAATGGCCAATTTACTCACTCTGAGTTCTCAAAAGGGGTTTCTTCACCCCGGGAAGTAAATTAAATACCATTTGGAGGCATTTAATGTTCAAGCAAAAACGGCTAATTTTCGACAAAAGAGATAACACCCCCCATTACGTCATGCTTCAGAAACGTGGAAAATTGTCCGTTTTCAAATGTTTTATTTTTGAACGTCAGTTCACATTTGCAGGTGGATCATCAGTGTTAGAGCTAAAATTAGCATGTTTAAAGTGATTTTCATGCTTCCTGGGGCTCGGGAAGTGAATTAAATACTATTTGGAGTCATTTAATGTTCAAGCAAAAACGGCTGATTTTCGACAAAAAAGATAACACCCCCCCCCCCCATTACGTCATGCTTCAGAAATGTGGAAAATGGTCCGTTTTCAAATGTTTTATTTTTGAACGTCAGTTCACATTTGTAGGTGGATCATCAGTGTTAGAGCTAAAATTAGCATGTTTAAAGTGATTTTCATGCTTCCAGGGGCCCTAAACACAAGATTTATGGAATGGTTAAAAGTGCATGACAATGGCCAATTTACTCACTCCGAGTTCTCAAAAAGGGTTTATTCACCCCGGGGAGTTACTTAAATACCATTTGGAGGCATTTAATGTTCAAGCAAAAACGGCTGATTTTCGACAAAATAGATAACAACCCCCATTAGGTCATGCTTCAGAAATGTGGAAAATGGTCCGTTTTCAAATGTTTTATTTTTGAACGTCAGTTCACATTTGTAGGTGGATCATCAGTGTTAGAGCTAAAATTAGCATGTTTAAAGTGATTTTCATGCTTCCAGGGGCTCGGGAAGTGAATTAAATACTATTTAGATGCATTTAATGTTCAAGCAAAAACAGTTGATTTTTGACAAAAGAGATAACACCCCCCCCCATTATGTCATGCTTCAGAAATGTGGAAAATGGTCCATTTTCAAATGTTTTATTTTTGAACGTCAGTTCACATTTGTAGGTGGATCATCAGTGTTAGAGCTAAAATTAGCATGTTTAAAGTGATTTTCATGCTTTCAGGGGCCCTAAACACAAGATTTATAGAATGGTTAAAAGTGCATGAAAAGGCCAATTTACTCACTCTGAGTTCTCAAAAAGGGTTTCTTCACCCCGGGAAGTACATTAAATACCATTTGGAGGCATTTAATGTTCAAGCAAAAACGGCTAATTTTCGACAAAAGAGATAACACCCCCCATTACGTCATGCTTCAGAAACGTGGAACATTGTCCGTTTTCAAATGTTTTATTTTTTAACATCAGTTCACATTTGCTGGTGGATTATCAGTGTTAGAGCGAAAATTAGCATGTTTAAAGAGATTTTCAAGCTTCCAGGGGCTCGGGAAGTGAATTAAATACTATTTGGAGGCATTTAATGTTCGAGCAAAAACGGCTGATTTTCGACAAAAGAGATAACACCCCCCATTAAGTCATGCTTCAGAAATGCGGAAAATGGTCAGTTTTCAAATGTTTTATTTTTGAACGTCAGTTCACATTTGTAGGTGGATCATCAGTGTTAGAGCTAAAATTAGCATGTTTAAAGTGATTTTCATGCTTCCAGGGGCTCAGGAAGTGAATTAAATACCATTTAGAGGCATTTAATGTTCAAGCAAAAACAGTTGATTTTTGACAAAAGAGATAACACCCCCCATTACGTCATGCTTCAGAAATGTGGAAAATGGTCTGTTTTCAAATGTTTTATTTTTGAACGTCAGTTCACATTTGCAGGTGGATCATCAGTGTTAGAGCTAAAATTAGCATATTTAAAGTGATTTTTATGCTTCCAGGAGCCCTAAACACAGGATTTATGGAATGGTTAAAAGTGCATGAAAATGGCCAATTTACTCACTCTGAGTTCTCAAAAAGGGTTTCTTCATCCCGGGAAGTTAATTAAATACCATTTGTAGGCATTTAATGTTCACGCAATAATGGCTGATTTTCGACAAAAGAGATTTCACCCCCCCATTATGTTAAGCTTCAGAAATGTGGAAAATGGTCCGCTTTCAAACGTTTTAATTTTGAACGTCAGTTCACATTTGCTGGTGGATCATCAGTGTTAGAGCGAAAATTAGCATGTTTAAAGAGATTTTCAAGCTTCCAGGGGCTCGGGAAGTGAATTAAATACTATTTGGAGGCAGTTAATGTTCGAGCAAAAACGGCTGATTTTCGATAAAAGAGATTACACCCCCCATTACGTCATGCTTCAGAAATGTGGAAAATGGTCTGTTTTCAAATGTTTTATTTTTGAACGTCAGTTCACATTTGCAGGTGGATCATCAGTGTTAGAGCTAAAATTAGCATATTTAAAGTGATTTTTATGCTTCCAGGAGCCCTAAACACAGGATTCATGGAATGGTTAAAAGTGCATGAAAATGGCCAATTTACTCACTCTGAGTTCTCAAAAAGGGTTTCTTCACCCCGGGAAGTTAATTAAATACCATTTGTAGGCATTTAATGTTCACGCAATAATGGCTGATTTTCGACAAAAGAGATTTCACCCCCCCATTATGTCATGCTTCAGAAATGTGGAAAATGGTCCGCTTTCAAATGTTTTAATTTTGAACGTCAGTTCACATTTGTAGGTGGATCATCAGTGTTAGAGCTAAAATTAGCATGTTTAAAGTGATTTTCATGCTTCCAGGGGCTCGGGAAGTGAATTAATTACCATTTGGAGGCATTTAATGTTCAAGCAAAAACGGCTGATTTTCGACAAAATAGATAACACCCCCCAATTACGTCATGCTTCAGAAATGTGGAAAATGGTCCATTTTCAAATGTTTTAATTTTGAACGTCAGTTCACATTTGCAGGTGGATCATCAGTGTTAGAGCTAAAATTAGCATATTTAAAGTGATTTTTATGCTTCCAGGAGCCCTAAACACAGGATTCATGGAATGGTTAAAAGTGCATGAAAATGGCCAATTTACTCACTCTGAGTTCTCAAAAAGGGTTTCTTCAGCCTGGGAAGTAAATTAAATACCATTTGGAGGCCTTTAATGTTCAAGCAAAAACGGCTAATTTTCGACAAAAGAGATTTCACCCCCCCATTATGTCATGCTTCAGAAATGTGGAAAATGGTCCGTTTTCAAATGTTTTATTTTTGAACGTCAGTTCACATTTGTAGGTGGATTATCAGTGTTAGAGCTAAAATTAGCATGTTAAAAGTGATTTTCATGCTTCCAGGGGCCCTAAACACAAGATTTATGGAATAATTAAAAGTGCCTGAAAATGGCCAATTTACTCACTCTGAGTTCTCAAAAAGGGGTTCTTCACCCCGGGAAGTTAATTAAATACTATTTGGAGGCATTTAATGTTCAAGCAAAAACGGCTGATTTTCGACAAAAGAGATAACACCCCCCATTAAGTCATGCTTCAGAAATGTGGAAAATGGTCAGTTTTCAAATGTTTTATTTTTGAACGTCAGTTCACATTTGTAGGTGGATCATCAGTGTTAGAGCTAAAATTAGCATGTTTAAAGTGATTTTCATGCTTCCAGGGGCTCGGGAAGTGAATTAAATACCATTTAGAGGCATTTAATGTTCAAGCAAAAACAGTTGATTTTTGACAAAAGAGATAACACCCCCCCCATTACGTCATGCTTCAGAAATGTGGAAAATGGTCCGTTTTCAAATGTTTTATTTTTGAACGTCAGTTCACATTTGTAGGTGGATCATCAGTGTTGGAGCTAGAATTAGCATGTTTAAAAAGATTTTCATGCTTCCAGGGGCCCAAAACACAAGATTTATAGAATGGTTAAAAGTGCATGAAAATGGCCAATTTACTCACTGAGTTCTCAAAAAGGGTTTCTTCACCCCGGGAAGTAAATTAACACCTTGGCTGCTAGGCGTTTCCCCCCCCCCGTGCTGACTTTTCATTTACTCCATGCTTCATGACGAGCTCAGCTCGTCATCAGCACAGCTCAACTGTGCATCATGACGAGCTGAGCTCGTCATGAGCATCGAAAGGGTTAAATACCATTTGTAGGCATTTAATGTTCAAGCAATAATGGCTGATTTTCGACAAAATAGATTTCACCCCCCCCATTATGTCATGCTTCAGAAATGTGGAAAATGGTCTGCTTTCAAATGTTTTAATTTTGAACGTCAGTTCACATTTGTAGGTGGATCATGAGTGTTAGAGCTAAAATTAGCATGTTTAAAGTGATTTTCATGCTTCCAGGGGCCCTAAACACAAGATTTATAGAATGGTTAAAAGTGCATGAAAATGGCCAATTTACTCACTCTGAGTTCTCAAAAAGGGTTTCTTCACCCCAGGAAGTTAATTAAAAACCATTTGGAGGCATTTAATGTTCAAGCAATAACGGCTGATTTTCGACAAAAGAGATTTCACCCCCCCCCCCATTATGTCATGCTTCAGAAATGTGGAAAATGGTCCGTTTTCAAATGTTTTATTTTTGAACGTCAGTTCACATTTGTAGGTGGATCATCAGTGTTAGAGCTAAAATTAGCATGTTTAAAGTGATTTTCATGCTTCCAGGGGCCCTAAACACAAGATTTATGGAATGGTTAAAAGTGCCTGAAAATGGCCAATTTACTCACTCTGAGTTCTCAAAAAGGGGTTCTTCACCCCGGGAAGTTAATTAAATACCATTTGGAGGCATTTAATGTTCAAGCAAAAATGGCTGATTTTCAACAAAAGAGATAACACCCCCCATTACGTCATGCTTCAGAAATGTGGAAAATGGCCAGTTTTCAAATGTTTTATTTTTGAACGTCAGTTCACATTTGCAGGTGGATCATCAGTGTTAGAGCTAAAATGAGCATGTTTAAAGTGATTTTTATGCTTCCAGGGGCCCTAAACATAAGATTTATGGAATGGTTAAAAGTGCATGAAAATGGCCAATTTACTCACTCTGAGTTCTCAAAAAGGGTTTCTTCACCCCGGGAAGTTAATTAAATACCATTTGGAGGCATTTAATGTTCAAGCAAAAACGGCTGATTTTCGACAAAAGAGATAACACCCCCCCATAACGTCATGCTTCAGAAATGTGGAAAATGGTCTGTTTTCAAATGTTTTATTTTTGAACGTCAGTTCACATTTGTAGGTGGATCATCAGTGTTAGAGCTAAAATTAGCATGTTTTAAGTGATTTTCATGCTTCCAGGGGCTCGGGAAGTGAATTGAATACCATTTAGAGGCATTTAATGTTCAAGCAAAAACAGTTGATTTTTGACAAAAGAGATAACACCCCCCCATTACGTCATGCTTCAGAAATGTGGAAAATGGTCCGTTTTCAAATGTTTTATTATTGAATGTCAGTTCACATTTGTAGGTGGATCATCAGTGTTAGAGCTAAAATTAGCATGTTAAAAAAGATTTTCATGGTTCCAGGGGCCCAAAACACAAGATTTATAGAATGGTTAAAAGTGCATGAAAATGGCCAATTTACTCACTGAGTTCTCAAAAAGGGTTTCTTCACCCCGGGAAGTAAATTAACACCTTGGCTGCTAGGCGTTTCCCCCCCCCTGTGCTGACTTTTCATTTACTCCATGCTTCATGACGAGCTCAGCTCGTCATCAGCACAGCTCAACTGTGCATCATGACGAGCTGAGCTCGTCATGAGCATCGAAAGGGTTAAATACCATTTGGAGGCATTTAATGTTCAAGCAAAAACGGCTGATTTTCGACAAAAGAGATAACACCCCCCATTACGTCATGCTTCAGAAATGTGGAAAATGGTCCGTTTTCAAATGGTTTTTTTTAACGTCAGTTCACATTTGCTGGTGGATCATCAGTGTTAGAGCTAAAATTAGCATGTTTAAAGTGATTTACATGCTTCCAAGGGCTCGGGAAGTGAATTAAATACTATTTAGAGGCATTTAATGTTCAAGCAAAAACAGTTGATTTTTGACAAAAGAGATAACACCCCCCCATTATGTCATGCTTCAGAAATGTGGAAAATGGTCCATTTTCAAATGTTTTATTTTTGAACGTCAGTTCACATTTGTAGGTGGATCATCAGTGTTAGAGGTAAAATTAGCATGTTTAAAAAGATTTTCATGCTTCCAGAGGCCCAAAACACAAGATTTATGGAATGGTTAAAAGTGCATGAAAATGGCCAATTTACTCACTCTGAGTTCTCAAAAAGGGTTTCTTCACCCCGGGAAGTTAATTAAATACCATTTGGAGGCATTTAATGTTCAAGCAAAAACGGCTGATTTTCGACAAAAGAGATAACACCCCCCCATAACGTCATGCTTCAGAAATGTGGAAAATGGTCCGTTTTCAAATGTTTTATTTTTGAACGTCAGTTCACATTTGTAGGTGGATCATCAGTGTTAGAGCTAAAATTAGCATGTTTAACGTGATTTTCATGCTTCCAGGGGCCCTAAACACAAGATTTATAGAATGGTTAAAAGTGCATGAAAATGGCCAATTTACTCACTCTGAGTTCTCAAAAAGGGTTTCTTCACCCCGGGAAGTAAATGAAATACCATTTGGAGGCCTTTAATGTTCAAGCAAAAACGGCTAATTTTCGACAAAAGAGATAACACCCCCCATTACGTCATGCTTCAGAAACGTGGAAAATTGTCCGTTTTCAAATGTTTTTTTTTTGAACGTCAGTTCACATTTGCTGGTGGATCATCAGTGTTAGAGCGAAAATTTGCATGTTTAAAGTGATTTTCATGCTTCCAGGGGCCCTAAACACAAGATTTATGGAATGGTTAAAAGTGCATAAAAAAATTGCCAATTTACTCACTCTGAGTTCTCAAAAAGGGTTTCTTCTCCCCGGGAAGTTAATTAAATACCATTTGGAGGCATTTAATGTTCAAGCAATAACGGCTGATTTTCGACAAAAGAGATTTCACCCCCCCATTATGTCATGCTTCAGAAATGTGGAAAATGGTCCGTTTTCAAATGTTTTATTTTTGAACGTCAGTTCACATTTGTAGGTGGATCATCAGTGTTAGAGCTAAAATTAGCATGTTTAAAGTGATTTTCATGCTTCCAGGGGCCCTAAACACAAGATTTATAGAATGGTTAAAAGTGCATGAAAATGGCCAATTTACTCACTCTGAGTTCTCAAAAGGGGTTTCTTCACCCCGGGAAGTAAATTAAATACCATTTGGAGGCATTTAATGTTCAAGCAAAAACGGCTAATTTTCGACAAAAGAGATAACACCCCCCATTACGTCATGCTTCAGAAACGTGGAAAATTGTCCGTTTTCAAATGTTTTTTTTTTAACGTCAGTTCACATTTGCTGGTGGATCATCAGTGTTCGAGCAAAAATTAGCATGTTTAAAGTGATTTTCATGCTTCCAGGGGCTCGGGAAGTGAATTAAATACTATTTGGAGGCATTTAATGTTCAAGCAAAAACGGCTGATTTTCGACAAAAGAGATAATACCCCCCCATTACGTCATGCTTCAGAAATGTGGAAAATGGTCCGTTTTCAAATGTTTTATTTTTGAACGTCAGTTCACATTTGCAGGTGGATCATCAGTGTTAGAGCTAAAATTAGCATGTTTAAAGTGATTTTCATGCTTCCTGGGGCTCGGGAAGTGAATTAAATACTATTTGGAGTCATTTAATGTTCAAGCAAAAACGGCTGATTTTCGACAAAAAAGATAACACCCCCCCCCATTACGTCATGCTTCAGAAATGTGGAAAATGGTCCGTTTTCAAATGTTTTATTTTTGAACGTCAGTTCACATTTGTAGGTGGATCAACAGTGTTAGAGCTAAAATTAGCATGTTTAAAGTGATTTTCATGCTTCCAGGGGCCCTAAACACAAGATTTATGGAATGGTTAAAAGTGCATGACAATGGCCAATTTACTCACTCCTAGTTCTCAAAAAGGGTTTATTCACCCCGGGGAGTTACCTAAATACCATTTGGAGGCATTTAATGTTCAAGCAAAAACAGCTGATTTTCGACAAAATAGATAACAACCCCCATTACGTCAAGCTTCAGAAATGTGGAAAATGGTCCGTTTTCAAATGTTTTATTTTTTAACGTCAGTTCACATTTGTAGGTGGATCATCAGTGTTAGAGCTAAAATTAGCATGTTTAAAGTGGTTTTCATGCTTCCAGGGGCTCGGGAAGTGAATTAAATACTATTTGGAGGCATTTAATGTTCAAGCAAAAACGGCTGATTTTCGACAAAAGAGATAATACCCCCCCATTACGTCATGCTTCAGAAATGTGGAAAATGGTCCGTTTTCAAATGTTTTATTTTTGAACGTCAGTTCACATTTGCAGGTGGATCATCAGTGTTAGAGCTAAAATTAGCATGTTTAAAGTGATTTTCATGCTTCCTGGGGCTCGGGAAGTGAATTAAATACTATTTGGAGTCATTTAATGTTCAAGCAAAAACGGCTGATTTTCGACAAAAAAGATAACACCCCCCCCCATTACGTCATGCTTCAGAAATGTGGAAAATGGTCCGTTTTCAAATGTTTTATTTTTGAACGTCAGTTCACATTTGTAGGTGGATCAACAGTGTTAGAGCTAAAATTAGCATGTTTAAAGTGATTTTCATGCTTCCAGGGGCCCTAAACACAAGATTTATGGAATGGTTAAAAGTGCATGACAATGGCCAATTTACTCACTCCTAGTTCTCAAAAAGGGTTTATTCACCCCGGGGAGTTACCTAAATACCATTTGGAGGCATTTAATGTTCAAGCAAAAACAGCTGATTTTCGACAAAATAGATAACAACCCCCATTACGTCAAGCTTCAGAAATGTGGAAAATGGTCCGTTTTCAAATGTTTTATTTTTGAACGTCAGTTCACATTTGTAGGTGGATCATCAGTGTTAGAGCTAAAATTAGCATGTTTAAAGTGATTTTCATGCTTCCAGGGGCTCGGGAAGTGAATTAAATACTATTTAGATGCATTTAATGTTCAAGCAAAAACAGTTGATTTTTGACAAAAGAGATAACACCCCCCCCATTATGTCATGCTTCAGAAATGTGGAAAATGGTCCATTTTCAAATGTTTTATTTTTGAACGTCAGTTCACATTTGTAGGTGGATCATCAGTGTTAGAGCTAAAATTAGCATGTTTAAAGTGATTTTCATGCTTCCAGGGGCCCTAAACACAAGATTTATAGAATGGTTAAAAGTGCATGAAAAGGCCAATTTACTCACTCTGAGTTCTCAAAAAGGGTTTCTTCACCCCGGGAAGTACATTAAATACCATTTGGAGGCATTTAATGTTCAAGCAAAAACGGCTAATTTTCGACAAAAGAGATAACACCCCCCATTACGTCATGCTTCAGAAACGTGGAACATTGTCCGTTTTCAAATGTTTTTTTTTTTAACATCAGTTCACATTTGCTGGTGGATTATCAGTGTTAGAGCGAAAATTAGCATGTTTAAAGAGATTTTCAAGCTTCCAGGGGCTCGGGAAGTGAATTAAATACTATTTGGAGGCATTTAATGTTCGAGCAAAAACGGCTGATTTTCGATAAAAGAGATTACACCCCCCATTACGTCATGTTTCAGAAATGTGGAAAATGGTCTGTTTTCAAATGTTTTATTTTTGAACGTCAGTTCACATTTGTAGGTGGATCATCAGTGTTAGAGCTAAAATTAGCATGTTTAACGTGATTTTCATGCTTCCAGGGGCCCTAAAGACAAGATTTATAGAATGGTTAAAAGTGCATGAAAATGGCCAATTTACTCACTCTGAGTTCTCAAAAAGGGTTTCTTCACCCCGGGAAGTAAATTAAATACCATTTGGAGGCCTTTAATGTTCAAGCAAAAACGGCTAATTTTCGACAAAAGAGATAACACCCCCCATTACGTCATGCTTCAGAAACGTGGAAAATTGTCCGTTTTCAAATGTTTTTTTTTTGAACGTCAGTTCACATTTGCTGGTGGATCATCAGTGTTAGAGCGAAAATTTGCATGTTTAAAGTGATTTTCATGCTTCCAGGGGCCCTAAACACAAGATTTATGGAATGGTTAAAAGTGCATAAAAAAATTGCCAATTTACTCACTCTGAGTTCTCAAAAAGGGTTTCTTCTCCCCGGGAAGTTAATTAAGTACCATTTGGAGGCATTTAATGTTCAAGCAATAACGGCTGATTTTCGACAAAAGAGATTTCACCCCCCCATTATGTCATGCTTCAGAAATGTGGAAAATGGTCCGTTTTCAAATGTTTTATTTTTGAACGTCAGTTCACATTTGTAGGTGGATCATCAGTGTTAGAGCTAAAATTAGCATGTTTAAAGTGATTTTCATGCTTCCAGGGGCCCTAAACACAAGATTTATAGAATGGTTAAAAGTGCATGAAAATGGCCAATTTACTCACTCTGAGTTCTCAAAAGGGGTTTCTTCACCCCGGGAAGTAAATTAAATACCATTTGGAGGCATTTAATGTTCAAGCAAAAACGGCTAATTTTCGACAAAAGAGATAACACCCCCCATTACGTCATGCTTCAGAAACGTGGAAAATTGTCCGTTTTCAAATGTTTTTTTTTTGAACGTCAGTTCACATTTGCTGGTGGATCATCAGTGTTCGAGCAAAAATTAGCATGTTTAAAGTGATTTTCATGCTTCCAGGGGCTCGGGAAGTGAATTAAATACTATTTGGAGGCATTTAATGTTCAAGCAAAAACGGCTGATTTTCGATAAAAGAGATTACACCCCCCCATTACGTCATGCTTCAGAAATGTGGAAAATGGTCCGTTTTCAAATGTTTTATTTTTGAACGTCAGTTCACATTTGCAGGTGGATCATCAGTGTTAGAGCTAAAATTAGCATGTTTAACGTGATTTTCATGCTTCCAGGGGCCCTAAACACAAGATTTATAGAATGGTTAAAAGTGCATGAAAATGGCCAATTTACTCACTCTGAGTTCTCAAAAAGGGTTTCTTCACCCCGGGAAGTAAATTAAATACCATTTGGAGGCCTTTAATGTTCAAGCAAAAACGGCTAATTTTCGACAAAAGAGATAACACCCCCCATTACGTCATGCTTCAGAAACGTGGAAAATTGTCCGTTTTCAAATGTTTTATTTTTGAACGTCAGTTCACATTTGTAGGTGGATCATCAATGTTAGAGCTAAAATTAGCATGTTTAAAGTGATTTTCATGCTTCCAGGGGCCTTAAACACAAGATTTATAGAATGGTTAAAAGTGCATGAAAATGGCCAATTTACTCACTCTGAGTTCTCAAAAGGGGTTTCTTCACCCCGGGAAGTAAATTAAATACCATTTGGAGGCCTTTAATGTTCAAGCAAAAACGGCTAATTTTCGACAAAAGAGATAACACCCCCCATTACGTCATGCTTCAGAAACGTGGAAAATTGTCCGTTTTCAAATGTTTTATTTTTGAACGTCAGTTCACATTTGTAGGTGGATCATCAGTGTTAGAGCTAAAATTAGCATGTTTAAAGTGATTTTCATGCTTCCAGGGGCCCTAAACACAAGATTTATAGAATGGTTAAAAGTGCATGAAAATGGCTAATTTACTCACTCTGAGTTCTCAAAAGGGGTTTCTTCACCCCGGGAAGTAAATTAAATACCATTTGGAGGCATTTAATGTTCAAGCAAAAACGGCTAATTTTCGACAAAAGAGATAACACCCCCCATTACGTCATGCTTCAGAAACGTGGAAAATTGTCTGTTTTCAAATGTTTTTTTTTTAACGTCAGTTCACATTTGCTGGTGGATCATCAGTGTTCGAGCAAAAATTAGCATGTTTAAAGTGATTTTCATGCTTCCAGGGGCTCGGGAAGTGAATTAAATACTATTTGGAGGCATTTAATGTTCAAGCAAAAACGGCTGATTTTCGATAAAAGAGATTACACCCCCCCATTACGTCATGCTTCAGAAATGTGGAAAATGGTCCGTTTTCAAATGTTTTATTTTTGAACGTCAGTTCACATTTGCAGGTGGATCATCCGTGTTAGAGCTAAAATTAGCATGTTTAAAGTGATTTTCATGCTTCCAGGGGCCCTAAACACAAGATTTATGGAATGGTTAAAAGTGCATGAAAATGGCCAATTTACTCACTCTGAGTTCTCAAAAAGGGTTTCTTCACCCCAGGAAGTAAATTAAATACCATTTGGAGGCATTTAATGTTCAAGCAAAAACGGCTAATTTTCGACAAAAGAGATAATACCCCCCATTACGTCATGCTTCAGAAATGTGGAAAATGGTCCGTTTTCAAATGTTTTATTTTTGAACGTCAGTTCACATTTGCAGGTGGATCATCAGTGTTAGAGCTAAAATTAGCATGTTTAAAGTGATTTTCATGCTTCCTGGGGCTCGGGAAGTGAATTAAATACTATTTGGAGTCATTTAATGTTCAAGCAAAAACAGCTGATTTTCGACAAAAAAGATAACACCCCCCCCATTACGTCATGCTTCAGAAATGTGGAAAATGGTCCGTTTTCAAATGTTTTATTTTTGAACGTCAGTTCACATTTGTAGGTGGATCATCAGTGTTAGAGCTAAAATTAGCATGTTTAAAGTGATTTTCATGCTTCCAGGGGCCCTAAACACAAGATTTATGGAATGGTTAAAAGTGCATGACAATGGCCAATTTACTCACTCCGAGTTCTCAAAAAGGGTTTATTCACCCCGGGGAGTTACTTAAATACCATTTGGAGGCATTTAATGTTCAAGCAAAAACGGCTGATTTTCGACAAAATAGATAACAACCCCCATTACGTCATGCTTCAGAAATGTGGAAAATGGTCCGTTTTCAAATGTTTTATTTTTCAACGTCAGTTCACATTTGTAGGTGGATCATCAGTGTTAGAGCTAAAATTAGCATGTTTAAAGTGATTTTCATGCTTCCAGGGGCTCGGGAAGTGAATTAAATACTATTTAGATGCATTTAATGTTCAAGCAAAAACAGTTGATTTTTGACAAAAGAGATAACACCCCCCCCATTATGTCATGCTTCAGAAATTTGGAAAATGGTCCATTTTCAAATGTTTTATTTTTGAACGTCAGTTCACATTTGTAGGTGGATCATCAGTGTTAGAGCTAAAATTAGCATGTTTAAAGTGATTTTCATGCTTCCAGGGGCCCTAAACACAAGATTTATAGAATGGTTAAAAGTGCATGAAAAGGCCAATTTACTCACTCTGAGTTCTCAAAAAGGGTTTCTTCACCCCGGGAAGTACATTAAATACCATTTGGAGGCATTTAATGTTCAAGCAAAAACGGCTAATTTTCGACAAAAGAGATAACACCCCCCATTACGTCACGCTTCAGAAACGTGGAACATTGTCCGTTTTCAAATGTTTTTTTTTTTAACATCAGTTCACATTTGCTGGTGGATTATCAGTGTTAGAGCGAAAATTAGCATGTTTAAAGAGATTTTCAAGCTTCCAGGGGCTCGGGAAGTGAATTAAATACTATTTGGAGGCATTTAATGTTCGAGCAAAAACGGCTGATTTTCGATAAAAGAGATTACACCCCCCATTACGTCATGCTTCAGAAATGTGGAAAATGGTCTGTTTTCAAATGTTTTATTTTTGAACGTCAGTTCAAATTTGTAGGTGGATCATCAGTGTTAGAGCTAAAATTAGCATGTTTAACGTGATTTTCATGCTTCCAGGGGCCCTAAACACAAGATTTATAGAATGGTTAAAAGTGCATGAAAATGGCCAATTTACTCACTCTGAGTTCTCAAAAAGGGTTTCTTCACCCCGGGAAGTAAATTAAATACCATTTGGAGGCCTTTAATGTTCAAGCAAAAACGGCTAATTTTCGACAAAAGAGATAACACCCCCCATTACGTCATGCTTCAGAAACGTGGAAAATTGTCCGTTTTCAAATGTTTTTTTTTTGAACGTCAGTTCACATTTGCTGGTGGATCATCAGTGTTAGAGCGAAAATTTGCATGTTTAAAGTGATTTTCATGCTTCCAGGGGCCCTAAACACAAGATTTATGGAATGGTTAAAAGTGCATAAATAAATTGCCAATTTACTCACTCTGAGTTCTCAAAAAGGGTTTCTTCTCCCCGGGAAGTTAATTAAATACCATTTGGAGGCATTTAATGTTCAAGCAATAACGGCTGATTTTCGACAAAAGAGATTCCCCCCCCCCATTATGTCATGCTTCAGAAATGTGGAAAATGGTCCGTTTTCAAATGTTTTATTTTTGAACGTCAGTTCACATTTGTAGGTGGATCATCAGTGTTAGAGCTAAAATTAGCATGTTTAAAGTGATTTTCATGCTTCCAGGGGCCCTAAACACAAGATTTATGAAATGGTTAAAAGTGCCTGAAAATGGCCAATTTACTCACTCTGAGTTCTCAAAAAGGGGTTCTTCGCCCCGGGAAGTTAATTAAATACCATTTGGAGGCATTTAATGTTCAAGCAAAAATGGCTGATTTTCAACAAAAGAGATAACACCCCCCATTACGTCATGCTTCAGAAATGTGGAAAATGGTCAGTTTTCAAATGTTTTATTTTTGAACGTCAGTTCACATTTGCAGGTGGATCATCAGTGTTAGAGCTAAAATGAGCATGTTTAAAGTGATTTTTATGCTTCCAGGGGCCCTAAACATAAGATTTATGGAATGGTTAAAAGTGCATGAAAATGGCCAATTTACTCACTCTGAGTTCTCAAAAAGGGTTTCTTCACCCCGGGAAGTTAATTAAATACCATTTGTAGGCATTTAATGTTCAAGCAAAAACGGCTGATTTTCTACAAAAAAGATAACACCCCCCCATTACGTCATGCTTCAGAAATGTAGAAAATGGTCCATTTTCAAATGTTTTATTTTTGAACGTCAGTTCACATTTGCAGGTGGATCATCAGTGTTAGAGCTAAAATTAGCATGTTTCAAGTGATTTTCATGCTTCCAAGGGCTCGGGAAGTGAATTAAATACTATTTAGAGGCATTTAATGTTCAAGCAAAAACGGCTGATTTTCGATAAAAGAGATTACACCCCCCATTAAGTCATGCTTCAGAAATGTGGAAAATGGTCCGTTTTCAAATGTTTTATTTTTGAACGTCAGTTCACATTTGTAGGTGGATCATCAGTGTTAGATCTAAAATTAGAATGTTTAAAGTGATTTTCATGCTTCCAGGGGCCCTAAACACAAGATTTATGGAATGGTTAAAAGTGCATGAAAATGGCCAATTTACTCACTCTGAGTTCTCAAAAAGGGTTTCTTCACCCCGGGAAGTTAATTAAATACCATTTGGAGGCATTTAATGTTCAAGCAAAAACTGCTGATTTTGGACAAAAGACATAACACCCCCCCATTACGTCATGCTTCAGAAATGTGGAAAATGGTCCATTTTCAAATGTTTTATTTTTGAACGTCAGTTCACATTTGTAGGTGGATCATCAGTGTTAGAACTAAAATTAGCATGTTTAAAGTAATTTTCATGCTTCCAGGGGCTCGGGAAGTGAATTAAATACTATTTAGAGGCATTTATTGTTCAAGCAAAAACAGCTGATTTTTGACAAAAGAGATAACACTACCCCATTACGTCATGCCTCAGAAATGTGGAAAATGGTCCGTTTTCAAATGTTTTATTTTTGAACGTCAGTTCACATTTGTAGGTGGATCATCAGTGTGAGAGCTAAAATTAGCATGTTTAAAGTGATTTTCATGCTTCCAGGGGCCCTAAACACAAGATTTATGGAATGGTTAAAAGTGCATGAAAATGGCCAATTTACTCACTCTGAGTTCTCAAAAAGGGTTTCTTCACCCCGGGAAGTTAATTTAATACCATTTGGAGGCCTTTAATGTTCAAGCAAAAACGGCTAATTTTCGACAAAAGAGATAACACCCCCCATTACGTCATGCTTCAAAAACGTGGAAAATTGTCCGTTTTCAAATGTTTTTTTTTTGAACGTCAGTTCACATTTGCTGGTGGATCATCAGTGTTAGAGCGAAAATTTGCATGTTTAAAGTGATTTTCATGCTTCCAGGGGCCCTAAACACAAGATTTATGGAATGGTTAAAAGTGCATAAAAAAATTGCCAATTTACTCACTCTGAGTTCTCAAAAAGGGTTTCTTCTCCCCGGGAAGTTAATTAAATACCATTTGGAGGCATTTAATGTTCAAGCAATAACGGCTGATTTTCGACAAAAGAGATTTCACCCCCCCATTATGTCATGCTTCAGAAATGTGGAAAATGGTCCGTTTTCAAATATTTTATTTTTGAACGTCAGTTCACATTTGTAGGTGGATCATCAGTGTTAGAGCTAAAATTAGCATGTTTAAAGTGATTTTCATGCTTCCAGGGGCCCTAAACACAAGATTTATAGAATGGTTAAAAGTGCATGAAAATGGCCAATTTACTCACTCTGAGTTCTCAAAAGGGGTTTCTTCACCCCGGGAAGTAAATTAAATACCATTTGGAGGCATTTAATGTTCAAGCAAAAACGGCTAATTTTCGACAAAAGAGATAACACCCCCCATTACGTCATGCTTCAGAAACGTGGAAAATTGTCCGTTTTCAAATGTGTTTTTTTTTTAACGTCAGTTCACATTTGCTGGTGGATCATCAGTGTTCGAGCAAAAATTTGCATGTTTAAAGTGATTTTCATGCTTCCAGGGGCTCGGGAAGTGAATTAAATACTATTTGGAGGCATTTAATGTTCAAGCAAAAACGGCTGATTTTCGATAAAAGAGATTACACCCCCCCATTACGTCATGCTTCAGAAATGTGGAAAATGGTCCGTTTTCAAATGTTTTATTTTTGAACGTCAGTTCACATTTGCAGGTGGATCATCAGTGTTAGAGCTAAAATTAGCATGTTTAAAGTGATTTTCATGCTTCCAGGGGCCCTAAACACAAGATTTATGGAATGGTTAAAAGTGTATGAAAATGGCCAATTTACTCACTCTGAGTTCTCAAAAAGGGTTTCTTCACCCCAGGAAGTAAATTAAATACCATTTGGAGGCATTTAATGTTCAAGCAAAAACGGCTAATTTTCGACAAAAGAGATAATACCCCCCCATTACGTCATGCTTCAGAAATGTGGAAAATGGTCCGTTTTCAAATGTTTTATTTTTGAACGTCAGTTCACATTTGCAGGTGGATCATCAGTGTTAGAGCTAAAATTAGCATGTTTAAAGTGATTTTCATGCTTCCTGGGGCTCGGGAAGTGAATTAAATACTATTTGGAGTCATTTAGTGTTCAAGCAAAAACGGCTGATTTTCGACAAAAAAGATAACACCCCCCCCCATTACGTCATGCTTCAGAAATGTGGAAAATGGTCCATTTTCAAATGTTTTATTTTTGAACGTCAGTTCACATTTGTAGGTGGATCATCAGTGTTAGAGCTAAAATTAGCATGTTTAAAGTGATTTTCATGCTTCCAGGGGCCCTAAACACAAGATTTATGGAATGGTTAAAAGTGCATGACAATGGCCAATTTACTCACTCCGAGTTCTCAAAAAGGGTTTATTCACCCCGGGGAGTTACTTAAATACCATTTGGAGGCATTTAATGTTCAAGCAAAAACGGCTGATTTTCGACAAAATAGATAACAACCCCCATTACGTCATGCTTCAGAAATGTGGAAAATGGTCCGTTTTCAAATGTTTTATTTTTGAACGTCAGTTCACATTTGTAGGTGGATCATCAGTGTTAGAGCTAAAATTAGCATGTTTAAAGTGATTTTCATGCTTCCAGGGGCTCGGGAAGTGAATTAAATACTATTTGGAGGCATTTAATGTTCGAGCAAAAACGGCTGATTTTCGATAAAAGAGATTACACCCCCCATTACGTCATGCTTCAGAAATGTGGAAAATGGTCTGTTTTCAAATGTTTTATTTTTGAACGTCAGTTCACATTTGCAGGTGGATCATCAGTGTTAGAGCTAAAATTAGCATATTTAAAGTGATTTTTATGCTTCCAGGAGCCCTAAACACAGGATTTATGGAATGGTTAAAAGTGCATGAAAATGGCCAATTTACTCACTCTGAGTTCTCAAAAAGGGTTTCTTCATCCCGGGAAGTTAATTAAATACCATTTGTAGGCATTTAATGTTCACGCAATAATGGCTGATTTTCGACAAAAGAGATTTCACCCCCCCATTATGTCATGCTTCAGAAATGTGGAAAATGGTCCGCTTTCAAACGTTTTAATTTTGAACGTCAGTTCACATTTGCTGGTGGATCATCAGTGTTAGAGCGAAAATTAGCATGTTTAAAGAGATTTTCAAGCTTCCAGGGGCTCGGGAAGTGAATTAAATACTATTTGGAGGCAGTTAATGTTCGAGCAAAAACGGCTGATTTTCGATAAAAGAGATTACACCCCCCATTACGTCATGCTTCAGAAATGTGGAAAATGGTCTGTTTTCAAATGTTTTATTTTTGAACGTCAGTTCACATTTGCAGGTGGATCATCAGTGTTAGAGCTAAAATTAGCATATTTAAAGTGATTTTTATGCTTCCAGGAGCCCTAAACACAGGATTCATGGAATGGTTAAAAGTGCATGAAAATGGCCAATTTACTCACTCTGAGTTCTCAAAAAGGGTTTCTTCACCCCGGGAAGTTAATTAAATACCATTTGTAGGCATTTAATGTTCACGCAATAATGGCTGATTTTCGACAAAAGAGATTTCACCCCCCCATTATGTCATGCTTCAGAAATGTGGAAAATGGTCCGCTTTCAAATGTTTTAATTTTGAACGTCAGTTCACATTTGTAGGTGGATCATCAGTGTTAGAGCTAAAATTAGCATGTTTAAAGTGATTTTCATGCTTCCAGGGGCTCGGGAAGTGAATTAATTACCATTTGGAGGCATTTAATGTTCAAGCAAAAACGGCTGATTTTCGACAAAATAGATAACACCCCCCAATTACGTCATGCTTCAGAAATGTGGAAAATGGTCCATTTTCAAATGTTTTAATTTTGAACGTCAGTTCACATTTGTAGGTGGATCATCAGTGTGAGAGCTAAAATTAGCATGTTTAAAGTGATTTTCATGCTTCCAGGGGCTCGGGAAGTGAATTAAATACTATTTGGAGTCATTTAATGTTCAAGCAAAAACGGCTGATTTTCGACAAAAAAGATAACACCCCCCCCCCCATTACGTCATGCTTCAGAAATGTGGAAAATGGTCTGTTTTCAAATGTTTTATTTTTGAACGTCAGTTCACATTTGCAGGTGGATCATCAGTGTTAGAGCTAAAATTAGCATATTTAAAGTGATTTTTATGCTTCCAGGAGCCCTAAACACAGGATTTATGGAATGGTTAAAAGTGCATGAAAATGGCCAATTTACTCACTCTGAGTTCTCAAAAAGGGTTTCTTCACCCCGGGAAGTTAATTAAATACCATTTGTAGGCATTTAATGTTCACGCAATAATGGCTGATTTTCGACAAAAGAGATTTCACCCCCCCATTATGTCATGCTTCAGAAATGTGGAAAATGGTCCGCTTTCAAATGTTTTAATTTTGAACATCAGTTAACATTTGCTGGTGGATCATCAGTGTTAGAGCGAAAATTAGCATGTTTAAAGAGATTTTCAAGCTTCCAGGGGCTCGGGAAGTGAATTAAATACTATTTGGAGGCATTTAATGTTCGAGCAAAAACGGCTGATTTTCGATAAAAGAGATTACACCCCCCATTACGTCATGCTTCAGAAATGTGGAAAATGGTCTGTTTTCAAATGTTTTATTTTTGAACGTCAGTTCACATTTGCAGGTGGATCATCAGTGTTAGAGTTAAAATTAGCATATTTAAAGTGATTTTTATGCTTCCAGGAGCCCTAAACACAGGATTCATGGAATGGTTAAAAGTGCATGAAAATGGCCAATTTACTCACTCTGAGTTCTCAAAAAGGGTTTCTTCACCCCGGGAAGTTAATTAAATACCATTTGGAGGCATTTAATGTTCAAGCAATAATGGCTGATTTTCGACAAAAGAGATTTCACCCCCCCCCCCATTATGTCATGCTTCAGAAATGTGGAAAATGGTCTGCTTTCAAATGTTTTAATTTTGAACGTCAGTTCACATTTGTAGGTGGATCATCAGTGTTAGAGCTAAAATTAGCATGTTTAAAGTGATTTTCATGCTTCCAGGGGCCCTAAACACAAGATTTATAGAATGGTTAAAAGTGCATGAAAATGGCCAATTTACTCACTCTGAGTTCTCAAAAAGGGTTTCTTCAGCCTGGGAAGTAAATTAAATACCATTTGGAGGCCTTTAATGTTCAAGCAAAAACGGCTAATTTTCGACAAAAGAGATTTCACCCCCCCATTATGTCATGCTTCAGAAATGTGGAAAATGGTCCGTTTTCAAATGTTTTATTTTTGAACGTCAGTACACATTTGTAGGTGGATTATCAGTGTTAGAGCTAAAATTAGCATGTTAAAAGTGATTTTCATGCTTCCATGGGCCCTAAACACAAGATTTATGGAATAATTAAAAGTGCCTGAAAATGGCCAATTTACTCACTCTGAGTTCTCAAAAAGGGGTTCTTCACCCCGGGAAGTTAATTAAATACTATTTGGAGGCATTTAATGTTCAAGCAAAAACGGCTGATTTTCGACAAAAGAGATAACACCCCCCATTAAGTCATGCTTCAGAAATGTGGAAAATGGTCAGTTTTCAAATGTTTTATTTTTGAACGTCAGTTCACATTTGTAGGTGGATCATCAGTGTTAGAGCTAAAATTAGCATGTTTAAAGTGATTTTCATGCTTCCAGGGGCTCGGGAAGTGAATTAAATACCATTTAGAGGCATTTAATGTTCAAGCAAAAAGAGTTGATTTTTGACAAAAGAGATAACACCCCCCCCCATTACGTCATGCTTCAGAAATGTGGAAAATGGTCCGTTTTCAAATGTTTTATTTTTGAACGTCAGTTCACATTTGTAGGTGGATCACCAGTGTTGGAGCTAGAATTAGCATGTTTAAAAAGATTTTCATGCTTCCAGGGGCCCAAAACACAAGATTTATAGAATGGTTAAAAGTGCATGAAAATGGCCAATTTACTCACTGAGTTCTCAAAAAGGGTTTCTTCACCCCGGGAAGTAAATTAACACCTTGGCTGCTAGGCGTTTCCCCCCCCGTGCTGACTTTTCATTTACTCCATGCTTCATGACGAGCTCAGCTGGTCATCAGCACAGCTCAACTGTGCATCATGACGAGCTGAGCTCCTCATGAGCATCGAAAGGGTTAAATACCATTTGGAGGCATTTAATGTTCAAGCAAAAACGGCTGATTTTCGACAAAAGAGATAACACCCCCCATTACGTCATGCTTCAGAAATGTGGAAAATGGTCCGTTTTCAAATGTTTTATTTTTGAACCTCAGTTCACATTTGTAGGTGGATCATCAGTGTTAGAGCTAAAATTAGCATGTTTAAAAAGATTTTCATGCTTCCAGGGGCCCAAAACACAAGATTTATAGAATGGTTAAAAGTGCATGAAAATGGCCAATTTACTCACTGAGTTCTCAAAAAGGGTTTCTTCACCCCGGGAAGTAAATTAACACCATGAGCATCGAAAGGATTAAATACCATTTGGAGGCATTTAATGTTCAAGCAATAATGGCTGATTTTCGACAAAATAGATTTCACCCCCCCCATTATGTCATGCTTCAGAAATGTGGAAAATGGTCTGCTTTCAAATGTTTTAATTTTGAACGTCAGTTCACATTTGTAGGTGGATCATGAGTGTTAGAGCTAAAATTAGCATGTTTAAAGTGATTTTCATGCTTCCAGGGGCCCTAAACACAAGATTTATAGAATGGTTAAAAGTGCATGAAAATGGCCAATTTACTCACTCTGAGTTCTCAAAAAGGGTTTCTTCACCCCAGGAAGTAAATTAAATACCATTTGGAGGCATTTAATGTTCAAGCAAAAACGGCTAATTTTCGACAAAAGAGATAATACCCCCCCATTACGTCATGCTTCAGAAATGTGGAAAATGGTCCGCTTTCAAATGTTTTATTTGTGAACGTCAGTTCACATTTGCAGGTGGATCATCAGTGTTAGAGCTAAAATTAGCATGTTTAAAGTGATTTTCATGCTTCCTGGGGCTCGGGAAGTGAATTAAATACTATTTGGAGTCATTTAATGTTCAAGCAAAAACGGCTGATTTTCGACAAAAAAGATAACACCCCCCCCATTACGTCATGCTTCAGAAATGTGGAAAATGGTCCGTTTTCAAATGTTTTATTTTTGAACGTCAGTTCACATTTGCTGGTGGATCATCAGTGTTAGAGATAAAATTAGCATGTTTAAAGTGATTTTCATGCTTCCAAGGGCCCTAAACACAAGATTTATGGAATGGTTAAAAGTGCATGAAAATGGCCAATTTACTCACTCTGAGTTCTCAAAAAGGGTTTCTTCACCCCAGGAAGTTAATTAAATACCATTTGGAGGCATTTAATGTTCAAGCAATAACGGCTGATTTTCGACAAAAGAGATTTCACCCCCCCCTCATTATGTCATGCTTCAGAAATGTGGAAAATGGTCCGTTTTCAAATGTTTTATTTTTGAACGTCAGTTCACATTTGTAGGTGGATCATCAGTGTTAGAGCTAAAATTAGCATGTTTAAAGTGATTTTCATGCTTCCAGGGGCCCTAAACACAAGATTTATGAAATGGTTAAAAGTGCCTGAAAATGGCCAATTTACTCACTCTGAGTTCTCAAAAAGGGGTTCTTCACCCCGGGAAGTTAATTAAATACCATTTGGAGGCATTTAATGTTCAAGCAAAAATGGCTGATTTTCAACAAAAGAGATAACACCCCCCATTACGCCATGCTTCAGAAATGTGGAAAATGGTCAGTTTTCAAATGTTTTATTATTGAACGTCAGTTCACATTTGCAGGTGGATCATCAGTGTTAGAGCTAAAATGAGCATGTGTAAAGTGATTTTTATGCTTCCGGGGCCCTAAACATAAGATTTATGGAATGGTTAAAAGTGCATGAAAATGGCCAATTTACTCACTCTGAGTTCTCAAAAAGGGTTTCTTCACCCCGGGAAGTTAATTAAATACCATTTGTAGGCATTTAATGTTCAAGCAAAAACTGCTGATTTTCGACAAAAAAGATAACACCCCCCCATTACGTCATGCTTCAGAAATGTAGAAAATGGTCCATTTTCAAATGTTTTATTTTTGAACGTCAGTTCACATTTGCAGGTGGATCATCAGTGTTAGAGCTAAAATTAGCATGTTTCAAGTGATTTTCATGCTTCCAAGGGCTCGGGAAGTGAATTAAATACTATTTAGAGGCATTTAATGTTCAAGCAAAAACGGCTGATTTTCGATAAAAGAGATTACACCCCCCATTACGTCATGCTTCAGAAATGTGGAAAATGGTCCGTTTTCAAATGTTTTATTTTTGAACGTCAGTTCACATTTGTAGGTGGATCATCAGTGTTAGATCTAAAATTAGAATGTTTAAAGTGATTTTCATGCTTCCAGGGGCCCTAAACACAAGATTTATGGAATGGTTAAAAGTGCATGAAAATGGCCAATTTACTCACTCTGAGTTCTCAAAAAGGGTTTCTTCACCCCGGGAAGTTAATTAAATACCATTTGGAGGCATTTAATGTTCAAGCAAAAACTGCTGATTTTGGACAAAAGACATAACACCCCCCCATTACGTCATGCTTCAGAAATGTGGAAAATGGTCCATTTTCAAATGTTTTATTTTTGAACGTCAGTTCACATTTGTAGGTGGATCATCAGTGTTAGAACTAAAATTAGCATGTTTAAAGTAATTTTCATGCTTCCAGGGGCTCGGGAAGTGAATTAAATACTATTTAGAGGCATTTATTGTTCAAGCAAAAACAGCTGATTTTTGACAACAGAGATAACACTACCCCATTACGTCATGCTTCAGAAATGTGGAAAATGGTCCGTTTTCAAATGTTTTATTTTTGAACGTCAGTTCACATTTGTAGGTGGATCATCAGTGTGAGAGCTAAAATTAGCATGTTTAAAGTGATTTTCATGCTTCCAGGGGCCCTAAACACAAGATTTATGGAATGGTTAAAAGTGCATGAAAATGGCCAATTTACTCACTCTGAGTTCTCAAAAAGGGTTTCTTCACCCCGGGAAGTTAATTTAATACCATTTGGAGGCATTTAATGTTCAAGCAAAAACGGCTGATTTTCGACAAAAGAGATTTCACCCCCCCATTATGTCATGCTTCAGAAATGTGGAAAATGGTCCGTTTTCAAATGTTTTAATTTTGAACGTCAGTTCACATTTGTAGGTGGATCATCAGTGTTAGAGCTAAAATTAGCATGTTTAAAGTGATTTTCATGCTTCCAGGGGCCCTAAACACAAGATTTATAGAATGGATAAAAGTGCATGAAAATGGCCAATTTACTTACTCTGAGTTCTCAAAAAGGGTTTCTTCACCCCGGGAAGTAAATTAAATACCATTTGGAGGAATTTAATGTTCAAGCAAAAACGGCTGATTTTTGACAAAAGAGATAACACCCCCCATTACGTCATGCTTCAGAAATGTGGAAAATGGTCAGTTTTCAAATGTTTTATTTTTGAACGTCAGTTCACATTTTTAGGTGGATCATCAGTGTTAGAGCTAAAATTAGCATGTTTAAAGTGATTTTCATGCTTCCAGGGGCCCTAAACACAAGAATTATGGAATGGTTAAAAGAGCATGAAAATGGCCAATTTACTCACTCTGAGGTCTAAAAAAGGGTTTCTTCACCCCGGGAAGTTAATTAAATACCATTTGGAGGCATTTAATGTTCAAGCAAAAACGGCTGATTTTCGTCAAAAGAGATAACACCCCCCCATTACGTCATGCTTCAGAAATGGGGAAAATGGTCCGTTTTCAAATGTTTTATTTTTGAACGTCAGTTCACATTTGTAGGTGGATCATCAGTGTGAGAGCTAAAATTAGCATGTTTAAAGTGATTTTAATGCTTCCAGGGGCCCTAAACACAAGATTTATGGAATGGTTAAAAGTGCATGAAAATGGCCAATTTACTCACTCTGAGTTCTCAAAAAGGGTTTCTTCACCCCGGGAAGTTAATTTAATACCATTTGGAGGAATTTAATGTTCAAGCAAAAACGGCTGATTTTTGACCAAAGAGATAACACCCCCCATTACGTCATGCTTCAGAAATGTGGGTAATGGTCCGTTTTCAAATGTTTTATTTTTGAACGTCAGTTCACATTTGTAGGTCGATCATCAGTTTTAGAGCTAAAATAAGCATGTTTAAAGTGATTTTCATGCTTCCAGGGGCTCGGGAAATGAATTAAATACTATGTGGAGGCATTTAATGTTCAAGCAAAAACAGCTGATTTTTGACAAAAGAGATAACACCCCCCCATTACGTCATGCTTCAGAAATGTGGAAAATGGTCCATTTTCAAATGTTTTATTTTTGAACGTCAGTTCACATTTGTAGGTGGATCATCAGTGTTAGAGATAAAATTAGCATGTTTAAAGTGATTTTCATGCTTCCAAGGGCCCTAAACACAAGATTTATGGAATGGTTAAAAGTGCATGAAAATGGCCAATTTACTCACTCTGAGTTCTCAAAAAGGGTTTCTTCACCCCAGGAAGTTAATTAAATACCATTTGGAGGCATTTAATGTTCAAGCAATAACGGCTGATTTTCGACAAAAGAGATTTCACCCCCCCCATTATGTCATGCTTCAGAAATGTAGAAAATGGTCCGTTTTCAAATGTTTTATTTTTGAACGTCAGTTCACATTTGTAGGTGGATCATCAGTGTTAGAGCTAAAATTAGCATGTTTAAAGTGATTTTCATCCTTCCAGGGGCCCTAAACACAAGATTTATGGAATGGTTAAAAGTGCCTGAAATCGGCCAATTTACTCACTCTGAGTTCTCAAAAAGGGGTTCTTCACCCCAGGAAGTTAATTAAATACCATTTGGAGGCATTTAATGTTCAAGCAAAAATGGCTGATTTTCAACAAAAGAGATAACACCCCCCATTACGTCATGCTTCAGAAATGTGGAAAATGGTCCGTTTTCAAATGTTTTATTTTTGAACGTCAGTTCACATTTGTAGGTGGATCATCAGTGTTAGAGCTAAAATTAGCATGTTTAAAGTGATTTTCATGCTTCCAGGGGCCCTAAACACAAGATTTATGGAATGGTTAAAAGTGCATGACAATGGCCAATTTACTCACTCCGAGTTCTCAAAAAGGGTCTATTCACCCCGGGGACTTAATTAAATACCATTTGGAGGCATTTAATGTTCAAGCAAAAACGGCTGATTTTCGACAAAATAGATAAAAACCCCCCATTACGTCATGCTTCAGAAATGTGGAAAATGGTCCGTTTTCAAATGTTTTATTTTTGAACGTCATTTCACATTTGTAGGTGGATCATCAGTGTTAGAGCTAAAATTAGCATGTTTAAAGTGATTTTCATGCTTCCAGGGGCTCGGGAAGGGAATTAAATACTATTTAGATGCATTTAATGTTCAAGCAAAAACAGTTGATTTTTGACAAAAGAGATAACACCCCCCCCCATTATGTCATGCTTCAGAAATGTGGAAAATGGTCCATTTTCAAATGTTTTATTTTTGAACGTCAGTTCACATTTGTAGGTGGATCATCAGTGTTAGAGCTAAAATTAGCATGTTTAAAGTGATTTTCATGCTTCCAGGGGCCCTAAACACAAGATTTATGGAATGGTTAAAAGTGCCTGAAAATGGCCAATTTACTCACTCTGAGTTCTCAAAAAGGGGTTCTTCACCCCAGGAAGTTAATTAAATACCATTTGGAGGCATTTAATGTTCAAGCAAAAATGGCTGATTTTCAACAAAAGAGATAACACCCCCCATTACGTCATGCTTCAGAAATGTGGAAAATGGTCAGTTTTCAAATGTTTTATTTTTGAACGTCAGTTCACATTTGTAGGTGGATCATCAGTGTTAGAGCTAAAATTAGCATGTTTAAAGTGATTTTCATGCTTCCAGGGGCTCGGGAAGTGAATTGAATACCATTTAGAGGCATTTAATGTTCAAGCAAAAACAGTTGATTTTTGACAAAAGAGATAACACACCCCCCCATTACGTCATGCTTCAGAAATGTGGAAAATGGTCCGTTTTCAAATGTTTTATTATTGAACGTCAGTTCACATTTGTAGGTGGATCATCAGTGTTAGAGCTAAAATTAGCTTGTTAAAAAAGATTTTCATGCTTCCAGGGGCCCAAAACACAAGATTTATGGAATGGTTAAAAGTGCATGAAAATGGCCAATTTACTCACTCTGAGTTCTCAAAAAGGGTTTCTTCACCCCGGGAAGTTAATTAAATACCATTTGGAGGCATTTAATGTTCAAGCAAAAACTGCTAATTTTCGACAAAAGAGATAACACCCCCCATTACGTCATGCTTCAGAACCGTGGAAAATTGTCCGTTTTCAAATGGGTTTTTTTTAACGTCAGTTCACATTTGCTGGTGGATCATCAGTGTTAGAGCGAAAATTTGCATGTTTAAAATGATTTTCATGCTTCCAGGGGCCCTAAACACAAGATTTATGGAATGGTTAAAAGTGCATGAAAATGGCCAATTTACTCACTCTGAGTTCTCAAAAAGGGTTTCTTCTCCCCGGGAAGTTAATTAAATACCATTTGGAGGCATTTAATGTTCAAGCAATAACGGCTGATTTTCGACAAAAGAGATTTCACCCCCCCATTATGTCATGCTTCAGAAATGTGGAAAATGGTCCGTTTTCAAATGTTTTATTTTTGAACGTCAGTTCACATTTGTAGGTGGATCATCAGTGTTAGAGCTAAAATTAGCATGTTTAAAGTGATTTTCATGCTTCCAGGGGCCCTAAACACAAGATTTATAGAATGGTTAAAAGTGCATGAAAATGGCCAATTTACTCACTCTGAGTTCTCAAAAAGGGGTTCTTCACCCCGGGAAGTAAATTAAATACCATTTGGAGGCATTTAATGTTCAAGCAAAAACGGCTAATTTTCGACAAAAGAGATAACACCCCCCATTACGTCATGCTTCAGAAACGTGGAAAATTGTCCGTTTTCAAATGTTTTTTTTTTTGAACGTCAGTTCACATTTGCTGGTGGATCATCAGTGTTAGAGCAAAAATTAGCATGTTTAAAGTGATTTTCATGCTTCCAGGGGCTCGGGAAGTGAATTAAATACTAGTTGGAGGCATTTAATGTTCAAGCAAAAACGGCTGATTTTCGATAAAAGAGATTACACCCCCCCATTACGTCATGCTTCAGAAATGTGGAAAATGGTCCATTTTCAAATGTTTTATTTTTGAACGTCAGTTCACATTTGCAGGTGGATCATCAGTGTTAGAGCTAAAATTAGCATGTTCAAAGTGATTTTCATGCTTCCAGGGGCCCTAAACACAAGATTTATGGAATGGTTAAAAGTGCATGAAAATGGCCAATTTACTCACTCTGAGTTCTCAAAAAGGGTTTCTTCACCCCAGGAAGTAAATTAAATACCATTTGAAGGCATTTAATGTTCAAGCAAAAACGGCTAATTTTCGACAAAAGAGATAATACCCCCCCATTACGTCATGCTTCAGAAATGTGGAAAATGGCCCGTTTTCAAATGTTTTATTTTTGAACGTCAGTTCACATTTGCAGGTGGATCCTCAGTGTTAGAGCTAGAATTAGCATGTTTAAAGTGATTTTCATGCTTCCTGGGGCTCGGGAAGTGAATTAAATACTATTTGGAGTCATTTAATGTTCAAGCAAAAACGGCTGATTTTCGACAAAAAAGATAACACCCCCCCCATTACGTCATGCTTCAGAAATGTGGAAAATGGTCCGTTTTCAAATGTTTTATTTTTGAACGTCAGTTCACATTTGTAGGTGGATCATCAGTGTTAGAGCTAAAATTAGCATGTTTAAAGTGATTTTCATGCTTCCAGGGGCCCTAAACACAAGATTTATGGAATGGTTAAAAGTGCATGACAATGGCCAATTTACTCACTCCGAGTTCTCAAAAAGGGTCTATTCACCCCGGGGACTTAATTAAATACCATTTGGAGGCATTTAATGTTCAAGCAAAAACGGCTGATTTTCGACAAAATAGATAAAAACCCCCCATTACGTCATGCTTCAGAAATGTGGAAAATGGTCCGTTTTCAAATGTTTTATTTTTGAACGTC
Organism: Lissotriton vulgaris; assembly: GCF_964263255.1. Lineage (NCBI taxonomy): Eukaryota > Metazoa > Chordata > Amphibia > Caudata > Salamandridae > Lissotriton > Lissotriton vulgaris. The sequence goes on from NC_141696.1 coordinate 487,926,819, forward strand.
ATTTCACATTTGTAGGTGGATCATCAGTGTTAGAGCTAAAATTAGCATGTTTAAAGTGATTTTCATGCTTCCAGGGGCTCGGGAAGTGAATTAAATACTATTTAGATGCATTTAATGTTCAAGCAAAAACAGTTGATTTTTGACAAAAGAGATAACCTCCCCCCCATTATGTCATGCTTCAGAAATGTGGAAAATGGTCCATTTTCAAATGTTTTATTTTTGAACGTCAGTTCACATTTGTAGGTGGATCATCAGTGTTAGAGCTAAAATTAGCATGTTTAAAGTGATTTTCATGCTTCCAGGGGCCCTAAACACAAGATTTATGGAATGGTTAAAAGTGCATGAAAATGGCCAATTTACTCACTCTGAGTTCTCAAAAAGGGTTTCTTCACCCCGGGAAGTTAATTAAATACCATTTGGAGGCATTTAATGTTCAAGCAATAATGGCTGATTTTCGACAAAAGAGATTTCACCCCCCCCCCATTATGTCATGCTTCAGAAATGTGGAAAATGGTCTGCTTTCAAATGTTTTAATTTTGAACGTCAGTTCACATTTGTAGGTGGATCATCAGTGTTAGAGCTAAAATTAGCATGTTTAAAGTGATTTTCATGCTTCCAGGGGCCCTAAACACAAGATTTATAGAATGGTTAAAAGTGCATGAAAATGGCCAATTTACTCACTCTGAGTTCTCAAAAAGGGTTTCTTCAGCCCGGGAAGTAAATTAAATACCATTTGGAGGCCTTTAATGTTCAAGTAAAAACGGCTAATTTTCGACAAAAGAGATAACACCCCCCATTACGTCATGCTTCAGAAACGTGGAAAATTGTCCGTTTTCAAATGTTTTTTTTTTAACGTCAGTTCACATTTGTAGGTGGATTATCAGTGTTAGAGCTAAAATTAGCATGTTTAAAGTGATTTTCATGCTTCCAGGGGCCCTAAACACAAGATTTATGGAATGGTTAAAAGTGCATGAAAATGGCCAATTTACTCACTCTGAGTTCTCAAAAAGGGTTTCTTCACCCCGGGAAGTTAATTAAATACCATTTGGAGGCATTTAATGTTCAAGCAAAAACTGCTGATTTTGGACAAAAGACATAACACTCCCCCATTACGTCATGCTTCAGAAATGTGGAAAATGGTCCATTTTCAAATGTTTTATTTTTGAACGTCAGTTCACATTTGTAGGTGGATCATCAGTGTTAGAACTAAAATTAGCATGTTTAAAGTAATTTTCATGCTTCCAGGGGCTCGGGAAGTGAATTAAATACTATTTAGAGGCATTTATTGTTCAAGCAAAAACAGATGATTTTTGACAAAAGAGATAACACTACCCCATTACGTCATGCTTCAGAAATGTGGAAAATGGTCCGTTTTCAAATGTTTTATTTTTGAACGTCAGTTCACATTTGTAGGTGGATCATCAGTGTGAGAGCTAAAATTAGCATGTTTAAAGTGATTTTCATGCTTCCAGGGGCCCTAAACACAAGATTTATGGAATGGTTAAAAGTGCATGAAAATGGCCAATTTACTCACTCTGAGTTCTCAAAAAGGGTTTCTTCACCCCGGGAAGTTAATTTAATACCATTTGGAGGCATTTAATGTTCAAGCAAAAACGGCTGATTTTCGACAAAAGAGATTTCACCCCCCCATTATGTCATGCTTCAATAATGTGGAAAATGGTCCGTTTTCAAATGTTTTAATTTTGAACGTCAGTTCACATTTGTAGGTGGATCATCAGTGTTAGAGCTAAAATTAGCATGTTTAAAGTGATTTTCATGCTTCCAGGGGCCCTAAACACAAGATTTATAGAATGGATAAAAGTGCATGAAAATGGCCAATTTACTTACTCTGAGTTCTCAAAAAGGGTTTCTTCACCCCGGGAAGTAAATTAAATACCATTTGGAGGAATTTAATGTTCAAGCAAAAACGGCTGATTTTTGACAAAAGAGACAACACCCCCCATTACGTCATGCTTCAGAAATGTGGAAAATGGTCAGTTTTCAAATGTTTTATTTTTGAACGTCAGTTCACATTTTTAGGTGGATCATCAGTGTTAGAGCTAAAATTAGCATGTTTAAAGTGATTTTCATGCTTCCAGGGGCCCTAAACACAAGAATTATGGAATGGTTAAAAGAGCATGAAAATGGCCAATTTACTCACTCTGAGGTCTAAAAAAGGGTTTCTTCACCCCGGGAAGTTAATTAAATACCATTTGGAGGCATTTAATGTTCAAGCAAAAACGGCTGATTTTCGTCAAAAGAGATAACACCCCCCCATTACGTCATGCTTCAGAAATGGGGAAAATGGTCCGTTTTCAAATGTTTTATTTTTGAACGTCAGTTCACATTTGTAGGTGGATCATCAGTGTGAGAGCTAAAATTAGCATGTTTAAAGTGATTTTAATGCTTCCAGGGGCCCTAAACACAAGATTTATGGAATGGTTAAAAGTGCATGAAAATGGCCAATTTACTCACTCTGAGTTCTCAAAAAGGGTTTCTTCACCCCGGGAAGTTAATTTAATACCATTTGGAGGAATTTAATGTTCAAGCAAAAACGGCTGATTTTTGACCAAAGAGATAACACCCCCCATTACGTCATGCTTCAGAAATGTGGGTAATGGTCCGTTTTCAAATGTTTTATTTTTGAACGTCAGTTCACATTTTTACGTGGATCATCAGTGTTAGAGCTAAAATTAGCATGTTTAAAGTGATTTTCATGCTTCCAGGGGCCCTAAACACAAGATTTATAGAATGGTTAAAAGTGCATGAAAATGGCCAATTTACTCACTCTGAGTTCTCAAAAAGGGGTTCTTCACCCCGGGAAGTAAATTAAATACCATTTGGAGGCATTTAATGTTCAAGCAAAAACGGCTAATTTTCGACAAAAGAGATAACACCCCCCATTACGTCATGCTTCAGAAACGTGGAAAATTGTCCGTTTTCAAATGGTTTTTTTTTGAACGTCAGTTCACATTTGCTGGTGGATCATCAGTGTTAGAGCAAAAATTAGCATGTTTAAAGTGATTTTCATGCTTCCAGGGGCTCGGGAAGTGAATTAAATACTATTTGGAGGCATTTAATGTTCAAGCAAAAACGGCTGATTTTCGATAAAAGAGATTACACCCCCCCATTACGTCATGCTTCAGAAATGTGGAAAATGGTCCATTTTCAAATGTTTTATTTTTGAACGTCAGTTCACATTTGCAGGTGGATCATCAGTGTTAGAGCTAAAATTAGCATGTTCAAAGTGATTTTCATGCTTCCAGGGGCCCTAAACACAAGATTTATGGAATGGTTAAAAGTGCATGAAAATGGCCAATTTACTCACTCTGAGTTCTCAAAAAGGGTTTCTTCACCCCAGGAAGTAAATTAAATACCATTTGAAGGCATTTAATGTTCAAGCAAAAACGGCTAATTTTCGACAAAAGAGATAATACCCCCCCATTACGTCATGCTTCAGAAATGTGGAAAATGGCCCGTTTTCAAATGTTTTATTTTTGAACGTCAGTTCACATTTGCAGGTGGATCCTCAGTGTTAGAGCTAGAATTAGCATGTTTAAAGTGATTTTCATGCTTCCTGGGGCTCGGGAAGTGAATTAAATACTATTTGGAGTCATTTAATGTTCAAGCAAAAACGGCTGATTTTCGACAAAAAAGATAACACCCCCCCCCATTACGTCATGCTTCAGAAATGTGGAAAATGGTCCGTTTTCAAATGTTTTATTTTTGAACGTCAGTTCACATTTGTAGGTGGATCATCAGTGTTAGAGCTAAAATTAGCATGTTTAAAGTGATTTTCATGCTTCCAGGGGCCCTAAACACAAGATTTATGGAATGGTTAAAAGTGCATGAAAATGGCCAATTTACTCACTCTGAGTTCTCAAAAAGGGTTTCTTCACCCCGGGAAGTTAATTAAATACCATTTGGAGGCATTTAATGTTCAAGCAAAAACTGCTGATTTTGGACAAAAGACATAACACCCCCCCATTACGTCATGCTTCAGAAATGTGGAAAATGGTCCATTTTCAAATGTTTTATTTTTGAACGTCAGTTCACATTTGTAGGTGGATCATCAGTGTTAGAACTAAAATTAGCATGTTTAAAGTAATTTTCATGCTTCCAGGGGCTCGGGAAGTGAATTAAATACTATTTAGAGGCATTTATTGTTCAAGCAAAAACAGATGATTTTTGACAAAAGAGATAACACTACCCCATTACGTCATGCTTCAGAAATGTGGAAAATGGTCCGTTTTCAAATGTTTTATTTTTGAACGTCAGTTCACATTTGTAGGTGGATCATCAGTGTGAGAGCTAAAATTAGCATGTTTAAAGTGATTTTCATGCTTCCAGGGGCCCTAAACACAAGATTTATGGAATGGTTAAAAGTGCATGAAAATGGCCAATTTACTCACTCTGAGTTCTCAAAAAGGGTTTCTTCACCCCGGGAAGTTAATTTAATACCATTTGGAGGCATTTAATGTTCAAGCAAAAACGGCTGATTTTCGACAAAAGAGATTTCACCCCCCCATTATGTCATGCTTCAGAAATGTGGAAAATGGTCCGTTTTCAAATGTTTTAATTTTGAACGTCAGTTCACATTTGTAGGTGGATCATCAGTGTTAGAGCTAAAATTAGCATGTTTAAAGTGATTTTCATGCTTCCAGGGGCCCTAAACACAAGATTTATAGAATGGATAAAAGTGCATGAAAATGGCCAATTTACTTACTCTGAGTTCTCAAAAAGGGTTTCTTCACCCCGGGAAGTAAATTAAATACCATTTGGAGGAATTTAATGTTCAAGCAAAAACGGCTGATTTTTGACAAAAGAGACAACACCCCCCATTACGTCATGCTTCAGAAATGTGGAAAATGGTCAGTTTTCAAATGTTTTATTTTTGAACGTCAGTTCACATTTTTAGGTGGATCATCAGTGTTAGAGCTAAAATTAGCATGTTTAAAGTGATTTTCATGCTTCCAGGGGCCCTAAACACAAGAATTATGGAATGGTTAAAAGAGCATGAAAATGGCCAATTTACTCACTCTGAGGTCTAAAAAAGGGTTTCTTCACCCCGGGAAGTTAATTAAATACCATTTGGAGGCATTTAATGTTCAAGCAAAAACGGCTGATTTTCGTCAAAAGAGATAACACCCCCCCATTACGTCATGCTTCAGAAATGGGGAAAATGGTCCGTTTTCAAATGTTTTATTTTTGAACGTCAGTTCACATTTGTAGGTGGATCATCAGTGTGAGAGCTAAAATTAGCATGTTTAAAGTGATTTTAATGCTTCCAGGGGCCCTAAACACAAGATTTATGGAATGGTTAAAAGTGCATGAAAATGGCCAATTTACTCACTCTGAGTTCTCAAAAAGGGTTTCTTCACCCCGGGAAGTTAATTTAATACCATTTGGAGGAATTTAATGTTCAAGCAAAAACGGCTGATTTTTGACCAAAGAGATAACACCCCCCATTACGTCATGCTTCAGAAATGTGGGTAATGGTCCGTTTTCAAATGTTTTATTTTTGAACGTCAGTTCACATTTTTAGGTGGATCATCAGTGTTAGAGCTAAAATTAGCATGTTTAAAGTGATTTTCATGCTTCCAGGGGCCCTAAACACAAGATTTATAGAATGGTTAAAAGTGCATGAAAATGGCCAATTTACTCACTCTGAGTTCTCAAAAAGGGGTTCTTCACCCCGGGAAGTAAATTAAATACCATTTGTAGGCATTTAATGTTCAAGCAAAAACGGCTAATTTTCGACAAAAGAGATAACACCCCCCATTACGTCATGCTTCAGAAACGTGGAAAATTGTCCGTTTTCAAATGTTTTTTTTTTGAACGTCAGTTCACATTTGCTGGTGGATCATCAGTGTTAGAGCAAAAATTAGCATGTTTAAAGTGATTTTCATGCTTCCAGGGGCTCGGGAAGTGAATTAAATACTATTTGGAGGCATTTAATGTTCAAGCAAAAACGGCTGATTTTCGATAAAAGAGATTACACCCCCCCATTACGTCATGCTTCAGAAATGTGGAAAATGGTCCATTTTCAAATGTTTTATTTTTGAACGTCAGTTCACATTTGCAGGTGGATCATCAGTGTTAGAGCTAAAATTAGCATGTTCAAAGTGATTTTCATGCTTCCAGGGGCCCTAAACACAAGATTTATGGAATGGTTAAAAGTGCATGAAAATGGCCAATTTACTCACTCTGAGTTCTCAAAAAGGGTTTCTTCACCCCAGGAAGTAAATTAAATACCATTTGAAGGCATTTAATGTTCAAGCAAAAACGGCTAATTTTCGACAAAAGAGATAATACCCCCCCATTACGTCATGCTTCAGAAATGTGGAAAATGGCCCGTTTTCAAATGTTTTATTTTTGAACGTCAGTTCACATTTGCAGGTGGATCCTCAGTGTTAGAGCTAGAATTAGCATGTTTAAAGTGATTTTCATGCTTCCTGGGGCTCGGGAAGTGAATTAAATACTATTTGGAGTCATTTAATGTTCAAGCAAAAACGGCTGATTTTCGACAAAAAAGATAACACCCCCCCCATTACGTCATGCTTCAGAAATGTGGAAAATGGTCCGTTTTCAAATGTTTTATTTTTGAACGTCAGTTCACATTTGTAGGTGGATCATCAGTGTTAGAGCTAAAATTAGCATGTTTAAAGTGATTTTCATGCTTCCAGGGGCCCTAAACACAAGATTTATGGAATGGTTAAAAGTGCATGACAATGGCCAATTTACTCACTCCGAGTTCTCAAAAAGGGTCTATTCACCCCGGGGACTTAATTAAATACCATTTGGAGGCATTTAATGTTCAAGCAAAAACGGCTGATTTTCGACAAAATAGATAAAAACCCCCCATTACGTCATGCTTCAGAAATGTGGAAAATGGTCCGTTTTCAAATGTTTTATTTTTGAACGTCATTTCACATTTGTAGGTGGATCATCAGTGTTAGAGCTAAAATTAGCATGTTTAAAGTGATTTTCATGCTTCCAGGGGCTCGGGAAGTGAATTAAATACTATTTAGATGCATTTAATGTTCAAGCAAAAACAGTTGATTTTTGACAAAAGAGATAACACCCCCCCCATTATGTCATGCTTCAGAAATGTGGAAAATGGTCCATTTTCAAATGTTTTATTTTTGAACGTCAGTTCACATTTGTAGGTGGATCATCAGTGTTAGAGCTAAAATTAGCATGTTTAAAGTGATTTTCATGCTTCCAGGGGCCCTAAACACAAGATTTATGGAATGGTTAAAAGTGCATGAAAATGGCCAATTTACTCACTCTGAGTTCTCAAAAAGGGTTTCTTCACCCCGGGAAGTTAATTAAATACCATTTGGAGGCATTTAATGTTCAAGCAATAATGGCTGATTTTCGACAAAAGAGATTTCACCCCCCCCCCCCATTATGTCATGCTTCAGAAATGTGGAAAATGGTCTGCTTTCAAATGTTTTAATTTTGAACGTCAGTTCACATTTGTAGGTGGATCATCAGTGTTAGAGCTAAAATTAGCATGTTTAAAGTGATTTTCATGCTTCCAGGGGCCCTAAACACAAGATTTATAGAATGGTTAAAAGTGCATGAAAATGGCCAATTTACTCACTCTGAGTTCTCAAAAAGGGTTTCTTCAGCCCGGGAAGTAAATTAAATACCATTTGGAGGCCTTTAATGTTCAAGCAAAAACGGCTAATTTTCGACAAAAGAGATAACACCCCCCATTACGTCATGCTTCAGAAACGTGGAAAATTGTCCGTTTTCAAATGTTTTTTTTTTAACGTCAGTTCACATTTGTAGGTGGATTATCAGTGTTAGAGCTAAAATTAGCATGTTTAAAGTGATTTTCATGCTTCCAGGGGCCCTAAACACAAGATTTATGGAATGGTTAAAAGTGCATGAAAATGGCCAATTTACTCACTCTGAGTTCTCAAAAAGGGTTTCTTCACCCCGGGAAGTTAATTAAATACCATTTGGAGGCATTTAATGTTCAAGCAAAAACTGCTGATTTTGGACAAAAGACATAACACCCCCCCATTACGTCATGCTTCAGAAATGTGGAAAATGGTCCATTTTCAAATGTTTTATTTTTGAACGTCAGTTCACATTTGTAGGTGGATCATCAGTGTTAGAACTAAAATTAGCATGTTTAAAGTAATTTTCATGCTTCCAGGGGCTCGGGAAGTGAATTAAATACTATTTAGAGGCATTTATTGTTCAAGCAAAAACAGATGATTTTTGACAAAAGAGATAACACTACCCCATTACGTCATGCTTCAGAAATGTGGAAAATGGTCCGTTTTCAAATGTTTTATTTTTGAACGTCAGTTCACATTTGTAGGTGGATCATCAGTGTGAGAGCTAAAATTAGCATGTTTAAAGTGATTTTCATGCTTCCAGGGGCCCTAAACACAAGATTTATGGAATGGTTAAAAGTGCATGAAAATGGCCAATTTACTCACTCTGAGTTCTCAAAAAGGGTTTCTTCACCCCGGGAAGTTAATTTAATACCATTTGGAGGCATTTAATGTTCAAGCAAAAACGGCTGATTTTCGACAAAAGAGATTTCACCCCCCCCATTATGTCATGCTTCAGAAATGTGGAAAATGGTCCGTTTTCAAATGTTTTAATTTTGAACGTCAGTTCACATTTGTAGGTGGATCATCAGTGTTAGAGCTAAAATTAGCATGTTTAAAGTGATTTTCATGCTTCCAGGGGCCCTAAACACAAGATTTATAGAATGGATAAAAGTGCATGAAAATGCCCAATTTACTTACTCTGAGTTCTCAAAAAGGGTTTCTTCACCCCGGGAAGTAAATTAAATACCATTTGGAGGAATTTAATGTTCAAGCAAAAACGGCTGATTTTTGACAAAAGAGACAACACCCCCCATTACGTCATGCTTCAGAAATGTGGAAAATGGTCAGTTTTCAAATGTTTTATTTTTGAACGTCAGTTCACATTTTTAGGTGGATCATCAGTGTTAGAGCTAAAATTAGCATGTTTAAAGTGATTTTCATGCTTCCAGGGGCCCTAAACACAAGAATTATGGAATGGTTAAAAGAGCATGAAAATGGCCAATTTACTCACTCTGAGGTCTAAAAAAGGGTTTCTTCACCCCGGGAAGTTAATTAAATACCATTTGGAGGCATTTAATGTTCAAGCAAAAACGGCTGATTTTCGTCAAAAGAGATAACACCCCCCCATTACGTCATGCTTCAGAAATGGGGAAAATGGTCCGTTTTCAAATGTTTTATTTTTGAACGTCAGTTCACATTTGTAGGTGGATCATCAGTGTGAGAGCTAAAATTAGCATGTTTAAAGTGATTTTAATGCTTCCAGGGGCCCTAAACACAAGATTTATGGAATGGTTAAAAGTGCATGAAAATGGCCAATTTACTCACTCTGAGTTCTCAAAAAGGGTTTCTTCACCCCGGGAAGTTAATTTAATACCATTTGGAGGAATTTAATGTTCAAGCAAAAACGGCTGATTTTTGACCAAAGAGATAACACCCCCCATTACGTCATGCTTCAGAAATGTGGGTAATGGTCCGTTTTCAAATGTTTTATTTTTGAACGTCAGTTCACATTTGTAGGTCGATCATCAGTTTTAGAGCTAAAATAAGCATGTTTAAAGTGATTTTCATGCTTCCAGGGGCTCGGGAAATGAATTAAATACTATGTGGAGGCATTTAATGTTCAAGCAAAAACAGCTGATTTTTGACAAAAGAGATAACACCCCCCCATTACGTCATGCTTCAGAAATGTGGAAAATGGTCCATTTTCAAATGTTTTATTTTTGAACGTCAGTTCACATTTGTAGGTGGATCATCAGTGTTAGAGATAAAATTAGCATGTTTAAAGTGATTTTCATGCTTCCAAGGGCCCTAAACACAAGATTTATGGAATGGTTAAAAGTGCATGAAAATGGCCAATTTACTCACTCTGAGTTCTCAAAAAGGGATTCTTCACCCCAGGAAGTTAATTAAATACCATTTGGAGGCATTTAATGTTCAAGCAATAACGGCTGATTTTCGACAAAAGAGATTTCACCCCCCCCATTATGTCATGCTTCAGAAATGTAGAAAATGGTCCGTTTTCAAATGTTTTATTTTTGAACGTCAGTTCACATTTGTAGGTGGATCATCAGTGTTAGAGCTAAAATTAGCATGTTTAAAGTGATTTTCATGCTTCCAGGGGCCCTAAACACAAGATTTATGGAATGGTTAAAAGTGCCTGAAAATGGCCAATTTACTCACTCTGAGTTCTCAAAAAGGGGTTCTTCACCCCAGGAAGTTAATTAAATACCATTTGGAGGCATTTAATGTTCAAGCAAAAATGGCTGATTTTCAACAAAAGAGATAACACCCCCCATTACGTCATGCTTCAGAAATGTGGAAAATGGTCAGTTTTCAAATGTTTTATTTTTGAACGTCAGTTCACATTTGTAGGTGGATCATCAGTGTTAGAGCTAAAATTAGCATGTTTAAAGTGATTTTCATGCTTCCAGGGGCTCGGGAAGTGAATTGAATACCATTTAGAGGCATTTAATGTTCAAGCAAAAACAGTTGATTTTTGACAAAAGAGATAACACCCCCCCCCATTACGTCATGCTTCAGAAATGTGGAAAATGGTCCGTTTTCAAATGTTTTATTATTGAACGTCAGTTCACATTTGTAGGTGGATCATCAGTGTTAGAGCTAAAATTAGCTTGTTAAAAAAGATTTTCATGCTTCCAGGGGCCCAAAACACAAGATTTATGGAATGGTTAAAAGTGCATGAAAATGGCCAATTTACTCACTCTGAGTTCTCAAAAAGGGTTTCTTCACCCCGGGAAGTTAATTAAATACCATTTGGAGGCATTTAATGTTCAAGCAAAAACTGCTAATTTTCGACAAAAGAGATAACACCCCCCATTACGTCATGCTTCAGAACCGTGGAAAATTGTCCGTTTTCAAATGGTTTTTTTTTAACGTCAGTTCACATTTGCTGGTGGATCATCAGTGTTAGAGCGAAAATTTGCATGTTTAAAATGATTTTCATGCTTCCAGGGGCCCTAAACACAAGATTTATGGAATGGTTAACAGTGCATGAAAATGGCCAATTTACTCACTCTGAGTTCTCAAAAAGGGTTTCTTCTCCCCGGGAAGTTAATTAAATACCATTTGGAGGCATTTAATGTTCAAGCAATAACGGCTGATTTTCGACAAAAGAGATTTCACCCCCCCATTATGTCATGCTTCAGAAATGTGGAAAATGGTCCGTTTTCAAATGTTTTATTTTTGAACGTCAGTTCACATTTGTAGGTGGATCATCAGTGTTAGAGCTAAAATTAGCATGTTTAAAGTGATTTTCATGCTTCCAGGGGCCCTAAACACAAGATTTATAGAATGGTTAAAAGTGCATGAAAATGGCCAATTTACTCACTCTGAGTTCTCAAAAAGGGTTTCTTCACCCCGGGAAGTAAATTAAATACCATTTGGAGGCATTTAATGTTCAAGCAAAAACGGCTAATTTTCGACAAAAGAGATAACACCCCCCATTACGTCATGCTTCAGAAACGTGGAAAATTGTCCGTTTTCAAATGTTTTTTTTTTTAACGTCAGTTCACATTTGCTGGTGGATCATCAGTGTTAGAGCAAAAATTAGCATGTTTAAAGTGATTTTCATGCTTCCAGGGGCTCGGGAAGTGAATTAAATACTATTTGGAGGCATTTAATGTTCAAGCAAAAACGGCTGATTTTCGATAAAAGAGATTACACCCCCCCATTACGTCATGCTTCAGAAATGTGGAAAATGGTCCATTTTCAAATGTTTTATTTTTGAACGTCAGTTCACATTTGCAGGTGGATCATCAGTGTTAGAGCTAAAATTAGCATGTTCAAAGTGATTTTCATGCTTCCAGGGGCCCTAAACACAAGATTTATGGAATGGTTAAAAGTGCATGAAAATGGCCAATTTACTCACTCTGAGTTCTCAAAAAGGGTTTCTTCACCCCAGGAAGTAAATTAAATACCATTTGAAGGCATTTAATGTTCAAGCAAAAACGGCTAATTTTCGACAAAAGAGATAATACCCCCCCATTACGTCATGCTTCAGAAATGTGGAAAATGGCCCGTTTTCAAATGTTTTATTTTTGAACGTCAGTTCACATTTGCAGGTGGATCCTCAGTGTTAGAGCTAGAATTAGCATGTTTAAAGTGATTTTCATGCTTCCTGGGGCTCGGGAAGTGAATTAAATACTATTTGGAGTCATTTAATGTTCAAGCAAAAACGGCTGATTTTCGACAAAAAAGATAACACCCCCCCATTACGTCATGCTTCAGAAATGTGGAAAATGGTCCGTTTTCAAATGTTTTATTTTTGAACGTCAGTTCACATTTGTAGGTGGATCATCAGTGTTAGAGCTAAAATTAGCATGTTTAAAGTGATTTTCATGCTTCCAGGGGCCCTAAACACAAGATTTATGGAATGGTTAAAAGTGCATGACAATGGCCAATTTACTCACTCCGAGTTCTCAAAAAGGGTCTATTCACCCCGGGGACTTAATTAAATACCATTTGGAGGCATTTAATGTTCAAGCAAAAACGGCTGATTTTCGACAAAATAGATAAAAACCCCCCATTACGTCATGCTTCAGAAATGTGGAAAATGGTCCGTTTTCAAATGTTTTATTTTTGAACGTCATTTCACATTTGTAGGTGGATCATCAGTGTTAGAGCTAAAATTAGCATGTTTAAAGTGATTTTCATGCTTCCAGGGGCTCGGGAAGTGAATTAAATACTATTTAGATGCATTTAATGTTCAAGCAAAAACAGTTGATTTTTGACAAAAGAGATAACACCCCCCCCATTATGTCATGCTTCAGAAATGTGGAAAATGGTCCATTTTCAAATGTTTTATTTTTGAACGTCAGTTCACATTTGTAGGTGGATCATCAGTGTTAGAGCTAAAATTAGCATGTTTAAAGTGATTTTCATGCTTCCAGGGGCCCTAAACACAAGATTTATGGAATGGTTAAAAGTGCATGAAAATGGCCAATTTACTCACTCTGAGTTCTCAAAAAGGGTTTCTTCACCCCGGGAAGTTAATTAAATACCATTTGGAGGCATTTAATGTTCAAGCAATAATGGCTGATTTTCGACAAAAGAGATTTCACCCCCCCCCCATTATGTCATGCTTAAGAAATGTGGAAAATGGTCTGCTTTCAAATGTTTTAATTTTGAACGTCAGTTCACATTTGTAGGTGGATCATCAGTGTTAGAGCTAAAATTAGCATGTTTAAAGTGATTTTCATGCTTCCAGGGGCCCTAAACACAAGATTTATAGAATGGTTAAAAGTGCATGAAAATGGCCAATTTACTCACTCTGAGTTCTCAAAAAGGGTTTCTTCAGCCCGGGAAGTAAATTAAATACCATTTGGAGGCCTTTAATGTTCAAGCAAAAACGGCTACTTTTCGACAAAAGAGATAACACCCCCCATTACGTCATGCTTCAGAAACGTGGAAAATTGTCCGTTTTCAAATGGTTTTTTTTGAACGTCAGTTCACATTTGTAGGTGGATTATCAGTGTTAGAGCTAAAATTAGCATGTTTAAAGTGATTTTCATGCTTCCAGGGGCCCTAAACACAGGATTTATGGAATGATTAAAAGTGCCTGAAAATGGCCAATTTACTCACTCTGAGTTCTCAAAAAGGGTTTCTTCACCCCGGGAAGTTAATTAAATACCATTTGGAGGCATTTAATGTTCAAGCAAAAACTGCTGATTTTCGACAAAAGACATAACACCCCCCCATTACGTCATGCTTCAGAAATGTGGAAAATGGTCCATTTTCAAATGTTTTATTTTTGAACGTCAGTTCACATTTGTAGGTGGATCATCAGTGTTAGAACTAAAATTAGCATGTTTAAAGTAATTTTCATGCTTCCAGGGGCTCGGGAAGTGAATTAAATACTATTTAGAGGCATTTATTGTTCAAGCAAAAACAGTTGATTTTTGACAAAAGAGATAACCCCCCCCCCCATTACGTCATGCTTCAGAAATGTGGAAAATGGTCCGTTTTCAAATGTTTTATTATTGAACGTCAGTTCACATTTGTAGGTGGATCATCAGTGTTAGAGCTAAAATTAGCATGTTAAAAAAGATTTTCATGCTTCCAGGGGCCCAAAACACAAGATTTATGGAATGGATAAAAGTGCATGAAAATGGCCAATTTACTCACTCTGAGTTCTCAAAAAGGGTTTCTTCACCCCGGGAAGTTAATTAAATACCATTTGGAGGCATTTAATGTTCAAGCAAAAACGGCTAATTTTCGACAAAAGAGATAACACCCCCCATTACGTCATGCTTCAGAAATGTGGAAAATGGTCTGCTTTCAAATGTTTTAATTTTGAACGTCAGTTCACATTTGTAGGTGGATCATCAGTGTTAGAGCTAAAATTAGCATGTTTAAAGTGATTTTCATGCTTCCAGGGGCCCTAAACACAAGATTTATAGAATGGTTAAAAGTGCATGAAAATGGCCAATTTACTCACTCTGAGTTCTCAAAAAGGGTTTCTTCACCCCAGGAAGTTAATTAAATACCATTTGGAGGCATTTAATGTGCAAGCAATAACGGCTGATTTTCGACAAAAGAGATTTCACCCCCCCCATTATGTCATGCTTCAGAAATGTAGAAAATGGTCCGTTTTCAAATGTTTTATTTTTGAACGTCAGTTCACATTTGTAGGTGGATCATCAGTGTTAGAGCTAAAATTAGCATGTTTAAAGTGATTTTCATGCTTCCAGGGGCCCTAAACACAAGATTTATGGAATGGTTAAAAGTGCCTGAAAATGGCCAATTTACTCACTCTGAGTTCTCAAAAAGGGGTTCTTCACCCCAGGAAGTTAATTAAATACCATTTGGAGGCATTTAATGTTCAAGCAAAAATGGCTGATTTTCAACAAAAGAGATAACACCCCCCATTACGTCATGCTTCAGAAATGTGGAAAATGGTCAGTTTTCAAATGTTTTATTTTTGAACGTCAGTTCACATTTGTAGGTGGATCATCAGTGTTAGAGCTAAAATTAGCATGTTTAAAGTGATTTTCATGCTTCCAGGGGCTCGGGAAGTGAATTGAATACCATTTAGAGGCATTTAATGTTCAAGCAAAAACAGTTGATTTTTGACAAAAGAGATAACACCCCCCCCCATTACGTCATGCTTCAGAAATGTGGAAAATGGTCCGTTTTCAAATGTTTTATTATTGAACGTCAGTTCACATTTGTAGGTGGATCATCAGTGTTAGAGCTAAAATTAGCTTGTTAAAAAAGATTTTCATGCTTCCAGGGGCCCAAAACACAAGATTTATGGAATGGTTAAAAGTGCATGAAAATGGCCAATTTACTCACTCTGAGTTCTCAAAAAGGGTTTCTTCACCCCGGGAAGTTAATTAAATACCATTTGGAGGCATTTAATGTTCAAGCAAAAACTGCTAATTTTCGACAAAAGAGATAACACCCCCCATTACGTCATGCTTCAGAACCGTGGAAAATTGTCCGTTTTCAAATGGTTTTTTTTTAACGTCAGTTCACATTTGCTGGTGGATCATCAGTGTTAGAGTGAAAATTTGAATGTTTAAAATGATTTTCATGCTTCCAGGGGCCCTAAACACAAGATTTATGGAATGGTTAAAAGTGCATGAAAATGGCCAATTTACTCACTCTGAGTTCTCAAAAAGGGTTTCTTCTCCCCGGGAAGTTAATTAAATACCATTTGGAGGCATTTAATGTTCAAGCAATAACGGCTGATTTTCGACAAAAGAGATTTCACCCCCCCATTATGTCATGCTTCAGAAATGTGGAAAATGGTCCGTTTTCAAATGTTTTATTTTTGAACGTCAGTTCACATTTGTAGGTGGATCATCAGTGTTAGAGCTAAAATTAGCATGTTTAAAGTGATTTTCATGCTTCCAGGGGCCCTAAACACAAGATTTATAGAATGGTTAAAAGTGCATGAAAATGGCCAATTTACTCACTCTGAGTTCTCAAAAAGGGTTTCTTCACCCCGGGAAGTAAATTAAATACCATTTGGAGGCATTTAATGTTCAAGCAAAAACGGCTAATTTTCGACAAAAGAGATAACACCCCCCATTACGTCATGCTTCAGAAACGTGGAAAATTGTCCGTTTTCAAATGTTTTTTTTTTTAACGTCAGTTCACATTTGCTGGTGGATCATCAGTGTTAGAGCAAAAATTAGCATGTTTAAAGTGATTTTCATGCTTCCAGGGGCTCGGGAAGTGAATTAAATACTATTTGGAGGCATTTAATGTTCAAGCAAAAACGGCTGATTTTCGATAAAAGAGATTACACCCCCCCATTACGTCATGCTTCAGAAATGTGGAAAATGGTCCATTTTCAAATGTTTTATTTTTGAACGTCAGTTCACATTTGCAGGTGGATCATCAGTGTTAGAGCTAAAATTAGCATGTTCAAAGTGATTTTCATGCTTCCAGGGGCCCTAAACACAAGATTTATGGAATGGTTAAAAGTGCATGAAAATGGCCAATTTACTCACTCTGAGTTCTCAAAAAGGGTTTCTTCACCCCAGGAAGTAAATTAAATACCATTTGAAGGCATTTAATGTTCAAGCAAAAACGGCTAATTTTCGACAAAAGAGATAATACCCCCCCATTACGTCTTGCTTCAGAAATGTGGAAAATGGCCCGTTTTCAAATGTTTTATTTTTGAACGTCAGTTCACATTTGCAGGTGGATCCTCAGTGTTAGAGCTAGAATTAGCATGTTTAAAGTGATTTTCATGCTTCCTGGGGCTCGGGAAGTGAATTAAATACTATTTGGAGTCATTTAATGTTCAAGCAAAAACGGCTGATTTTCGACAAAAAAGATAACACCCCCCCATTACGTCATGCTTCAGAAATGTGGAAAATGGTCCGTTTTCAAATGTTTTATTTTTGAACGTCAGTTCACATTTGTAGGTGGATCATCAGTGTTAGAGCTAAAATTAGCATGTTTAAAGTGATTTTCATGCTTCCAGGGGCCCTAAACACAAGATTTATGGAATGGTTAAAAGTGCATGACAATGGCCAATTTACTCACTCCGAGTTCTCAAAAAGGGTCTATTCACCCCGGGGACTTAATTAAATACCATTTGGAGGCATTTAATGTTCAAGCAAAAACGGCTGATTTTCGACAAAATAGATAAAAACCCCCCATTACGTCATGCTTCAGAAATGTGTAAATTTGGTCCGTTTTCAAATGTTTTATTTTTGAACGTCATTTCACATTTGTAGGTGGATCATCAGTGTTAGAGCTAAAATTAGCATGTTTAAAGTGATTTTCATGCTTCCAGGGGCTCGGGAAGTGAATTAAATACTATTTAGATGCATTTAATGTTCAAGCAAAAACAGTTGATTTTTGACAAAAGAGATAACACCCCCCCCCATTATGTCATGCTTCAGAAATGTGGAAAATGGTCCATTTTCAAATGTTTTATTTTTGAACGTCAGTTCACATTTGTAGGTGGATCATCAGTGTTAGAGCTAAAATTAGCATGTTTAAAGTGATTTTCATGCTTCCAGGGGCCCTAAACACAAGATTTATGGAATGGTTAAAAGTGCATGAAAATGGCCAATTTACTCACTCTGAGTTCTCAAAAAGGGTTTCTTCACCCCGGGAAGTTAATTAAATACCATTTGGAGGCATTTAATGTTCAAGCAATAATGGCTGATTTTCGACAAAAGAGATTTCACCCCCCCCCCATTATGTCATGCTTCAGAAATGTGGAAAATGGTCTGCTTTCAAATGTTTTAATTTTGAACGTCAGTTCACATTTGTAGGTGGATCATCAGTGTTAGAGCTAAAATTAGCATGTTTAAAGTGATTTTCATGCTTCCAGGGGCCCTAAACACAAGATTTATAGAATGGTTAAAAGTGCATGAAAATGGCCAATTTACTCACTCTGAGTTCTCAAAAAGGGTTTCTTCAGCCCGGGAAGTAAATTAAATACCATTTGGAGGCCTTTAATGTTCAAGCAAAAACGGCTAATTTTCGACAAAAGAGATAACACCCCCCATTACGTCATGCTTCAGAAACGTGGAAAATTGTCCGTTTTCAAATGTTTTTTTTTGAACGTCAGTTCACATTTGTAGGTGGATTATCAGTGTTAGAGCTAAAATTAGCATGTTTAAAGTGATTTTCATGCTTCCAGGGGCCCTAAACACAGGATTTATGGAATGATTAAAAGTGCCTGAAAATGGCCAATTTACTCACTCTGAGTTCTCAAAAAGGGTTTCTTCACCCCGGGAAGTTAATTAAATACCATTTGGAGGCATTTAATGTTCAAGCAAAAACTGCTGATTTTCGACAAAAGACATAACACCCCCCCATTACGTCATGCTTCAGAAATGTGGAAAATGGTCCATTTTCAAATGTTTTATTTTTGAACGTCAGTTCACATTTGTAGGTGGATCATCAGTGTTAGAACTAAAATTAGCATGTTTAAAGTAATTTTCATGCTTCCAGGGGCTCGGGAAGTGAATTAAATACTATTTAGAGGCATTTATTGTTCAAGCAAAAACAGTTGATTTTTGACAAAAGAGATAACCCCCCCCCCCCATTACGTCATGCTTCAGAAATGTGGAAAATGGTCCGTTTTCAAATGTTTTATTATTGAACGTCAGTTCACATTTGTAGGTGGATCATCAGTGTTAGAGCTAAAATTAGCATGTTAAAAAAGATTTTCATGCTTCCAGGGGCCCAAAACACAAGATTTATGGAATGGATAAAAGTGCATGAAAATGGCCAATTTACTCACTCTGAGTTCTCAAAAAGGGTTTCTTCACCCCGGGAAGTTAATTAAATACCATTTGGAGGCATTTAATGTTCAAGCAAAAACGGCTAATTTTCGACAAAAGAGATAACACCCCCCATTACGTCATGCTTCAGAAATGTGGAAAATGGTCTGCTTTCAAATGTTTTAATTTTGAACGTCAGTTCACATTTGTAGGTGGATCATCAGTGTTAGAGCTAAAATTAGCATGTTTAAAGTGATTTTCATGCTTCCAGGGGCCCTAAACACAAGATTTATAGAATGGTTAAAAGTGCATGAAAATGGCCAATTTACTCACTCTGAGTTCTCAAAAAGGGTTTCTTCAGCCCGGGAAGTAAATTAAATACCATTTGGAGGCCTTTAATGTTCAAGCAAAAACGGCTAATTTTCGACAAAAGAGATAACACCCCCCATTACGTCATGCTTCAGAAACGTGGAAAATTGTCCGTTTTCAAATGTTTTTTTTTTTAACGTCAGTTCACATTTGTAGGTGGATTATCAGTGTTAGAGCTAAAATTAGCATGTTTAAAGTGATTTTCATGCTTCCAGGGGCCCTAAACACAGGATTTATGGAATGATTAAAAGTGCCTGAAAATGGCCAATTTACTCACTCTGAGTTCTCAAAAAGGGTTTCTTCACCCCGGGAAGTTAATTAAATACCATTTGGAGGCATTTAATGTTCAAGCAAAAACTGCTGATTTTCGACAAAAGACATAACACCCCCCCATTACGTCATGCTTCAGAAATGTGGAAAATGGTCCATTTTCAAATGTTTTATTTTTGAACGTCAGTTCACATTTGTAGGTGGATCATCAGTGTTAGAACTAAAATTAGCATGTTTAAAGTAATTTTCATGCTTCCAGGGGCTCGGGAAGTGAATTAAATACTATTTAGAGGCATTTATTGTTCAAGCAAAAACAGTTGATTTTTGACAAAAGAGATAACACCCCCCCATTACGTCATGCTTCAGAAATGTGAAAAATGGTCCGTTTTCAAATGTTTTATTATTGAACGTCAGTTCACATTTGTAGGTGGATCATCAGTGTTAGAGCTAAAATTAGCATGTTTAAAGTGATTTTCATGCTTCCAGGGGCCCTAAACACAAGATTTATAGAATGGTTAAAAGTGCATGAAAATGGCCAATTTACTCACTCTGAGTTCTCAAAAAGGGTTTCTTCAGCCCGGGAAGTAAATTAAATACCATTTGGAGGCCTTTAATGTTCAAGCAAAAACGGCTAATTTTCGACAAAAGAGATAACACCCCCCATTACGTCATGCTTCAGAAACGTGGAAAATTGTCGGTTTTCAAATGTTTTTTTTTTAACGTCAGTTCACATTTGTAGGTGGATTATCAGTGTTAGAGCTAAAATTAGCATGTTTAAAGTGATTTTCATGCTTCCAGGGGCCCTAAACACAAGATTTATGGAATGGTTAAAAGTGCATGAAAATGGCCAATTTACTCACTCTGAGTTCTCAAAAAGGGTTTCTTCACCCCGGGAAGTTAATTAAATACCATTTGGAGGCATTTAATGTTCAAGCAAAAACTGCTGATTTTGGACAAAAGACATAACACCCCCCCATTACGTCATGCTTCAGAAATGTGGAAAATGGTCCATTTTCAAATGTTTTATTTTTGAACGTCAGTTCACATTTGTAGGTGGATCATCAGTGTTAGAACTAAAATTAGCATGTTTAAAGTAATTTTCATGCTTCCAGGGGCTCGGGAAGTGAATTAAATACTATTTAGAGGCATTTATTGTTCAAGCAAAAACAGATGATTTTTGACAAAAGAGATAACACTACCCCATTACGTCATGCTTCAGAAATGTGGAAAATGGTCCGTTTTCAAATGTTTTATTTTTGAACGTCAGTTCACATTTGTAGGTGGATCATCAGTGTGAGAGCTAAAATTAGCATGTTTAAAGTGATTTTCATGCTTCCAGGGGCCCTAAACACAAGATTTATGGAATGGTTAAAAGTGCATGAAAATGGCCAATTTACTCACTCTGAGTTCTCAAAAAGGGTTTCTTCACCCCGGGAAGTTAATTTAATACCATTTGGAGGCATTTAATGTTCAAGCAAAAACGGCTGATTTTCGACAAAAGAGATTTCACCCCCCCCATTATGTCATGCTTCAGAAATGTGGAAAATGGTCCGTTTTCAAATGTTTTAATTTTGAACGTCAGTTCACATTTGTAGGTGGATCATCAGTGTTAGAGCTAAAATTAGCATGTTTAAAGTGATTTTCATGCTTCCAGGGGCCCTAAACACAAGATTTATAGAATGGATAAAAGTGCATGAAAATGGCCAATTTACTTACTCTGAGTTCTCAAAAAGGGTTTCTTCACCCCGGGAAGTAAATTAAATACCATTTGGAGGAATTTAATGTTCAAGCAAAAACGGCTGATTTTTGACAAAAGAGACAACACCCCCCATTACGTCATGCTTCAGAAATGTGGAAAATGGTCAGTTTTCAAATGTTTTATTTTTGAACGTCAGTTCACATTTTTAGGTGGATCATCAGTGTTAGAGCTAAAATTAGCATGTTTAAAGTGATTTTCATGCTTCCAGGGGCCCTAAACACAAGAATTATGGAATGGTTAAAAGAGCATGAAAATGGCCAATTTACTCACTCTGAGGTCTAAAAAAGGGTTTCTTCACCCCGGGAAGTTAATTAAATACCATTTGGAGGCATTTAATGTTCAAGCAAAAACGGCTGATTTTCGTCAAAAGAGATAACACCCCCCCATTACGTCATGCTTCAGAAATGGGGAAAATGGTCCGTTTTCAAATGTTTTATTTTTGAACGTCAGTTCACATTTGTAGGTGGATCATCAGTGTGAGAGCTAAAATTAGCATGTTTAAAGTGATTTTAATGCTTCCAGGGGCCCTAAACACAAGATTTATGGAATGGTTAAAAGTGCATGAAAATGGCCAATTTACTCACTCTGAGTTCTCAAAAAGGGTTTCTTCACCCCGGGAAGTTAATTTAATACCATTTGGAGGAATTTAATGTTCAAGCAAAAACGGCTGATTTTTGACCAAAGAGATAACACCCCCCATTACGTCATGCTTCAGAAATGTGGGTAATGGTCCGTTTTCAAATGTTTTATTTTTGAACGTCAGTTCACATTTGTAGGTCGATCATCAGTTTTAGAGCTAAAATAAGCATGTTTAAAGTGATTTTCATGCTTCCAGGGGCTCGGGAAATGAATTAAATACTATATGGAGGCATTTAATGTTCAAGCAAAAACAGCTGATTTTTGACAAAAGAGATAACACCCCCCCATTACGTCATGCTTCAGAAATGTGGAAAATGGTCCATTTTCAAATGTTTTATTTTTGAACGTCAGTTCACATTTGTAGGTGGATCATCAGTGTTAGAGATAAAATTAGCATGTTTAAAGTGATTTTCATGCTTCCAAGGGCCCTAAACACAAGATTTATGGAATGGTTAAAAGTGCATGAAAATGGCCAATTTACTCACTCTGAGTTCTCAAAAAGGGTTTCTTCACCCCAGGAAGTTAATTAAATACCATTTGGAGGCATTTAATGTTCAAGCAATAACGGCTGATTTTCGACAAAAGAGATTTCACCCCCCCCATTATGTCATGCTTCAGAAATGTAGAAAATGGTCCGTTTTCAAATGTTTTATTTTTGAACGTCAGTTCACATTTGTAGGTGGATCATCAGTGTTAGAGCTAAAATTAGCATGTTTAAAGTGATTTTCATGCTTCCAGGGGCCCTAAACACAAGATTTATGGAATGGTTAAAAGTGCCTGAAAATGGCCAATTTACTCACTCTGAGTTCTCAAAAAGGGGTTCTTCACCCCAGGAAGTTAATTAAATACCATTTGGAGGCATTTAATGTTCAAGCAAAAATGGCTGATTTTCAACAAAAGAGATAACACCCCCCATTACGTCATGCTTCAGAAATGTGGAAAATGGTCAGTTTTCAAATGTTTTATTTTTGAACGTCAGTTCACATTTGTAGGTGGATCATCAGTGTTAGAGCTAAAATTAGCATGTTTAAAGTGATTTTCATGCTTCCAGGGGCTCGGGAAGTGAATTGAATACCATTTAGAGGCATTTAATGTTCAAGCAAAAACAGTTGATTTTTGACAAAAGAGATAACACCCCCCCCCATTACGTGATGCTTCAGAAATGTGGAAAATGGTCCGTTTTCAAATGTTTTATTATTGAACGTCAGTTCACATTTGTAGGTGGATCATCAGTGTTAGAGCTAAAATTAGCTTGTTAAAAAAGATTTTCATGCTTCCAGGGGCCCAAAACACAAGATTTATGGAATGGTTAAAAGTGCATGAAAATGGCCAATTTACTCACTCTGAGTTCTCAAAAAGGGTTTCTTCACCCCGGGAAGTTAATTAAATACCATTTGGAGGCATTTAATGTTCAAGCAAAAACTGCTAATTTTCGACAAAAGAGATAACACCCCCCATTACGTCATGCTTCAGAACCGTGGAAAATTGTCCGTTTTCAAATGGTTTTTTTTTAACGTCAGTTCACATTTGCTGGTGGATCATCAGTGTTAGAGCGAAAATTTGCATGTTTAAAATGATTTTCATGCTTCCAGGGGCCCTAAACACAAGATTTATGGAATGGTTAAACGTGCATGAAAATGGCCAATTTACTCACTCTGAGTTCTCAAAAAGGGTTTCTTCTCCCCGGGAAGTTAATTAAATACCATTTGGAGGCATTTAATGTTCAAGCAATAACGGCTGATTTTCGACAAAAGAGATTTCACCCCCCCATTATGTCATGCTTCAGAAATGTGGAAAATGGTCCGTTTTCAAATGTTTTATTTTTGAACGTCAGTTCACATTTGTAGGTGGATCATCAGTGTTAGAGCTAAAATTAGCATGTTTAAAGTGATTTTCATGCTTCCAGGGGCCCTAAACACAAGATTTATAGAATGGTTAAAAGTGCATGAAAATGGCCAATTTACTCACTCTGAGTTCTCAAAAAGGGTTTCTTCACCCCGGGAAGTAAATTAAATACCATTTGGAGGCATTTAATGTTCAAGCAAAAACGGCTAATTTTCGACAAAAGAGATAACACCCCCCATTACGTCATGCTTCAGAAACGTGGAAAATTGTCCGTTTTCAAATGTTTTTTTTTTAACGTCAGTTCACATTTGCTGGTGGATCATCAGTGTTAGAGCAAAAATTAGCATGTTTAAAGTGATTTTCATGCTTCCAGGGGCTCGGGAAGTGAATTAAATACTATTTGGAGGTATTTAATGTTCAAGCAAAAACGGCTGATTTTCGATAAAAGAGATTACACCCCCCCATTACGTCATGCTTCAGAAATGTGGAAAATGGTCCATTTTCAAATGTTTTATTTTTGAACGTCAGTTCACATTTGCAGGTGGATCATCAGTGTTAGAGCTAAAATTAGCATGTTCAAAGTGATTTTCATGCTTCCAGGGGCCCTAAACACAAGATTTATGGAATGGTTAAAAGTGCATGAAAATGGCCAATTTACTCACTCTGAGTTCTCAAAAAGGGTTTCTTCACCCCAGGAAGTAAATTAAATACCATTTGAAGGCATTTAATGTTCAAGCAAAAACGGCTAATTTTCGACAAAAGAGATAATACCCCCCCATTACGTCATGCTTCAGAAATGTGGAAAATGGCCCGTTTTCAAATGTTTTATTTTTGAACGTCAGTTCACATTTGTAGGTGGATCAACAGTGTTAGAGCTAAAATTAGCATGTTTAAAGTGATTTTCATGCTTCCAGGGGCCCTAAGCACAAGATTTATGGAATGGTTAAAAGTGCATGACAATGGCCAATTTACTCACTCCGAGTTCTCAAAAAGGGTCTATTCACCCCGGGGACTTAATTAAATACCATTTGGAGGCATTTAATGTTCAAGCAAAAACGGCTGATTTTCGACAAAATAGATAAAAACCCCCCATTACGTCATGCTTCAGAAATGTGGAAAATGGTCCGTTTTCAAATGTTTTATTTTTGAACGTCATTTCACATTTGTAGGTGGATCATCAGTGTTAGAGCTAAAATTAGCATGTTTAAAGTGATTTTCATGCTTCCAGGGGCTCGGGAAGTGAATTAAATACTATTTAGATGCATTTAATGTTCAAGCAAAAACAGTTGATTTTTGACAAAAGAGATAACACCCCCCCATTATGTCATGCTTCAGAAATGTGGAAAATGGTCCATTTTCAAATGTTTTATTTTTGAACGTCAGTTCACATTTGTAGGTTGATCATCAGTGTTAGAGCTAAAATTAGCATGTTTAAAGTGATTTTCATGCTTCCAGGGGCCCTAAACACAAGATTTATGGAATGGTTAAAAGTGCATGAAAATGGCCAATTTACTCACTCTGAGTTCTCAAAAAGGGTTTCTTCACCCCGGGAAGTTAATTAAATACCATTTGGAGGCATTTAATGTTCAAGCAATAATGGCTGATTTTCGACAAAAGAGATTTCACCCCCCCCCCATTATGTCATGCTTCAGAAATGTGGAAAATGGTCTGCTTTCAAATGTTTTAATTTTGAACGTCAGTTCACATTTGTAGGTGGATCATCAGTGTTAGAGCTAAAATTAGCATGTTTAAAGTGATTTTCATGCTTCCAGGGGCCCTAAACACAAGATTTATAGAATGGTTAAAAGTGCATGAAAATGGCCAATTTACTCACTCTGAGTTCTCAAAAAGGGTTTCTTCAGCCCGGGAAGTAAATTAAATACCATTTGGAGGCCTTTAATGTTCAAGCAAAAACGGCTAATTTTCGACAAAAGAGATAACACCCCCCATTACGTCATGCTTCAGAAACGTGGAAAATTGTCCGTTTTCAAATGTTTTTTTTTGAACGTCAGTTCACATTTGTAGGTGGATTATCAGTGTTAGAGCTAAAATTAGCATGTTTAAAGTGATTTTCATGCTTCCAGGGGCCCTAAACACAGGATTTATGGAATGATTGAAAGTGCCTGAAAATGGCCAATTTACTCACTCTGAGTTCTCAAAAAGGGTTTCTTCACCCCGGGAAGTTAATTAAATACCATTTGGAGGCATTTAATGTTCAAGCAAAAACTGCTGATTTTCGACAAAAGACATAACACCCCCCCATTACGTCATGCTTCAGAAATGTGGAAAATGGTCCATTTTCAAATGTTTTATTTTTGAACGTCAGTTCACATTTGTAGGTGGATCATCAGTGTTAGAACTAAAATTAGCATGTTTAAAGTAATTTTCATGCTTCCAGGGGCTCGGGAAGTGAATTAAATACTATTTAGAGGCATTTATTGTTCAAGCAAAAACAGTTGATTTTTGACAAAAGAGATAACCCCCCCCCCCATTACGTCATGCTTCAGAAATGTGGAAAATGGTCCGTTTTCAAATGTTTTATTATTGAACGTCAGTTCACATTTGTAGGTGGATCATCAGTGTTAGAGCTAAAATTAGCATGTTAAAAAAGATTTTCATGCTTCCAGGGGCCCAAAACACAAGATTTATGGAATGGATAAAAGTGCATGAAAATGGCCAATTTACTCACTCTGAGTTCTCAAAAAGGGTTTCTTCACCCCGGGAAGTTAATTAAATACCATTTGGAGGCATTTAATGTTCAAGCAAAAACGGCTAATTTTCGACAAAAGAGATAACACCCCCCATTA
This sequence comes from Lissotriton vulgaris, assembly GCF_964263255.1. Lineage (NCBI taxonomy): Eukaryota > Metazoa > Chordata > Amphibia > Caudata > Salamandridae > Lissotriton > Lissotriton vulgaris. Next base: position 487,953,304 of record NC_141696.1, read on the forward strand.
CGTCATGCTTCAGAAATGTGGAAAATGGTCTGCTTTCAAATGTTTTAATTTTGAACGTCAGTTCACATTTGTAGGTGGATCATCAGTGTTAGAGCTAAAATTAGCATGTTTAAAGTGATTTTCATGCTTCCAGGGGCCCTAAACACAAGATTTATAGAATGGTTAAAAGTGCATGAAAATGGCCAATTTACTCACTCTGAGTTCTCAAAAAGGGTTTCTTCAGCCCGGGAAGTAAATTAAATACCATTTGGAGGCCTTTAATGTTCAAGCAAAAACGGCTAATTTTCGACAAAAGAGATAACACCCCCCATTACGTCATGCTTCAGAAACGTGGAAAATTGTCCGTTTTCAAATGTTTTTTTTTTGAACGTCAGTTCACATTTGTAGGTGGATTATCAGTGTTAGAGCTAAAATTAGCATGTTTAAAGTGATTTTCATGCTTCCAGGGGCCCTAAACACAGGATTTATGGAATGATTAAAAGTGCCTGAAAATGGCCAATTTACTCACTCTGAGTTCTCAAAAAGGGTTTCTTCACCCCGGGAAGTTAATTAAATACCATTTGGAGGCATTTAATGTTCAAGCAAAAACTGCTGATTTTCGACAAAAGACATAACACCCCCCCATTACGTCATGCTTCAGAAATGTGGAAAATGGTCCATTTTCAAATGTTTTATTTTTGAACGTCAGTTCACATTTGTAGGTGGATCATCAGTGTTAGAACTAAAATTAGCATGTTTAAAGTAATTTTCATGCTTCCAGGGGCTCGGGAAGTGAATTAAATACTATTTAGAGGCATTTATTGTTCAAGCAAAAACAGTTGATTTTTGACAAAAGAGATAACACCCCCCCCCATTACGTCATGCTTCAGAAATGTGAAAAATGGTCCGTTTTCAAATGTTTTATTATTGAACGTCAGTTCACATTTGTAGGTGGATCATCAGTGTTAGAGCTAAAATTAGCATGTTAAAAAAGATTTTCATGCTTCCAGGGGCCCAAAACACAAGATTTATGGAATGGATAAAAGTGCATGAAAATGGCCAATTTACTCACTCTGAGTTCTCAAAAAGGGTTTCTTCACCCCGGGAAGTTAATTAAATACCATTTGGAGGCATTTAATGTTCAAGCAAAAACGGCTAATTTTCGACAAAAGAGATAACACCCCCCATTACGTCATGCTTCAGAAACGTGGAAAATTGTCCGTTTTCAAATGTTTTTTTTTTGAACGTCAGTTCACATTTGCTGGTGGATCATCAGTGTTAGAGCGAAAATTTGCATGTTTAAAGTGATTTTCATGCTTCCAGGGGCCCTAAACACAAGATTTATGGAATGGTTAAAAGTGCATGAAAATGGCCAATTTACTCACTCTGAGTTCTCAAACAGGGTTTCTTCTCCCCGGGAAGTTAATTAAATACCATTTGGAGGCATTTAATGTTCAAGCAATAACGGCTGATTTTCGACAAAAGAGATTTCACCCCCCCATTATGTCATGCTTCAGAAATGTGGAAAATGGTCTGTTTTCAAATGTTTTATTTTTGAACGTCAGTTCACATTTGTAGGTGGATCATCAGTGTTAGAGCTAAAATTAGCATGTTTAAAGTGATTTTCATGCTTCCAGGGGCCCTAAACACAAGATTTATAGAATGGTTAAAAGTGCATGAAAATGGCCAATTTACTCACTCTGAGTTCTCAAAAAGGGTTTCTTCACCCCGGGAACTAAATTAAATACCATTTGGAGGCATTTAATGTTCAAGCAAAAACGGCTAATTTTCGACAAAAGAGATAACACCCCCCATTACGTCATGCTTCAGAAACGTGGAAAATTGTCCGTTTTCAAATGTTTTTTTTTTGAACGTCAGTTCACATTTGCAGGTGGATCATCAGTGTTAGAGCTAAAATTAGCATGTTTAAAGTGATTTTCATGCTTCCTGGGGCTCGGGAAGTGAATTAAATACTATTTGGAGTCATTTAATGTTCAAGCAAAAACGGCTGATTTTCAACAAAAAAGATAACACCCCCCCCCATTACGTCATGCTTCAGAAATGTGGAAAATGGTCCGTTTTCAAATGTTTTATTTTTGAACGTCAGTTCAAATTTGTAGGTGGATCATCAGTGTTAGAGCTAAAATTAGCATGTTTAAAGTGATTTTCATGCTTCCAGGGGCCCTAAACACAGATTTATGGAATGGTTAAAAGTGCATGACAATGGCCAATTTACTCACTCCGAGTTCTCAAAAAGGGTTTATTCACCCCGGGGAGTTAATTAAATACCATTTGGAGGCATTTAATGTTCAAGCAAAAACGGCTGATTTTCGACAAAATAGATAACAACCCCCATTACGTCATGCTTCAGAAATGTGGAAAATGGTCCGTTTTCAAATGTTTTATTTTTGAACGTCAGTTCACATTTGTAGGTGGATCATCAGTGTTAGAGCTAAAATTAGCATGTTTAAAGTGATTTTCATGCTTCCAGGGGCTCAGGAAGTGAATTAAATACTATTTAGATGCATTTAATGTTCAAGCAAAAACAGTTGATTTTTGACAAAAGAGATAACACCCCCCCATTATGTCATGCTTCAGAAATGTGGAAAATGGTCCATTTTCAAATGTTTTATTTTTGAACGTCAGTTCACATTTGTAGGTGGATCATCAGTGTTAGAGCTAAAATTAGCATGTTTAAAGTGATTTTCATGCTTCCAGGGGCCCTAAACACAAGATTTATGGAATGGTTAAAAGTGCATGAAAATGGCCAATTTACTCACTCTGAGTTCTCAAAAAGGGTTTCTTCACCCCGGGAAGTTAATTAAATACCATTTGGAGGCATTTAATGTTCAAGCAATAATGGCTGATTTTCGACAAAAGAGATTTCACCCCCCCCATTATGTCATGCTTCAGAAATGTGGAAAATGGTCTGCTTTCAAATGTTTTAATTTTGAACGTCAGTTCACATTTGTAGGTGGATCATCAGTGTTAGAGCTAAAATTAGCATGTTTAAAGTGATTTTCATGCTTCCAGGGGCCCTAAACACAAGATTTATAGAATGGTTAAAAGTGCATGAAAATGGCCAATTTACTCACTCTGAGTTCTCAAAAAGGGTTTCTTCAGCCCGGGAAGTAAATTAAATACCATTTGGAGGCCTTTAATGTTCAAGCAAAAACGGCTAATTTTCGACAAAAGAGATAACACCCCCCATTACGTCATGCTTCAGAAACGTGGAAAATTGTCCGTTTTCAAATGTTTTTTTTTTGTACGTCAGTTCACATTTGCTGGTGGATCATCAGTGTTAGAGCGAAAATTTGCATGTTTAAAGTGATTTTCATGCTTCCAGGGGCCCTAAACACAAGATTTATGGAATGGTTAAAAGTGCATGAAAATGGCCAATTTACTCACTCTGAGTTCTCAAAAAGGGTTTCTTCACCCAGGGAAGTTAATTAAATACCATTTGGAGGCATTTAATGTTCAAGCAATAACGGCTGATTTTCGACAAAAGAGATTTCACCCCCCCATTATGTCATGCTTCAGAAATGTGGAAAATGGTCCGTTTTCAAATGTTTTATTTTTGAACGTCAGTTCACATTTGTGGGTGGATTATCAGTGTTAGAGCTAAAATTAGCATGTTTAAAGTGATTTTCATGCTTCCAGGGGCCCTAAACACAAGATTTATGGAATGAATAAAAGTGCCTGAAAATGGCCAATTTACTCACTCTGAGTTCTCAAAAAGGGGTTCTTCACCCCGGGAAGTTAATTAAATACTATTTGGAGGCATTTAATGTTCAAGCAAAAACGGCTGATTTTCGACAAAAGAGATAACACCCCCCATTAAGTCATGCTTCAGAAATGTGGAAAATGGTCAGTTTTCAAATGTTTTATTTTTGAACGTCAGTTCACATTTGTAGGTGGATCATCAGTGTTAGAGCTAAAATTAGCATGTTTAAAGTGATTTTCATGCTTCCAGGGGCTCGGGAAGTGAATTAAATACCATTTAGAGGCATTTAATGTTCAAGCAAAAACAGTTGATTTTTGACAAAAGAGATAACACCCCCCCCATTACGTCATGCTTCAGAAATGTGGAAAATGGTCCGTGTTCAAATGTTTTTTTTTTGAACGTCAGTTCACATTTGTAGGTGGATCATCAGTGTTAGAGATAAAATTAGCATGTTTAAAAAGATTTTCATGCTTCCAGGGGCCCAAAACACAAGATTTATAGAATGGTTAAAAGTGCATGAAAATGGCCAATTTACTCACTGAGTTCTCAAAAAGGGTTTCTTCACCCCGGGAAGTAAATTAACACCTTGGCTTCTAGGCGTTTCCCCCCCCGTGCTGACTTTTCATTTACTCCATGCTTCATGACGAACTCAGCTCGTCATCAGCACAGCTCAACTGTGCATCATGACGAGCTGAGCTCGTCATGAGCATCGAAAGGGTTAAATACCATTTGGAGGCATTTAATGTTCAAGCAAAAACGGCTGATTTTCGACAAAAGAGATAACACCCCCCATTACGTCATGCTTCAGAAATGTGGAAAATGGTCCGTTTTCAAATGTTTTATTTTTGAACGTCAGTTCACATTTGTAGGTGGATAATCAGTGTTAGAGCTAAAATTAGCATGTTTAAAGTGATTTTCATGCTTCCAGGGGCTTGGGAAGTGAATTAAATACTATTTAGATGCATTTAATGTTCAAGCAAAAACAGTTGATTTTTGACAAAAGAGATAACACCCCCCCATTATGTCATGCTTCAGAAATGTGGAAAATGGTCCATTTTCAAATGTTTTATTTTTGAACGTCAGTTCACATTTGTAGGTGGATCATCAGTGTTAGAGCTAAAATTAGCATGTTTAAAGTGATTTTCATGCTTCCAGGGGCCCTAAACACACGATTTATGGAATGGTTAAAAGTGCATGAAAATGGCCAATTTACTCACTCTGAGTTCTCAAAAAGGGTTTCTTCACCCCGGGAAGTTAATTAAATACCATTTGGAGGCATTTAATGTTCAAGCAATAATGGCTGATTTTCGACAAAAGAGATTTCACCCCCCCATTACGTCATGCTTCAGAAATTTGGAAAATGGTCTGCTTTCAAATGTTTTAATTTTGAACGTCAGTTCACATTTGTAGGTGGATCATCAGTGTTAGAGATAAAATTAGCATGTTTAAAGTGATTTTCATGCTTCCAGGGGCCCTAAACACAAGGTTTATAGAATGGTTAAAAGTGCATGAAAATGGCCAATTTACTCACTCTGAGTTCTCAAAAAGGGTTTCTTCACCCCTGGAAGTAAATTAAATACCATTTGGAGGCATTTAATGTTCAAGCAAAAACGGCTAATTTTCGACAAAAGAGATAATACCCCCCCATTACGTCATGCTTCAGAAATGTGGAAAATGGTCCGCTTTCAAATGTTTTATTTGTGAACGTCAGTTCACATTTGCAGGTGGATCATCAGTGTTAGAGCTAAAATTAGCATGTTTAAAGTGATTTTCATGCTTCCTGGGGCTCGGGAAGTGAATTAAATACTATTTGGAGTCATTTAATGTTCAAGCAAAAACGGCTGATTTTCGACAAAAAAGATAACACCCCCCCCCCCATTACGTCATGCTTCAGAAATGTGGAAAATGGTCCGTTTTCAAATGTTTTATTTTTGAACGTCAGTTCACATTTGTAGGTGGATCATCAGTGTTAGAGCTAAAATTTCATGTTTAAAGTGATTTTCATGCTTCCAGGGGCCCAAAACACAAGATTTATGGAATGGTTAAAAGTGCATGAAAATGGCCAATTTACTCACTCTGAGTTCTCAAAAAGGGTTTCTTCACCCCGGGAAGTTAATTAAATACCATTTGGAGGCATTTAATGTTCAAGCAAAAATGGCTGATTTTCGACAAAAGAGATAACACCCCCCCATTACGTCATGCTTCAGAAATGTGGAAAATGGTCCAGTTTCAAATGTTTTATTTTTGAATGTCAGTTCACATTTGTAGGTGGATCATCAGTGTTAGAGCGAAAATTAGCATGTTTAAAGAGATTTTCAAGCTTCCAGGGGCTCGGGAAGTGAATTAAATACTATTTGGAGGCATTTAATGTTCGAGCAAAAACGGCTGATTTTCGATAAAAGAGATTACACCCCCCATTACGTCATGCTTCAGAAATGTGGAAAATGGTCTGTTTTCAAATGTTTTATTTTTGAACGTCAGTTCACATTTGCAGGTGGATCATCAGTGTTAGAGCTAAAATTAGCATATTTAAAGTGATTTTTATGCTTCCAGGAGCCCTAAACACAGGATTCATGGAATGGTTAAAAGTGCATGAAAATGGCCAATTTACTCACTCTGAGTTCTCAAAAAGGGTTTCTTCACCCCGGGAAGTTAATTAAATACCATTTGTAGGCATTTAATGTTCACGCAAAAACGGCTGATTTTCGACAAAAAAGATAACACCCCCCCATTACGTCATGCTTCAGAAATGTGGAAAATGGTCCGTTTTCAAATGTTTTATTTTTAAACGTCAGTTCACATTTGTAGGTCGATCATCAGTTTTAGAGCTAAAATTAGCATGTTTAAAGTGATTTTCATGCTTCCAGGGGCTCCGGAAATGAATTAAATACTATGTGGAGGCATTTAATGTTCAAGCAAAAACAGCTGATTTTTGACAAAAGAGATAACACCCCCACCATTACGTCATGCTTCAGAAATGTGGACAATAGTCCATTTTCAAATGTTTTATTTTTGAACGTCAGTTCACATTTGTAGGTGGATCATCAGTGTTAGAGCTAAAATTAGCATGTTTAAAGTGATTTTCATGCTTCCAGGGGCTCGGGAAGTGAATTTATTACCATTTGGAGGCATTTAATGTTCAAGCAAAAACGGCTGATTTTCGACAAAATAGATAACACCCCCCATTACGTCATGCTTCAGAAATGTGGAAAATGGTCCATTTTCAAATGTTTTAATTTTGAACGTCAGTTCACATTTGTAGGTGGATCATCAGTGTGAGAGCTAAAATTAGCATGTTTAAAGTGATTTTCATGCTTCCAGGGGCTCGGGAAGTGAATTAAATACTATTTAGAGGCATTTAATGTTCAAGCAAAAACAGTTGATTTTTGACAAAAGAGATAACACCCCCCCCATTATGTCATGCTTCAGAAATGTGGAAAATGGTCCATTTTCAAATGTTTTATTTTTGAACATCAGTTCACATTTGTAGGTGGATCATCATTTTTAGAGGTAAAATTAGCATGTTTAAAAAGATTTTCATGCTTCCAGGGGCCCAAAACACAAGATTTATGGAATGGGTAAAAGTGCATGAAAATGGCCAATTTACTCACTCTGAGTTCTCAAAAAAGGTTTCTTCACCCCGGGAAGTTAATTAAATACTATTTGGAGGCATTTAATGTTCAAGCAAAAACGGCTGATTTTCGACAAAAGAGATAACACCCCCCATTAAGTCATGCTTCAGAAATGTGGAAAATGGTCAGTTTTCAAATGTTTTATTTTTGAACGTCAGTTCACATTTGTAGGTGGATTATCAGTGTTAGAGCTAAAATTAGCATGTTTAAAGTGATTTTCATGCTTCCAGGGGCCCTAAACACAAGATTTATGGAATGAATAAAAGTGCCTGAAAATGGCCAATTTACTCACTCTGAGTTCTCAAAAAGGGGTTCTTCACCCCGGGAAGTTAATTAAATACTATTTGGAGGCATTTAATGTTCAAGCAAAAACGGCTGATTTTCGACAAAAGAGATAACACCCCCCATTAAGTCATGCTTCAGAAATGTGGAAAATGGTCAGTTTTCAAATGTTTTATTTTTGAACGTCAGTTCACATTTGTAGGTGGATCATCAGTGTTAGAGCTAAAATTAGCATGTTTAAAGTGATTTTCATGCTTCCAGGGGCTCGGGAAGTGAATTAAATACCATTTAGAGGCATTTAATGTTCAAGCAAAAACAGTTGATTTTTGACAAAAGAGATAACACCCCCCCATTACGTCATGCTTCAGAAATGTGCAAAATGGTCCGTTTTCAAATGTTTTATTTTTGAACGTCAGTTCACATTTGTAGGTGGATCATCAGTGTTAGAGCTAAAATTAGCATGTTTAAAAAGATTTTCATGCTTCCAGGGGCCCAAAACACAAGATTTATAGAATGGTTAAAAGTGCATGAAAATGGCCAATTTACTCACTGAGTTCTCAAAAAGGGTTTCTTCACCCCGGGAAGTAAATTAACACCTTGGCTGCTAGGCGTTTCCCCCCCCGTGCTGACTTTTCATTTACTCCATGCTTCATGACGAGCTCAGCTCGTCATCAGCACAGCTCAACTGTGCATCATGACGAGCTGAGCTCGTCATGAGCATCGAAAGGGTTAAATACCATTTGGAGGCATTTAATGTTCAAGCAAAAACGGCTGATTTTCGACAAAAGAGATAACACCCCCCATTACGTCATGCTTCAGAAATGTGGAAAATGGTCCGTTTTCAAATGTTTTATTTTTGAACGTCAGTTCACATTTGTAGGTGGATAATCAGTGTTAGAGCTAAAATTAGCATGTTTAAAGTGATTTTCATGCTTCCAGGGGCTCGGGAAGTGAATTAAATACTATTTAGATGCATTTAATGTTCAAGCAAAAACAGTTGATTTTTGACAAAAGAGATAACACCCCCCCATTATGTCATGCTTCAGAAATGTGGAAAATGGTCCATTTTCAAATGTTTTATTTTTGAACGTCAGTTCACATTTGTAGGTGGATCATCAGTGTTAGAGCTAAAATTAGCATGTTTAAAGTGATTTTCATGCTTCCAGGGGCCCTAAACACACGATTTATGGAATGGTTAAAAGTGCATGAAAATGGCCAATTTACTCACTCTGAGTTCTCAAAAAGGGTTTCTTCACCCCGGGAAGTTAATTAAATACCATTTGGAGGCATTTAATGTTCAAGCAATAATGGCTGATTTTCGACAAAAGAGATTTCACCCCCCCCCATTATGTCATGCTTCAGAAATGTGGAAAATGGTCTGCTTTCAAATGTTTTAATTTTGAACGTCAGTTCACATTTGTAGGTGGATCATCAGTGTTAGAGATAAAATTAGCATGTTTAAAGTGATTTTCATGCTTCCAGGGGCCCTAAACACAAGGTTTATAGAATGGTTAAAAGTGCATGAAAATGGCCAATTTACTCACTCTGAGTTCTCAAAAAGGGTTTCTTCACCCCAGGAAGTAAATTAAATACCATTTGGAGGCATTTAATGTTCAAGCAAAAACGGCTAATTTTCGACAAAAGAGATAATACCCCCCCATTACGTCATGCTTCAGAAATGTGGAAAATGGTCCGCTTTCAAATGTTTTATTTGTGAACGTCAGTTCACATTTGCAGGTGGATCATCAGTGTTAGAGCTAAAATTAGCATGTTTAAAGTGATTTTCATGCTTCCTGGGGCTCGGGAAGTGAATTAAATACTATTTGGAGTCATTTAATGTTCAAGCAAAAACGGCTGATTTTCGACAAAAAAGATAACACCCCCCCCCCCATTACGTCATGCTTCAGAAATGTGGAAAATGGTCCGTTTTCAAATGTTTTAAATTTGAACGTCAGTTCACATTTGTAGGTGGATCATCAGTGTTAGAGCTAAAATTTCATGTTTAAAGTGATTTTCATGCTTCCAGGGGCCCAAAACACAAGATTTATGGAATGGTTAAAAGTGCATGAAAATGGCCAATTTACTCACTCTGAGTTCTCAAAAAGGGTTTCTTCACCCCGGGAAGTTAATTAAATACCATTTGGAGGCATTTAATGTTCAAGCAAAAATGGCTGATTTTCGACAAAAGAGATAACACCCCCCATTACGTCATGCTTCAGAAATGTGGAAAATGGTCCAGTTTCAAATGTTTTATTTTTGAATGTCAGTTCACATTTGTAGGTGGATCATCAGTGTTAGAGCGAAAATTAGCATGTTTAAAGAGATTTTCAAGCTTCCAGGGGCTCGGGAAGTGAATTAAATACTATTTGGAGGCATTTAATGTTCGAGCAAAAACGGCTGATTTTCGATAAAAGAGATTACACCCCCCATTACGTCATGCTTCAGAAATGTGGAAAATGGTCTGTTTTCAAATGTTTTATTTTTGAACGTCAGTTCACATTTGCAGGTGGATCATCAGTGTTAGAGCTAAAATTAGCATATTTAAAGTGATTTTTATGCTTCCAGGAGCCCTAAACACAGGATTCATGGAATGGTTAAAAGTGCATGAAAATGGCCAATTTACTCACTCTGAGTTCTCAAAAAGGGTTTCTTCACCCCGGGAAGTTAATTAAATACCATTTGTAGGCATTTAATGTTCACGCAAAAACGGCTGATTTTCGACAAAAAAGATAACACCCCCCCATTACGTCATGCTTCAGAAATGTTGAAAATGGTCCGTTTTCAAATGTTTTATTTTTGAACGTCAGTTCACATTTGTAGGTCGATCATCAGTTTTAGAGCTAAAATTAGCATGTTTAAAGTGATTTTCATGCTTCCAGGGGCTCCGGAAATGAATTAAATACTATGTGGAGGCATTTAATGTTCAAGCAAAAACAGCTGATTTTTGACAAAAGAGATAACACCCCCACCATTACGTCATGCTTCAGAAATGTGGACAATGGTCCATTTTCAAATGTTTTATTTTTGAACGTCAGTTCACATTTGTAGGTGGATCATCAGTGTTAGAGCTAAAATTAGCATGTTTAAAGTGATTTTCATGATTCCAGGGGCCCTAAACACAAGATTTATGGAATGGTTAAAAGTGCATGAAAATGGCCAATTTACTCACTCTGAGTTCTCAAAAAGGGTTTCTTCACCCCGGGAAGTTAATTAAATACCATTTGGAGGCATTTAATGTTCAAGCAATAATGGCTGATTTTCGACAAAAGAGATTTCTCCCCCCCATTATGTCATGCTTCAGAAATGTGGAAAATGGTCCGCTTTCAAATGTTTTAATTTTGAACGTCAGTTCACATTTGTAGGTGGATCATCAGTGTTAGAGCTAAAATTAGCATGTTTAAAGTGATTTTCATGCTTCCAGGGGCTCGGGAAGTGAATTTATTACCATTTGGAGGCATTTAATGTTCAAGCAAAGACGGCTGATTTTCGACAAAATAGATAACACCCCCCATTACGTCATGCTTCAGAAATGTGGAAAATGGTCCATTTTCAAATGTTTTAATTTTGAACGTCAGTTCACATTTGTAGGTGGATCATCAGTGTGAGAGCTAAAATTAGCATGTTTAAAGTGATTTTCATGCTTCCAGGGGCTCGGGAAGTGAATTAAATACTATTTAGAGGCATTTAATGTTCAAGCAAAAACAGTTGATTTTTGACAAAAGAGATAACACCCCCCCCATTATGTCATGCTTCAGAAATGTGGAAAATGGTCCATTTTCAAATGTTTTATTTTTGAACATCAGTTCACATTTGTAGGTGGATCATCATTTTTAGAGCTAAAATTAGCATGTTTAAAGTGATTTTCATGCTTCCAGGGGCCCTAAACACAAGATTTATAGAATGGTTAAAAGTGCATGAAAATGGCCAATTTACTCACTCTGAGTTCTCAAAAAGGGTTTCTTCACCCCGGGAAGTAAATTAAATACCATTTGGAGGCATTTAATGTTCAAGCAAAAACGGCTAATTTTCGACAAAAGAGATAACACCCCCCATTATGTCATGCTTCAGAAACGTGGAAAATTGTCCGTTTTCAAATGTTTTTTTTTTTAACATCAGTTCACATTTGCTGGTGGATCATCAGTGTTAGAGCGAAAATTAGCATGTTTAAAGTGATTTTCATGCTTCCAGGGGCTCGGGAAGTGAATTAAATACTATTTGGAGGCATTTAATGTTCAAGCAAAAACTGGTGATTTTCGATAAAAGAGATTACACCCCCCCATTATGTCATGCTTCAGAAATGTGGAAAATGGTCAGTTTTCAAATGTTTTATTTTTGAACGTCAGTTCACATTTGCAGGTGGATCATCAGTGTTAGAGCTAAAATGAGCATGTTTAAAGTGATTTTTATGCTTCCAGGGGCCCTAAACACAAGATTTATGGAATGGTTAAAAGTGCATGAAAATGGCCAATTTACTCACTCTGAGTTCTCAAAAAGGGTTTCTTCACCCCGGGAAGTTAATTAAATACCATTTGTAGGCATTTAATGTTCAAGCAAAAACGGCTGATTTTCGACAAAAAAGATAACACCCCCCCATTACGTCATGCTTCAGAAATGTAGAAAATGGTCCATTTTCAAATGTTTTATTTTTGACCGTCAGTTCACATTTGCAGGTGGATCATCAGTGTTAGAGCTAAAATTAGCATGTTTAAAGTGATTTTCATGCTTCCTGGGGTTTGGGAAGTGAATTAAATACTATTTGGAGGCATTTAATGTTCAAGCAAAAACGGCTGATTTTCGACAAAAGAGATAACACCCCCCGTTACGTTATGCTTCAGAAATGTGGAAAATGGTCCGTTTTCAAATGTTTTATTTTTGAACGTCAGTTCACATTTGTAGGTGGATCATCAGTGTTAGAGCTAAAATTAGCAAGTTTAAAGTGATTTTCATGCTTCTAGAGGCTCAGGAAGTGAATTAAATACTATTTAGAGGCATTTAATGTTCAAGCAAAAACAGCTGATTTTTGACAAAAGAGATAACTCTCCCCCATTACGTCATGCTTCAGAAATGTGGAAAATGGTCCGTTTTCAAATGTTTTATTTTTGAACGTCAGTTCACATTTGTAGGTGGATCATCAGTGTTAGAGCTAAAATTAGCATGTTTAAAGTGATTTTCATACTTCAATTGGCCCTAAACACAAGATTTATGGAATCGTTAACAGTGCATGAAAATGGCCTATTTACTCACTCTGAGTTCTCAAAAAGGGTTTCTTCACCCTGGGAAGTTAATTAAATACCATTTGGAGGCATTTAATGTTCAAGCAAAAACGGCTGATTTTCGACAAAAGAGATAACACCCCCCATTACGTCATGCTTCAGAAATGTGGAAAATGGTCCGTTTTCAAATGTTTTGTTTTTGAACGTCAGTTCACATTTGTAGGTGGATCATCAGTGTTAGAGCTAAAATTAGCATGTTTAAAGTGATTTTCATGCTTCCAGGGCCCCTAAACACTAGATTTGTGGAATGGTTAAAAGTGCATGAAAATGGCCAATTTACTCACCCTGAGTTCTCAAAAAGGGGTTCTTCACCCCGGGAAGTTAATTAAATACCATTTGGAGGCATTTAATGTTCAAGCAAAAACGGCTGATTTTCGACAAAAGAGATAACACCCCCCATTACGTCATGCTTCAGAAATGTGGAAAATGGTCCGTTTTCAAATGTTTTAATTTTGAACGTCAGTTCACATTTGTAGGTGGATCATCAGTGTTAGAGCTAAAATTAGCATGTTTAAAGTGATTTTCATGCTTCGAGGGGCTCGGGAAGTGAATTAAATACCATTTGGAGGCATTTAATGTTCAAGCAAATACGGCTGATTTTCGACAAAATAGATAACACCCCCCCATTACGTCATGCTTCAGAAATGTGGAAAATGGTCCGTTTTCAAATGTTTTAATTTTGAACGTCAGTTCACATTTGTAGGTGGATCATCAGTGTTAGAGCTAAAATTAGCATGTTTAAAGTGATTTTCATGCTTCCAAGGGCTCGGGAAGTGAATTAAATACTATTTAGAGGTATTTAATGTTCAAGCAAAAACAGTTGATTTTTGACAAAAGAGATAACACCCCCCATTACGTCATGCTTCAGAAATGTGGAAAATGGTCCATTTTCAAATGTTTAATTTTTGAACGTCAGTTCACATTTGTAGGTGGATCATCAGTGTTAGAGCTAAAATTAGCATGTTTAAAAAGATTTTCATGCTTCCAGGGTCCCAAAACACAAGATTTATGGAATGGTTAAAAGTGCATGAAAATGGCCAATATACTCACTCTGAGTTCTCAAAAAGGGTTTCTTCAGCCCGGGAAGTTAATTAAATACCATTTGGAGGCATTTAATGTTCAAGCAAAAACGGCTGATTTTCGACAAAAGAGATAACACCCCCCATTACGTCATGCTTTAGAAATGTGGAAAATGGTCCGTTTTCAAACGTTTTATTTTTGAACGTCAGTTCACATTTGTTGGTGGATAATCAGTGTTAGAGCTAAAATTAGCATGTTTAAAGTGATTTTCATGCTTCCAGGGTCCCAAAACACAAGATTTATGGAATGGTTAAAAGTGCATGAAAATGGCCAATTTACTCACTCTGAGTTCTCAAAAAGGGTTTCTTCACCCCGGGAAGTTAATTAAATACCATTTGTAGGCTTTTAATGTTCAAGCAAAAACGGCTGATTTTCGACAAAAAAGATAACACCCCCCATTACGTCATGCTTCAGAAATGTAGAAAATGGTCCATTTTCAAATGTTTTATTTTTGAACGTCAGTTCACATTTGCAGGTGGATCATCAGTGTTAGAGCTAAAATTAGCATGTTTAAAGTGATTTTCATGCTTCCTGGGGTTTGGGAAGTGAATTAAATACTATTTGGAGGCATTTAATGTTCAAGCAAAAACGGCTGATTTTCGACAAAAGAGATAACACCCCCCGTTACGTTATGCTTCAGAAATGTGGAAAATGGTCCGTTTTCAAATGTTTTATTTTTGAACGTCAGTTCACATTTGTAGGTGGATCATCAGTGTTAGAGCTAAAATTAGCAAGTTTAAAGTGATTTTCATGCTTCTAGAGGCTCAGGAAGTGAATTAAATACTATTTAGAGGCATTTAATGTTCAAGCAAAAACAGCTGATTTTTGACAAAAGAGATAACTCTCCCCCATTACGTCATGCTTCAGAAATGTGGAAAATGGTCCGTTTTCAAATGTTTTATTTTTGAACGTCAGTTCACATTTGTAGGTGGATCATCAGTGTTAGAGCTAAAATTAGCATGTTTAAAGTGATTTTCATACTTCAATTGGCCCTAAACACAAGATTTATGGAATCGTTAACAGTGCATGAAAATGGCCTATTTACTCACTCTGAGTTCTCAAAAAGGGTTTCTTCACCCTGGGAAGTTAATTAAATACCATTTGGAGGCATTTAATGTTCAAGCAAAAACGGCTGATTTTCGACAAAAGAGATAACACCCCCCATTACGTCATGCTTCAGAAATGTGGAAAATGGTCCGTTTTCAAATGTTTTGTTTTTGAACGTCAGTTCACATTTGTAGGTGGATCATCAGTGTTAGAGCTAAAATTAGCATGTTTAAAGTGATTTTCATGCTTCCAGGGCCCCTAAACACTAGATTTGTGGAATGGTTAAAAGTGCATGAAAATGGCCAATTTACTCACTCTGAGTTCTCAAAAAGGGTGTCTTCACCCCAGGAAGTTAATGAAATACGATTTGGAGGCATTTAATGATCAAGCAAAAACGGCTGATTTTCGACAAAAGAGATAACACCCCCCCATTACGTCATGCTTCAGAAACGTGGAAAATGGTCCATTTTCAAATGTTTTATTTTTGACCGTCAGTTCACATTTGCAGGTGGATCATCAGTGTTAGAGCTAAAATTAGCATGTTTAAAGTGATTTTCATGCTTCCCGGGGTTTGGGAAGTGAATTAAATACTATTTGGAGGCATTTAATGTTCAAGCAAAAACGGCTGATTTTCGACAAAAGAGATAACACCCCCCGTTACGTTATGCTTCAGAAATGTGGAAAATGGTCCGTTTTCAAATGTTTTATTTTTGAACGTCAGTTCACATTTGTAGGTGGATCATCAGTGTTAGAGCTAAAATTAGCAAGTTTAAAGTGATTTTCATGCTTCTAGAGGCTCAGGAAGTGAATTAAATACTATTTAGAGGCATTTAATGTTCAAGCAAAAACAGCTGATTTTTGACAAAAGAGATAACTCTCCCCCATTACGTCATGCTTCAGAAATGTGGAAAATGGTCCGTTTTCAAATGTTTTATTTTTGAACGTCAGTTCACATTTGTAGGTGGATCATCAGTGTTAGAGCTAAAATTAGCATGTTTAAAGTGATTTTCATACTTCAATTGGCCCTAAACACAAGATTTATGGAATCGTTAACAGTGCATGAAAATGGCCTATTTACTCACTCTGAGTTCTCAAAAAGGGTTTCTTCACCCTGGGAAGTTAATTAAATACCATTTGGAGGCATTTAATGTTCAAGCAAAAACGGCTGATTTTCGACAAAAGAGATAACACCCCCCATTACGTCATGCTTCAGAAATGTGGAAAATGGTCCGTTTTCAAATGTTTTGTTTTTGAACGTCAGTTCACATTTGTAGGTGGATCATCAGTGTTAGAGCTAAAATTAGCATGTTTAAAGTGATTTTCATGCTTCCAGGGCCCCTAAACACTAGATTTGTGGAATGGTTAAAAGTGCATGAAAATGGCCAATTTACTCACTCTGAGTTCTCAAAAAGGGTGTCTTCACCCCAGGAAGTTAATTAAATACGATTTGGAGGCATTTAATGATCAAGCAAAAACGGCTGATTTTCGACAAAAGAGATAACACCCCCCCATTACGTCATGCTTCAGAAACGTGGAAAATGGTCCATTTTCAAATGTTTTATTTTTGAACGTCAGTTCACATTTGTAGGTAGATCATCAGTGTTAGAGCTAAAATTAGCATGTTTAAAGTGATTTTCATGCTTCCAGGGGCCCTAAACACAAGATTTATGGAACGGTTAAAAGTGCCTGAAAATGGCCAATTTACTCACCCTGAGTTCTCAAAAAGGGGTTCTTCACCCCGGGAAGTTAATTAAATACCATTTGGAGGCATTTAATGTTCAAGCAAAAACGGCTGATTTTCGACAAAAGAGATAACACCCCCCATTACGTCATGCTTCAGAAATGTGGAAAATGGTCCGTTTTCAAATGTTTTAATTTTGAACGTCAGTTCACATTTGTAGGTGGATCATCAGTGTTAGAGCTAAAATTAGCATGTTTAAAGTGATTTTCATGCTTCGAGGGGCTCGGGAAGTGAATTAAATACCATTTGGAGGCATTTAATGTTCAAGCAAATACGGCTGATTTTCGACAAAATAGATAACACCCCCCCATTACGTCATGCTTCAGAAATGTGGAAAATGGTCCGTTTTCAAATGTTTTAATTTTGAACGTCAGTTCACATTTGTAGGTGGATCATCAGTGTTAGAGCTAAAATTAGCATGTTTAAAGTGATTTTCATGCTTCCAAGGGCTCGGGAAGTGAATTAAATACTATTTAGAGGTATTTAATGTTCAAGCAAAAACAGTTGATTTTTGACAAAAGAGATAACACCCCCCATTACGTCATGCTTCAGAAATGTGGAAAATGGTCCATTTTCAAATGTTTTATTTTTGAACGTCAGTTCACATTTGTAGGTGGATCATCAGTGTTAGAGCTAAAATTAGCATGTTTAAAAAGATTTTCATGCTTCCAGGGTCCCAAAACACAAGATTTATGGAATGGTTAAAAGTGCATGAAAATGGCCAATATACTCACTCTGAGTTCTCAAAAAGGGTTTCTTCAGCCCGGGAAGTTAATTAAATACCATTTGGAGGCATTTAATGTTCAAGCAAAAACGGCTGATTTTCGACAAAAGAGATAACACCCCCCATTACGTCATGCTTTAGAAATGTGGAAAATGGTCCGTTTTCAAACGTTTTATTTTTGAACGTCAGTTCACATTTGTTGGTGGATAATCAGTGTTAGAGCTAAAATTAGCATGTTTAAAGTGATTTTCATGCTTCCAGGGGCCCTAAACACAAGATTTATGGAACGGTTAAAAGTGCATGAAAATGGCCAATATACTCACTCTGAGTTCTCAAAAAGGGTTTCTTCAGCCCGGGAAGTTAATTAAATACCATTTGGAGGCATTTAATGTTCAAGCAAAAACGGCTGATTTTCGACAAAAGAGATAACACCCCCCATTACGTCATGCTTTAGAAATGTGGAAAATGGTCCGTTTTCAAATGTTTTATTTTTGAACGTCAGTTCACATTTGTAGGTGGATCATCAGTGTTAGAGCTAAAATTAGCATGTTTAAAGTGATTTTCATGCTTCGAGGGGCTCGGGAAGTGAATTAAATACCATTTGGAGGCATTTAATGTTCAAGCAAAAACGGCTGATTTTCGGCAAAATAGATAACACCCCCCCATTACTTCATGCTTCAGAAATGTGGAAAATGGTCCGTTTTCAAATGTTTTAATTTTGAACGTCAGTTCACATTTGTAGGTGGATCATCAGTGTTAGAGCTAAAATTAGCATGTTTAAAGTGATTTTCATGCTTCCAAGGGCTCGGGAAGTGAATTAAATACTATTTAGAGGTATTTAATGTTCAAGCAAAAACAGTTGATTTTTGACAAAAGAGATAACACCCCCCATTACGTCATGCTTCAGAAATGTGGAAAATGGTCCATTTTCAAATGTTTTATTTTTGAACGTCAGTTCACATTTGTAGGTGGATCATCAGTGTTAGAGCTAAAATTAGCATGTTTAAAAAGATTTTCATGCTTCCAGGGTCCCAAAACACAAGATTTATGGAATGGTTAAAAGTGCATGAAAATGGCCAATTTACTCACTCTGAGTTCTCAAAAAGGGTTTCTTCACCCCGGGAAGTTAATTAAATACCATTTGTAGGCATTTAATGTTCAAGCAAAAACGGCTGATTTTCGACAAAAAAGATAACACCCCCCCATTACGTCATGCTTCAGAAATGTAGAAAATGGTCCAATTTCAAATGTTTTATTTTTGAACGTCAGTTCACATTTGCAGGTGGATCATCAGTGTTAGAGCTAAAATTAGCATGTTTAAAGTGATTTTCATGCTTCCTGGGGTTTGGGAAGTGAATTAAATACTATTTGGAGGCATTTAATGTTCAAGCAAAAACGGCTGATTTTCGACAAAAGAGATAACACCCCCCGTTACGTTATGCTTCAGAAATGTGGAAAATGGTCCGTTTTCAAATGTTTTATTTTT
This sequence comes from Lissotriton vulgaris, assembly GCF_964263255.1. Classification (NCBI taxonomy): domain Eukaryota; kingdom Metazoa; phylum Chordata; class Amphibia; order Caudata; family Salamandridae; genus Lissotriton; species Lissotriton vulgaris. The sequence continues at coordinate 487,972,272 of NC_141696.1, forward strand.
GAACGTCAGTTCACATTTGTAGGTGGATCATCAGTGTTAGAGCTAAAATTAGCAAGTTTAAAGTGATTTTCATGCTTCTAGAGGCTCAGGAAGTGAATTAAATACTATTTAGAGGCATTTAATGTTCAAGCAAAAACAGCTGATTTTTGACAAAAGAGATAACTCTCCCCCATTACGTCATGCTTCAGAAATGTGGAAAATGGTCCGTTTTCAAATGTTTTATTTTTGAACGTCAGTTCACATTTGTAGGTGGATCATCAGTGTTAGAGCTAAAATTAGCATGTTTAAAGTGATTTTCATACTTCAATTGGCCCTAAACACAAGATTTATGGAATCGTTAACAGTGCATGAAAATGGCCTATTTACTCACTCTGAGTTCTCAAAAAGGGTTTCTTCACCCTGGGAAGTTAATTAAATACCATTTGGAGGCATTTAATGTTCAAGCAAAAACGGCTGATTTTCGACAAAAGAGATAACACCCCCCATTACGTCATGCTTCAGAAATGTGGAAAATGGTCCGTTTTCAAATGTTTTGTTTTTGAACGTCAGTTCACATTTGTAGGTGGATCATCAGTGTTAGAGCTAAAATTAGCATGTTTAAAGTGATTTTCATGCTTCCAGGGCCCCTAAACACTAGATTTGTGGAATGGTTAAAAGTGCATGAAAATGGCCAATTTACTCACTCTGAGTTCTCAAAAAGGGTGTCTTCACCCCAGGAAGTTAATTAAATACGATTTGGAGGCATTTAATGATCAAGCAAAAACGGCTGATTTTCGACAAAAGAGATAACACCCCCCCATTACGTCATGCTTCAGAAACGTGGAAAATGGTCCATTTTCAAATGTTTTATTTTTGAACGTCAGTTCACATTTGTAGGTAGATCATCAGTGTTAGAGCTAAAATTAGCATGTTTAAAGTGATTTTCATGCTTCCAGGGGCCCTAAACACAAGATTTATGGAACGGTTAAAAGTGCCTGAAAATGGCCAATTTACTCACCCTGAGTTCTCAAAAAGGGGTTCTTCACCCCGGGAAGTTAATTAAATACCATTTGGAGGCATTTAATGTTCAAGCAAAAACGGCTGATTTTCGACAAAAGAGATAACACCCCCCATTACGTCATGCTTCAGAAATGTGGAAAATGGTCCGTTTTCAAATGTTTTATTTTTGAACGTCAGTTCACATTTGTAGGTGGATCATCAGTGTTAGAGCTAAAATTAGCATGTTTAAAGTGATTTTCATGCTTCGAGGGGCTCGGGAAGTGAATTAAATACCATTTGGAGGCATTTAATGTTCAAGCAAATACGGCTGATTTTCGACAAAATAGATAACACCCCCCCATTACGTCATGCTTCAGAAATATGGAAAATGGTCCGTTTTCAAATGTTTTAATTTTGAACGTCAGTTCACATTTGTAGGTGGATCGTCAGTGTTAGAGCTAAAATTAGCATGTTTAAAGTGATTTTCATGCTTACAAGGGCTCGGGAAGTGAATTAAATACTATTTAGAGGTATTTAATGTTCAAGCAAAAACAGTTGATTTTTGACAAAAGAGATAACACCCCCCATTACGTCATGCTTCAGAAATGTGGAAAATGGTCCATTTTCAAATGTTTTATTTTTGAACATCAGTTCACATTTGTAGGTGGATCATCAGTGTTAGAGCTAAAATTAGCATGTTTAAAAAGATTTTCATGCTTCCAGGGTCCCAAAACACAAGATTTATGGAATGGTTAAAAGTGCATGAAAATGGCCAATATACTCACTCTGAGTTCTCAAAAAGGGTTTCTTCAGCCCGGGAAGTTAATTAAATACCATTTGGAGGCATTTAATGTTCAAGCAAAAACGGCTGATTTTCGACAAAAGAGATAACACCCCCCATTACGTCATGCTTTAGAAATGTGGAAAATGGTCCGTTTTCAAACGTTTTATTTTTGAACGTCAGTTCACATTTGTTGGTGGATAATCAGTGTTAGAGCTAAAATTAGCATGTTTAAAGTGATTTTCATGCTTCCAGGGGCCCTAAACACAAGATTTATGGAACGGTTAAAAGTGCATGAAAATGGCCAATATACTCACTTTGAGTTCTCAAAAAGGGTTTCTTCAGCCCGGGAAGTTAATTAAATACCATTTGGAGGCATTTAATGTTCAAGCAAAAACGGCTGATTTTCGACAAAAGAGATAACACCCCCCATTACGTCATGCTTTAGAAATGTGGAAAATGGTCCGTTTTCAAATGTTTTATTTTTCAACGTCAGTTCACATTTGTAGGTGGATCATCAGTGTTAGAGCTAAAATTAGCATGTTTAAAGTGATTTTCATGCTTCGAGGGGCTCGGGAAGTGAATTAAATACCATTTGGAGGCATTTAATGTTCAAGCAAAAACGGCTGATTTTCGGCAAAATAGATAACACCCCCCCATTACGTCATGCTTCAGAAATGTGGAAAATGGTCCGTTTTCAAATGTTTTAATTTTGAACGTCAGTTCACATTTGTAGGTGGATCATCAGTGTTAGAGCTAAAATTAGCATGTTTAAAGTGATTTTCATGCTTCCAAGGGCTCGGGAAGTGAATTAAATACTATTTAGAGGTATTTAATGTTCAAGCAAAAACAGTTGATTTTTGACAAAAGAGATAACACCCCCCATTACGTCATGCTTCAGAAATGTGGAAAATGGTCCATTTTCAAATGTTTTATTTTTGAACTTCAGTTCACATTTGTAGGTGGATCATCAGTGTTAGAGCTAAAATTAGCATGTTTAAAAAGATTTTCATGCTTCCAGGGTCCCAAAACACAAGATTTATGGAATGGTTAAAAGTGCATGAAAATGGCCAATATACTCACTCTGAGTTCTCAAAAAGGGGTTCTACACCCCGGGAAGTAAATTAAATACCATTTGGAGGCATTTAATGTTCAAGCAAAAACGGCTGATTTTCGACAAAAGAGATAACACCCCCCATTACGTCATGCTTCAGAAATGTGGAAAATGGTCCGTTTTCAAATGTTTTTTTTTTAACGTCAGTTCACATTTGCTGGTGCATCATCAGTGTTAGAGCTAAAATTAGCATGTTTAAAGTGATTTTCATGCTTCCAAGGGCTTGGGAAGTGAATTAAATACTATTTAGAGGCATTTAATGTTCAAGCAAAAACGGCTGATTTTCGATAAAAGAGATTTCACCCCCCCCATTATGTCATGCTTCAGAAATGTGGAAAATGGTCCGTTTTCAAATGTTTTAATTTTGAACGTCAGTTCACATTTGTAGGTGGATCATCAGTGTTAGAGCTAAAATTAGCATGTTTAAAGTGATTTTCATGCTTCCAGGGGCCCTAAACACAAGATTTATAGAATGGTAAAAGTGCATGAAAATGGCCAATTTACTCACTCTGAGTTCTCAAAAAGGGTTTCTTCACCCCGGGAAGTAAATTAAATACCATTTGGAGGAATTTAATGTTCAAGCAAAAACGGCTGATTTTTGACAAACGAGATAACACCCCCCATTACGTCATGCTTCAGAAATGTGGAAAATGGTCAGTTTTCAAATGTTTTATTTTTGAACGTCAGTTCACATTTTTAGGTGGATCATCAGTGTTAGAGCTAAAATTAGCATGTTTAAAGTGATTTTCATGCTTCCAGGGGCCCTAAACACAAGAATTATGGAATGGTTAAAAGAGCATGAAAATGGCCAATTTACTCACTCTGAGGTCTAAAAAAGGGTTTCTTCACCCCGGGAAGTTAATTAAATACCATTTGGAGGCATTTAATGTTCAAGCAAAAACGGCTGATTTTCGTCAAAAGAGATAACACCCCCCCATTACGTCATGCTTCAGAAATGGGGAAAATGGTCCGTTTTCAAATGTTTTATTTTTGAACGTCAGTTCACATTTGTAGGTGGATCATCAGTGTGAGAGCTAAAATTAGCATATTTAAAGTGATTTTAATGCTTCCAGGAGCCCTAAACACAAGATTTATGGAATGGTTAAAAGTGCATGAAAATGGCCAATTTACTCACTCTGAGTTCTCAAAAAGGGTTTCTTCACCCCGGGAAGTTAATTTAATACCATTTGGAGGCATTTAATGTTCAAGCAAAAACGACTGATTTTCGACAAAAGAGATTTCACCCCCCCCCATTATGTCATGCTTCAGAAATGTGGAAAATGGTCCGTTTTCAAATGTTTTAATTTTGAACGTCAGTTCACATTTGTAGGTGGATCATCAGTGTTAGAGCTAAAATTAGCATGTTTAAAGTGATTTTCATGCTTCCAGGGGCCCTAAACACAAGATTTATAGAATGGTTAAAAGTGCATGAAAATGGCCAATTAACTCACTCTGAGTTCTCAAAAAGGATTTCTTCACCCCGGGAAGTAAATTAAATACCATTTGGAGGAATTTAATGTTCAAGCAAAAACGGCTGATTTTTGACCAAAGAGATAACACCCCCATTACGTCATGCTTCAGAAATGTGGAAAATGGTCAGTTTTCAAATGTTTTATTTTTGGACGTTAGTTCACATTTGTAGGTGGATCATCAGTGTTAGAGCTAAAATTAGCATGTTTAAAGTGATTTTCATGCTTCCAGGGGCCCTAAACACAAAAATTATGGAATGGTTAAAAGAGCATGAAAATGGCCAATTTACTCACTCGGAGGTCTCAAAAAGGGTTTCTTCACCCCGGGAAGTTGATTAAATACCATTTGGAGGCATTTAATGTTCAAGCAAAAATGGCTGATTTTCGACAAAAGAGATAACACCCCCTCCCCATTACGTCATGCTTCAGAAATGTGGGTAATAGTCCGTTTTCAAATGTTTTATTTTTGAACGTCAGTTCACATTTGTAGGTCGATCATCAGTTTTAGAGCTAAAATAAGCATGTTTAAAGTGATTTTCATGCTTCCAGGGGCTCGGGAAATGAATTAAATACTATGTGGAGGCATTTAATGTTCAAGCAAAAACAGCTGATTTTTGACAAAAGAGATAACACCCCCACATTACGTCATGCTTCAGAAATGTGGAAAATGGTCCATTTTCAAATGTTTTATTTTTGAACGTCAGTTCACATTTGTAGGTGGATCATCAGTGTTAGAGATAAAATTAGCATGTTTAAAGTGATTTTCATGCTTCCAGGGGCCCTAAACACAAGATTTATGGAATGGTTAAAAGTGCCTGAAAATGGCCAATTTACTCACTCTGAGTTCTCAAAAAGGGGTTCTTCACCCTGGGAAGTTAATTAAATACCATTTGGAGGCATTTAATGTTCAAGCAAAAATGGCTGATTTTCAACAAAAGAGATAACACCCCCCATTACGTCATGCTTCAGAAATGTGGAAAATGGTCAGTTTTCAAATGTTTTATTTTTGAACGTCAGTTCACATTTGTAGGTGGATCATCAGTGTTAGAGCTAAAATTAGCATGTTAAAAAAGATTTTCATGCTTCCAGGGGCCCAAAACACAAGATTTATAGAATGGTTAAAAGTGCATGAAAATGGCCAATTTACTCACTGAGTTCTCAAAAAGGGTTTCTTCACCCCGGGAAGTAAATTAACACCTTGGCTGCTAGGCGTTTTCCCCCCCCTGTGCTGACTTTTCATTTACTCCATGCTTCATGACGAGCTCAGCTCGTCATCAGCACAGCTCAACTGTGCATCATGACGAGCTGAGCTCGTCATGAGCATCAAAATGGTTAAATACCATTTGGAGGCATTTAATGTTCAAGCAAAACAGCTGATTTTCGACAAAAGAGATAACACCCCCCATTACGTCATGCTTCAGAAATGTGGAAAATGGTCCGTTTTCAAATGTTTTTTTTTTAACGTCAGTTCACATTTGCTGGTGGATCATCAGTGTTAGAGCTAAAATTAGCATGTTTAAAGTGATTTTCATGCTTCCAAGGGCTTGGGAAGTGAATTAAATACTATTTAGAGGCATTTAATGTTCAAGCAAACACAGTTGATTTTTGACAAAAGAGATAACACCCCCCCATTACGTCATGCTTCAGAAATGTGGAAAATGGTCCAGTTTCAAATGTTTTATTTTTGAATGTCAGTTCACATTTGTAGGTGGATCATCAGTGTTAGAGCTAAAATTAGCATGTTTAAAGTGATTTTCATGCTTCCAGGGGCCCTAAACACAAGATTTATAGAATGGTTAAAAGTGCATGAAAAAGGCCAATTTACTCACTCTGAGTTCTCAAAAAGGGTTTCTTCACCCCGGGAAGTACATTAAATACCATTTGGAGGCATTTAATGTTCAAGCAAAAACTGCTAATTTTCGACAAAAGAGATAACACCCCCCATTACGTCATGCTTCAGAAACGTGGAACATTGTCAGTTTTCAAATGTTTTTTTTTTTAACATCAGTTCACATTTGCTGGTGGATCATCAGTGTTAGAGCGAAAATTAGCATGTTTAAAGAGATTTTCAAGCTTCCAGGGGCTTGGGAAGTGAATTAAATACTATTTGGAGGCATTTAATGTTCGAGCAAAAACGGCTGATTTTCGATAAAAGAGATTACACCCCCCATTACGTCATGCTTCAGAAATGTGGAAAATGGTCTGTTTTCAAATGTTTTATTTTTGAACGTCAGTTCACATTTGCAGGTGGATCATCAGTGTTAGAGCTAAAATTAGCATATTTAAAGTGATTTTTATGCTTCCAGGAGCCCTAAACACAGGATTCATGGAATGGTTAAAAGTGCATGAAAATGGCCAATTTACTCACTCTGAGTTCTCAAAAAGGGTTTCTTCACCCCGGGAAGTTAATTAAATACAATTTGTAGGCATTTAATGTTCACGCAAAAACGGCTGATTTTCGACAAAAAAGATAACACCCCCCCATTACGTCATGCTTCAGAAATGTGGAAAATGGTCCGTTTTCAAATGTTTTATTTTTGAACGTCAGTTCACATTTGTAGGTCGATCATCAGTTTTAGAGCTAAAATTAGCATGTTTAAAGTGATTTTCATGCTTCCAGGGGCTCCGGAAATGAATTAAATACTATGTGGAGGCATTTAATGTTCAAGCAAAAACAGCTGATTTTTGACAAAAGAGATAACACCCCCACCATTACGTCATGCTTCAGAAATGTGGACAATGGTCCATTTTCAAATGTTTTATTTTTGAACGTCAGTTCACATTTGTAGGTGGATCATCAGTGTTAGAGCTAAAATTAGCATGTTTAAAGTGATTTTCATGATTCCAGGGGCCCTAAACACAAGATTTATGGAATGGTTAAAAGTGAATGAAAATGGCCAATTTACTCACTCTGAGTTCTCAAAAAGGGTTTCTTCACCCCGGGAAGTTAATTAAATACCATTTGGAGGCATTTAATGTTCAAGCAATAATGGCTGATTTTCGACAAAAGAGATTTCACCCCCCCATTATGTCATGCTTCAGAAATGTGGAAAATGGTCTGCTTTCAAATGTTTTAATTTTGAACGTCAGTTCACATTTGTAGGTGGATCATCAGTGTTAGAGCTAAAATTAGCATGTTTAAAGTGATTTTCATGCTTCCAGGGGCTCGGGAAGTGAATTAATTACCATTTGGAGGCATTTAATGTTCAAGCAAAAACGGCTGATTTTCGACAAAATAGAGAACACCCCCCCATTACGTCATGCTTCAGAAATGTGGAAAATGGTCCATTTTCAAATGTTTTAATTTTGAACGTCAGTTCACATTTGTAGGTGGATCATCAGTGTGAGAGCTAAAATTAGCATGTTTAAAGTGATTTTCATGCTTCCAGGGGCTCGGAAAGTGAATTAAATACTATTTAGAGGCATTTAATGTTCAAGCAAAAACAGTTGATTTTTGACAAAAGAGATAACACCCCCCCCATTATGTCATGCTTCAGAAATGTGGAAAATGGTCCATTTTCAAATGTTTTATTTTTGAACATCAGTTCACATTTGTAGGTGGATCATCATTTTTAGAGGTAAAATTAGCATGTTTAAAAAGATTTTCATGCTTCCAGGGGCCCAAAACACAAGATTTATGGAATGGTTAAAAGTGCATGAAAATGGCCAATTTACTCACTCTGAGTTCTCAAAAAAGGTTTCTTCACCCCGGGAAGTAAATTAAATACCATTTGGAGGCATTTAATGTTCAAGCAAAAACGGCTAATTTTCGACAAAAGAGATAACACCCCCCATTACGTCATGCTTCAGAAACGTGGAAAATTGTCCGTTTTCAAATGTTTTTTTTTTAACGTCAGTTCACATTTGTAGGTGGATCATCAGTGTTAGAGCTAAAATTAGCATGTTTAAAGTGATTTTCATGCTTCCAGGGACCCTAAACACAAGATTTATAGAATGGTTAAAAGTGCATGAAAATGGCCAATTTACTCACTCTGAGTTCTCAAAAAGGGTTTCTTCACCCCGGGAAGTAAATTAAATACCATTTGGAGGGAGGCATTTAATGTTCAAGCAAAAACGGCTAATTTTCGACAAAAGAGATAACACCCCCCATTATGTCATGCTTCAGAAACGTGGAAAATTGTCCGTTTTCAAATGTTTTTTTTTTTAACATCAGTTCACATTTGCTGGTGGATCATCAGTGTTAGAGCGAAAATTAGCATGTTTAAAGTGATTTTCATGCTTCCAGGGGCTCGGAAAGTGAATTAAATACTATTTAGAGGCATTTAATGTTCAAGCAAAAACAGTTGATTTTTGACAAAAGAGATAACACCCCCCCCCCATTATGTCATGCTTCAGAAATGTGGAAAATGGTCCATTTTCAAATGTTTTATTTTTGAACATCAGTTCACATTTGTAGGTGGATCATCATTTTTAGAGGTAAAATTAGCATGTTTAAAAAGATTTTCATGCTTCCAGGGGCCCAAAACACAAAATTTATGGAATGGTTAAAAGTGCATGAAAATGGCCAATTTACTCACTCTGAGTTCTCAAAAAAGGTTTCTTCACCCCGGGAAGTAAATTAAATACCATTTGGAGGCATTTAATGTTCAAGCAAAAACGGCTAATTTTCGACAAAAGAGATAACACCCCCCATTACGTCATGCTTCAGAAACGTGGAAAATTGTCCGTTTTCAAATGTTTTTTTTTTAACGTCAGTTCACATTTGTAGGTGGATCATCAGTGTTAGAGCTAAAATTAGCATGTTTAAAGTGATTTTCATGCTTCCAGGGGCCCTAAACACAAGATTTATAGAATGGTTAAAAGTGCATGAAAATGGCCAATTTACTCACTCTGAGTTCTCAAAAAGGGTTTCTTCACCCCGGGAAGTAAATTAAATACCATTTGGAGGCATTTAATGTTCAAGCAAAAACGGCTAATTTTCGACAAAAGAGATAACACCCCCCATTATGTCATGCTTCAGAAACGTGGAAAATTGTCAGTTTTCAAATGTTTTTTTTTTTAACATCAGTTCACATTTGCTGGTGGATCATCAGTGTTAGAGCGAAAATTAGCATGTTTAAAGTGATTTTCATGCTTCCAGGGGCTCGGGAAGTGAATTAAATACTATTTGGAGGCATTTAATGTTCAAGCAAAAACTGGTGATTTTCGATGAAAGAGATTACACCCCCCCATTATGTCATGCTTCAGAAATGTGGAAAATGGTCCGTTTTCAAATGTTTTATTTTTGAACGTCAGTTCACATTTGCAGGTGGATCATCAGTGTTAGAGCTAAAATGAGCATGTTTAAAGTGATTTTTATGCTTCCAGGGGCCCTAAACACAAGATTTATGGAATGGTTAAAAGTGCATGAAAATGGCCAATTTACTCACTCTGAGTTCTCAAAAAGGGTTTCTTCACCCCGGGAAGTTAATTAAATACCATTTGTAGGCATTTAATGTTCAAGCAAAAACGGCTGATTTTCGACAAAAAAGATAACACCCCCCCATTACGTCATGCTTCAGAAATGTAGAAAATGGTCCATTTTCAAATGTTTTATTTTTGAACGTCAGTTCACATTTGCAGGTGGATCATCAGTGTTAGAGCTAAAATTAGCATGTTTAAAGTGATTTTCATGCTTCCTGGGGTTTGGGAAGTGAATTAAATACTATTTGGAGGCATTTAATGTTCAAGCAAAAACGGCTGATTTTCGACAAAAGAGATAACACCCCCCGTTACGTCATGCTTCAGAAATGTGGAAAATGGTCCGTTTTCAAATGTTTTATTTTTGAACGTCAGTTCACATTTGTAGGTGGATCATCAGTGTTAGAGCTAAAATTAGCAAGTTTAAAGTGATTTTCATGCTTCTAGGGGCTCGGGAAGTGAATTAAATACTATTTAGAGGCATTTAATGTTCAAGCAAAAACAGCTGATTTTTGACAAAAGAGATAACTCTCCCCCATTACGTCATGCTTCAGAAATGTGGAAAATGGTCCGTTTTCAAATGTTTTATTTTTGAACGTCAGTTCACATTTGTAGGTGGATCATCAGTGTTAGAGCTAAAATTAGCATGTTTAAAGTGATTTTCATACTTCAATTGGCCCTAAACACAAGATTTATGGAATCGTTAAAAGTGCATGAAAATGGCCTATTTACTCACTCTGAGTTCTCAAAAAGGGTTTCTTCACCCTGGGAAGTTAATTAAATACCATTTGGAGGCATTTAATGTTCAAGCAAAAACGGCTGATTTTCGACAAAAGAGATAACACCCCCCATTACGTCATGCTTCAGAAATGTGGAAAATGGTCCGTTTTCAAATGTTTTATTTTTGAACGTCAGTTCACATTTGTAGGTGGATCATCAGTGTTAGAGCTAAAATTAGCATGTTTAAAGTGATTTTCATGCTTCCAGGGCCCCTAAACACTAGATTTGTGGAATGGTTAAAAGTGCATGAAACTGGCCAATTTACTCACTCTGAGTTCTCAAAAAGGGTGTCTTCACCCCAGGAAGTTAATTAAATACGATTTGGAGGCATTTAATGATCAAGCAAAAACGGCTGATTTTCGACAAAAGAGAAAACACCCCCCCATTACGTCATGCTTCAGAAATGTGGAAAATGGTCAGTTTTCAAATGTTTTATTTTTGAACGTCAGTTCACATTTGTAGGTGGATCATCAGTGTTAGAGCTAAAATTAGCATGTTTAAAGTGATTTTCATGCTTCCAGGGGCCCTAAACACAAGATTTATAGAATGGTTAAAAGTGCATGAAAAAGGTCAATTTACTCACTCTGAGTTCTCAAAAAGGGTTTCTTCACCCCGGGAAGTACATTAAATACCATTTGGAGGCATTTAATGTTCAAGCAAAAACGGCTAATTTTCGACAAAAGAGATAACACCCCCATTACGTCATGCTTCAGAAACGTGGAACATTGTCTGTTTTCAAATGTTTTTTTTTTTAACATCAGTTCACAATTGCTGGTGGATCATCAGTGTTAGAGCGAAAATTAGCATGTTTAAAGAGATTTTCAAGCTTCCAGGGGCTCGGGAAGTGAATTAAATACTATTTGGAGGCATTTAATGTTCGAGCAAAAACGGCTGATTTTCGATAAAAGAGATTACACCCCCCATTACGTCATGCTTCAGAAATGTGGAAAATGGTCTGTTTTCAAATGTTTTATTTTTGAACGTCAGTTCACATTTGCAGGTGGATCATCAGTGTTAGAGCTAAAATTAGCATATTTAAAGTGATTTTTATGCTTCCAGGAGCCCTAAACACAGGATTCATGGAATGGTTAAAAGTGCATGAAAATGGCCAATTTACTCACTCTGAGTTCTCAAAAAGGGTTTCTTCACCCCGGGAAGTTAATTAAATACCATTTGTAGGCATTTAATGTTCACGCAAAAACGGCTGATTTACGACAAAAAAGATAACACCCCCCCATTACGTCATGCTTCAGAAATGTGGAAAATGGTCCATTTTCAAATGTTTTATTTTTGAACGTCACTTCACATTTGTAGGTCGATCATCAGTTTTAGAGCTAAAATTAGCATGTTTAAAGTGATTTTCATGCTTCCAGGGGCTCCGGAAATGAATTAAATACTATGTGGAGGCATTTAATGTTCAAGCAAAAACAGCTGATTTTTGACAAAAGAGATAACACCCCCACCATTACGTCATGCTTCAGAAATGTGGACAATGGTCCATTTTCAAATGTTTTATTCTTGAACGTCAGTTCACATTTGTAGGTGGATCATCAGTGTTAGAGCTAAAATTAGCATGTTTAAAGTGATTTTCATGATTCCAGGGGCCCTAAACACACGATTTATGGAATGGTTAAAAGTGCATGAAAATGGCCAATTTACTCACTCTGAGTTCTCAAAAAGGGTTTCTTCACCCCGGGAAGTTAATTAAATACCATTTGGAGGCATTTAATGTTTAAGCAATAATGGCTGATTTTCGACAAAAGAGATTTCACCCCCCCATTATGTCTTGCTTCAGAAATGTGGAAAATGGTCCGCTTTCAAATGTTTTAATTTTGAACATCAGTTCACATTTGTAGGTGGATCATCAGTGTTAGAGCTAAAATTAGCATGTTTAAAGTGATTTTCATGCTTCCAGGGGCTCGGGAAGTGAATTAATTACCATTTGGAGGCATTTAATGTTCAAGCAAAAACGGCTGATTTTCGACAAAATAGAGAACACCCCCCCATTACGTCATGCTTCAGAAATGTGGAAAATGGTCCATTTTCAAATGTTTTAATTTTGAACGTCAGTTCACATTTGTAGGTGGATCATCAGTGTGAGAGCTAAAATTAGCATGTTTAAAGTGATTTTCATGCTTCCAGGGGCTCCGGAAATGAATTAAATACTATGTGGAGGCATTTAATGTTCAAGCAAAAACAGTTGATTTTTGACAAAAGAGATAACACCCCCCCCCATTATGTCATGCTTCAGAAATGTGGAAAATGGTCCATTTTCAAATGTTTTATTTTTGAACATCAGTTCACATTTGTAGGTGGATCATCATTTTTAGAGGTAAAATTAGCATGTTTAAAAAGATTTTCATGCTTCCAGGGGCCCAAAACACAAGATTTATGGAATGGTTAAAAGTGCATGAAAATGGCCAATTTACTCACTCTGAGTTCTCAAAAAGGGTTTCTTCACCCCGGGAAGTAAATTAAATACCATTTGGAGGCATTTAATGTTCAAGCAAAAACGGCTAATTTTCGACAAAAGAGATAACACCCCCCATTACGTCATGCTTCAGAAACGTGAAAAATTGTCCGTTTTCAAATGTTTTTTTTTTAACGTCAGTTCACATTTGTAGGTGGATCATCAGTGTTGGAGCTAAAATTAGCATGTTTAAAGTGATTTTCATGCTTCCAAGGGCCCTAAACACAAGATTTATAGAATGGTTAAAAGTGCATGAAAATGGCCAATTTACTCACTCTGAGTTCTCAAAAAGGGTTTCTTCACCCCGGGAAGTAAATTAAATACCATTTGGAGGCATTTAATGTTCAAGCAAAAACGGCTAATTTTCGACAAAAGAGATAACACCCCCCATTATGTCATGCTTCAGAAACGTGGAAAATTGTCCGTTTTCAAATGTTTTTTTTTTTAACATCAGTTCACATTTGCTGGTGGATCATCAGTGTTAGAGCGAAAATTAGCATGTTTAAAGTGATTTTCATGCTTCCAGGGGCTCGGGAAGTGAATTAAATACTATTTGGAGGCATTTAATGTTCAAGCAAAAACTGGTGATTTTCGATAAAAGAGATTACACCCCCCCATTATGTCATGCTTCAGAAATGTGGAAAATGGTCGGTTTTCAAATGTTTTATTTTTGAACGTCAGTTCACATTTGCAGGTGGATCATCAGTGTTAGAGCTAAAATGAGCATGTTTAAAGTGATTTTTATGCTTCCAGGGGCCCTAAACACAAGATTTATAGAATGGTTAAAAGTGCATGAAAATGGCCAATTTACTCACTCTGAGTTCTCAAAAAGGGTTTCTTCACCCCGGGAAGTAAATTAAATACAATTTGGAGGCATTTAATGTTCAAGCAAAAACGGCTAATTTTCGACAAAAGAGATAACACCCCCCATTATGTCATGCTTCAGAAACGTGGAAAATTGTCCGTTTTCAAATGTTTTTTTTTTAACATCAGTTCACATTTGCTGGTGGATCATCAGTGTTAGAGCGAAAATTAGCATGTTTAAAGTGATTTTCATGCTTCCAGGGGCTCGGGGAGTGAATTAAATACTATTTGGAGGCATTTAATGTTCAAGCAAAAACTGGTGATTTTCGATAAAAGAGATTACACCCCCCCATTATGTCATGCTTCAGAAATGTGGAAAATGGTCCGTTTTCAAATGTTTTATTTTTGAACGTCAGTTCACATTTGCAGGTGGATCATCAGTGTTAGAGCTAAAATGAGCATGTTTAAAGTGATTTTTATGCTTCCAGGGGCCCTAAACACAAGATTTATGGAATGGTTAAAAGTGCATGAAAATGGCCAATTTACTCACTCTGAGTTCTCAAAAAGGGTTTCTTCACCCCGGGAAGTTAATTAATTACCATTTGTAGGCATTTAATGTTCAAGCAAAAACGGCTGATTTTCGACAAAAAAGATAACACCCCCCATTACGTCATGCTTCAGAAATGTAGAAAATGGTCCATTTTCAAATGTTTTATTTTTGAACGTCAGTTCACATTTGCAGGTGGATCATCAGTGTTAGAGCTAAAATTAGCATGTTTAAAGTGATTTTCATGCTTCCTGGGGTTTGGGAAGTGAATTAAATACTATTTGGAGGCATTTAATGTTCAAGCAAAAACGGCTGATTTTCGACAAAAGAGATAACACCCCCCGTTACGTCATGCTTCAGAAATGTGGAAAATGGTCCGTTTTCAAATGTTTTATTTTTGAATGTCAGTTCACATTTGTAGGTGGATCATCAGTGTTAGAGCTAAAATTAGCAAGTTTAAAGTGATTTTCATGCTTCTAGGGGCTCGGGAAGTGAATTAAATACTATTATGGCTGAGATACCCGCCACCCCCTCTCAACACAATCCCCAAGGATGGGAAAGCGGTAACAGTTCTAAACTTTTGGAAGGCGGGAGGGAGTGACCCTCCCGGCCGTATTTATTAAAATATGAAACAAAATCAAAACATTAAAATAACAGTTTCATATTATGTACAATTTTATTTCCATATTACGTTGTTTTGGCTAACCTTAACATATTTCTAATACAAAGGTTCTCCTAGCCGAAACTAACATTCTACAAATACATTTTAACTTAAAATTGTACATCCTAACGTTAAGGGCCAACGGCAAGGTCGTAACCGGTGTCAGATCCCTAAACCAGAATTACCCCCTCACTTGCGAGGGGCGACCGCACAGAGGGCTGTACCTCATGTGCACATACCAATTTCCCTTGACTTGACGGGGGCCCCAATGAACTCGACGCCATTTTATGGTCGTGTGAGGTGTCTAGAAGGTAGCGTAAACCCCCCTCCCCACCCCACACAACTTACCACATCTGCCGTCGCAGATGTCCTGGCCCCGGGAAATTCCCAGGAGGGGACCGTAGCCCCTCCTATCCAGGGAGGGGCCTTGACCGCCTTCCCTTTCCTTTCGGCGTCCCATCCTTAGAAGGGACCGCCTCCCCGTTGAGGGGCCAATGGCCACCTCCCCCCGGGCGCTCCCATCCGTAATGGGTGACGCCCCCACCATAGGGATCTTCCAATTACTGCTCACCGATCATGACCTTACCGCCCGACCAAAATAAATACGACATTAACTAGCAATACTAAATTAAAAACAAGACAACAACCACTTTAAATATGACTACCGGAACATCATTGATCAACACTGGTGCAAAATACTTTATTCGAAAAACATACTGTAATGAATCATTCACTTTATTGCATAGAAAACCACACTTTAATCACAACAACCTGTAAGAAATCAAGTTACCACATCAAAACTTTATTTCAAAACCACTTGCTGTCTCCAGGGGCTGGTGGGTGGGTCAAAATTGCTCTTCGTTCTGTCTCGAGCTCACGTGCAGCGGGGAGGTGCAGCTTCAGACCACAGGAACAAGAGGATGCTTCATTCGCTTGTTGCTCCTTTTATCCTTCTTCCGGCGGGCGTAAACCCGCCTCCGCCTGCCTCCGGGGGCGTGGCTGCCGGCGGCTTCAGTGTCTAGGACAACCCACTCTAGGGCGGGAAAAAGCGCGCCCCGGCTACGCCGCTTCGGGCATACCAGCCGAGACTCGCCTCCCGCCCAAGATGGCTTCCCGGGGGATCGGGGTACTCCACCATACGTTCGGGGGGACCGAGTGGTCGCCCCTTTCCATATGGCTGAGATACCCACCACCCCCTCTCAACACAATCCCCAAGGATGGGAAAGCGGAAACAGTTCTGAACTTTTGGAAGGCGGGAGGGAGTGACCCTCCCGGCCGTATTAATTAAAATATGAAACAAAATCAAAACATTAAAATAACAGTTTCATATTATGTACAATTTTATTTCCATATTACGTTGTTTTGGCTAACCTTAACATATTTCTAATACAAAGGTTCTCCTAGCCGAAACTAACATTCTACAAATACATTTTAACTTAAAATTGTACATCCTAACGTTAAGGGCCAACGGCAAGGTCGTAACCGGTGTCAGATCCCTAAACCAGAATTACCCCCTCACTTGCGAGGGGCGACCGCACAGAGGGCTGTACCTCATGTGCACATACCAATTTCCCTTGACTTGACGGGGGCCCCAATGAACTCGACGCCATTTTATGGTCGTCCGAGGACTCGTGTGAGGTGTCTAGAAGGTAGCGTAAACCCACCTCCCCACCCCACACAACTTACCACATCTGCCGTCGCAGATGTCCTGGCCCCGGGAAATTCCCAGGAGGGGACCATAGCCCCTCCTATCCAGGGAGGGGCCTTGACCGCCTTCCCTTTCCTTTCGGCGTCCCATCCTTAGAAGGGACCGCCTCCCCGTTGAGGGGCCAATGGCCACCTCCCCCCGGGCGCTCCCATCCGTAATGGGTGACGCCCCCACCATAGGGATCTTCCAATTACTGCTCACCGATCATGACCTTACCGCCACAGGCCGGATAGTTGACCGGCTATCCGGACCCCCCACAAAACTCCTGCCTAAAGGTCATGCTGTAAACTCTTTAACCAAGCTATGAGGTCTCCTATGAGTAACACATTCCCCACCCGGGACAAATGGACCCCATCCTCCAAATACATATTGTCCCCCTTGATACAACCATGAGGAATAGAATGCAATGCATTTGAACGAAACAATCTACTCAATTTGTTATTGACTTTCTTTACCGAATGATTTATAGCAGACACCGAATTCGCCCCCGCCACACCTTACGTGGAATCATATGGGACCATGCAATTGTGCACCCTGGAACCCTTCTCGCCAACCAACTTACTGTGGAAAGTATCGCCTCGAGAAGAAGTCGTCTACCAGTGGTCACCAAATCGTTGCCCCCAAGATGGACTATGATTATAGATGGCGGTGACCTTGTCCGCCCTAACAAACCCTCGACAAAAGGTTGAAACTGGTCAATACAGAGCCCGCCCCTTCCGTAGAAGGTCACCCTGTACCCGTATTCCCCAGCCACGTGAATCATGTCACCTGCTTTGAATACGTCTGCGGCACGCCTCACGTATGAGTGGCCCACGACCCACACCACTTTTTCCGCAGCCGGCGATGTTTGACCGCTGGTTCCCAGGTGTCGGGTCGACCGCACAGTTCGCCCCGCCTCGTAAGCTTGCGAAACTGAAAACCAAACAAAAACAAGAAGCGTGAGTACATGATAGCAGCTTCACAACATGTGCAACCGCACATACCTTTTGTAACAATTTGAGGACCAACGCCCCAATCGTTTCACTTTTTCCACACTCAGACCCCTGGCTGTAGCCTCAGTAGCAGCCCCTATCCGAAAGGAATGGGTCCCAAACTCGCCGGGGTTCAAGCCCGCGGCCGAAATTGCCATTGTAAGCACCCGCTGAAACTGAAACCTCGTCAGTGGGGTGGCATCAGCGTGTCTCAACAAGGTCCCCCCCCATGATGCCGCCCTCTGCGCTAAATATTCCTCTATGCAAACCACAGGGCACATGGGAGATCCGGGAATCCGATGTATGACTACGCAATCCCCAATCGCACCCTGATCGGCCTTGGACCTGACAAACGAGACAATCATCGTCTCCCCCTTAACCTGAATGTACTCTCGGCACAGTCCTCCCACCGTATCCCGCTTGTTCTTCGCCACCAGTTCGCTTACCCGCATCGCCCCATGAAATGCTAAGGCAAAAGCGGCCCGGAATAACACTGTCTCATATTGAGATGAACATGTCACAGGGAGTACGGATAATAACAGGGCCAACCTATCCAGACCTATCGGGTGCCTCTCATCTACTCTGCGACCCTCAAGGCGTTGCCACCCACGTAGCGCTTTCTGCACAACGAAAGACGCTGTCGGGTCCTGGATCCCATGAGCCCTTGCCATAAAGGAAATGGCGGCCCGATGCCTCTGGGCCGTAGCTACTGACTTGCCTGCCTGATGTAAAGACAGCAAAAATTTCACCACAAACTCTTCCTGGCCCCAAAACTCCCCTCTAGCAGCACCCAAAAAGGACCAATAGGAACGGAACGCCCCTTCATATGCCTTTCTTGTCCTGGGTGCTAAACTCTCTCCCACCAGGTTTTGTAGTTCGGGGCACCGAGAGACCAGAGAGCTTCGGGAAAGGGTGCCGCAACCGGGTCCGCTGTGGGCAGAAAACCCCAGAAGGCCTGCATACGGAAATGAGAAAGCGCATCAGCCGCTTGGTTCAGTACCCCCGGCACATGTCTTGCCCTAAAGAGCACATTCAATTGCATACACAATAACACAATTTCTTTGAGCAATCTCAGAATCCACTTGCATCGTGCTGCCTGACTATTGATACACTCAACCACGGTCATGTTATCAGACCAGAACACCACAGAGTGATCCCGGAACCCCTCCGGCCATGTTTTCAGGGCCACCAAAATAGGGAAAAGTTCAAGAAAAGCAATGTTACTCGTCAGCCCGGACTCGTGCCACCATGACGGCCATTTTTGAGCCGACCATTGATTACCGAATATGGCGCCAAAACCTATACTCCCCGCCGAATCTGTCCACAGCCCCAGCTCCTCGGAGGACACCGCCGGCTTGTTCCAGACAATTCGACCATTGAAATCCGCCAGGAATGCTAACCAAATGCGCATGTCCTGGCGAATCTCTGCCGATAGCCTCGTGCGGTGGTGTCCCTCTTTAAGACCGACCATGGCTTGTGCAATCGAGCGGGAAAAGGGGCGGGCCATTGGTATCACTCTAAGGGCAAAATTCAACTGACCCACAGTTTGCTGCACTTGATGCAAGTTCACCTTAGTCTCCCGAATACATGTTTCAAGGGAGGCCCTGAATTTCCCCACCTTTTCCTTGGGTAGCCGAAAACAACCTTCTTCTGAATTGAGCTCTATTCCAAGGAACTCGAGCGAAGTTGCTGGCCCCACAGTCTTACCTGGTGCCAATGGCACACCAAACTGACTCATTAGGACACAAAATTCCTTTAAAGCCTGTGCACATTCTGGACCGCCAGCTGGCCCCAGGAACAGAAAATCGTCAAGATAATGCATAACATGCTGGAAACCCGTCTTTCTCATGAATACCCATTGCAGAAAACAACTGAATTTTTCAAAATAAGCACAAGATATGGAGCATCCCATTGGCATACATTTGTCCATGTAATAACGACCCTGAAACATAAAACCAAGGAGACGCTGATCGTCTGGGTGTACCGGGAGCAACCGGAACGCTGGCTCGATGTCTGATTTTGCCATCAGCGCTCCGGGCCCCAGGCGATTCAACATGGCGACGGCCTCATCGAAAGATGCGTACCGCACCGAACACACTTCTGGGTCTATCGCATCATTCACGGAAAGACCTCGTGGGGCTGACAAATTATGTATTAGTCTAAACTCACCCGGGTCCTTCTTTGGGACCACACCTAAGGGGGAACAAACAAAGTTAGCAACCGGTGGTATATCGAATGGTCCGGCCACCCGCCCTCGAGTCACCTCTTTCCCAATCTTTACCTGTACCACCGCCGTATTTTGCAGGACCGACAGTTGGTTCTTACAACGTGCCTTACCCTGAAAATTCCCCACTGGAATGCGGAAACCATACGAAAACCCGTCTCGCAACACCCCAGCGGAGACATGATCCGGGTATTCATTGAGCCAAGGAATCATTGCCATGGTATCAACCGGGGTAGGTAAAGGCGCCCCTCGGACTATTTCAGACCTGTTTGGCGCTTCCCCTACCACCGTTATCACCCGTTTTGGCTCTGCAGATGGTCTCAGGATGCGAGGACTGTCCACACCCCCCACACTCGTGCCTAAACTTGCATGACCCCTGGGGCCTTGTACATTTTCCCCTATTCAAATTCCAACAGATCCCCTTTTTACCTGCGTTGCCACTCGGCTTCGAGTGATGCTCATTACCTGCCCCCGTCCGAAAGAGAGTCACAGAAGAATGGCGGGAAAACTCACCCCCGCCACCCCCCGACAATGGTGTCTTTAACATGCCTGAATTCTCCATTTTTTGCCAAGAAATGGAGTCGTAACAATCCCAGGTCAAAGCTGGGTCGTGCTCCTTGGCCTTACCAAAAACATTATCATAGTAAAACCACTGATTGCCCTCATATGATTGCGAATACTCCATGATACGTGTCTGATATATGGGCAACTCAGTCAACAACTCGGGCCTTCGTTCCCCCATAATTGAAGTGAATATGCCAAACGCTCTGCCCCAGGTACCTATGTTCTCATCGACCTTAAAGGCGGCCATCTTTGCGCGCCAAACACTCGGGGTGCAGAAACTCTTTTTGACCCTTCACATGCTCGATCTCGTAGTGATCGGTAAGCAAAGAAAACATGTTTACATACTTATCAGCCCAAATCTTTTCCTTGACTTCAATTGGAATATGCTGGGCTACTTTCTCCCTCCGTGAGGGTACAGACCCCTCCCCCGTAATCGGCAGTAGCCGCTTACCTAAATTAGAAGTTGTGGTCGCTGCCGAACTCGTGCCCGCTGCGGTTTCACCCACCGGAGCCTGCGGGGGAACAGAAGATGATGCCTTCGCAGCCTCTCTAGATTCGCGCAGTTGCCTCATTACTGCCCTGGCGTCATCTGCCGTGGTGCCCTCACAATCTTTCCCCAACCACGCTGCCAGTTGTGCAGCCAACTCGGGAGGCATATCCCCCTTGTTCACAGGGGTGAGTACGACGGGGATCGTTTGCCCCTCCTTCGGAACCGAGACTGGCTCCTCAATCGGTGTATCGGGAACCGGGGCCTCTCCCCCAGGTGCCCCCCTCTTGGACCTCTTGCCTCTACCGCTGGGGACTACACCCGGCAATGCTGGCCCGACGATGCGTTTCGGGCCTCCTGCCCCGTTCATTGCCGCCATCTGCTTCTTCATCTCGGCCATATCCTTTACGAGCATGCGGAGCATCTGATCGGTACCGACCCGCTTTCCGACCTTCTTGCCCGGCATTCTCCAATGAAGATATCTGAAAGAACAAGGACAAAATTACAACGCTCAAAATTGCTCTTCGTTCCGTCTCGAGCTCACGTGCAGCGGGGAGGTGCAGCTTCAGAGCACAGGAACAAGAGGATGCTTCATTGGCTTGTTGCTCCTTTTATCCTTCTTCCGGCGGGCGTAAACCCGCCTCCGCCCGCCTCCGGGGGCGTGGCTGCCGGCGGCTTCAGTGTCTAGGACAACCCACTCTAGGGCGGGAAAAAGCGCGCCCCGGCTACGCCGCTTCGGGCATACCAGCTGAGACTCGCCTCCCGCCCAAGATGGCTTCCCGGGGGGATCGGGGTACTCCACCATACGTTCGGGGGGACCGAGTGGTCGCCCCTTTCCATTAGAGGCATTTAATGTTCAAGCAAAAACAGCTGATTTTTGACAAAAGAGATAACTCTCCCCCATTACGTCATGCTTCAGAAATGTGGAAAATGGTCCGTTTTCAAATGTTTTATTTTTGAACGTCAGTTCACATTTGTAGGTGGATCATCAGTGTTAGAGCTAAAATTAGCATGTTTAAAGTGATTTTCATACTTCAATTGGCCC
The DNA here is from genome assembly GCF_964263255.1 of Lissotriton vulgaris. Classification (NCBI taxonomy): domain Eukaryota; kingdom Metazoa; phylum Chordata; class Amphibia; order Caudata; family Salamandridae; genus Lissotriton; species Lissotriton vulgaris. Next base: position 487,994,296 of record NC_141696.1, read on the forward strand.
TAAACACAAGATTTATGGAATCGTTAAAAGTGCATGAAAATGGCCTATTTACTCACTCTGAGTTCTCAAAAAGGGTTTCTTCACCCTGGGAAGTTAATTAAATACCATTTGGAGGCATTTAATGTTCAAGCAAAAACGGCTGATTTTCGACAAAAGAGATAACACCCCCCATTATGTCATGCTTCAGAAATGTGGAAAATGGTCCGTTTTCAAATGTTTTATTTTTGAACGTCAGTTCACATTTGTAGGTGGATCATCAGTGTTAGAGCTAAAATTAGCATGTTTAAAGTGATTTTCATGCTTCCAGGGCCCCTAAACACTAGATTTGTGGAATGGTTAAAAGTGCATGAAAATGGCCAATTTACTCACTCTGAGTTCTCAAAAAGGGTGTCTTCACCCCAGGAAGTTAATTAAATACGATTTGGAGGCATTTAATGATCAAGCAAAAACGGCTGATTTTCGACAAAAGAGATAACACCCCCCCATTACGTCATGCTTCAGAAATGTGGAAAATGGTCCGTTTTCAAATGTTTTATTTTTGAACGTCAGTTCACATTTGTAGGTAGATCATCAGTGTTAGAGCTAAAATTAGCATGTTTAAAGTGATTTTCATGCTTCCAGGGGCCCTAAACACAAGATTTATGGAACGGTTAAAAGTGCCTGAAAATGGCCAATTTACTCACCCTGAGTTCTCAAAAAGGGGTTCTTCACCCCAGGAAGTTAATTAAATACGATTTGGAGGCATTTAATGATCAAGCAAAAACGGCTGATTTTCGACAAAAGAGATAACACCCCCCCATTACGTCATGCTTCAGAAATGTGGAAAATGGTCCGTTTTCAAATGTTTTATTTTTGAACGTCAGTTCACATTTGTAGGTAGATCATCAGTGTTAGAGCTAAAATTAGCATGTTTAAAGTGATTTTCATGCTTCCAGGGGCCCTAAACACAAGATTTATGGAACGGTTAAAAGTGCCTGAAAATGGCCAATTTACTCACCCTGAGTTCTCAAAAAGGGGTTCTTCACCCCGGGAAGTTAATTAAATACCATTTGGAGGCATTTAATGTTCAAGCAAAAACGGCTGATTTTTGACAAAAGAGATAACACCCACCATTACGTCATGCTTCAGAAATGTGGAAAATGGTCCGTTTTCAAATGTTTTATTTTTGAACGTCAGTTCACATTTGTAGGTGGATCATCAGTGTTAGAGCTAAAATTAGCATGTTTAAAGTGATTTTCATGCTTCGAGGGGCTCGGGAAGTGAATTAAATACCATTTGGAGGCATTTAATGTTCAAGCAAAAACGGCTGATTTTCGACAAAATAGATAACACCCACCCATTACGTCATGCTTCAGAAATGTGGAAAATGGTCCGTTTTCAAATGTTTTAATTTTGAACGTCAGTTCACATTTGTAGGTGGATCATCAGTGTTAGAGCTAAAATTAGCATGTTTAAAGTGATTTTCATGCTTCCAAGGGCTCGGGAAGTGAATTAAATACTATTTAGAGGTATTTAATGTTCAAGCAAAAACAGTTGATTTTTGACAAAAGAGATAACACCCCCCATTACGTCATGCTTCAGAAATGTGGAAAATGGTCCATTTTCAAATGTTTTATTTTTGAACGTCAGTTCACATTTGTAGGTGGATCATCAGTGTTAGAGCTAAAATTAGCATGTTTAAAAAGATTTTCATGCTTCCAGGGTCCCAAAACACAAGATTTATGGAATGGTTAAAAGTGCATGAAAATGGCCAATATACTCACTCTGAGTTCTCAAAAAGGGTTTCTTCAGCCCGGGAAGTTAATTAAATACCATTTGGAGGCATTTAATGTTCAAGCAAAAACGGCTGATTTTCGACAAAAGAGATAACACCCCCATTACGTCATGCTTTAGAAATGTGGAAAATGGTCCGTTTTCAAACGTTTTATTTTTGAACGTCAGTTCACATTTGTTGGTGGATAATCAGTGTTAGAGCTAAAATTAGCATGTTTAAAGTGATTTTCATGCTTCCAGGGGCCCTAAAACAAGATTTATAGAATGGTTAAAAGTGCATGAAAATGGCCAATTTACTCACTCTGAGTTCTCAAAAAGGGGTTCTACACCCCGGGAAGTAAATTAAATACCATTTGGAGGCATTTAATGTTCAAGCAAAAACGGCTGATTTTCGACAAAAGAGATAACACCCCCATTACGTCATGCTTCAGAAATGTGGAAAATGGTCCGTTTTCAAATGTTTTTTTTTTAACGTCAGTTCACATTTGCTGGTGCATCATCAGTGTTGGAGCTAAAATTAGCATGTTTAAAGTGATTTTCATGCTTCCAAGGGCTCAGGAAGTGAATTAAATACTATTTAGAGGCATTTAATGTTCAAGCAAAAACGGCTGATTTTCGATAAAAGAGATTACACCCCCATTACGTCATGCTTCAGAAATGTGGAAAATGGTCCGTTTTCAAATGTTTTATTTTTGAACGTCAGTTCACATTTGTAGGTGGATTATCAGTGTTAGAGCTAAAATTAGCATGTTTAAAGTGATTTTCATGCTTCCAGGGGCCCTAAACACAAGATTTATGGAATGGTTAAAAGTGCATGAAAATGGCCAATTTACTCACTCTGAGTTCTCAAAAAGGGTTTCTTCACCCCGGGAAGTTAATTAAATACCATTTGGAGGCATTTAATGTTCAAGCAAAAACTGCTGATTTTCGACAAAAGACATAACACCCCCCCATTACGTCATGCTTCAGAAATGTGGAAAATGGTCCATTTTCAAATGTTTTATTTTTGAACGTCAGTTCACATTTGTAGGTGGATCATCAGTGTTAGAACTAAAATTAGCATGTTTAAAGTAATTTTCATGCTTCCAGGGGCTCGGGAAATGAATTAAATACTATTTAGAGGCATTTATTGTTCAAGCAAAAACAGCTGATTTTTGACAAAAGAGATAACACTACCCCATTACGTCATGCTTCAGAAATGTGGAAAATGGTCGGTTTTCTAATGTTTTATTTTTGAACGTCAGTTCACATTTGTAGGTGGATCATCAGTGTGAGAGCTAAAATTAGCATGTTTAAAGTGATTTTCATGCTTCCAGGGGCCCTAAACACAAGATTTATGAAATGGTTAAAAGTGCATGAAAATGGCCAATTTACTCACTCTGAGTTCTCAAAAAGGGTTTCTTCACCCCGGGAAGTTAATTTAATACCATTTGGAGGCATTTAATGTTCAAGCAAAAACGGCTGATTTTCGACAAAAGAGATTTCACCCCCCCATTATGTCATGCTTCAGAAATGTGGAAAATGGTCCGTTTTCAAATGTTTTAATTTTGAACGTCAGTTCACATTTGTAGGTGGATCATCAGTGTTAGAGCTAAAATTAGCATGTTTAAAGTGATTTTCATGCTTCCAGGGGCCCTAAACACAAAAAGTATGGAATGGTTAAAAGAGCATGAAAATGGCCAATTTACTCACTCGGAGGTCTCAAAAAGGGTTTCTTCACCCCGGGAAGTTGATTAAATACCATTTGGAAGCATTTAATGTTCAAGCAAAAATGGCTGATTTTCGACAAAAGAGATAACACCCCCCCCCCATTACGTCATGCTTCAGAAATGTGGGTAATGGTCCGTTTTCAAATGTTTTATTTTTGAACGTCAGTTCACATTTGTAGGTCGATCATCAGTTTTAGACCTAAAATAAGCATGTTTAAAGTGATTTTCATGCTTCCAGGGGCTCGGGAAATGAATTAAATACTATGTGGAGGCATTTAATGTTCAAGCAAAAACAGCTGATTTTTGACAAAAGAGATAACATCCCCCCATTACGTCATGCTTCAGAAATGTGGAAAATGGTCCATTTTCAAATGTTTTATTTTTGAACGTCAGTTCACATTTGTAGGTGGATCATCAGTGTTAGAGATAAAATTAGCATGTTTAAAGTGATTTTCATGCTTCCAAGGGCCCTAAACACAAGATTTATGGAATGGTTAAAAGTGCATGAAAATGGCCAATTTACTCACTCTGAGTTCTCAAAAAGGGTTTCTTCACCCCAGGAAGTTAATTAAATACCATTTGGAGGCATTTAATGTTCAAGCAATAACGGCTGATTTTCGACAAAAGAGATTTCACCCCCCCCCATTATGTCATGCTTCAGAAATGTGGAAAATGGTCCGTTTTCAAATGTTTTATTTTTGAACGTCAGTTCACATTTGTAGGTGGATCATCAGTGTTAGAGCTAAAATTAGCATGTTTAAAGTGATTTTCATGCTTCCAGGGGCCCTAAACACAAGATTTATGGAATGGTTAAAAGTGCATGAAAATGGCCAATTTACTCACTCTGAGTTCTCAAAAAGGGTTTCTTCACCCCGGGAAGTTAATTAAATACCATTTGGAGGCATTTAATGTTCAAGCAAAAACTGCTGATTTTCGACAAAAGACATAACACCCCCCCATTACGTCATGCTTCAGAAATGTGGAAAATGGTCCATTTTCAAATGTTTTATTTTTGAACGTCAGTTCACATTTGTAGGTGGATCATCAGTGTTAGAACTAAAATTAGCATGTTTAAAGTAATTTTCATGCTTCCAGGGGCTCGGGAAGTGAATTAAATACTATTTAGAGGCATTTATTGTTCAAGCAAAAACAGCTGATTTTTGACAAAAGAGATAACACTACCCCATTACGTCATGCTTCAGAAATGTGGAAAATGGTCCGTTTTCTAATGTTTTATTTTTGAACGTCAGTTCACATTTGTAGGTGGATCATCAGTGTGAGAGCTAAAATTAGCATGTTTAAAGTGATTTTCATGCTTCCAGGGGCCCTAAACACAAGATTTATGAAATGGTTAAAAGTGCATGAAAATGGCCAATTTACTCACTCTGAGTTCTCAAAAAGGGTTTCTTCACCCCGGGAAGTTAATTTAATACCATTTGGAGGCATTTAATGTTCAAGCAAAAACGGCTGATTTTCGACAAAAGAGATTTCACCCCCCCATTATGTCATGCTTCAGAAATGTGGAAAATGGTCCGTTTTCAAATGTTTTAATTTTGAACGTCAGTTCACATTTGTAGGTGGATCATCAGTGTTAGAGCTAAAATTAGCATGTTTAAAGTGATTTTCATGCTTCCAGGGGCCCTAAACACAAAAAGTATGGAATGGTTAAAAGAGCATGAAAATGGCCAATTTACTCACTCGGAGGTCTCAAAAAGGGTTTCTTCACCCCGGGAAGTTGATTAAATACCATTTGGAAGCATTTAATGTTCAAGCAAAAATGGCTGATTTTCGACAAAAGAGATAACACCCCCCCCCATTACGTCATGCTTCAGAAATGTGGGTAATGGTCCGTTTTCAAATGTTTTATTTTTGAACGTCAGTTCACATTTGTAGGTCGATCATCAGTTTTAGACCTAAAATAAGCATGTTTAAAGTGATTTTCATGCTTCCATGGGCTCGGGAAATGAATTAAATACTATGTGGAGGCATTTAATGTTCAAGCAAAAACAGCTGATTTTTGACAAAAGAGATAACACCCCCCCATTACGTCATGCTTCAGAAATGTGGAAAATGGTCCATTTTCAAATGTTTTATTTTTGAACGTCAGTTCACATTTGTAGGTGGATCATCAGTGTTAGAGATAAAATTAGCATGTTTAAAGTGATTTTCATGCTTCCAAGGGCCCTAAACACAAGATTTATGGAATGGTTAAAAGTGCATGAAAATGGCCAATTTACTCACTCTGAGTTCTCAAAAAGGGTTTCTTCACCCCAGGAAGTTAATTAAATACCATTTGGAGGCATTTAATGTTCAAGCAATAACGGCTGATTTTCGACAAAAGAGATTTCACCCCCCCCCCCATTATGTCATGCTTCAGAAATGTGGAAAATGGTCCGTTTTCAAATGTTTTATTTTTGAACGTCAGTTCACATTTGTAGGTGGATCATCAGTGTTAGAGCTAAAATTAGCATGTTTAAAGTGATTTTCATGCTTCCAGGGGCCCTAAACACAAGATTTATGGAATGGTTAAAAGTGCCTGAAAATGGCCAATTTACTCACTCTGAGTTCTCAAAAAGGGGTTCTTCACCCCGGGAAGTTAATTAAATATCATTTGGAGGCATTTAATGTTCAAGCAAAAATGGCTGATTTTCAACAAAAGAGATAACACCCCCCATTACGTCATGCTTCAGAAATGTGGAAAATGGTCAGTTTTCAAATGTTTTATTTTTGAACGTCAGTTCACATTTGTAGGTGGATCATCAGTGTTAGAGCTAAAATTAGCATGTTTAAAGTGATTTTCATGCTTCCAGGGGCTCGGGAAGTGAATTGAATACCATTTTGAGGCATTTAATGTTCAAGCAAAAACAGTTGATTTTTGACAAAAGAGATAACACCCCCCCATTACGTCATGCTTCAGAAATGTGGAAAATGGTCCGTTTTCAAATGTTTTATTTTTTAACGTCAGTTCACATTTGTAGGTGGATCATCAGTGTTAGAGCTAAAATTAGCATGTTAAAAAAGATTTTCATGCTTCCAGGGGCCCAAAACACAAGATTTATAGAATGGTTAAAAGTGCATGAAAATGGCCAATTTACTCACTGAGTTCTCAAAAAGGGTTTCTTCACCCCGGGAAGTAAATTAACACCTTGGCTGCTAGGCGTTTTCCCCTCCCTGTGCTGACTTTTCATTTACTCCATGCTTCATGACGAGCTCAGCTCGTCATCAGCACAGCTCAACTGTGCATCATGACGAGCTGAGCTCGTCATGAGCATCGAAAGGGTTAAATACCATTTGTAGGCATTTAATGTTCAAGCAAAAACGGCTGATTTTCGACAAAAGAGATAACACCCCCCATTACGTCATGCTTCAGAAATGTGGAAAATGGTCCGTTTTCAAATGTTTTTTTTTAACGTCAGTTCACATTTGCTGGTGAATCATCAGTGTTAGAGCTAAAATTCGCATGTTTAAAGTGATTTTCATGCTTCCAAGGGCTCGGGAAGTGAATTAAATACTATTTAGAGGCATTTAATGTTCAAGCAAAAACAGTTGATTTTTGACAAAAGAGATAACACCCCCCCATTATGTCATGCTTCAGAAATGTGGAAAATGGTCCATTTTCAAATGTTTTATTTTTGAACGTCAGTTCACATTTGTAGGTGGATCATCAGTGTTAGAGGTAAAATTAGCATGTTTAAAAAGATTTTCATGCTTCCAGGGGCCCAAAACACAAGATTTATGGAATGGTTAAAAGTGCATGAAAATGGCCAATTTACTCACTCTGAGTTCTCAAAAAGGGTTTCTTCACCCCGGGAAGTTAATTAAATACCATTTGGAGGCATTTAATGTTCAAGCAAAAACAGCTGATTTTCGACAAAAGAGATAACACCCCCCCATTACGTCATGCTTCAGAAATGTGGAAAATGGTCCGTTTTCAAATGTTTTATTTTTGAACGTCAGTTCACATTTGTAGGTGGATCATCAGTGTTAGAGCTAAAATTAGCATGTTTAAAGTGATTTTCATGCTTCCAGGGGCCCTAAACACAAGATTTATAGAATGGTTAAAAGTGCATGATAATGGCCAATTTACTCACTCTGAGTTCTCAAAAAGGGTTTCTTCACCCGGGAAGTAAATTAAATACCATTTGGAGGCCTTTAATGTTCAAGCAAAAACGGCTAATTTTCGACAAAAGAGATAACACCCCCCATTACGTCATGCTTCAGAAACGTGGAAAATTGTCCGTTTTCAAATGGTTTTTTTTTGAACGTCAGTTCACATTTGCTGGTGGATCATCAGTGTTAGAGCGAAAATGTGCATGTTTAAAGTGATTTTCATGCTTCCAGGGGCCCTAAACACAAGATTTATGGAATGGTTAAAAGTGCATGAAAATGGCCAATTTACTCACTCTGAGTTCTCAAAAAGGGTTTCTTCACCCCGGGAAGTTAATTAAATACCATTTGGAGGCATTTAATGTTCAAGCAATAACGGCTGATTTTCGACAAAAGAGATTTCACCCCCCCCCCATTATGTCATGCTTCAGAAATGTGGAAAATGGTCCGTTTTCAAATGTTTTATTTTTGAACGTCAGTTCACATTTGTAGGTGGATTATCAGTGTTAGAGCTAAAATTAGCATGTTTAAAGTGATTTTCATGCTTCCAGGGGCCCTAAACACAAGATTTATAGAATGGTTAAAAGTGCATGAAAATGGCCAATTTACTCACTGAGTTCTCAAAAAGGGTTTCTTCACCCCGGGAAGTAAATTAACACCTTGGCTGCTAGGCGTTTTCCCCTCCCTGTGCTGACTTTTCATTTACTCCATGCTTCATGACGAGCTCAGCTCGTCATCAGCACAGCTCAACTGTGCATCATGACGAGCTGAGCTCGTCATGAGCATCGAAAGGGTTAAATACCATTTGTAGGCATTTAATGTTCAAGCAAAAACGGCTGATTTTCGACAAAAGAGATAACACCCCCCATTACGTCATGCTTCAGAAATGTGGAAAATGGTCCGTTTTCAAATGGTTTTTTTTTAACGTCAGTTCACATTTGCTGGTGAATCATCAGTGTTAGAGCTAAAATTAGCATGTTTAAAGTGATTTTCATGCTTCCAAGGGCTCGGGAAGTGAATTAAATACTATTTAGAGGCATTTAATGTTCAAGCAAAAACAGTTGATTTTTGACAAAAGAGATAACACCCCCCCATTATGTCATGCTTCAGAAATGTGGAAAATGGTCCATTTTCAAATGTTTTATTTTTGAACGTCAGTTCACATTTGTAGGTGGATCATCAGTGTTAGAGGTAAAATTAGCATGTTTAAAAAGATTTTCATGCTTCCAGGGGCCCAAAACACAAGATTTATGGAATGGTTAAAAGTGCATGAAAATGGCCAATTTACTCACTCTGAGTTCTCAAAAAGGGTTTCTTCACCCCGGGAAGTTAATTAAATACCATTTGGAGGCATTTAATGTTCAAGCAAAAACGGCTGATTTTCGACAAAAGAGATAACACCCCCCCATTACGTCATGCTTCAGAAATGTGGAAAATGGTCCGTTTTCAAATGTTTTATTTTTGAACGTCAGTTCACATTTGTAGGTGGATCATCAGTGTTAGAGCTAAAATTAGCATGTTTAAAGTGATTTTCATGCTTCCAGGGGCCCTAAACACAAGATTTATAGAATGGTTAAAAGTGCATGATAATGGCCAATTTACTCACTCTGAGTTCTCAAAAAGGGTTTCTTCACCCGGGAAGTAAATTAAATACCATTTGGAGGCCTTTAATGTTCAAGCAAAAACGGCTAATTTTCGACAAAAGAGATAACACCCCCCATTAGGTCATGCTTCAGAAACGTGGAAAATTGTCCGTTTTCAAATGTTTTTTTTTTGAACGTCAGTTCACATTTGCTGGTGGATCATCAGTGTTAGAGCGAAAATGTGCATGTTTAAAGTGATTTTCATGCTTCCAGGGGCCCTAAACACAAGATTTATGGAATGGTTAAAAGTGCATGAAAATGGCCAATTTACTCACTCTGAGTTCTCAAAAAGGGTTTCTTCACCCCGGGAAGTTAATTAAATACCATTTGGAGGCATTTAATGTTCAAGCAATAACGGCTGATTTTCGACAAAAGAGATTTCACCCCCCCCCATTATGTCATGCTTCAGAAATGTGGAAAATGGTCCGTTTTCAAATGTTTTATTTTTGAACGTCAGTTCACATTTGTAGGTGGATTATCAGTGTTAGAGCTAAAATTAGCATGTTTAAAGTGATTTTCATGCTTCCAGGGGCCCTAAACACAAGATTTATGGAATGATTAAAAGTGCCTGAAAATGGCCAATTTACTCACTCTGAGTTCTCAAAAAGGGGGTCTTCACCCCGGGAAGATAATTAAATACTATTTGGAGGCATTTAATGTTCAAGCAAAAATGGCTGATTTTCGACAAAAGAGATAACACCCCCCATTAAGTCATGCTTCAGAAATGTGGAAAATAGTCAGTTTTCAAATGTTTTATTTTTGAACGTCAGTTCACATTTGTAGGTGGATCATCAGTGTTAGAGCTAAAATTAGCATGTTTAAAGTGATTTTCATGCTTCCAGGGGCTCGGGAAGTGAATTAAATACCATTTAGAGGCATTTAATGTTCAAGCAAAAACAGTTGATTTTTGACAAAAGAGATAACACCCCCCCCATTACGTCATGCTTCAGAAATGTGGAAAATGGTCCGTTTTCAAATGTTTTATTTTTGAACCTCAGTTCACATTTGTAGGTGGATCATCAGTGTTAGAGCTAAAATTAGCATGTTTAAAAAGATTTTCATGCTTCCAGGGGCCCAAAACACAAGATTCATAGAATGGTTAAAAGTGCATGAAAATGGCCAATTTACTCACTGAGTTCTCAAAAAGGGTTTCTTCACCCCGGGAAGTAAATTAACACCATGAGCATCGAAAGGGTTAAATACCATTTGGAGGCATTTAATGTTCAAGCAAAAATGGCTGATTTTCGACAAAAGAGATAACACCCCCCATTACGTCATGCTTCAGAAATGTGGAAAATGGTCCATTTTCAAATGGTTTTTTTTAACGTCAGTTCACATTTGCTGGTGGATCATCAGTGTTAGAGCTAAAATTAGCATGTTTAAAGTGATTTTCATGCTTCCAAGGGCTCGGGAAGTGAATTAAATACTATTTAGAGGCATTTAATGTTCAAGCAAAAACAGTTGATTTTTGACAAAAGAGATAACACCCCCCCATTATGTCATGCTTCAGAAATGTGGAAAATGGTCCATTTTCAAATGTTTTATTTTTGAACGTCAGTTCACATTTGTAGGTGGATCATCAGTGTTAGAGCTAAAATTAGCATGTTTAAAGTGATTTTCATGCTTCCAGGGGCCCTAAACACAAGATTTATAGAATGGTTAAAAGTGCATGAAAATGGCCAATTTACTCACTCTGAGTTCTCAAAAAGGGTTTCTTCACCCCGGGAAGTAAATTAAATACCATTTGGAGGCATTTAATGTTCAAGCAAAAACGGCTAATTTTCGACAAAAGAGATAACACCCCCCATTACGTCATGCTTCAGAAACGTGGAAAATTGTCCGTTTTCAAATGTTTTTTTTTTTTAACGTCAGTTCACATTTGCTGGTGGATCATCAGTGTTAGAGCAAAAATTAGCACGTTTAAAGTGATTTTCATGCTTCCAGGGGCTCGGGAAGTGAATTAAATACTATTTGGAGGCATTTAATGTTCAAGCAAAAACGGCTGATTTTCGATAAAAGAGATTACACCCCCCCATTACGTCATGCTTCAGAAATGTGGAAAATGGTCCGTTTACAAATGTTTTATTTTTGAACGGCAGTTCACATTTGCAGGTGGATCATCAGTGTTAGAGCTAAAATTAGCATGTTTAAAGTGATTTTCATGCTTCCAGGGGCCCTAAACACAAGATTTATGGAATGGTTAAAAGTGCATGAAAATGGCCAATTTACTCACTCTGAGTTCTCAAAAAGGGTTTCTTCACCCCGGGAAGGTAATTAAATACCATTCGGAGGCATTTAATGTTCAAGCAATAATGGCTGATTTTCGACAAAAGAGATTTCACCCCCCCATTATGTCATGCTTCAGAAATGTGGAAAATGGTCTGCTTTCAAATGTTTTAATTTTGAACGTCAGTTCACATTTGTAGGTGGATCATCAGTGTTAGAGCTGAAATTAGCATGTTTAAAGTGATTTTCATGCTTCCAGGGGCCCTAAACACAAGATTTATAGAATGGTTAAAAGTGCATGAAAATGGCCAATTTACTCACTCTGAACTCTCAAAAAGGGTTTCTTCACCCCAGGAAGTAAATTAAATACCATTTGGAGGCATTTAATGTTCAAGCAAAAACGGCTAATTTTCGACAAAAGAGATAATACCCCCCCATTACGTCATGCTTCAGAAATGTGGAAAATGGTCCGCTTTCAAATGTTTTATTTGTGAACGTCAGTTCACATTTGCAGGTGGATCATCAGTGTTAGAGCTAAAATTAGCATGTTTAAAGTGATTTTCATGCTTCCTGGGGCTCGGGAAGTGAATTAAATACTATTTGGAGTCATTTAATGTTCAAGCAAAAACGGCTGATTTTCGACAAAAAAGATAACACCCCCCCCCATTACGTCATGCTTCAGAAATGTGGAAAATGGTCCGTTTTCAAATGTTTTATTTTTGAACGTCAGTTCACATTTGTAGGTGGATCATCAGTGTTAGAGCTAAAATGAGCATGTTTAAAGTGATTTTCATGCTTCCAGGGGCCCTAAACACAAGATTTATGGAATGGGTAAAAGTGCATGACAATGGCCAATTTACTCACTCCGAGTTCTCAAAAAGGGTTTATTCACCCCGGGGAGGTAATTAAATACCATTTGGAGGCATTTAATGTTCAAGCAAAAACGGCTGATTTTCGACAAAATAGATAACAACCCCCCATTACGTCATGCTTCAGAAATGTGGAAAATGGTCCGTTTTCAAATGTTTTATTTTTTAACGTCAGTTCACATTTGTAGGTGGATCATCAGTGTTAGAGCTAAAATTAGCATGTTAAAAAAGATTTTCATGCTTCCAGGGGCCCAAAAAGCAAGATTTATAGAATGGTTAAAAGTGCATGAAAATGGCCAATTTACTCACTGAGTTCTCAAAAAGGGTTTCTTCACCCCGGGAAGTAAATTAACACCTTGGCTGCTAGGCGTTTTCCCCTCCCTGTGCTGACTTTTCATTTACTCCATGCTTCATGACGAGCTCAGCTCGTCATCAGCACAGCTCAACTGTGCATCATGACGAGCTGAGCTCGTCATGAGCATCGAAAGGGTTAAATACCATTTGTAGGCATTTAATGTTCAAGCAAAAACGGCTGATTTTCGACAAAAGAGATAACACCCCCCATTACGTCATGCTTCAGAAATGTGGAAAATGGTCCGTTTTCAAATGTTTTTTTTTTAACGTCAGTTCACATTTGCTGGTGAATCATCAGTGTTAGAGCTAAAATTAGCATGTTTAAAGTGATTTTCATGCTTCCAAGGGCTCGGGAAGTGAATTAAATACTATTTAGAGGCATTTAATGTTCAAGCAAAAACAGTTGATTTTTGACAAAAGAGATAACACCCCCCCATTATGTCATGCTTCAGAAATGTGGAAAATGGTCCATTTTCAAATGTTTTATTTTTGAACGTCAGTTCACATTTGTAGGTGGATCATCAGTGTTAGAGGTAAAATTAGCATGTTTAAAAAGATTTTCATGCTTCCAGGGGCCCAAAACACAAGATTTATGGAATGGTTAAAAGTGCATGAAAATGGCCAATTTACTCACTCTGAGTTCTCAAAAAGGGTTTCTTCACCCCGGGAAGTTAATTAAATACCATTTGGAGGCATTTAATGTTCAAGCAAAAACGGCTGATTTTCGACAAAAGAGATAACACCCCCCCATTACGTCATGCTTCAGAAATGTGGAAAATGGTCCGTTTTCAAATGTTTTATTTTTGAACGTCAGTTCACATTTGTAGGTGGATCATCAGTGTTAGAGCTAAAATTAGCATGTTTAACCCCTTCCACACTCATGACGAGCTGGGCTCGTCATGGTGTAGCCTCCTCATACACTGATGACGAGCCCAGCTCGTCATAAAACAATGAAAATAGCAATTTCCCAGCACAGGAGGGGAATTGCCTTAGCAGCCATGGAGTTAAAGTGATTTTCATGCTTCCAGGGGCCCTAAACACAAGATTTATGGAATGGTTAAAAGTGCATGAAAATGGCCAATTTACTCACTCTGAGTTCTCAAAAAGGGTTTCTTCACCCCGGGAAGTTAATTAAATACCATTTGGAGGCATTTAATGTTCAAGCAAAAACGGCTGATTTTCGACAAAAGAGATAACACCCCCCCATTACGTCATGCTTCAGAAATGTGGAAAATGGTCCGTATTCAAATGTTTTATTTTTGAACGTCAGTTCACATTTGTAGGTGGATCATCAGTGTTAGAGCTAAAATTAGCATGTTTAAAGTGATTTTCATGCTTCCATAGGCCCTAAACACAAGATTTATAGAATGGTTAAAAGTGCATGATAATGGCCAATTTACTCACTCTGAGTTCTCAAAAAGGGTTTCTTCACCCGGGAAGTAAATTAAATACCATTTGGAGGCCTTTAATGTTCAAGCAAAAACGGCTAATTTTCGACAAAAGAGATAACACCCCCCATTACGTCATGCTTCAGAAACGTGGAAAATGGTCCGTTTACAAATGTTTTATTTTTGAACGTCAGTTCACATTTGCAGGTGGATCATCAGTGTTAGAGCTAAAATTAGCATGTTTAAAGTGATTTTCATGCTTCCAGGGGCCCTAAACACAAGATTTATGGAATGGTTAAAAGTGCATGAAAATGGCCAATTTACTCACTCTGAGTTCTCAAAAAGGGTTTCTTCACCCCGGGAAGGTAATTAAATACCATTCGGAGGCATTTAATGTTCAAGCAATAATGGCTGATTTTCGACAAAAGAGATTTCACCCCCCCATTATGTCATGCTTCAGAAATGTGGAAAATGGTCTGCTTTCAAATGTTTTAATTTTGAACGTCAGTTCACATTTGTAGGTGGATCATCAGTGTTAGAGCTGAAATTAGCATGTTTAAAGTGATTTTCATGCTTCCAGGGGCCCTAAACACAAGATTTATAGAATGGTTAAAAGTGCATGAAAATGGCCAATTTACTCACTCTGAACTCTCAAAAAGGGTTTCTTCACCCCAGGAAGTAAATTAAATACCATTTGGAGGCATTTAATGTTCAAGCAAAAACGGCTAATTTTCGACAAAAGAGATAATACCCCCCCATTACGTCATGCTTCAGAAATGTGGAAAATGGTCCGCTTTCAAATGTTTTATTTGTGAACGTCAGTTCACATTTGCAGGTGGATCATCAGTGTTAGAGCTAAAATTAGCATGTTTAAAGTGATTTTCATGCTTCCTGGGGCTCGGGAAGTGAATTAAATACTATTTGGAGTCATTTAATGTTCAAGCAAAAACGGCTGATTTTCGACAAAAAAGATAACACCCCCCCCCATTACGTCATGCTTCAGAAATGTGGAAAATGGTCCGTTTTCAAATGTTTTATTTTTGAACGTCAGTTCACATTTGTAGGTGGATCATCAGTGTTAGAGCTAAAATGAGCATGTTTAAAGTGATTTTCATGCTTCCAGGGGCCCTAAACACAAGATTTATGGAATGGGTAAAAGTGCATGACAATGGCCAATTTACTCACTCCGAGTTCTCAAAAAGGGTTTATTCACCCCGGGGAGGTAATTAAATACCATTTGGAGGCATTTAATGTTCAAGCAAAAACGGCTGATTTTCGACAAAATAGATAACAACCCCCCATTACGTCATGCTTCAGAAATGTGGAAAATGGTCCGTTTTCAAATGTTTTATTTTTTAACGTCAGTTCACATTTGTAGGTGGATCATCAGTGTTAGAGCTAAAATTAGCATGTTAAAAAAGATTTTCATGCTTCCAGGGGCCCAAAACACAAGATTTATAGAATGGTTAAAAGTGCATGAAAATGGCCAATTTACTCACTGAGTTCTCAAAAAGGGTTTCTTCACCCCGGGAAGTAAATTAACACCTTGGCTGCTAGGCGTTTTCCCCTCCCTGTGCTGACTTTTCATTTACTCCATGCTTCATGACGAGCTCAGCTCGTCATCAGCACAGCTCAACTGTGCATCATGACGAGCTGAGCTCGTCATGAGCATCGAAAGGGTTAAATACCATTTGTAGGCATTTAATGTTCAAGCAAAAACGGCTGATTTTCGACAAAAGAGATAACACCCCCCATTACGTCATGCTTCAGAAATGTGGAAAATGGTCCGTTTTCAAATGTTTTTTTTTTAACGTCAGTTCACATTTGCTGGTGAATCATCAGTGTTAGAGCTAAAATTAGCATGTTTAAAGTGATTTTCATGCTTCCAAGGGCTCGGGAAGTGAATTAAATACTATTTAGAGGCATTTAATGTTCAAGCAAAAACAGTTGATTTTTGACAAAAGAGATAACACCCCCCCATTATGTCATGCTTCAGAAATGTGGAAAATGGTCCATTTTCAAATGTTTTATTTTTGAACGTCAGTTCACATTTGTAGGTGGATCATCAGTGTTAGAGGAAAAATTAGCATGTTTAAAAAGATTTTCATGCTTCCAGGGGCCCAAAACACAAGATTTATGGAATGGTTAAAAGTGCATGAAAATGGCCAATTTACTCACTCTGAGTTCTCAAAAAGGGTTTCTTCACCCCGGGAAGTTAATTAAATACCATTTGGAGGCATTTAATGTTCAAGCAAAAACGGCTGATTTTCGACAAAAGAGATAACACCCCCCCATTACGTCATGCTTCAGAAATGTGGAAAATGGTCCGTTTTCAAATGTTTTATTTTTGAACGTCAGTTCACATTTGTAGGTGGATCATCAGTGTTAGAGCTAAAATTAGCATGTTTAACCCCTTCCACACTCATGACGAGCTGGGCTCGTCATGGTGTAGCCTCCTCATACACTGATGACGAGCCCAGCTCGTCATAAAACAATGAAAATAGCAATTTCCCAGCACAGGAGGGGAATTGCCTTAGCAGCCATGGAGTTAAAGTGATTTTCATGCTTCCAGGGGCCCTAAACACAAGATTTATGGAATGGTTAAAAGTGCATGAAAATGGCCAATTTACTCACTCTGAGTTCTCAAAAAGGGTTTCTTCACCCCGGGAAGTTAATTAAATACCATTTGGAGGCATTTAATGTTCAAGCAAAAACGGCTGATTTTCGACAAAAGAGATAACACCCCCCCATTACGTCATGCTTCAGAAATGTGGAAAATGGTCCGTATTCAAATGTTTTATTTTTGAACGTCAGTTCACATTTGTAGGTGGATCATCAGTGTTAGAGCTAAAATTAGCATGTTTAAAGTGATTTTCATGCTTCCATAGGCCCTAAACACAAGATTTATAGAATGGTTAAAAGTGCATGATAATGGCCAATTTACTCACTCTGAGTTCTCAAAAAGGGTTTCTTCACCCGGGAAGTAAATTAAATACCATTTGGAGGCCTTTAATGTTCAAGCAAAAACGGCTAATTTTCGACAAAAGAGATAACACCCCCCATTACGTCATGCTTCAGAAACGTGGAAAATTGTCCGTTTTCAAATGTTTTTTTTTTGAACGTCAGTTCACATTTGCTGGTGGATCATCAGTGTTAGAGCGAAAATGTGCATGTTTAAAGTGATTTTCATGCTTCCAGGGGCCCTAAACACAAGATTTATGGAATGGTTAAAAGTGCATGAAAATGGCCAATTTACTCACTCTGAGTTCTCAAAAAGGGTTTCTTCACCCCGGGAAGTTAATTAAATACCATTTGGAGGCATTTAATGTTCAAGCAAAAACGGCTGATTTTCGACAAAAGAGATAACACCCCCCCATTACGTCATGCTTCAGAAATGTGGAAAATGGTCCGTATTCAAATGTTTTATTTTTGAACGTCAGTTCACATTTGTAGGTGGATCATCAGTGTTAGAGCTAAAATTAGCATGTTTAAAGTGATTTTCATGCTTCCAGGGGCCCTAAACACAAGATTTATAGAATGGTTAAAAGTGCATGATAATGGCCAATTTACTCACTCTGAGTTCTCAAAAAGGGTTTCTTCACCCGGGAAGTAAATTAAATACCATTTGGAGGCCTTTAATGTTCAAGCAATAACGGCTGATTTTCGACAAAAGAGATTTCACCCCCCCCCATTATGTCATGCTTCAGAAATGTGGAAAATGGTCCGTTTTCAAATGTTTTATTTTTGAACGTCAGTTCACATTTGTAGGTGGATTATCAGTGTTAGAGCTAAAATTAGCATGTTTAAAGTGATTTTCATGCTTCCAGGGGCCCTAAACACAAGATTTATGGAATGATTAAAAGTGCCTGAAAATGGCCAATTTACTCACTCTGAGTTCTCAAAAAGGGGGTCTTCACCCCGGGAAGTTAATTAAATACTATTTGGAGGCATTTAATGTTCAAGCAAAAATGGCTGATTTTCGACAAAAGAGATAACACCCCCCATTAAGTCATGCTTCAGAAATGTGGAAAATGGTCCGTTTTCAAATGTTTTATTTTTGAACGTCAGTTCACATTTGTAGGTGGATCATCAGTGTTAGAGGTAAAATTAGCATGTTTAAAAAGATTTTCATGCTTCCAGGGGCCCAAAACACAAGATTTATGGAATGGTTAAAAGTGCATGAAAATGGCCAATTTACTCACTCTGAGTTCTCAAAAAGGGTTTCTTCACCCCGGGAAGTTAATTAAATACCATTTGGAGGCATTTAATGTTCAAGCAAAAACGGCTGATTTTCGACAAAAGAGATAACACCCCCCCATTACGTCATGCTTCAGAAATGTGGAAAATGGTCCGTATTCAAATGTTTTATTTTTGAACGTCAGTTCACATTTGTAGGTGGATCATCAGTGTTAGAGCTAAAATTAGCATGTTTAAAGTGATTTTCATGCTTCCAGGGGCCCTAAACACAAGATTTATAGAATGGTTAAAAGTGCATGATAATGGCCAATTTACTCACTCTGAGTTCTCAAAAAGGGTTTCTTCACCCGGGAAGTAAATTAAATACCATTTGGAGGCCTTTAATGTTCAAGCAAAAACGGCTAATTTTCGACAAAAGAGATAACACCCCCCATTACGTCATGCTTCAGAAACGTGGAAAATTGTCCGTTTTCAAATGTTTTTTTTTTTGAACGTCAGTTCACATTTGCTGGTGGATCATCAGTGTTAGAGCGAAAATGTGCATGTTTAAAGTGATTTTCATGCTTCCAGGGGCCCTAAACACAAGATTTATGGAATGGTTAAAAGTGCATGAAAATGGCCAATTTACTCACTCTGAGTTCTCAAAAAGGGTTTCTTCACCCCGGGAAGTTAATTAAATACCATTTGGAGGCATTTAATGTTCAAGCAATAACGGCTGATTTTCGACAAAAGAGATTTCACCCCCCCCCCATTATGTCATGCTTCAGAAATGTGGAAAATGGTCCGTTTTCAAATGTTTTATTTTTGAACGTCAGTTCACATTTGTAGGTGGATTATCAGTGTTAGAGCTAAAATTAGCATGTTTAAAGTGATTTTCATGCTTCCAGGGGCCCTAAACACAAGATTTATGGAATGATTAAAAGTGCCTGAAAATGGCCAATTTACTCACTCTGAGTTCTCAAAAAGGGGGTCTTCACCCCGGGAAGTTAATTAAATACTATTTGGAGGCATTTAATGTTCAAGCAAAAATGGCTGATTTTCGACAAAAGAGATAACACCCCCCATTAAGTCATGCTTCAGAAATGTGGAAAATGGTCAGTTTTCAAATGTTTTATTTTTGAACGTCAGTTCACATTTGTAGGTGGATCATCAGTGTTAGAGCTAAAATTAGCATGTTTAAAGTGATTTTCATGCTTCCAGGGGCTCGGGAAGTGAATTAAATACCATTTAGAGGCATTTAATGTTCAAGCAAAAACAGTTGATTTTTGACAAAAGAGATAACACCCCCCCATTACGTCATGCTTCAGAAATGTGGAAAATGGTCCGTTTTCAAATGTTTTATTTTTGAACCTCAGTTCACATTTGTAGGTGGATCATCAGTGTTAGAGCTAAAATTAGCATGTTTAAAAAGATTTTCATGCTTCCAGGGGCCCAAAACACAAGATTCATAGAATGGTTAAAAGTGCATGAAAATGGCCAATTTACTCACTGAGTTCTCAAAAAGGGTTTCTTCACCCCGGGAAGTAAATTAACACCATGAGCATCGAAAGGGTTAAATACCATTTGGAGGCATTTAATGTTCAAGCAAAAACGGCTGATTTTCGACAAAAGAGATAACACCCCCCATTACGTCATGCTTCAGAAATGTGGAAAATGGTCCATTTTCAAATGGTTTTTTTTAACGTCAGTTCACATTTGCTGGTGGATCATCAGTGTTAGAGCTAAAATTAGCATGTTTAAAGTGATTTTCATGCTTCCAAGGGCTCGGGAAGTGAATTAAATACTATTTAGAGGCATTTAATGTTCAAGCAAAAACAGTTGATTTTTGACAAAAGAGATAACACCCCCCCATTATGTCATGCTTCAGAAATGTGGAAAATGGTCCATTTTCAAATGTTTTATTTTTGAACGTCAGTTCACATTTGTAGGTGGATCATCAGTGTTAGAGCTAAAATTAGCATGTTTAAAGTGATTTTCATGCTTCCAGGGGCCCTAAACACAAGATTTATAGAATGGTTAAAAGTGCATGAAAATGGCCAATTTACTCACTCTGAGTTCTCAAAAAGGGTTTCTTCACCCCGGGAAGTAAATTAAATACCATTTGGAGGCATTTAATGTTCAAGCAAAAACGGCTAATTTTCGACAAAAGAGATAACACCCCCCATTACGTCATGCTTCAGAAACGTGGAAAATTGTCCGTTTTCAAATGTTTTTTTTTTTTAACGTCAGTTCACATTTGCTGGTGGATCATCAGTGTTAGAGCAAAAATTAGCACGTTTAAAGTGATTTTCATGCTTCCAGGGGCTCGGGAAGTGAATTAAATACTATTTGGAGGCATTTAATGTTCAAGCAAAAACGGCTGATTTTCGATAAAAGAGATTACACCCCCCCATTACGTCATGCTTCAGAAATGTGGAAAATGGTCCGTTTACAAATGTTTTATTTTTGAACGTCAGTTCACATTTGCAGGTGGATCATCAGTGTTAGAGCTAAAATGAGCATGTTTAAAGTGATTTTCATGCTTCCAGGGGCCCTAAACACAAGATTTATGGAATGGTTAAAAGTGCATGAAAATGGCCAATTTACTCACTCTGAGTTCTCAAAAAGGGTTTCTTCACCCCGGGAAGGTAATTAAATACCATTCGGAGGCATTTAATGTTCAAGCAATAATGGCTGATTTTCGACAAAAGAGATTTCACCCCCCCATTATGTCATGCTTCAGAAATGTGGAAAATGGTCTGCTTTCAAATGTTTTAATTTTGAACGTCAGTTCACATTTGTAGGTGGATCATCAGTGTTAGAGCTGAAATTAGCATGTTTAAAGTGATTTTCATGCTTCCAGGGGCCCTAAACACAAGATTTATAGAATGGTTAAAAGTGCATGAAAATGGCCAATTTACTCACTCTGAACTCTCAAAAAGGGTTTCTTCACCCCAGGAAGTAAATTAAATACCATTTGGAGGCATTTAATGTTCAAGCAAAAACGGCTAATTTTCGACAAAAGAGATAATACCCCCCCATTACGTCATGCTTCAGAAATGTGGAAAATGGTCCGCTTTCAAATGTTTTATTTGTGAACGTCAGTTCACATTTGCAGGTGGATCATCAGTGTTAGAGCTAAAATTAGCATGTTTAAAGTGATTTTCATGCTTCCTGGGGCTCGGGAAGTGAATTAAATACTATTTGGAGTCATTTAATGTTCAAGCAAAAACGGCTGATTTTCGACAAAAAAGATAACACCCCCCCCCCATTACGTCATGCTTCAGAAATGTGGAAAATGGTCCGTTTTCAAATGTTTTATTTTTGAACGTCAGTTCACATTTGTAGGTGGATCATCAGTGTTAGAGCTAAAATTAGCATGTTTAAAGCGATTTTCATGCTTCCAGGGGCCCTAAACACAAGATTTATGGAATGGGTAAAAGTGCATGACAATGGCCAATTTACTCACTCCGAGTTCTCAAAAAGGGTTTATTCACCCCGGGGAGGTAATTAAATACCATTTGGAGGCATTTAATGTTCAAGCAAAAACGGCTGATTTTCGACAAAATAGATAACAACCCCCCATTACGTCATGCTTCAGAAATGTGGAAAATGGTCCGTTTTCAAATGTTTTATTTTTTAACGTCAGTTCACATTTGTAGGTGGATCATCAGTGTTAGAGCTAAAATTAGCATGTTAAAAAAGATTTTCATGCTTCCAGGGGCCCAAAACACAAGATTTATAGAATGGTTAAAAGTGCATGAAAATGGCCAATTTACTCACTGAGTTCTCAAAAAGGGTTTCTTCACCCCGGGAAGTAAATTAACACCTTGGCTGCTAGGCGTTTTCCCCTCCCTGTGCTGACTTTTCATTTACTCCATGCTTCATGACGAGCTCAGCTCGTCATCAGCACAGCTCAACTGTGCATCATGACGAGCTGAGCTCGTCATGAGCATCGAAAGGGTTAAATACCATTTGTAGGCATTTAATGTTCAAGCAAAAACGGCTGATTTTCGACAAAAGAGATAACACCCCCCATTACGTCATGCTTCAGAAATGTGGAAAATGGTCCGTTTTCAAATGTTTTTTTTTTAACGTCAGTTCACATTTGCTGGTGAATCATCAGTGTTAGAGCTAAAATTAGCATGTTTAAAGTGATTTTCATGCTTCCAAGGGCTCGGGAAGTGAATTAAATACTATTTAGAGGCATTTAATGTTCAAGCAAAAACAGTTGATTTTTGACAAAAGAGATAACACCCCCCCATTATGTCATGCTTCAGAAATGTGGAAAATGGTCCATTTTCAAATGTTTTATTTTTGAACGTCAGTTCACATTTGTAGGTGGATCATCAGTGTTAGAGGTAAAATTAGCATGTTTAAAAAGATTTTCATGCTTCCAGGGGCCCAAAACACAAGATTTATGGAATGGTTAAAAGTGCATGAAAATGGCCAATTTACTCACTCTGAGTTCTCAAAAAGGGTTTCTTCACCCCGGGAAGTTAATTAAATACCATTTGGAGGCATTTAATGTTCAAGCAAAAACGGCTGATTTTCGACAAAAGAGATAACACCCCCCCATTACGTCATGCTTCAGAAATGTGGAAAATGGTCCGTTTTCAAATGTTTTATTTTTGAACGTCAGTTCACATTTGTAGGTGGATCATCAGTGTTAGAGCTAAAATTAGCATGTTTAAAGTGATTTTCATGCTTCCAGGGGCCCTAAACACAAGATTTATAGAATGGTTAAAAGTGCATGATAATGGCCAATTTACTCACTCTGAGTTCTCAAAAAGGGTTTCTTCACCCGGGAAGTAAATTAAATACCATTTGGAGGCCTTTAATGTTCAAGCAAAAACGGCTAATTTTCGACAAAAGAGATAACCCCCCCCATTACGTCATGCTTCAGAAACGTGGAAAATTGTCCGTTTTCAAATGTTTTTTTTTTGAACGTCAGTTCACATTTGCTGGTGGATCATCAGTGTTAGAGCGAAAATGTGCATGTTTAAAGTGATTTTCATGCTTCCAGGGGCCCTAAACACAAGATTTATGGAATGGTTAAAAGTGCATGAAAATGGCCAATTTACTCACTCTGTGTTCTCAAAAAGGGTTTCTTCACCCCGGGAAGTTAATTAAATACCATTTGGAGGCATTTAATGTTCAAGCAATAACGGCTGATTTTCGACAAAAGAGATTTCACCCCCCCCCATTATGTCATGCTTCAGAAATGTGGAAAATGGTCCGTTTTCAAATGTTTTATTTTTGAACGTCAGTTCACATTTGTAGGTGGATTATCAGTGTTAGAGCTAAATTTAGCATGTTTAAAGTGATTTTCATGCTTCCAGGGGCCCTAAACACAAGATTTATAGAATGGTTAAAAGTGCATGAAAATGGCCAATTTACTCACTGAGTTCTCAAAAAGGGTTTCTTCACCCCGGGAAGTAAATTAACACCTTGGCTGCTAGGCGTTTTCCCCTCCCTGTGCTGACTTTTCATTTACTCCATGCTTCATGACGAGCTCAGCTCGTCATCAGCACAGCTCAACTGTGCATCATGACGAGCTGAGCTCGTCATGAGCATCGAAAGGGTTAAATACCATTTGTAGGCATTTAATGTTCAAGCAAAAACGGCTGATTTTCGACAAAAGAGATAACACCCCCCATTACGTCATGCTTCAGAAATGTGGAAAATGGTCCGTTTTCAAATGTTTTTTTTTTAACGTCAGTTCACATTTGCTGGTGAATCATCAGTGTTAGAGCTAAAATTAGCATGTTTAAAGTGATTTTCATGCTTCCAAGGGCTCGGGAAGTGAATTAAATACTATTTAGAGGCATTTAATGTTCAAGCAAAAACAGTTGATTTTTGACAAAAGAGATAACACCCCCCCATTATGTCATGCTTCAGAAATGTGGAAAATGGTCCATTTTCAAATGTTTTATTTTTGAACGTCAGTTCACATTTGTAGGTGGATCATCAGTGTTAGAGCTAAAATTAGCATGTTTAAAAAGATTTTCATGCTTCCAGGGGCCCAAAACACAAGATTTATGGAATGGTTAAAAGTGCATGAAAATGGCCAATTTACTCACTCTGAGTTCTCAAAAAGGGTTTCTTCACCCCGGGAAGTTAATTAAATACCATTTGGAGGCATTTAATGTTCAAGCAAAAACGGCTGATTTTCGACAAAAGAGATAACACCCCCCCATTACGTCATGCTTCAGAAATGTGGAAAATGGTCCGTATTCAAATGTTTTATTTTTGAACGTCAGTTCACATTTGTAGGTGGATCATCAGTGTTAGAGCTAAAATTAGCATGTTTAAAGTGATTTTCATGCTTCCAGGGGCCCTAAACACAAGATTTATAGAATGGTTAAAAGTGCATGATAATGGCCAATTTACTCACTCTGAGTTCTCAAAAAGGGTTTCTTCACCCGGGAAGTAAATTAAATACCATTTGGAGGCCTTTAATGTTCAAGCAAAAACGGCTAATTTTCGACAAAAGAGATAACACCCCCCATTACGTCATGCTTCAGAAACGTGGAAAATTGTCCGTTTTCAAATGTTTTTTTTTTGAACGTCAGTTCACATTTGCTGGTGGATCATCAGTGTTAGAGCGAAAATGTGCATGTTTAAAGTGATTTTCATGCTTCCAGGGGCCCTAAACACAAGATTTATGGAATGGTTAAAAGTGCATGAAAATGGCCAATTTACTCACTCTGAGTTCTCAAAAAGGGTTTCTTCACCCCGGGAAGTTAATTAAATACCATTTGGAGGCATTTAATGTTCAAGCAATAACGGCTGATTTTCGACAAAAGAGATTTCACCCCCCCCCATTATGTCATGCTTCAGAAATGTGGAAAATGGTCCGTTTTCAAATGTTTTATTTTTGAACGTCAGTTCACATTTGTAGGTGGATTATCAGTGTTAGAGCTAAAATTAGCATGTTTAAAGTGATTTTCATGCTTCCAGGGGCCCTAAACACAAGATTTATGGAATGATTAAAAGTGCCTGAAAATGGCCAATTTACTCACTCTGAGTTCTCAAAAAGGGGGTCTTCACCCCGGGAAGTTAATTAAATACTATTTGGAGGCATTTAATGTTCAAGCAAAAATGGCTGATTTTCGACAAAAGAGATAACACCCCCCATTAAGTCATGCTTCAGAAATGTGGAAAATGGTCAGTTTTCAAATGTTTTATTTTTGAACGTCAGTTCACATTTGTAGGTGGATCATCAGTGTTAGAGCTAAAATTAGCATGTTTAAAGTGATTTTCATGCTTCCAGGGGCTCGGGAAGTGAATTAAATACCATTTAGAGGCATTTAATGTTCAAGCAAAAACAGTTGATTTTTGACAAAAGAGATAACACCCCCCCCATTACGTCATGCTTCAGAAATGTGGAAAATGGTCCGTTTTCAAATGTTTTATTTTTGAACCTCAGTTCACATTTGTAGGTGGATCATCAGTGTTAGAGCTAAAATTAGCATGTTTAAAAAGATTTTCATGCTTCCAGGGGCCCAAAACACAAGATTCATAGAATGGTTAAAAGTGCATGAAAATGGCCAATTTACTCACTGAGTTCTCAAAAAGGGTTTCTTCACCCCGGGAAGTAAATTAACACCATGAGCATCGAAAGGGTTAAATACCATTTGGAGGCATTTAATGTTCAAGCAAAAACGGCTGATTTTCGACAAAAGAGATAACACCCCCCATTACGTCATGCTTCAGAAATGTGGAAAATGGTCCATTTTCAAATGTTTTTTTTTTAACGTCAGTTCACATTTGCTGGTGGATCATCAGTGTTAGAGCTAAAATTAGCATGTTCAAAGTGATTTTCATGCTTCCAAGGGCTCGGGAAGTGAATTAAATACTATTTAGAGGCATTTAATGTTCAAGCAAAAACAGTTGATTTTTGACAAAAGAGATAACACCCCCCCATTATGTCATGCTTCAGAAATGTGGAAAATGGTCCATTTTCAAATGTTTTATTTTTGAACGTCAGTTCACATTTGTAGGTAGATCATCAGTGTTAGAGCTAAAATTAGCATGTTTAAAGTGATTTTCATGCTTCCAGGGGCCCTAAACACAAGATTTATAGAATGGTTAAAAGTGCATGAAAATGGCCAATTTACTCACTCTGAGTTCTCAAAAAGGGTTTCTTCACCCCGGGAAGTAAATTAAATACCATTTGGAGGCATTTAATGTTCAAGCAAAAACGGCTAATTTTCGACAAAAGAGATAACACCCCCCATTACGTCATGCTTCAGAAACGTGGAAAATTGTCCGTTTTCAAATGTTTTTTTTTTTTTAACGTCAGTTCACATTTGCTGGTGGATCATCAGTGTTAGAGCAAAAATTAGCACGTTTAAAGTGATTTTCATGCTTCCAGGGGCTCGGGAAGTGAATTAAATACTATTTGGAGGCATTTAATGTTCAAGCAAAAACGGCTGATTTTCGATAAAAGAGATTACACCCCCCCATTACGTCATGCTTCAGAAATGTGGAAAATGGTCCGTTTACAAATGTTTTATTTTTGAACGTCAGTTCACATTTGCAGGTGGATCATCAGTGTTAGAGCTAAAATGAGCATGTTTAAAGTGATTTTCATGCTTCCAGGGGCCCTAAACACAAGATTTATGGAATGGTTAAAAGTGCATGAAAATGGCCAATTTACTCACTCTGAGTTCTCAAAAAGGGTTTCTTCACCCCGGGAAGGTAATTAAATACCATTCGGAGGCATTTAATGTTCAAGCAATAATGGCTGATTTTCGACAAAAGAGATTTCACCCCCCCATTATGTCATGCTTCAGAAATGTGGAAAATGGTCTGCTTTCAAATGTTTTAATTTTGAACGTCAGTTCACATTTGTAGGTGGATCATCAGTGTTAGAGCTGAAATTAGCATGTTTAAAGTGATTTTCATGCTTCCAGGGGCCCTAAACACAAGATTTATAGAATGGTTAAAAGTGCATGAAAATGGCCAATTTACTCACTCTGAACTCTCAAAAAGGGTTTCTTCACCCCAGGAAGTAAATTAAATACCATTTGGAGGCATTTAATGTTCAAGCAAAAACGGCTAATTTTCGACAAAAGAGATAATACCCCCCCATTACGTCATGCTTCAGAAATGTGGAAAATGGTCCGCTTTCAAATGTTTTATTTGTGAACGTCAGTTCACATTTGCAGGTGGATCATCAGTGTTAGAGCTAAAATTAGCATGTTTAAAGTGATTTTCATGCTTCCTGGGGCTCGGGAAGTGAATTAAATACTATTTGGAGTCATTTAATGTTCAAGCAAAAACGGCTGATTTTCGACAAAAAAGATAACACCCCCCCCCCATTACGTCATGCTTCAGAAATGTGGAAAATGGTCCGTTTTCAAATGTTTTATTTTTGAACGTCAGTTCACATTTGTAGGTGGATCATCAGTGTTAGAGCTAAAATTAGCATGTTTAAAGCGATTTTCATGCTTCCAGGGGCCCTAAACACAAGATTTATGGAATGGGTAAAAGTGCATGACAATGGCCAATTTACTCACTCCGAGTTCTCAAAAAGGGTTTATTCACCCCGGGGAGGTAATTAAATACCATTTGGAGGCATTTAATGTTCAAGCAAAAACGGCTGATTTTCGACAAAATAGATAACAACCCCCCATTACGTCATGCTTCAGAAATGTGGAAAATGGTCCGTTTTCAAATGTTTTATTTTTTAACGTCAGTTCACATTTGTAGGTGGATCATCAGTGTTAGAGCTAAAATTAGCATGTTAAAAAAGATTTTCATGCTTCCAGGGGCCCAAAACACAAGATTTATAGAATGGTTAAAAGTGCATGAAAATGGCCAATTTACTCACTGAGTTCTCAAAAAGGGTTTCTTCACCCCGGGAAGTAAATTAACACCTTGGCTGCTAGGCGTTTTCCCCTCCCTGTGCTGACTTTTCATTTACTCCATGCTTCATGACGAGCTCAGCTCGTCATCAGCACAGCTCAACTGTGCATCATGACGAGCTGAGCTCGTCATGAGCATCGAAAGGGTTAAATACCATTTGTAGGCATTTAATGTTCAAGCAAAAACGGCTGATTTTCGACAAAAGAGATAACACCCCCCATTACGTCATGCTTCAGAAATGTGGAAAATGGTCCGTTTTCAAATGTTTTTTTTTTAACGTCAGTTCACATTTGCTGGTGAATCATCAGTGTTAGAGCTAAAATTAGCATGTTTAAAGTGATTTTCATGCTTCCAAGGGCTCGGGAAGTGAATTAAATACTATTTAGAGGCATTTAATGTTCAAGCAAAAACAGTTGATTTTTGACAAAAGAGATAACACCCCCCCATTATGTCATGCTTCAGAAATGTGGAAAATGGTCCATTTTCAAATGTTTTATTTTTGAACGTCAGTTCACATTTGTAGGTGGATCATCAGTGTTAGAGGTAAAATTAGCATGTTTAAAAAGATTTTCATGCTTCCAGGGGCCCAAAACACAAGATTTATGGAATGGTTAAAAGTGCATGAAAATGGCCAATTTACTCACTCTGAGTTCTCAAAAAGGGTTTCTTCACCCCGGGAAGTTAATTAAATACCATTTGGAGGCATTTAATGTTCAAGCAAAAACGGCTGATTTTCGACAAAAGAGATAACACCCCCCCATTACGTCATGCTTCAGAAATGTGGAAAATGGTCCGTTTTCAAATGTTTTATTTTTGAACGTCAGTTCACATTTGTAGGTGGATCATCAGTGTTAGAGCTAAAATTAGCATGTTTAAAGTGATTTTCATGCTTCCAGGGGCCCTAAACACAAGATTTATAGAATGGTTAAAAGTGCATGATAATGGCCAATTTACTCACTCTGAGTTCTCAAAAAGGGTTTCTTCACCCGGGAAGTAAATTAAATACCATTTGGAGGCCTTTAATGTTCAAGCAAAAACGGCTAATTTTCGACAAAAGAGATAACACCCCCCATTACGTCATGCTTCAGAAACGTGGAAAATTGTCCGTTTTCAAATGTTTTTTTTTTGAACGTCAGTTCACATTTGCTGGTGGATCATCAGTGTTAGAGCGAAAATGTGCATGTTTAAAGTGATTTTCATGCTTCCAGGGGCCCTAAACACAAGATTTATGGAATGGTTAAAAGTGCATGAAAATGGCCAATTTACTCACTCTGTGTTCTCAAAAAGGGTTTCTTCACCCCGGGAAGTTAATTAAATACCATTTGGAGGCATTTAATGTTCAAGCAATAACGGCTGATTTTCGACAAAAGAGATTTCACCCCCCCCCATTATGTCATGCTTCAGAAATGTGGAAAATGGTCCGTTTTCAAATGTTTTATTTTTGAACGTCAGTTCACATTTGTAGGTGGATTATCAGTGTTAGAGCTAAATTTAGCATGTTTAAAGTGATTTTCATGCTTCCAGGGGCCCTAAACACAAGATTTATAGAATGGTTAAAAGTGCATGAAAATGGCCAATTTACTCACTGAGTTCTCAAAAAGGGTTTCTTCACCCCGGGAAGTAAATTAACACCTTGGCTGCTAGGCGTTTTCCCCTCCCTGTGCTGACTTTTCATTTACTCCATGCTTCATGACGAGCTCAGCTCGTCATCAGCACAGCTCAACTGTGCATCATGACGAGCTGAGCTCGTCATGAGCATCGAAAGGGTTAAATACCATTTGTAGGCATTTAATGTTCAAGCAAAAACGGCTGATTTTCGACAAAAGAGATAACACCCCCCATTACGTCATGCTTCAGAAATGTGGAAAATGGTCCGTTTTCAAATGTTTTTTTTTTAACGTCAGTTCACATTTGCTGGTGAATCATCAGTGTTAGAGCTAAAATTAGCATGTTTAAAGTGATTTTCATGCTTCCAAGGGCTCGGGAAGTGAATTAAATACTATTTAGAGGCATTTAATGTTCAAGCAAAAACAGTTGATTTTTGACAAAAGAGATAACACCCCCCCATTATGTCATGCTTCAGAAATGTGGAAAATGGTCCATTTTCAAATGTTTTATTTTTGAACGTCAGTTCACATTTGTAGGTGGATCATCAGTGTTAGAGCTAAAATTAGCATGTTTAAAAAGATTTTCATGCTTCCAGGGGCCCAAAACACAAGATTTATGGAATGGTTAAAAGTGCATGAAAATGGCCAATTTACTCACTCTGAGTTCTCAAAAAGGGTTTCTTCACCCCGGGAAGTTAATTAAATACCATTTGGAGGCATTTAATGTTCAAGCAAAAACGGCTGATTTTCGACAAAAGAGATAACACCCCCCCATTACGTCATGCTTCAGAAATGTGGAAAATGGTCCGTATTCAAATGTTTTATTTTTGAACGTCAGTTCACATTTGTAGGTGGATCATCAGTGTTAGAGCTAAAATTAGCATGTTTAAAGTGATTTTCATGCTTCCAGGGGCCCTAAACACAAGATTTATAGAATGGTTAAAAGTGCATGATAATGGCCAATTTACTCACTCTGAGTTCTCAAAAAGGGTTTCTTCACCCGGGAAGTAAATTAAATACCATTTGGAGGCCTTTAATGTTCAAGCAAAAACGGCTAATTTTCGACAAAAGAGATAACACCCCCCATTACGTCATGCTTCAGAAACGTGGAAAATTGTCCGTTTTCAAATGTTTTTTTTTTGAACGTCAGTTCACATTTGCTGGTGGATCATCAGTGTTAGAGCGAAAATGTGCATGTTTAAAGTGATTTTCATGCTTCCAGGGGCCCTAAACACAAGATTTATGGAATGGTTAAAAGTGCATGAAAATGGCCAATTTACTCACTCTGAGTTCTCAAAAAGGGTTTCTTCACCCCGGGAAGTTAATTAAATACCATTTGGAGGCATTTAATGTTCAAGCAATAACGGCTGATTTTCGACAAAAGAGATTTCACCCCCCCCCATTATGTCATGCTTCAGAAATGTGGAAAATGGTCCGTTTTCAAATGTTTTATTTTTGAACGTCAGTTCACATTTGTAGGTGGATTATCAGTGTTAGAGCTAAAATTAGCATGTTTAAAGTGATTTTCATGCTTCCAGGGGCCCTAAACACAAGATTTATGGAATGATTAAAAGTGCCTGAAAATGGCCAATTTACTCACTCTGAGTTCTCAAAAAGGGGGTCTTCACCCCGGGAAGTTAATTAAATACTATTTGGAGGCATTTAATGTTCAAGCAAAAATGGCTGATTTTCGACAAAAGAGATAACACCCCCCATTAAGTCATGCTTCAGAAATGTGGAAAATGGTCAGTTTTCAAATGTTTTATTTTTGAACGTCAGTTCACATTTGTAGGTGGATCATCAGTGTTAGAGCTAAAATTAGCATGTTTAAAGTGATTTTCATGCTTCCAGGGGCTCGGGAAGTGAATTAAATACCATTTAGAGGCATTTAATGTTCAAGCAAAAACAGTTGATTTTTGACAAAAGAGATAACACCCCCCCCATTACGTCATGCTTCAGAAATGTGGAAAATGGTCCGTTTTCAAATGTTTTATTTTTGAACCTCAGTTCACATTTGTAGGTGGATCATCAGTGTTAGAGCTAAAATTAGCATGTTTAAAAAGATTTTCATGCTTCCAGGGGCCCAAAACACAAGATTCATAGAATGGTTAAAAGTGCATGAAAATGGCCAATTTACTCACTGAGTTCTCAAAAAGGGTTTCTTCACCCCGGGAAGTAAATTAACACCATGAGCATCGAAAGGGTTAAATACCATTTGGAGGCATTTAATGTTCAAGCAAAAACGGCTGATTTTCGACAAAAGAGATAACACCCCCCATTACGTCATGCTTCAGAAATGTGGAAAATGGTCCATTTTCAAATGTTTTTTTTTTAACGTCAGTTCACATTTGCTGGTGGATCATCAGTGTTAGAGCTAAAATTAGCATGTTCAAAGTGATTTTCATGCTTCCAAGGGCTCGGGAAGTGAATTAAATACTATTTAGAGGCATTTAATGTTCAAGCAAAAACAGTTGATTTTTGACAAAAGAGATAACACCCCCCCATTATGTCATGCTTCAGAAATGTGGAAAATGGTCCATTTTCAAATGTTTTATTTTTGAACGTCAGTTCACATTTGTAGGTGGATCATCAGTGTTAGAGCTAAAATTAGCATGTTTAAAGTGATTTTCATGCTTCCAGGGGCCCTAAACACAAGATTTATAGAATGGTTAAAAGTGCATGAAAATGGCCAATTTACTCACTCTGAGTTCTCAAAAAGGGTTTCTTCACCCCGGGAAGTAAATTAAATACCATTTGGAGGCATTTAATGTTCAAGCAAAAACGGCTAATTTTCGACAAAAGAGATAACACCCCCCATTACGTCATGCTTCAGAAACGTGGAAAATTGTCCGTTTTCAAATGTTTTTTTTTTTTAACGTCAGTTCACATTTGCTGGTGGATCATCAGTGTTAGAGCAAAAATTAGCACGTTTAAAGTGATTTTCATGCTTCCAGGGGCTCGGGAAGTGAATTAAATACTATTTGGAGGCATTTAATGTTCAAGCAAAAACGGCTGATTTTCGATAAAAGAGATTACACCCCCCCATTACGTCATGCTTCAGAAATGTGGAAAATGGTCCGTTTACAAATGTTTTATTTTTGAACGTCAGTTCACATTTGCAGGTGGATCATCAGTGTTAGAGCTAAAATTAGCATGTTTAAAGTGATTTTCATGCTTCCAGGGGCCCTAAACACAAGATTTATGGAATGGTTAAAAGTGCATGAAAATGGCCAATTTACTCACTCTGAGTTCTCAAAAAGGGTTTCTTCACCCCGGGAAGGTAATTAAATACCATTCGGAGGCATTTAATGTTCAAGCAATAATGGCTGATTTTCGACAAAAGAGATTTCACCCCCCCATTATGTCATGCTTCAGAAATGTGGAAAATGGTTTGCTTTCAAATGTTTTAATTTTGAACGTCAGTTCACATTTGTAGGTGGATCATCAGTGTTAGAGCTGAAATTAGCATGTTTAAAGTGATTTTCATGCTTCCAGGGGCCCTAAACACAAGATTTATAGAATGGTTAAAAGTGCATGAAAATGGCCAATTTACTCACTCTGAACTCTCAAAAAGGGTTTCTTCACCCCAGGAAGTAAATTAAATACCATTTGGAGGCATTTAATGTTCAAGCAAAAACGGCTAATTTTCGACAAAAGAGATAATACCCCCCCATTACGTCATGCTTCAGAAATGTGGAAAATGGTCCGCTTTCAAATGTTTTATTTGTGAACGTCAGTTCACATTTGCAGGTGGATCATCAGTGTTAGAGCTAAAATTAGCATGTTTAAAGTGATTTTCATGCTTCCTGGGGCTCGGGAAGTGAATTAAATACTATTTGGAGTCATTTAATGTTCAAGCAAAAACGGCTGATTTTCGACAAAAGAGATAACACCCCCCATTACGTCATGCTTCAGAAATGTGGAAAATGGTCCATTTTCAAATGTTTTTTTTTTAACGTCAGTTCACATTTGCTGGTGGATCATCAGTGTTAGAGCTAAAATTAGCATGTTCAAAGTGATTTTCATGCTTCCAAGGGCTCGGGAAGTGAATTAAATACTATTTAGAGGCATTTAATGTTCAAGCAAAAACAGTTGATTTTTGACAAAAGAGATAACACCCCCCCATTATGTCATGCTTCAGAAATGTGGAAAATGGTCCATTTTCAAATGTTTTATTTTTGAACGTCAGTTCACATTTGTAGGTAGATCATCAGTGTTAGAGCTAAAATTAGCATGTTTAAAGTGATTTTCATGCTTCCAGGGGCCCTAAACACAAGATTTATAGAATGGTTAAAAGTGCATGAAAATGGCCAATTTACTCACTCTGAGTTCTCAAAAAGGGTTTCTTCACCCCGGGAAGTAAATTAAATACCATTTGGAGGCATTTAATGTTCAAGCAAAAACGGCTAATTTTCGACAAAAGAGATAACACCCCCCATTACGTCATGCTTCAGAAACGTGGAAAATTGTCCGTTTTCAAATGTTTTTTTTTTTTTAACGTCAGTTCACATTTGCTGGTGGATCATCAGTGTTAGAGCAAAAATTAGCACGTTTAAAGTGATTTTCATGCTTCCAGGGGCTCGGGAAGTGAATTAAATACTATTTGGAGGCATTTAATGTTCAAGCAAAAACGGCTGATTTTCGATAAAAGAGATTACACCCCCCCATTACGTCATGCTTCAGAAATGTGGAAAATGGTCCGTTTACAAATGTTTTATTTTTGAACGTCAGTTCACATTTGCAGGTGGATCATCAGTGTTAGAGCTAAAATGAGCATGTTTAAAGTGATTTTCATGCTTCCAGGGGCCCTAAACACAAGATTTATGGAATGGTTAAAAGTGCATGAAAATGGCCAATTTACTCACTCTGAGTTCTCAAAAAGGGTTTCTTCACCCCGGGAAGGTAATTAAATACCATTCGGAGGCATTTAATGTTCAAGCAATAATGGCTGATTTTCGACAAAAGAGATTTCACCCCCCCATTATGTCATGCTTCAGAAATGTGGAAAATGGTCTGCTTTCAAATGTTTTAATTTTGAACGTCAGTTCACATTTGTAGGTGGATCATCAGTGTTAGAGCTGAAATTAGCATGTTTAAAGTGATTTTCATGCTTCCAGGGGCCCTAAACACAAGATTTATAGAATGGTTAAAAGTGCATGAAAATGGCCAATTTACTCACTCTGAACTCTCAAAAAGGGTTTCTTCACCCCAGGAAGTAAATTAAATACCATTTGGAGGCATTTAATGTTCAAGCAAAAACGGCTAATTTTCGACAAAAGAGATAATACCCCCCCATTACGTCATGCTTCAGAAATGTGGAAAATGGTCCGCTTTCAAATGTTTTATTTGTGAACGTCAGTTCACATTTGCAGGTGGATCATCAGTGTTAGAGCTAAAATTAGCATGTTTAAAGTGATTTTCATGCTTCCTGGGGCTCGGGAAGTGAATTAAATACTATTTGGAGTCATTTAATGTTCAAGCAAAAACGGCTGATTTTCGACAAAAAAGATAACACCCCCCCCCCATTACGTCATGCTTCAGAAATGTGGAAAATGGTCCGTTTTCAAATGTTTTATTTTTGAACGTCAGTTCACATTTGTAGGTGGATCATCAGTGTTAGAGCTAAAATTAGCATGTTTAAAGCGATTTTCATGCTTCCAGGGGCCCTAAACACAAGATTTATGGAATGGGTAAAAGTGCATGACAATGGCCAATTTACTCACTCCGAGTTCTCAAAAAGGGTTTATTCACCCCGGGGAGGTAATTAAATACCATTTGGAGGCATTTAATGTTCAAGCAAAAACGGCTGATTTTCGACAAAATAGATAACAACCCCCCATTACGTCATGCTTCAGAAATGTGGAAAATGGTCCGTTTTCAAATGTTTTATTTTTTAACGTCAGTTCACATTTGTAGGTGGATCATCAGTGTTAGAGCTAAAATTAGCATGTTAAAAAAGATTTTCATGCTTCCAGGGGCCCAAAACACAAGATTTATAGAATGGTTAAAAGTGCATGAAAATGGCCAATTTACTCACTGAGTTCTCAAAAAGGGTTTCTTCACCCCGGGAAGTAAATTAACACCTTGGCTGCTAGGCGTTTTCCCCTCCCTGTGCTGACTTTTCATTTACTCCATGCTTCATGACGAGCTCAGCTCGTCATCAGCACAGCTCAACTGTGCATCATGACGAGCTGAGCTCGTCATGAGCATCGAAAGGGTTAAATACCATTTGTAGGCATTTAATGTTCAAGCAAAAACGGCTGATTTTCGACAAAAGAGATAACACCCCCCATTACGTCATGCTTCAGAAATGTGGAAAATGGTCCGTTTTCAAATGTTTTTTTTTTAACGTCAGTTCACATTTGCTGGTGAATCATCAGTGTTAGAGCTAAAATTAGCATGTTTAAAGTGATTTTCATGCTTCCAAGGGCTCGGGAAGTGAATTAAATACTATTTAGAGGCATTTAATGTTCAAGCAAAAACAGTTGATTTTTGACAAAAGAGATAACACCCCCCCATTATGTCATGCTTCAGAAATGTGGAAAATGGTCCATTTTCAAATGTTTTATTTTTGAACGTCAGTTCACATTTGTAGGTGGATCATCAGTGTTAGAGCTAAAATTAGCATGTTTAAAAAGATTTTCATGCTTCCAGGGGCCCAAAACACAAGATTTATGGAATGGTTAAAAGTGCATGAAAATGGCCAATTTACTCACTCTGAGTTCTCAAAAAGGGTTTCTTCACCCCGGGAAGTTAATTAAATACCATTTGGAGGCATTTAATGTTCAAGCAAAAACGGCTGATTTTCGACAAAAGAGATAACACCCCCCCATTACGTCATGCTTCAGAAATGTGGAAAATGGTCCGTATTCAAATGTTTTATTTTTGAACGTCAGTTCACATTTGTAGGTGGATCATCAGTGTTAGAGCTAAAATTAGCATGTTTAAAGTGATTTTCATGCTTCCAGGGGCCCTAAACACAAGATTTATAGAATGGTTAAAAGTGCATGATAATGGCCAATTTACTCACTCTGAGTTCTCAAAAAGGGTTTCTTCACCCGGGAAGTAAATTAAATACCATTTGGAGGCCTTTAATGTTCAAGCAAAAACGGCTAATTTTTGACAAAAGAGATAACACCCCCCATTACGTCATGCTTCAGAAACGTGGAAAATTGTCCGTTTTCAAATGTTTTTTTTTTGAACGTCAGTTCACATTTGCTGGTGGATCATCAGTGTTAGAGCGAAAATGTGCATGTTTAAAGTGATTTTCATGCTTCCAGGGGCCCTAAACACAAGATTTATGGAATGGTTAAAAGTGCATGAAAATGGCCAATTTACTCACTCTGAGTTCTCAAAAAGGGTTTCTTCACCCCGGGAAGTTAATTAAATACCATTTGGAGGCATTTAATGTTCAAGCAATAACGGCTGATTTTCGACAAAAGAGATTTCACCCCCCCCCATTATGTCATGCTTCAGAAATGTGGAAAATGGTCCGTTTTCAAATGTTTTATTTTTGAACGTCAGTTCACATTTGTAGGTGGATTATCAGTGTTAGAGCTAAAATTAGCATGTTTAAAGTGATTTTCATGCTTCCAGGGGCCCTAAACACAAGATTTATGGAATGATTAAAAGTGCCTGAAAATGGCCAATTTACTCACTCTGAGTTCTCAAAAAGGGGGTCTTCACCCCGGGAAGTTAATTAAATACTATTTGGAGGCATTTAATGTTCAAGCAAAAATGGCTGATTTTCGACAAAAGAGATAACACCCCCCATTAAGTCATGCTTCAGAAATGTGGAAAATGGTCCGTTTTCAAATGTTTTATTTTTGAACCTCAGTTCACATTTGTAGGTGGATCATCAGTGTTAGAGCTAAAATTAGCATGTTTAAAAAGATTTTCATGCTTCCAGGGGCCCAAAACACAAGATTCATAGAATGGTTAAAAGTGCATGAAAATGGCCAATTTACTCACTGAGTTCTCAAAAAGGGTTTCTTCACCCCGGGAAGTAAATTAACACCATGAGCATCAAAAGGGTTAAATACCATTTGGAGGCATTTAATGTTCAAGCAAAAACGGCTGATTTTCGACAAAAGAGATAACACCCCCCATTACGTCATGCTTCAGAAATGTGGAAAATGGTCCATTTTCAAATGTTTTTTTTTTAACGTCAGTTCACATTTGCTGGTGGATCATCAGTGTTAGAGCTAAAATTAGCATGTTTAAAGTGATTTTCATGCTTCCAAGGGCTCGGGAAGTGAATTAAATACTATTTAGAGGCATTTAATGTTCAAGCAAAAACAGTTGATTTTTGACAAAAGAGATAACACCCCCCCATTATGTCATGCTTCAGAAATGTGGAAAATGGTCCATTTTCAAATGTTTTATTTTTGAACGTCAGTTCACATTTGTAGGTGGATCATCAGTGTTAGAGCTAAAATTAGCATGTTTAAAGTGATTTTCATGCTTCCAGGGGCCCTAAACACAAGATTTATAGAATGGTTAAAAGTGCATGAAAATGGCCAATTTACTCACTCTGAGTTCTCAAAAAGGGTTTCTTCACCCCGGGAAGTAAATTAAATACCATTTGGAGGCATTTAATGTTCAAGCAAAAACGGCTAATTTTCGACAAAAGAGATAACACCCCCCATTACGTCATGCTTCAGAAACGTGGAAAATTGTCCGTTTTCAAATGTTTTTTTTTTTAACGTCAGTTCACATTTGCTGGTGGATCATCAGTGTTAGAGC
This sequence comes from Lissotriton vulgaris, assembly GCF_964263255.1. Classification (NCBI taxonomy): domain Eukaryota; kingdom Metazoa; phylum Chordata; class Amphibia; order Caudata; family Salamandridae; genus Lissotriton; species Lissotriton vulgaris. Next base: position 488,032,769 of record NC_141696.1, read on the forward strand.
AAAAATTAGCACGTTTAAAGTGATTTTCATGCTTCCAGGGGCTCGGGAAGTGAATTAAATACTATTTGGAGGCATTTAATGTTCAAGCAAAAACGGCTGATTTTCGATAAAAGAGATTACACCCCCCCATTACGTCATGCTTCAGAAATGTGGAAAATGGTCCGTTTACAAATGTTTTATTTTTGAACGTCAGTTCACATTTGCAGGTGGATCATCAGTGTTAGAGCTAAAATTAGCATGTTTAAAGTGATTTTCATGCTTCCAGGGGCCCTAAACACAAGATTTATGGAATGGTTAAAAGTGCATGAAAATGGCCAATTTACTCACTCTGAGTTCTCAAAAAGGGTTTCTTCACCCCGGGAAGGTAATTAAATACCATTCGGAGGCATTTAATGTTCAAGCAATAATGGCTGATTTTCGACAAAAGAGATTTCACCCCCCCATTATGTCATGCTTCAGAAATGTGGAAAATGGTCTGCTTTCAACTGTTTTAATTTTGAACGTCAGTTCACATTTGTAGGTGGATCATCAGTGTTAGAGCTGAAATTAGCATGTTTAAAGTGATTTTCATGCTTCCAGGGGCCCTAAACACAAGATTTATAGAATGGTTAAAAGTGCATGAAAATGGCCAATTTACTCACTCTGAACTCTCAAAAAGGGTTTCTTCACCCCAGGAAGTAAATTAAATACCATTTGGAGGCATTTAATGTTCAAGCAAAAACGGCTAATTTTCGACAAAAGAGATAATACCCCCCCATTACGTCATGCTTCAGAAATGTGGAAAATGGTCCGCTTTCAAATGTTTTTTTTGTGAACGTCAGTTCACATTTGCAGGTGGATCATCAGTGTTAGAGCTAAAATTAGCATGTTTAAAGTGATTTTCATGCTTCCTGGGGCTCGGGAAGTGAATTAAATACTATTTGGAGTCATTTAATGTTCAAGCAAAAACGGCTGATTTTCGACAAAAAAGATAACACCCCCCCCCCATTACGTCATGCTTCAGAAATGTGGAAAATGGTCCGTTTTCAAATGTTTTATTTTTGAACGTCAGTTCACATTTGTAGGTGGATCATCAGTGTTAGAGCTAAAATTAGCATGTTTAAAGTGATTTTCATGCTTCCAGGGGCCCTAAACACAAGATTTATGGAATGGGTAAAAGTGCATGACAATGGCCAATTTACTCACTCCGAGTTCTCAAAAAGGGTTTATTCACCCCGGGGAGGTAATTAAATACCATTTGGAGGCATTTAATGTTCAAGCAAAAACGGCTGATTTTCGACAAAATAGATAACAACCCCCCATTACGTCATGCTTCAGAAATGTTGAAAATGGTCCGTTTTCAAATGTTTTATTTTTGAACGTCAGTTCACATTTGTAGGTGGATCATCAGTGTTAGAGCTAAAATTAGCATGTTTAAAGTGATTTTCATGCTTCCAGGGGCTTGGGAAGTGAATTAAATACTATTTAGAGGCATTTAATGTTCAAGCAAAAACAGTTGATTTTTGACAAAAGAGATAACACCCCCCCATTATGTCATGCTTCAGAAATGTGGAAAATGGTCCATTTTCAAATGTTTTATTTTTGAACGTCAGTTCACATTTGTAGGTGGATCATCAGTGTTAGAGGTAAAATTAGCATGTTTAAAAAGATTTTCATGCTTCCAGGGGCCCAAAACACAAGCTTTATGGAATGGTTAAAAGTGCATGAAAATGGCCAATTTACTCACTCTGAGTTCTCTAAAAGGGTTTCTTCACCCCGGGAAGTTAATTAAATACCATTTGGAGGCATTTAATGTTCAAGCAAAAACAGCTGATTTTCGACAAAAGAGATAACACCCCCCCATTACGTCATGCTTCAGAAATGTGGAAAATGGTCCATTTTCAAATGTTTTATTTTTGAATGTCAGTTCACATTTGTAGGTGGATCACCAGTGTTAGAGCTAAAATTAGCATGTTTAAAGTGATTTTCATTCTTCCAGGGGCCCTAAACACAAGATTTATAGAATGGTTAAAAGTGCATGAAAATGGCCAATTTACTCACTCTGAGTTCTCAAAAAGGGTTTCTTCACCCCGGGAAGTTAATTAAATACCATTTGGAGGCATTTAATGTTCAAGCAATAACGGCTGATTTTCGACAAAAGAGATTTCACCCCCCCCCCATTATGTCATGCTTCAGAAATGTGGAAAATGGTCCGTTTTCAAATGTTTTATTTTTGAACGTCAGTTCACATTTGTAGGTGGATTATCAGTGTTAGAGCTAAAATTAGCATGTTTAAAGTGATTTTCATGCTTCCAGGGGCCCTAAACACAAGATTTATAGAATGGTTAAAAGTGCATGAAAATGGCCAATTTACTCACTGAGTTCTCAAAAAGGGTTTCTTCACCCCGGGAAGTAAATTAACACCTTGGCTGCTAGGCGTTTTCCCCTCCCTGTGCTGACTTTTCATTTACTCCATGCTTCATGACGAGCTCAGCTCGTCATCAGCACAGCTCAACTGTGCATCATGACGAGCTGAGCTCGTCATGAGCATCGAAAGGGTTAAATACCATTTGTAGGCATTTAATGTTCAAGCAAAAACGGCTGATTTTCGACAAAAGAGATAACACCCCCCATTACGTCATGCTTCAGAAATGTGGAAAATGGTCCGTTTTCAAATGGTTTTTTTTTAACGTCAGTTCACATTTGCTGGTGAATCATCAGTGTTAGAGCTAAAATTAGCATGTTTAAAGTGATTTTCATGCTTCCAAGGGCTCGGGAAGTGAATTAAATACTATTTAGAGGCATTTAATGTTCAAGCAAAAACAGTTGATTTTTGACAAAAGAGATAACACCCCCCCATTATGTCATGCTTCAGAAATGTGGAAAATGGTCCATTTTCAAATGTTTTATTTTTGAACGTCAGTTCACATTTGTAGGTGGATCATCAGTGTTAGAGGTAAAATTAGCATGTTTAAAAAGATTTTCATGCTTCCAGGGGCCCAAAACACAAGATTTATGGAATGGTTAAAAGTGCATGAAAATGGCCAATTTACTCACTCTGAGTTCTCAAAAAGGGTTTCTTCACCCCGGGAAGTTAATTAAATACCATTTGGAGGCATTTAATGTTCAAGCAAAAACGGCTGATTTTCGACAAAAGAGATAACACCCCCCCATTACGTCATGCTTCAGAAATGTGGAAAATGGTCCGTTTTCAAATGTTTTATTTTTGAACGTCAGTTCACATTTGTAGGTGGATCATCAGTGTTAGAGCTAAAATTAGCATGTTTAATGTGATTTTCATGCTTCCAGGGGCCCTAAACACAAGATTTATAGAATGGTTAAAAGTGCATGATAATGGCCAATTTACTCACTCTGAGTTCTCAAAAAGGGTTTCTTCACCCGGGAAGTAAATTAAATACCATTTGGAGGCCTTTAATGTTCAAGCAAAAACGGCTAATTTTCGACAAAAGAGATAACACCCCCCATTACGTCATGCTTCAGAAACGTGGAAAATTGTCCGTTTTCAAATGTTTTTTTTTTGAACGTCAGTTCACATTTGCTGGTGGATCATCAGTGTTAGAGCGAAAATGTGCATGTTTAAAGTGATTTTCATGCTTCCAGGGGCCCTAAACACAAGATTTATGGAATGGTTAAAAGTGCATGAAAATGGCTAATTTACTCACTCTGAGTTCTCAAAAAGGGTTTCTTCACCCCGGGAAGTTAATTAAATACCATTTGGAGGCATTTAATGTTCAAGCAATAACGGCTGATTTTCGACAAAAGAGATTTCACCCCCCCCCATTATGTCATGCTTCAGAAATGTGGAAAATGGTCCGTTTTCAAATGTTTTATTTTTGAACGTCAGTTCACATTTGTAGGTGGATTATCAGTGTTAGAGCTAAAATTAGCATGTTTAAAGTGATTTTCATGCTTCCAGGGGCCCTAAACACAAGATTTATGGAATGATTAAAAGTGCCTGAAAATGGCCAATTTACTCACTCTGAGTTCTCAAAAAGGGGGTCTTCACCCCGGGAAGTTAATTAAATACTATTTGGAGGCATTTAATGTTCAAGCAAAAATGGCTGATTTTCGACAAAAGAGATAACACCCCCCATTAAGTCATGCTTCAGAAATGTGGAAAATGGTCCGTTTTCAAATGTTTTATTTTTGAACCTCAGTTCACATTTGTAGGTGGATCATCAGTGTTAGAGCTAAAATTAGCATGTTTAAAAAGATTTTCATGCTTCCAGGGGCCCAAAACACAAGATTCATAGAATGGTTAAAAGTGCATGAAAATGGCCAATTTACTCACTGAGTTCTCAAAAAGGGTTTCTTCACCCCGGGAAGTAAATTAACACCATGAGCATCAAATGGGTTAAATACCATTTGGAGGCATTTAATGTTCAAGCAAAAACGGCTGATTTTCGACAAAAGAGATAACACCCCCCATTACGTCATGCTTCAGAAATGTGGAAAATGGTCCATTTTCAAATGTTTTTTTTTTAACGTCAGTTCACATTTGCTGGTGGATCATCAGTGTTAGAGCTAAAATTAGCATGTTTAAAGTGATTTTCATGCTTCCAAGGGCTCGGGAAGTGAATTAAATACTATTTAGAGGCATTTAATGTTCAAGCAAAAACAGTTGATTTTTGACAAAAGAGATAACACCCCCCCATTATGTCATGCTTCAGAAATGTGGAAAATGGTCCATTTTCAAATGTTTTATTTTTGAACGTCAGTTCACATTTGTAGGTGGATCATCAGTGTTAGAGCTAAAATTAGCATGTTTAAAGTGATTTTCATGCTTCCAGGGGCCCTAAACACAAGATTTATAGAATGGTTAAAAGTGCATGAAAATGGCCAATTTACTCACTCTGAGTTCTCAAAAAGGGTTTCTTCACCCCGGGAAGTAAATTAAATACCATTTGGAGGCATTTAATGTTCAAGCAAAAACGGCTAATTTTCGACAAAAGAGATAACACCCCCCATTACGTCATGCTTCAGAAACGTGGAAAATTGTCCGTTTTCAAATGTTTTTTTTTTTAACGTCAGTTCACATTTGCTGGTGGATCATCAGTGTTAGAGCAAAAATTAGCACGTTTAAAGTGATTTTCATGCTTCCAGGGGCTCGGGAAGTGAATTAAATACTATTTGGAGGCATTTAATGTTCAAGCAAAAACGGCTGATTTTCGATAAAAGAGATTACACCCCCCCATTACGTCATGCTTCAGAAATGTGGAAAATGGTCCGTTTACAAATGTTTTATTTTTGAACGTCAGTTCACATTTGCAGGTGGATCATCAGTGTTAGAGCTAAAATTAGCATGTTTAAAGTGATTTTCATGCTTCCAGGGGCCCTAAACACAAGATTTATGGAATGGTTAAAAGTGCATGAAAATGGCCAATTTACTCACTCTGAGTTCTCAAAAAGGGTTTCTTCACCCCGGGAAGGTAATTAAATACCATTCGGAGGCATTTAATGTTCAAGCAATAATGGCTGATTTTCGACAAAAGAGATTTCACCCCCCCATTATGTCATGCTTCAGAAATGTGGAAAATGGTCTGCTTTCAAATGTTTTATTTTGAACGTCAGTTCACATTTGTAGGTGGATCATCAGTGTTAGAGCTGAAATTAGCATGTTTAAAGTGATTTTCATGCTTCCAGGGGCCCTAAACACAAGATTTATAGAATGGTTAAAAGTGCATGAAAATGGCCAATTTACTCACTCTGAACTCTCAAAAAGGGTTTCTTCACCCCAGGAAGTAAATTAAATACCATTTGGAGGCATTTAATGTTCAAGCAAAAACGGCTAATTTTCGACAAAAGAGATAATACCCCCCCATTACGTCATGCTTCAGAAATGTGGAAAATGGTCCGCTTTCAAATGTTTTATTTGTGAACGTCAGTTCACATTTGCAGGTGGATCATCAGTGTTAGAGCTAAAATTAGCATGTTTAAAGTGATTTTCATGCTTCCTGGGGCTCGGGAAGTGAATTAAATACTATTTGGAGTCATTTAATGTTCAAGCAAAAACGGCTGATTTTCGACAAAAAAGATAACACCCCCCCCCCCCATTACGTCATGCTTCAGAAATGTGGAAAATGGTCCGTTTTCAAATGTTTTATTTTTGAACGTCAGTTCACATTTGTAGGTGGATCATCAGTGTTAGAGCTAAAATTAGCATGTTTAAAGTGATTTTCATGCTTCCAGGGGCCCTAAACACAAGATTTATGGAATGGGTAAAAGTGCATGACAATGGCCAATTTACTCACTCCGAGTTCTCAAAAAGGGTTTATTCACCCCGGGGAGGTAATTAAATACCATTTGGAGGCATTTAATGTTCAAGCAAAAACGGCTGATTTTCGACAAAATAGATAACAACCCCCCATTACGTCATGCTTCAGAAATGTTGAAAATGGTCCGTTTTCAAATGTTTTATTTTTGAACGTCAGTTCACATTTGTAGGTGGATCATCAGTGTTAGAGCTAAAATTAGCATGTTTAAAGTGATTTTCATGCTTCCAGGGGCTTGGGAAGTGAATTAAATACTATTTAGAGGCATTTAATGTTCAAGCAAAAACAGTTGATTTTTGACAAAAGAGATAACACCCCCCCATTATGTCATGCTTCAGAAATGTGGAAAATGGTCCATTTTCAAATGTTTTATTTTTGAACGTCAGTTCACATTCGTAGGTGGATCATCAGTGTTAGAGGTAAAATTAGCATGTTTAAAAAGATTTTCATGCTTCCAGGGGCCCAAAACACAAGCTTTATGGAATGGTTAAAAGTGCATGAAAATGGCCAATTTACTCACTCTGAGTTCTCAAAAAGGGTTTCTTCACCCCGGGAAGTTAATTAAATACCATTTGGAGGCATTTAATGTTCAAGCAAAAACAGCTGATTTTCGACAAAAGAGATAACACCCCCCCATTACGTCATGCTTCAGAAATGTGGAAAATGGTCTATTTTCAAATGTTTTATTTTTGAATGTCAGTTCACATTTGTAGGTGGATCACCAGTGTTAGAGCTAAAATTAGCATGTTTAAAGTGATTTTCATGCTTCCAGGGGCCCTAAACACAAGATTTATAGAATGGTTAAAAGTGCATGAAAATGGCCAATTTACTCACTCTGAGTTCTCAAAAAGGGTTTCTTCACCCCGGGAAGTACATTAAATACCATTTGGAGGCATTTAATGTTCAAGCAAAAACGGCTAATTTTCGACAAAAGAGATAACACCCCCCATTACGTCATGCTTCAGAAACGTGGAACATTGTCCGTTTTCAAATGTTTTTTTTTTTAACATCAGTTCACATTTGCTGGTGGATCATCAGTGTTAGAGCGAAAATTAGTATGTTTAAAGATATTTTCAAGCTTCCAGGGGCTCGGGAAGTGAATTAAATACTATTTGGAGGCATTTAATGTTCGAGCAAAAACAGCTGATTTTCGATAAAAGAGATTACACCCCCCATTACGTCATGCTTCAGAAATGTGGAAAATGGTCTGTTTTCAAATGTTTTATTTTTGAACGTCAGTTCACATTTGTAGGTGGATCATCAGTGTTAGAGGTAAAATTAGCATGTTTAAAAAGATTTTCATGCTTCCAGGGGCCCAAAACACAAGATTTATGGAATGGTTAAAAGTGCCTGAAAATGGCCAATTTACTCACTCTGAGTTCTCAAAAAGGGGTTCTTCACCCCGGGAAGTTAATTAAATACCATTTGGAGGCATTTAATGTTCAAGCAAAAATGGCTGATTTTCAACAAAAGAGATAACACCCCCCATTAGGTCATGCTTCAGAAATGTGGAAAATGGTCAGTTTTCAAATGTTTTATTTTTGAACGTCAGTTCACATTTGTAGGTGGATCATCAGTGTTAGAGCTAAAATTAGCATGTTTAAAGTGATTTTCATGCTTCCAGGGGCTCGGGAAGTGAATTGAATACCATTTTGAGGCATTTAATGTTCAAGCAAAAACAGTTGATTTTTGACAAAAGAGATAACACCCCCCCATTACGTCATGCTTCAGAAATGTGGAAAATGGTCCGTTTTCAAATGTTTTATTTTTTAACGTCAGTTCACATTTGTAGGTGGATGATCAGTGTTAGAGCTAAAATTAGCATGTTAAAAAAGATTTTCATGCTTCCAGGGGCCCAAAACACAAGATTTATAGAATGGTTAAAAGTGCATGAAAATGGCCAATTTACTCACTGAGTTCTCAAAAAGGGTTTCTTCACCCCGGGAAGTAAATTAACACCTTGGCTGCTAGGCGTTTTCCCCTCCCTGTGCTGACTTTTCATTTACTCCATGCTTTATGACGAGCTCAGCTCGTCATCAGCACAGCTCAACTGTGCATCATGACGAGCTGAGCTCGTCATGAGCATTGAAAGGGTTAAATACCATTTGTAGGCATTTAATGTTCAAGCAAAAACGGCTGATTTTCGACAAAAGAGATAACACCCCCCATTACGTCATGCTTCAGAAATGTGGAAAATGGTCCGTTTTCAAATGTTTTTTTTTTAACGTCAGTTCACATTTGCTGGTGAATCATCAGTGTTAGAGCTAAAATTAGCATGTTTAAAGTGATTTTCATGCTGCCAAGGGCTCGGGAAGTGAATTAAATACTATTTAGAGGCATTTAATGTTCAAGCAAAAACAGTTGATTTTTGACAAAAGAGATAACACCCCCCATTATGTCATGCTTCAGAAATGTGGAAAATGGTCCATTTTCAAATGTTTTATTTTTGAACGTCAGTTCACATTTGTAGGTGGATCATCAGTGTTAGAGGTAAAATTAGCATGTTTAAAAAGATTTTCATGCTTCCAGGGGCCCAAAACACAAGATTTATGGAATGGTTAAAAGTGCATGAAAATGGCCAATTTACTCACTCTGAGTTCTCAAAAAGGGTTTCTTCACCCCGGGAAGTTAATTAAATACTATTTAGAGGCATTTAATGTTCAAGCAAAAACAGTTGATTTTTGACAAAAGAGATAACACCCCCCCATTATGTCATGCTTCAGAAATGTGGAAAATGGTCCATTTTCAAATGTTTTATTTTTGAACGTCAGTTCACATTTGTAGGTGGATCATCAGTGTTAGAGGTAAAATTAGCATGTTTAAAAAGATTTTCATGCTTCCAGGGGCCCAAAACACAAGCTTTATGGAATGGTTAAAAGTGCATGAAAATGGCCAATTTACTCACTCTGAGTTCTCAAAAAGGGTTTCTTCACCCCGGGAAGTTAATTAAATACCATTTGGAGGCATTTAATGTTCAAGCAAAAACAGCTGATTTTCGACAAAAGAGATAACACCCCCCCATTACGTCATGCTTCAGAAATGTGGAAAATGGTCTATTTTCAAATGTTTTATTTTTGAATGTCAGTTCACATTTGTAGGTGGATCACCAGTGTTAGAGCTAAAATTAGCATGTTTAAAGTGATTTTCATGCTTCCAGGGGCCCTAAACACAAGATTTATAGAATGGTTAAAAGTGCATGAAAATGGCCAATTTACTCACTCTGAGTTCTCAAAAAGGGTTTCTTCACCCCGGGAAGTACATTAAATACCATTTGGAGGCATTTAATGTTCAAGCAAAAACGGCTAATTTTCGACAAAAGAGATAACACCCCCCATTACGTCATGCTTCAGAAACGTGGAACATTGTCCGTTTTCAAATGTTTTTTTTTTTAACATCAGTTCACATTTGCTGGTGGATCATCAGTGTTAAAGCGAAAATTAGTATGTTTAAAGATATTTTCAAGCTTCCAGGGGCTCGGGAAGTGAATTAAATACTATTTGGAGGCATTTAATGTTCGAGCAAAAACAGCTGATTTTCGATAAAAGAGATTACACCCCCCATTACGTCATGCTTCAGAAATGTGGAAAATGGTCTGTTTTCAAATGTTTTATTTTTGAACGTCAGTTCACATTTGTAGGTGGATCATCAGTGTTAGAGGTAAAATTAGCATGTTTAAAAAGATTTTCATGCTTCCAGGGGCCCAAAACACAAGATTTATGGAATGGTTAAAAGTGCCTGAAAATGGCCAATTTACTCACTCTGAGTTCTCAAAAAGGGGTTCTTCACCCCGGGAAGTTAATTAAATACCATTTGGAGGCATTTAATGTTCAAGCAAAAATGGCTGATTTTCAACAAAAGAGATAACACCCCCCATTAGGTCATGCTTCAGAAATGTGGAAAATGGTCAGTTTTCAAATGTTTTATTTTTGAACGTCAGTTCACATTTGTAGGTGGATCATCAGTGTTAGAGCTAAAATTAGCATGTTTAAAGTGATTTTCATGCTTCCAGGGGCTCGGGAAGTGAATTGAATACCATTTTGAGGCATTTAATGTTCAAGCAAAAACGGCTGATTTTCGACAAAAGAGATAACACCCCCCCATTACGTCATGCTTCAGAAATGTGGAAAATGATCCGTTTTCAAATGTTTTATTTTTGAACGTCAGTTCACATTTGTAGGTGGATCATCAGTGTTAGAGCTAAAATTAGCATGTTTAAAGTGATTTTCATGCTTCCAGGGGCCCTAAACACAAGATTTATAGAGTGGTTAAAAGTGCATGATAATGGCCAATTTACTCACTCTGAGTTCTCAAAAAGGGTTTCTTCACCCGGGAAGTAAATTAAATACCATTTGGAGGCCTTTAATGTTCAAGCAAAAACGGCTAATTTTCGACAAAAGAGATAACACCCCCCATTACGTCATGCTTCAGAAACGTGGAAAATTGTCCGTTTTCAAATGTTTTTTTTTTGAACGTCAGTTCACATTTGCTGGTGGATCATCAGTGTTAGAGCGAAAATGTGCATGTTTAAAGTGATTTTCATGCTTCCAGGGGCCCTAAACACAAGATTTATGGAATGGTTAAAAGTGCATGAAAATGGCCAATTTACTCACTCTGAGTTCTCAAAAAGGGTTTCTTCACCCCGGGAAGTAAATTAAATACCATTTGGAGGCATTTAATGTTCAAGCAAAAACGGCTAATTTTCGACAAAAGAGATAACACCCCCCATTACGTCATGCTTCAGAAACGTGGAAAATTGTCCGTTTTCAAATGTTTTTTTTTTTAACGTCAGTTCACATTTGCTGGTGGATCATCAGTGTTAGAGCAAAAATTAGCACGTTTAAAGTGATTTTCATGCTTCCAGGGGCTCGGGAAGTGAATTAAATACTATTTGGAGGCATTTAATGTTCAAGCAAAAACGGCTGATTTTCGATAAAAGAGATTACACCCCCCCATTACGTCATGCTTCAGAAATGTGGAAAATGGTCCGTTTACAAATGTTTTATTTTTGAACGTCAGTTCACATTTGCAGGTGGATCATCAGTGTTAGAGCTAAAATTAGCATGTTTAAAGTGATTTTCATGCTTCCAGGGGCCCTAAACACAAGATTTATGGAATGGTTAAAAGTGCATGAAAATGGCCAATTTACTCACTCTGAGTTCTCAAAAAGGGTTTCTTCACCCCGGGAAGTTAATTAAATACCATTTGGAGGCATTTAATGTTCAAGCAATAACGGCTGATTTTCGACAAAAGAGATTTCACCCCCCCCCCATTATGTCATGCTTCAGAAATGTGGAAAATGGTCCGTTTTCAAATGTTTTATTTTTGAACGTCAGTTCACATTTGTAGGTGGATTATCAGTGTTAGAGCTAAAATTAGCATGTTTAAAGTGATTTTCATGCTTCCAGGGGCCCTAAACACAAGATTTATGGAATGATTAAAAGTGCCTGAAAATGGCCAATTTACTCACTCTGAGTTCTCAAAAAGGGGGTCTTCACCCCGGGAAGTTAATTAAATACTATTTGGAGGCATTTAATGTTCAAGCAAAAATGGCTGATTTTTGACAAAAGAGATAACACCCCCCCATTATGTCATGCTTCAGAAATGTGGAAAATGGTCCATTTTCAAATGTTTTATTTTTGAACCTCAGTTCACATTTGTAGGTGGATCATCAGTGTTAGAGCTAAAATTAGCATGTTTAAAAAGATTTTCATGCTTCCAGGGGCCCAAAACACAAGATTCATAGAATGGTTAAAAGTGCATGAAAATGGCCAATTTACTCACTGAGTTCTCAAAAAGGGTTTCTTCACCCCGGGAAGTAAATTAACACCATGAGCATCAAAAGGGTTAAATACCATTTGGAGGCATTTAATGTTCAAGCAAAAACGGCTGATTTTCGACAAAAGAGATAACACCCCCCATTACGTCATGCTTCAGAAATGTGGAAAATGGTCCATTTTCAAATGTTTTTTTTTTAACGTCAGTTCACATTTGCTGGTGGATCATCAGTGTTAGAGCTGAAATTAGCATGTTTAAAGTGATTTTCATGCTTCCAAGGGCTCGGGAAGTGAATTAAATACTATTTAGAGGCATTTAATGTTCAAGCAAAAACAGTTGATTTTTGACAAAAGAGATAACACCCCCCCATTATGTCATGCTTCAGAAATGTGGAAAATGGTCCATTTTCAAATGTTTTATTTTTGAACGTCAGTTCACATTTGTAGGTGGATCATCAGTGTTAGAGCTAAAATTAGCATGTTTAAAGTGATTTTCATGCTTCCAGGGGCCCTAAACACAAGATTTATAGAATGGTTAAAAGTGCATGAAAATGGCCAATTTACTCACTCTGAGTTCTCAAAAAGGGTTTCTTCACCCCGGGAAGTAAATTAAATACCATTTGGAGGCATTTAATGTTCAAGCAAAAACGGCTAATTTTCGACAAAAGAGATAACACCCCCCATTACGTCATGCTTCAGAAACGTGGAAAATTGTCCGTTTTCAAATGTTTTTTTTTTTAACGTCAGTTCACATTTGCTGGTGGATCATCAGTGTTAGAGCAAAAATTAGCACGTTTAAAGTGATTTTCATGCTTCCAGGGGCTCGGGAAGTGAATTAAATACTATTTGGAGGCATTTAATGTTCAAGCAAAAACGGCTGATTTTCGATAAAAGAGATTACACCCCCCCATTACGTCATGCTTCAGAAATGTGGAAAATGGTCCGTTTACAAATGTTTTATTTTTGAACGTCAGTTCACATTTGCAGGTGGATCATCAGTGTTAGAGCTAAAATTAGCATGTTTAAAGTGATTTTCATGCTTCCAGGGGCCCTAAACACAAGATTTATGGAATGGTTAAAAGTGCATGAAAATGGCCAATTTACTCACTCTGAGTTCTCAAAAAGGGTTTCTTCACCCCGGGAAGGTAATTAAATACCATTCGGAGGCATTTAATGTTCAAGCAATAATGGCTGATTTTCGACAAAAGAGATTTCACCCCCCCCATTATGTCATGCTTCAGAAATGTGGAAAATGGTCTGCTTTCAAATGTTTTAATTTTGAACGTCAGTTCACATTTGTAGGTGGATCATCAGTGTTAGAGCTGAAATTAGCATGTTTAAAGTGATTTTCATGCTTCCAGGGGCCCTAAACACAAGATTTATAGAATGGTTAAAAGTGCATGAAAATGGCCAATTTACTCACTCTGAACTCTCAAAAAGGGTTTCTTCACCCCAGGAAGTAAATTAAATACCATTTGGAGGCATTTAATGTTCAAGCAAAAACGGCTAATTTTCGACAAAAGAGATAATACCCCCCCATTACGTCATGCTTCAGAAATGTGGAAAATGGTCCGCTTTCAAATGTTTTATTTGTGAACGTCAGTTCACATTTGCAGGTGGATCATCAGTGTTAGAGCTAAAATTAGCATGTTTAAAGTGATTTTCATGCTTCCTGGGGCTCGGGAAGTGAATTAAATACTATTTGGAGTCATTTAATGTTCAAGCAAAAACGGCTGATTTTCGACAAAAAAGATAACACCCCCCCCCCCCATTACGTCATGCTTCAGAAATGTGGAAAATGGTCCGTTTTCAAATGTTTTATTTTTGAACGTCAGTTCACATTTGTAGGTGGATCATCAGTGTTAGAGCTAAAATTAGCATGTTTAAAAAGATTTTCATGCTTCCAGGGGCCCAAAACACAAGATTCATAGAATGGTTAAAAGTGCATGAAAATGGCCAATTTACTCACTGAGTTCTCAAAAAGGGTTTCTTCACCCCGGGAAGTAAATTAACACCATGAGCATCAAAAGGGTTAAATACCATTTGGAGGCATTTAATGTTCAAGCAAAAACGGCTGATTTTCGACAAAAGAGATAACACCCCCCATTACGTCATGCTTCAGAAATGTGGAAAATGGTCCATTTTCAAATGTTTTTTTTTTAACGTCAGTTCACATTTGCTGGTGGATCATCAGTGTTAGAGCTGAAATTAGCATGTTTAAAGTGATTTTCATGCTTCCAAGGGCTCGGGAAGTGAATTAAATACTATTTAGAGGCATTTAATGTTCAAGCAAAAACAGTTGATTTTTGACAAAAGAGATAACACCCCCCCATTATGTCATGCTTCAGAAATGTGGAAAATGGTCCATTTTCAAATGTTTTATTTTTGAACGTCAGTTCACATTTGTAGGTGGATCATCAGTGTTAGAGCTAAAATTAGCATGTTTAAAGTGATTTTCATGCTTCCAGGGGCCCTAAACACAAGATTTATAGAATGGTTAAAAGTGCATGAAAATGGCCAATTTACTCACTCTGAGTTCTCAAAAAGGGTTTCTTCACCCCGGGAAGTAAATTAAATACCATTTGGAGGCATTTAATGTTCAAGCAAAAACGGCTAATTTTCGACAAAAGAGATAACACCCCCCATTACGTCATGCTTCAGAAACGTGGAAAATTGTCCGTTTTCAAATGTTTTTTTTTTTAACGTCAGTTCACATTTGCTGGTGGATCATCAGTGTTAGAGCAAAAATTAGCACGTTTAAAGTGATTTTCATGCTTCCAGGGGCTCGGGAAGTGAATTAAATACTATTTGGAGGCATTTAATGTTCAAGCAAAAACGGCTGATTTTCGATAAAAGAGATTACACCCCCCCATTACGTCATGCTTCAGAAATGTGGAAAATGGTCCGTTTACAAATGTTTTATTTTTGAACGTCAGTTCACATTTGCAGGTGGATCATCAGTGTTAGAGCTAAAATTAGCATGTTTAAAGTGATTTTCATGCTTCCAGGGGCCCTAAACACAAGATTTATGGAATGGTTAAAAGTGCATGAAAATGGCCAATTTACTCACTCTGAGTTCTCAAAAAGGGTTTCTTCACCCCGGGAAGGTAATTAAATACCATTCGGAGGCATTTAATGTTCAAGCAATAATGGCTGATTTTCGACAAAAGAGATTTCACCCCCCCCATTATGTCATGCTTCAGAAATGTGGAAAATGGTCTGCTTTCAAATGTTTTAATTTTGAACGTCAGTTCACATTTGTAGGTGGATCATCAGTGTTAGAGCTGAAATTAGCATGTTTAAAGTGATTTTCATGCTTCCAGGGGCCCTAAACACAAGATTTATAGAATGGTTAAAAGTGCATGAAAATGGCCAATTTACTCACTCTGAACTCTCAAAAAGGGTTTCTTCACCCCAGGAAGTAAATTAAATACCATTTGGAGGCATTTAATGTTCAAGCAAAAACGGCTAATTTTCGACAAAAGAGATAATACCCCCCCATTACGTCATGCTTCAGAAATGTGGAAAATGGTCCGCTTTCAAATGTTTTATTTGTGAACGTCAGTTCACATTTGCAGGTGGATCATCAGTGTTAGAGCTAAAATTAGCATGTTTAAAGTGATTTTCATGCTTCCTGGGGCTCGGGAAGTGAATTAAATACTATTTGGAGTCATTTAATGTTCAAGCAAAAACGGCTGATTTTCGACAAAAAAGATAACACCCCCCCCCCCCCATTACGTCATGCTTCAGAAATGTGGAAAATGGTCCGTTTTCAAATGTTTTATTTTTGAACGTCAGTTCACATTTGTAGGTGGATCATCAGTGTTAGAGCTAAAATTAGCATGTTTAAAGTGATTTTCATGCTTCCAGGGGCCCTAAACACAAGATTTATGGAATGGGTAAAAGTGCATGACAATGGCCAATTTACTCACTCCGAGTTCTCAAAAAGGGTTTATTCACCCCGGGGAGGTAATTAAATACCATTTGGAGGCATTTAATGTTCAAGCAAAAACGGCTGATTTTCGACAAAATAGATAACAACCCCCCATTACGTCATGCTTCAGAAATGTTGAAAATGATCCGTTTTCAAATGTTTTATTTTTGAACGTCAGTTCACATTTGTAGGTGGATCATCAGTGTTAGAGCTAAAATTAGCATGTTTAAAGTGATTTTCATGCTTCCAGGGGCTTGGGAAGTGAATTAAATACTATTTAGAGGCATTTAATGTTCAAGCAAAAACAGTTGATTTTTGACAAAAGAGATAACACCCCCCCATTATGTCATGCTTCAGAAATGTGGAAAATGGTCCATTTTCAAATGTTTTATTTTTGAACGTCAGTTCACATTTGTAGGTGGATCATCAGTGTTAGAGGTAAAATTAGCATGTTTAAAAAGATTTTCATGCTTCCAGGGTCCCAAAACACAAGCTTTATGGAATGGTTAAAAGTGCATGAAAATGGCCAATTTACTCACTCTGAGTTCTCAAAAAGGGTTTCTTCACCCCGGGAAGTTAATTAAATACCATTTGGAGGCATTTAATGTTCAAGCAAAAACAGCTGATTTTCGACAAAAGAGATAACACCCCCCCATTACGTCATGCTTCAGAAATGTGATAAATGGTCCATTTTCAAATGTTTTATTTTTGAATGTCAGTTCACATTTGTAGGTGGATCACCAGTGTTAGAGCTAAAATTAGCATGTTTAAAGTGATTTTCATGCTTCCAGGGGCCCTAAACACAAGATTTATAGAATGGTTAAAAGTGCATGAAAATGGCCAATTTACTCACTCTGAGTTCTCAAAAAGGGTTTCTTCACCCCGGGAAGTACATTAAATACCATTTGGAGGCATTTAATGTTCAAGCAAAAACGGCTGATTTTCGACAAAAGAGATAACACCCCCCATTACGTCATGCTTCAGAAATGTGGAAAATGGTCCATTTTCAAATGTTTTTTTTTTAACGTCAGTTCACATTTGCTGGTGGATCATCAGTGTTAGAGCTGAAATTAGCATGTTTAAAGTGATTTTCATGCTTCCAAGGGCTCGGGAAGTGAATTAAATACTATTTAGAGGCATTTAATGTTCAAGCAAAAACAGTTGATTTTTGACAAAAGAGATAACACCCCCCCATTATGTCATGCTTCAGAAATGTGGAAAATGGTCCATTTTCAAATGTTTTATTTTTGAACGTCAGTTCACATTTGTAGGTGGATCATCAGTGTTAGAGCTAAAATTAGCATGTTTAAAGTGATTTTCATGCTTCCAGGGGCCCTAAACACAAGATTTATAGAATGGTTAAAAGTGCATGAAAATGGCCAATTTACTCACTCTGAGTTCTCAAAAAGGGTTTCTTCACCCCGGGAAGTAAATTAAATACCATTTGGAGGCATTTAATGTTCAAGCAAAAACGGCTAATTTTCGACAAAAGAGATAACACCCCCCATTACGTCATGCTTCAGAAACGTGGAAAATTGTCCGTTTTCAAATGTTTTTTTTTTTAACGTCAGTTCACATTTGCTGGTGGATCATCAGTGTTAGAGCAAAAATTAGCACGTTTAAAGTGATTTTCATGCTTCCAGGGGCTCGGGAAGTGAATTAAATACTATTTGGAGGCATTTAATGTTCAAGCAAAAACGGCTGATTTTCGATAAAAGAGATTACACCCCCCCATTACGTCATGCTTCAGAAATGTGGAAAATGGTCCGTTTACAAATGTTTTATTTTTGAACGTCAGTTCACATTTGCAGGTGGATCATCAGTGTTAGAGCTAAAATTAGCATGTTTAAAGTGATTTTCATGCTTCCAGGGGCCCTAAACACAAGATTTATGGAATGGTTAAAAGTGCATGAAAATGGCCAATTTACTCACTCTGAGTTCTCAAAAAGGGTTTCTTCACCCCGGGAAGGTAATTAAATACCATTTGGAGGCATTTAATGTTCAAGCAATAATGGCTGATTTTCGACAAAAGAGATTTCACCCCCCCCATTATGTCATGCTTCAGAAATGTGGAAAATGGTCTGCTTTCAAATGTTTTAATTTTGAACGTCAGTTCACATTTGTAGGTGGATCATCAGTGTTAGAGCTGAAATTAGCATGTTTAAAGTGATTTTCATGCTTCCAGGGGCCCTAAACACAAGATTTATAGAATGGTTAAAAGTGCATGAAAATGGCCAATTTACTCACTCTGAACTCTCAAAAAGGGTTTCTTCACCCCAGGAAGTAAATTAAATACCATTTGGAGGCATTTAATGTTCAAGCAAAAACGGCTAATTTTCGACAAAAGAGATAATACCCCCCCATTACGTCATGCTTCAGAAATGTGGAAAATGGTCCGCTTTCAAATGTTTTATTTGTGAACGTCAGTTCACATTTGCAGGTGGATCATCAGTGTTAGAGCTAAAATTAGCATGTTTAAAGTGATTTTCATGCTTCCTGGGGCTCGGGAAGTGAATTAAATACTATTTGGAGTCATTTAATGTTCAAGCAAAAACGGCTGATTTTCGACAAAAAAGATAACACCCCCCCCCCCCCATTACGTCATGCTTCAGAAATGTGGAAAATGGTCCGTTTTCAAATGTTTTATTTTTGAACGTCAGTTCACATTTGTAGGTGGATCATCAGTGTTAGAGCTAAAATTAGCATGTTTAAAGTGATTTTCATGCTTCCAGGGGCCCTAAACACAAGATTTATGGAATGGGTAAAAGTGCATGACAATGGCCAATTTACTCACTCCGAGTTCTCAAAAAGGGTTTATTCACCCCGGGGAGGTAATTAAATACCATTTGGAGGCATTTAATGTTCAAGCAAAAACGGCTGATTTTCGACAAAATAGATAACAACCCCCCATTACGTCATGCTTCAGAAATGTTGAAAATGATCCGTTTTCAAATGTTTTATTTTTGAACGTCAGTTCACATTTGTAGGTGGATCATCAGTGTTAGAGCTAAAATTAGCATGTTTAAAGTGATTTTCATGCTTCCAGGGGCTTGGGAAGTGAATTAAATACTATTTAGAGGCATTTAATGTTCAAGCAAAAACAGTTGATTTTTGACAAAAGAGATAACACCCCCCCATTATGTCATGCTTCAGAAATGTGGAAAATGGTCCATTTTCAAATGTTTTATTTTTGAACGTCAGTTCACATTTGTAGGTGGATCATCAGTGTTAGAGGTAAAATTAGCATGTTTAAAAAGATTTTCATGCTTCCAGGGTCCCAAAACACAAGCTTTATGGAATGGTTAAAAGTGCATGAAAATGGCCAATTTACTCACTCTGAGTTCTCAAAAAGGGTTTCTTCACCCCGGGAAGTTAATTAAATACCATTTGGAGGCATTTAATGTTCAAGCAAAAACAGCTGATTTTCGACAAAAGAGATAACACCCCCCCATTACGTCATGCTTCAGAAATGTGATAAATGGTCCATTTTCAAATGTTTTATTTTTGAATGTCAGTTCACATTTGTAGGTGGATCACCAGTGTTAGAGCTAAAATTAGCATGTTTAAAGTGATTTTCATGCTTCCAGGGGCCCTAAACACAAGATTTATAGAATGGTTAAAAGTGCATGAAAATGGCCAATTTACTCACTCTGAGTTCTCAAAAAGGGTTTCTTCACCCCGGGAAGTACATTAAATACCATTTGGAGGCATTTAATGTTCAAGCAAAAACGGCTAATTTTCGACAAAAGAGATAACACCCCCCATTACATCATGCTTCAGAAACGTGGAACATTGTCCGTTTTCAAATGTTTTTTTTTTAACATCAGTTCACATTTGCTGGTGGATCATCAGTGTTAGAGCGAAAATTAGTATGTTTAAAGAGATTTTCAAGCTTCCAGGGGCTCGGGAAGTGAATTAAATACTATTTGGAGGCATTTAATGTTCGAGCAAAAACAGCTGATTTTCGATAAAAGAGATTACACCCCCCATTACGTCATGCTTCAGAAATGTGGAAAATGGTCTGTTTTCAAATGTTTTATTTTTGAACGTCAGTTCACATTTGTAGGTGGATCATCAGTGTTAGAGGTAAAATTAGCATGTTTAAAAAGATTTTCATGCTTCCAGGGGCCCAAAACACAAGATTTATGGAATGGTTAAAAGTGCCTGAAAATGGCCAATTTACTCACTCTGAGTTCTCAAAAAGGGGTTCTTCACCCCGGGAAGTTAATTAAATACCATTTGGAGGCATTTAATGTTCAAGCAAAAATGGCTGATTTTCAACAAAAGAGATAACACCCCCCATTAGGTCATGCTTCAGAAATGTGGAAAATGGTCAGTTTTCAAATGTTTTATTTTTGAACGTCAGTTCACATTTGTAGGTGGATCATCAGTGTTAGAGCTAAAATTAGCATGTTTAAAGTGATTTTCATGCTTCCAGGGGCTCGGGAAGTGAATTGAATACCATTTTGAGGCATTTAATGTTCAAGCAAAAACAGTTGATTTTTGACAAAAGAGATAACACCCCCCCATTACGTCATGCTTCAGAAATGTGGAAAATGGTCCGTTTTCAAATGTTTTATTTTTTAACGTCAGTTCACATTTGTAGGTGGATGATCAGTGTTAGAGCTAAAATTAGCATGTTAAAAAAGATTTTCATGCTTCCAGGGGCCCAAAACACAAGATGTATAGAATGGTTAAAAGTGCATGAAAATGGCCAATTTACTCACTGAGTTCTCAAAAAGGGTTTCTTCACCCCGGGAAGTAAATTAACACCTTGGCTGCTAGGCGTTTTCCCCTCCCTGTGCTGACTTTTCATTTACTCCATGCTTCATGACGAGCTCAGCTCGTCATCAGCACAGCTCAACTGTGCATCATGACGAGCTGAGCTCGTCATGAGCATTGAAAGGGTTAAATACCATTTGTAGGCATTTAATGTTCAAGCAAAAACGGCTGATTTTCGACAAAAGAGATAACACCCCCCATTACGTCATGCTTCAGAAATGTGGAAAATGGTCCGTTTTCAAATGTTTTTTTTTTAACGTCAGTTCACATTTGCTGGTGAATCATCAGTGTTAGAGCTAAAATTAGCATGTTTAAAGTGATTTTCATGCTTCCAAGGGCTCGGGAAGTGAATTAAATACTATTTAGAGGCATTTAATGTTCAAGCAAAAACAGTTGATTTTTGACAAAAGAGATAACACCCCCCATTATGTCATGCTTCAGAAATGTGGAAAATGGTCCATTTTCAAATGTTTTATTTTTGAACGTCAGTTCACATTTGTAGGTGGATCATCAGTGTTAGAGGTAAAATTAGCATGTTTAAAAAGATTTTCATGCTTCCAGGGGCCCAAAACACAAGATTTATGGAATGGTTAAAAGTGCATGAAAATGGCCAATTTACTCACTCTGAGTTCTCAAAAAGGGTTTCTTCACCCCGGGAAGTTAATTAAATACCATTTGGAGGCATTTAATGTTCAAGCAAAAACGGCTGATTTTCGACAAAAGAGATAACACCCCCCCATTACGTCATGCTTCAGAAATGTGGAAAATGATCCGTTTTCAAATGTTTTATTTTTGAACGTCAGTTCACATTTGTAGGTGGATCATCAGTGTTAGAGCTAAAATTAGCATGTTTAAAGTGATTTTCATGCTTCCAGGGGCCCTAAACACAAGATTTATAGAATGGTTAAAAGTGCATGATAATGGCCAATTTACTCACTCTGAGTTCTCAAAAAGGGTTTCTTCACCCGGGAAGTAAATTAAATACCATTTGGAGGCCTTTAATGTTCAAGCAAAAACGGCTAATTTTCGACAAAAGAGATAACACCCCCCATTACGTCATGCTTCAGAAACGTGGAAAATTGTCCGTTTTCAAATGTTTTTTTTTTGAACGTCAGTTCACATTTGCTGGTGGATCATCAGTGTTAGAGCGAAAATGTGCATGTTTAAAGTGATTTTCATGCTTCCAGGGGCCCTAAACACAAGATTTATGGAATGGTTAAAAGTGCATGAAAATGGCCAATTTACTCACTCTGAGTTCTCAAAAAGGGTTTCTTCACCCCGGGAAGTTAATTAAATACCATTCGGAGGCATTTAATGTTCAAGCAATAACGGCTGATTTTCGACAAAAGAGATTTCACCCCCCCCATTATGTCATGCTTCAGAAATGTGGAAAATGGTCCGTTTTCAAATGTTTTATTTTTGAACGTCAGTTCACATTTATAGGTGGATTATCAGTGTTAGAGCTAAAATTAGCATGTTTAAAGTGATTTTCATGCTTCCAGGGGCCCTAAACACAAGATTTATGGAATGATTAAAAGTGCCTGAAAATGGCCAATTTACTCACTCTGAGTTCTCAAAAAGGGGGTCTTCACCCCGGGAAGTTGATTAAATACTATTTGGAGGCATTTAATGTTCAAGCAAAAATGGCTGATTTTCGACAAAAGAGATAACACCCCCCATTAAGTCATGCTTCAGAAATGTGGAAAATGGTCAGTTTTCAAATGTTTTATTTTTGAACGTCAGTTCACATTTGTAGGTGGATCATCAGTGTTAGAGCTAAAATTAGCATGTTTAAAGTGATTTCATGCTTCCAGGGGCTCGGGAAGTGAATTAAATACCATTTAGAGGCATTTAATGTTCAAGCAAAAACAGTTGATTTTTGACAAAAGAGATAACACCCCCCCCCATTACGTCATGCTTCAGAAATGTGGAAAATGGTCCGTTTTCAAATGTTTTATTTTTGAACGTCAGTTCACATTTGTAGGTGGATCATCAGTGTTAGAGCTAAAATTAGCATGTTTAAAGTGATTTTCATGCTTCCAGGGGCCCTAAACACAAGATTTATAGAATGGTTAAAAGTGCATGAAAATGGCCAATTTACTCACTCTGAGTTCTCAAAAAGGGTTTCTTCACCCCGGGAAGTAAATTAAATACCATTTGGAGGCATTTAATGTTCAAGCAAAAACGGCTAATTTTCGACAAAAGAGATAACACCCCCATTACGTCAAGCTTCAGAAACGTGGAAAATTGTCCGTTTTCAAATGTTTTTTTTTTTAACGTCAGTTCACATTTGCTGGTGGATCATCAGTGTTAGAGCAAAAATTAGCACGTTTAAAGTGATTTTCATGCTTCCAGGGGCTCGGGAAGTGAATTAAATACTATTTGGAGGCATTTAATGTTCAAGCAAAAACGGCTGATTTTCGATAAAAGAGATTACACCCCCCCATTACGTCATGCTTCAGAAATGTGGAAAATGGTGCGTTTACAAATGTTTTATTTTTGAACGTCAGTTCACATTTGCAGGTGGATCATCAGTGTTAGAGCTAAAATTAGCATGTTTAAAGTGATTTTCATGCTTCCAGGGGCCCTAAACACAAGATTTATGGAATGGTTAAAAGTGCATGAAAATGGCCAATTTATTCACTCTGAGTTCTCAAAAAGGGTTTCTTCACCCCGGGAAGGTAATTAAATACCATTTGGAGGCATTTAATGTTCAAGCAATAACGGCTAATTTTCGACAAAAGAGATAATACCCCCCCATTACGTCATGCTTCAGAAATGTGGAAAATGGTCCGCTTTCAAATGTTTTATTTGTGAACGTCAGTTCACATTTGCAGGTGGATCATCAGTGTTAGAGCTAAAATTAGCATGTTTAAAGTGATTTTCATGCTTCCTGGGGCTCGGGAAGTGAATTAAATACTATTTGGAGTCATTTAATGTTCAAGCAAAAACGGCTGATTTTCGACAAAAAAGATAACACCCCCCCCCCCCATTACGTCATGCTTCAGAAATGTGGAAAATGGTCCGTTTTCAAATGTTTTATTTTTGAACGTCAGTTCACATTTGTAGGTGGATCATCAGTGTTAGAGCTAAAATTAGCATGTTTAAAGTGATTTTCATGCTTTCAGGGGCCCTAAACACAAGATTTATGGAATGGGTAAAAGTGCATGACAATGGCCAATTTACTCACTCCGAGTTCTCAAAAAGGGTTTATTCACCCCGGGGAGGTAATTAAATACCATTTGGAGGCATTTAATGTTCAAGCAAAAACGGCTGATTTTCGACAAAATAGATAACAACCCCCCATTACGTCATGCTTCAGAAATGTTGAAAATGGTCCGTTTTCAAATGTTTTATTTTTGAACGTCAGTTCACATTTGTAGGTGGATCATCAGTGTTAGAGCTAAAATTAGCATGTTTAAAGTGATTTTCATGCTTCCAGGGGCTTGGGAAGTGAATTAAATACTATTTAGAGGCATTTAATGTTCAAGCAAAAACAGTTGATTTTTGACAAAAGAGATAACACCCCCCCATTATGTCATGCTTCAGAAATGTGGAAAATGGTCCATTTTCAAATGTTTTATTTTTGAACGTCAGTTCACATTTGTAGGTGGATCATCAGTGTTAGAGGTAAAATTAGCATGTTTAAAAAGATTTTCATGCTTCCAGGGGCCCAAAACACAAGCTTTATGGAATGGTTAAAAGTGCATGAAAATGGCCAATTTACTCACTCTGAGTTCTCAAAAAGGGTTTCTTCACCCCGGGAAGTTAATTAAATACCATTTGGAGGCATTTAATGTTCAAGCAAAAACAGCTGATTTTCGACAAAAGAGATAACACCCCCCCATTACGTCATGCTTCAGAAATGTGGAAAATGGTCCATTTTCAAATGTTTTATTTTTGAATGTCAGTTCACATTTGTAGGTGGATCACCAGTGTTAGAGCTAAAATTAGCATGTTTAAAGTGATTTTCATGCTTCCAGGGGCCCTAAACACAAGATTTATAGAATGGTTAAAAGTGCATGAAAATGGCTAATTTACTCACTCTGAGTTCTCAAAAAGGGTTTCTTCACCCCGGGAAGTACATTAAATACCATTTGGAGGCATTTAATGTTCAAGCAAAAACGGCTAATTTTCGACAAAAGAGATAACACCCCCCATTACGTCATGCCTCAGAAACGTGGAACATTGTCCGTTTTCAAATGTTTTTTTTTAACATCAGTTCACATTTGCTGGTGGATCATCAGTGTTAGAGCGAAAATTAGTATGTTTAAAGAGATTTTCAAGCTTCCAGGGGCTCGGGAAGTGAATTAAATACTATTTGGAGGCATTTAATGTTCGAGCAAAAACGGCTGATTTTCGATAAAAGAGATTACACCCCCCATTACGTCATGCTTCAGAAATATGGAAAATGGTCTGTTTTCAAATGTTTTATTTTTGAACGTCAGTTCACATTTGTAGGTGGATCATCAGTGTTAGAGGTAAAATTAGCATGTTTAAAAAGATTTTCATGCTTCCAGGGGCCCAAAACACAAGATTTATGGAATGGTTAAAAGTGCATGAAAATGGCCAATTTACTCACTCTGAGTTCTCAAAAAGGGTTTCTTCACCCCGGGAAGTTAATTAAATACCATTTGGAGGCATTTAATGTTCAAGCAAAAACGGCTGATTTTCGACAAAAGAGTTAACACCCCCCCATTACGTCATGCTTCAGAAATGTGGAAAATGGTCCGTTTTCAAATGTTTTATTTTTGAACGTCAGTTCACATTTGTAGGTGGATCATCAGTGTTAGAGCTAAAATTAGCATGTTTAAAGTGATTTTCATGCTTCCAGGGGCCCTAAACACAAGATTTATAGAATGGTTAAAAGTGCATGATAATGGCAAATTTACTCACTCTGAGTTCTCAAAAAGGGTTTCTTCACCCGGGAAGTAAATTAAATACCATTTGGAGGCCTTTAATGTTCAAGCAAAAACGGCTAATTTTCGACAAAAGAGATAACACCCCCCATTACGTCATGCTTCAGAAACGTGGAAAATGGTCCGTTTTCAAATGTTTTATTTTTGAACGTCAGTTCACATTTGTAGGTGGATTATCAGTGTTAGAGCTAAAATTAGCATGTTTAAAGTGATTTTCATGCTTCCAGGTGCCCTAAACACAAGATTTATGGAATGATTAAAAGTGCCTGAAAATGGCCAATTTACTCACTCTGAGTTCTCAAAAAGGGGGTCTTCACCCCGGGAAGTTAATTAAATACTATTTGGAGGCATTTAATGTTCAAGCAAAAATGGCTGATTTTCGACAAAAGAGATAACACCCCCCATTAAGTCATGCTTCAGAAATGTGGAAAATGGTCAGTTTTCAAATGTTTTATTTTTGAACGTCAGTTCACATTTGTAGGTGGATCATCAGTGTTAGAGCTAAAATTAGCATGTTTAAAGTGATTTTCATGCTTCCAGGGGCTCGGGAAGTGAATTAAATACCATTTAGAGGCATTTAATGTTCAAGCAAAAACAGTTGATTTTTGACAAAAGAGATAACACCCCCCCCATTACGTCATGCTTCAGAAATGTGGAAAATGGTCCGTTTTCAAATGTTTTATTTTTGAACCTCAGTTCACATTTGTAGGTGGATCATCAGTGTTAGAGCTAAAATTAGCATGTTTAAAAAGATTTTCATGCTTCCAGGGGCCCAAAACACAAGATTTATAGAATGGTTAAAAGTGCATGAAAATGGCCAATTTACTCACTGAGTTCTCAAAAAGGGTTTCTTCACCCCGGGAAGTAAATTAACACCATGAGCATCGAAAGGGTTAAATACAATTTGGAGGCATTTAATGTTCAAGCAAAAACGGCTGATTTTCGACAAAAGAGATAACACCCCCCATTACGTCATGCTTCAGAAATGTGGAAAATGGTCCGTTTTCAAATGTTTTTTTTTTAACGTCAGTTCACATTTGCTGGTGGATCATCAGTGTTAGAGCTAAAATTAGCATGTTTAAAGTGATTTTCATGCTTCCAAGGGCTCGGGAAGTGAATTAAATACTATTTAGAGGCATTTAATGTTCAAGCAAAAACAGTTGATTTTTGACAAAAGAGATAACACCCCCCCATTATGTCATGCTTCAGAAATGTGGAAAATGGTCCATTTTCAAATGTTTTATTTTTGAACGTCAGTTCACATTTGTAGGTGGATCATCAGTGTTAGAGCTAAAATTAGCATGTTTAAAGTGATTTTCATGCTTCCAGGGGCCCTAAACACAAGATTTATAGAATGGTTAAAAGTGCATAAAAATGGCCAATTTACTCACTCTGAGTTCTCAAAAAGGGTTTCTTCACCCCGGGAAGTAAATTAAATACCATTTGGAGGCATTTAATGTTCAAGCAAAAACGGCTAATTTTCGACAAAAGAGATAACACCCCCCATTACGTCATGCTTCAGAAACGTGGAAAATTGTCCGTTTTCAAATGTTTTTTTTTTAACGTCAGTTCACATTTGCTGGTGGATCATCAGTGTTAGAGCAAAAATTAGCATGTTTAAAGTGATTTTCATGCTTCCAGGGGCTCGGGAAGTGAATTAAATACTATTTGGAGGCATTTAATGTTCAAGCAAAAACGGCTGATTTTCGATAAAAGAGATTACACCCCCCCATTACGTCATGCTTCAGAAATGTGGAAAATGGTCCGTTTTCAAATGTTTTATTTTTGAACGTCAGTTCACATTTGCAGGTGGATCATCAGTGTTAGAGCTAAAATTAGCATGTTTAAAGTGATTTTCATGCTTCCAGGGGCCCTAAACACAAGATTTATGGAATGGTTAAAAGTGCATGAAAATGGCCAATTTACTCACTCTGAGTTCTCAAAAAGGGTTTCTTCACTTCGGGAAGTTAATTAAATACCATTTGGAGGCATTTAATGTTCAAGCAATAATGGCTGATTTTCGACAAAAGAGATTTCACCCCCCCATTATGTCATGCTTCAGAAATGTGGAAAATGGTCTGCTTTCAAATGTTTTAATTTTGAACGTCAGTTCACATTTGTAGGTGGATCATCAGTGTTAGAGCTGAAATTAGCATGTTTAAAGTGATTTTCATGCTTCCAGGGGCCCTAAACACAAGATTTATAGAATGGTTAAAAGTGCATGAAAATGGCCAATTTACTCACTCTGAGTTCTCAAAAAGGGTTTCTTCACCTCAGGAAGTAAATTAAATACCATTTGGAGGCATTTAATGTTCAAGCAAAAACTGCTGATTTTCGACAAAATAGATAACAACCCCCCATTACGTCATGCTTCAGAAATGTTGAAAATGGTCCGTTTTCAAATGTTTTATTTTTGAACGTCAGTTCACATTTGTAGGTGGATCATCAGTGTTAGAGCTAAAATTAGCATGTTTAAAGTGGTTTTCATGCTTCCAGGGGCTTGGGAAGTGAATTAAATACTATTTAGAGGCATTGAATGTTCAAGCAAAAACTGTTGATTTTTGACAAAAGAGATAACACCCCCCCATTATGTCATGCTTCAGAAATGTGGAAAATGGTCCATTTTCAAATGTTTTATTTTTGAATGTCAGTTCACATTTGTAGGTGGATCACCAGTGTTAGAGCTAAAATTAGCATGTTTAAAGTGATTTTCATGCTTCCAGGGGCCCTAAACACAAGATTTATAGAATGGTTAAAAGTGCATGATAATGGCCAATTTACTCACTCTGAGTTCTCAAAAAGGGTTTCTTCACCCGGGAAGTAAATTAAATACCATTTGGAGGCCTTTAATGTTCAAGCAAAAACGGCTAATTTTCGACAAAAGAGATAACACCCCCCATTACGTCATGCTTCAGAAACGTGGAAAATTGTCCGTTTTCAAATGTTTTTTTTTTGAACGTCAGTTCACATTTGCTGGTGGATCATCAGTGTTAGAGCGAAAATTTGCATGTTTAAAGTGATTTTCATGCTTCCAGGGGCCCTAAACACAAGATTTATGGAATGGTTAAAAGTGCATGAAAATGGCCAATTTACTCACTCTGAGTTCTCAAAAAGGGTTTCTTCACCCCGGGAAGTTAATTAAATACCATTTGGAGGCATTTAATGTTCAAGCAATAACGGCTAATTTTCGACAAAAGAGATAATACCCCCCCATTACGTCATGCTTCAGAAATGTGGAAAATGGTCCGCTTTCAAATGTTTTATTTGTGAACGTCAGTTCACATTTGCAGGTGGATCATCAGTGTTAGAGCTAAAATTAGCATGTTTAAAGTGATTTTCATGCTTCCTGGGGCTCGGGAAGTGAATTAAATACTATTTGGAGTCATTTAATGTTCAAGCAAAAACGGCTGATTTTCGACAAAAAAGATAACACCCCCCCCCCCCCCATTACGTCATGCTTCAGAAATGTGGAAAATGGTCCGTTTTCAAATGTTTTATTTTTGAACGTCAGTTCACATTTGTAGGTGGATCATCAGTGTTAGAGCTAAAATTAGCATGTTTAAAGTGATTTTCATGCTTTCAGGGGCCCTAAACACAAGATTTATGGAATGGGTAAAAGTGCATGACAATGGCCAATTTACTCACTCCGAGTTCTCAAAAAGGGTTTATTCACCCCGGGGAGGTAATTAAATACCATTTGGAGGCATTTAATGTTCAAGCAAAAACGGCTGATTTTCGACAAAATAGATAACAACCCCCCATTACGTCATGCTTCAGAAATGTTGAAAATGGTCCATTTTCAAAGGTTTTATTTTTGAACGTCAGTTCACATTTGTAGGTGGATCATCAGTGTTAGAGCTAAAATTAGCATGTTTAAAGTGATTTTCATGCTTCCATGGGCTCGGGAAGTGAATTAAATACCATTTAGAGGCATTTAATGTTCAAGCAAAAACAGTTGATTTTCGACAAAAGAGATAACACCCCCTATTACGTCATGCTTCAGAAATGTGGAAAATGGTCCATTTTCAAATGTTTTATTTTTGAACGTCAGTTCACATTTGTAGGTGGATCATCAGTGTTAGAGCTAAAATTAGCATGTTTAAAGTGATTTTCATGCTTCCAGGGGCTCGGGAAGTGAATTAAATACCATTTGGAGGCATTTAATAGTAAAGCAAAAACAGTTGATTTTTGACAAAAGAGATAACACCCCCCCATTACGTCATGCTTCAGAAATGTGTAAAATGGTCAGTTTTCAAATGTTTTATTTTTGAACGTCAGTTCACATTTGTAGGTGGATCATCAGTGTAGAGCTAAAATTAGCATGTTTAAAGTGATTTTCATGCTTCCAGGGGCTCGGGAAGTGAATTAAATACCATTTAGAGGCATTTAATGTTCAAGCAAAAACAGTTGATTTTTGACAAAAGAGATAACACCCCCATTATGTCATGCTTCAGAAATGTGGAAAATGGTCCGTTTTCATATGTTTTATTTTTGAACGTCAGTTCACATTTGTAGGTGGATCATCAGTGTAGAGCTAAAATTAGCATGTTTAAAATGATTTTCATGCTTCCAGGGGCCCAAAACACAAGATTTAAGGAATGGTTAAAAGTGCATGAAAATGGCCAATTTACTCACTCTGAGTTCTCAAAAAGGGGTTCTTCACCCCGGGAAGTTAATTAAATACCATTTGGAGGCATTTAATGTTCAAGCAAAAACGGCTGATTTTCGACAAAAGAGATAACACCCCCCATTACGTCATGCTTCAGAAATGTGGAAAATGGTCCATTTTCAAAGGTTTTATTTTTGAACGTCAGTTCACATTTGTAGGTGGATCATCAGTGTTAGAGCTAAAATTAGCATGTTTAAAGTGATTTTCATGCTTCCATGGGCTCGGGAAGTGAATTAAATACCATTTAGAGGCATTTAATGTTCAAGCAAAAACAGTTGATTTTCGACAAAAGAGATAACACCCCCATTACGTCATGCTTCAGAAATGTGGAAAATGGTCCATTTTCAAATGTTTTATTTTTGAACGTCAGTTCACATTTGTAGGTGGATCATCAGTGTTAGAGCTAAAATTAGCATGTTTAAAGTGATTTTCATGCTTCCAGGGGCTCGGGAAGTGAATTAAATACCATTTGGAGGCATTTAATGTTCAAGCAAAAACAGTTGATTTTTGACAAAAGAGATAACACCCCCCAATTACGTCATGCTTCAGAAATGTGGAAAATGGTCCGTTTTCAAATGTTTTATTTTTGAACGTCAGTTCACATTTGTAGGTGAATCATCAGTGTTAGAGCTAAAATTAGCATGTTTAAAGTGATTTTCGTGCTTCCAGGGGCCCTAAACACAAGATTTATGGAATGGTTAAAAGTGCATGAAAATGGCCAATTTACTCACTCTGAGTTCTCAAAAAGGGGTTCTTCACCCCGGGAAGTTAATTAAATACAATTTGGAGGCATTTAATGTTTAAGCAAAAACGGCTGATTTTCGACAAAAGAGATCACACCCCCCCATTACGTCATGCTTCAGAAATGTGGAAAATGGTCCGTTTTCAAAGGTTTTATTTTTGAACGTCAGTTCACATTTGTAGGTGGATCATCAGTGTTAGAGCTAAAATTAGCATGTTTAAAGTGATTTTCATGCTTCCAGGGGCTCGGGAAGTGAATTAAATACCATTTAGAGGCATTTAATGTTCAAGCAAAAACAGTTGATTTTTGACAAAAGAGATAACACCCCCCCATTACGTCATGCTTCAGAAATGTGGAAAATGGTCAGTTTTCAAATGTTTTATTTTTGAACGTCAGTTCACATTTGTAGGTGGATCATCAGTGTAGAGCTAAAATTAGCATGTTTAAAATGATTTTCATGCTTCCAGGGGCCCAAAACACAAGATTTAAGGAATGGTTAAAAGTGCATGAAAATGGTCAATTTACTCACTCTGAGTTCTCAAAAAGGGGTTCTTCACCCCGGGAAGTTAATTAAATACAATTTGGAGGCATTTAATGTTTAAGCAAAAACGGCTGATTTTCGACAAAAGAGATAACACCCCCCCATTACGTCATGCTTCAGAAATGTGGAAAATGGTCCGTTTTCAAAGGTTTTATTTTTGAACGTCAGTTCACATTTGTAGGTGGATCATCAGTGTTAGAGCTAAAATTAGCATGTTTAAAGTGATTTTCATGCTTCCAGGGGCTCGGGAAGTGAATTAAATACCATTTAGAGGCATTTAATGTTCAAGCAAAAACAGTTGATTTTTGACAAAAGAGATAACACCCCCCATTACGTCATGCTTTAGAAATGTGGAAAATGGTCAGTTTTCAAATGTTTTATTTTTGAACGTCAGTTCACATTTGTAGGTGGATCATCAGTGTTAGAGATAAAATTAGCATGTTTAATGTGATTTTCATGCTTCCAGGGGCCCTAAACACAAGATTTATGGAATGGTTAAAAGTGCATGAAAATGGCCAATTTACTCACTCTGAGTTCTCAAAAAGGGTTTCTTCACCCCGGGAAGTTAATTAAATACCTTTTGGAGGCATTTAATGTTCAAGCAAAAATGGCTGATTTTCGACAAAAGAGATAACACCCCCCCCCATTACGTCATGCTTCAGAAATGTGGAAAATGGTCCATTTTCAAATGTTTTATTTTTGAACGTCAGTTCACATTTGTAGGTGAATCATCAGTGTTAGAGCTAAAATTAGCATGTTTAAAGTGATTTTCGTGCTTCCAGAGGCCCTAAACACAAGATTTATGGAATGGTTAAAAGTGCATGAAAATGGCCAATTTACTCACTCTGAGTTCTCAAAAAGGGTTTCTTCACCCTGGGAAGTTAATTAAATACCTTTTGGAGGCATTTAATGTTCAAGCAAAAACGGCTGATTTTCGACAAAAGAGATAACACCCCCCCATTACGTCATGCTTCAGAAATGTGGAAAATGGTCCATTTTCAAATGTTTTAATTTTTGAACGTCAGTTCACATTTGTAGGTGAATCATCAGTGTTAGAGCTAAAATTAGCATGTTTAAAATGATTTTCATGCTTCCAGGGGCCCAAAACACAAGATTTAAGGAATGGTTAAAAGTGCATGAAAATGGCCAATTTACTCACTCCGAGTTCTCAAAAAGGGTTTCTTCACCCCGGGAAGTTAATTAAATACCATTTGGAGGCATTTAATGTTCGAGCAAAAACGGCTGATTTTCGACAAAAGAGATAACACCCCCCCATTACGTCATGCTTCAGAAATGTGGAAAATGGTCCGTTTTCAAATGTTTTATTTTTGAACGTCAGTTCACATTTGTAGGTGGATCATCAGTGTTAGAGCTAAAATTAGCATGTTTAAAGTGATTTTCATGCTTCCAGGGGCTCAGGAAGTGAATTAAATACTATTTGGAGGCATTTAATGTTCAAGCAAAAACGGCTGATTTTTGACAAAAGAGATAACACCCCCCATTACGTCATGCTTCAGAAATGTGGAAAATGGTCCGTTTTCAAATGTTTTTTTTTTGAACGTCAGTTCACATTTGTAGGTGGATCATCAGTGTTAAAGCTAACATTAGCATGTTTAAAGTGATTTTCATGCTTCCAGGGGCCCTAAACACAATATTTATGGAATGGTTAAAAGTGCATGAAAATGGCCAATTTACTCACTCCGAGTTCTCAAAAAGGGTTTCTTCACCCCGGGAAGTTAATTAAATACCATTTGGAGGCATTTAATGTTCGAGCAAAAACAGCTGATTTTCGACAAAAGAGATAACACCCCCCCATTACGTCATGCTTCAAAAATGTGGAAAATGGTCCGTTTTCAAATGTTTTGTTTTTGAACGTCAGTTCACATTTGTAGGTGGATCATCAGTGTTAGAGCTAAAATTAGCATGTTTAAAGTGATTTTCATGCTTCCAGGGGCTCGGGAAGTTAATTAAATACCATTTGGAGGCATTTAATGTTCAAGCAAAAACAGCTGATTTTCGACAAAATAAATAACACCCCCCCATTACGTCATGCTTCAGAAATGTGGAAAATGGTCCGTTTTCAAATGTTTTAATTTTGAACGTCAGTTCACATTTGTAGGTGGATCATCAGTGTTAGAGCTAAAATTATCATGTTTAAAGTGATTTTCATGCTTCCAGGGGCTCGGGAAGTGAATTAAATACTATTTAGAGGCATTTAATGTTCAAGCAAAAACAGTTGATTTTTGACAAAAGAGATAACACCCCCCCATTACGTCATGCTTCAGAAATGTGGAAAATGGTCCGTTTTCAAATGTTTTATTTTTGAACGTCAGTTCACATTTGTAGGTGGATCATCAGTGTAGAGCTAAAATTAGCATGTTTAAAATGATTTTCATGCTTCCAGGGGCCCAAAACACAAGATTTAAGGAATGGTTAAAAGTGCATGAAAATGGCCAATTTACTCACTCTGAGTTCTCAAAAAGGGGTTCTTCACCCCGGGAAGTTAATTAAATACCATTTGGAGGCATTTAATGTTCAAGCAAAAACGGCTGATTTTCGACAAAAGAGATAACACCCCCCCATTACGTCATGCTTCAGAAATGTGGAAAATGGTCCATTTTCAAAGGTTTTATTTTTGAACGTCAGTTCACATTTGTAGGTGGATCATCAGTGTTAGAGCTAAAATTAGCATGTTTAAAGTGATTTTCATGCTTCCATGGGCTCGGGAAGTGAATTAAATACCATTTAGAGGCATTTAATGTTCAAGCAAAACAGTTGATTTTCGACAAAAGAGATAACACCCCCCATTACGTCATGCTTCAGAAATGTGGAAAATGGTCCATTTTCAAATGTTTTATTTTTGAACGTCAGTTCACATTTGTAGGTGGATCATCAGTGTTAGAGCTAAAATTAGCATGTTTAAAGTGATTTTCATGCTTCCAGGGGCTCGGGAAGTGAATTAAATACCATTTGGAGGCATTTAATGTTCAAGCAAAAACAGTTGATTTTTGACAAAAGAGATAACACCCCCCCATTACGTCATGCTTCAGAAATGTGGAAAATGGTCAGTTTTCAAATGTTTTATTTTTGAACGTCAGTTCACATTTGTAGGTGGATCATCAGTGTAGAGCTAAAATTAGCATGTTTAAAATGATTTTCATGCTTCCAGGGGCCCAAAACACAAGATTTAAGGAATGGTTAAAAGTGCATGAAAATGGCCAATTTACTCACTTTGAGTTCCTCAAAAAGGGTTTCTTCACCCCGGGAAGTTAATTAAATACCATTTGGAGGCATTTAATGTTGAAGCAAAAACGGCAGATTTTCGACAAAAGAGATAACACCCCCCATCACTTCATGCTTCAGAAATGTGGAAAATGGTCCATTTTCAAATGTTTTATTTTTGAACGTCAGTTCACATTTGTAGGTGAATCATCAGTGTTAGAGCTAAAATTAGCATGTTTAAAGTGATTTTCGTGCTTCCAGGGGCCCTAAACACAAGATTTATGGAATGGTTAAAAGTGCATGAAAATGGCCAATTTACTCACTCTGAGTTCTCAAAAAGGGGTTCTTCACCCCGGGAAGTTAATTAAATACAATTTGGAGGCATTTAATGTTTAAGCAAAAACGGCTGATTTTCGACAAAAGAGATAACACCCCCCCCATTACGTCATGCTTCAGAAATGTGGAAAATGGTCCGTTTTCAAAGGTTTTATTTTTGAACGTCAGTTCACATTTGTAGGTGGATCATCAGTGTTAGAGCTAAAATTAGCATGTTTAAAGTGATTTTCATGCTTCCAGGGGCTCGGGAAGTGAATTAAATACCATTTAGAGGCATTTAATGTTCAAGCAAAAACAGTTGATTTTTGACAAAAGAGATAACACCCCCCATTACGTCATGCTTTAGAAATGTGGAAAATGGTCCGTTTTCAAATGTTTTATTTTTGAACGTCAGTTCACATTTGTAGGTGGATCATCAGTGTTAGAGCTAAAATTAGCATGTTTAATGTGATTTTCATGCTTCCAGGGGCCCTAAACACAAGATTTATGGAATGGTTAAAAGTGCATAAAAATGGCCAATTTACTCACTCTGAGTTCTCAAAAAGGGTTTCTTCACCCCGGGAAGTTAATTAAATACCTTTTGGAGGCATTTAATGTTCAAGCAAAAACGGCTGATTTTCGACAAAAGAGATAACACCCCCCCATTACGTCATGCTTCAGAAATGTGGAAAATGGTCCATTTTCAAATGTTTTATTTTTGAACGTCAGTTCACATTTGTAGGTGAATCATCAGTGTTAGAGCTAAAATTAGCATGTTTAAAGTGATTTTCATGCTTCCAGGGGCTCGGGAAGTTAATTAAATACCATTTGGAGGCATTTAATGTTCAAGCAAAAACGGCTGATTTTCGACAAAATAAATAACACCCCCCCCATTACGTCATGCTTCAGAAATGTGGAAAATGGTCCGTTTTCAAATGTTTTAATTTTGAACGTCAGTTCACATTTGTAGGTGGATCATCAGTGTTAGAGCTAAAATTAGCATGTTTAAAGTGATTTTCATGCTTCCAGGGGCTCGGGAAGTGAATTAAATACTATTTAGAGGCATTTAATGTTCAAGCAAAAACAGTTGATTTTTGACAAAAGAGATAACACCCCCCCATTACGTCATGCTTCAGAAATGTGGAAAATGGTCCGTTTTCAAATGTTTTATTTTTGAACGTCAGTTCACATTTGTAGGCGGATCATCAGTGTTACAGATAAAATTAGCATGTTTAATGTGATTTTCATGCTTCCAGGGGCCCTAAACACAAGATTTATGGAATGGTTAAAAGTGCATGAAAATGGCCAATTTACTCACTCTGAGTTCTCAAAAAGGGTTTCTTCACCCCGGGAAGTTAATTAAATACCTTTTGGAGGCATTTAATGTTCAAGCAAAAACGGCTGATTTTCGACAAAAGAGATAACACCCCCCCATTACGTCATGCTTCAGAAATGTGGAAAATGGTCCATTTTCAAATGTTTTATTTTTGAACGTCAGTTCACATTTGTAGGTGAATCATCAGTGTTAGAGCTAAAATTAGCATGTTTAAAGTGATTTTCGTGCTTCCAGAGGCCCTAAACACAAGATTTATGGAATGGTTAAAAGTGCATGAAAATGGCCAATTTACTCACTCTGAGTTCTCAAAAAGGGTTTCTTCACCCTGGGAAGTTAATTAAATACCTTTTGGAGGCATTTAATGTTCAAGCAAAAACGGCTGATTTTCGACAAAAGAGATAACACCCCCCCATTACGTCATGCTTCAGAAATGTGGAAAATGGTCCATTTTCAAATGTTTTAATTTTTGAACGTCAGTTCACATTTGTAGGTGAATCATCAGTGTTAGAGCTAAAATTAGCATGTTTAAAGTGATTTTCGTGCTTCCAGGGGCCCTAAACACAAGATTTATGGAATGGTTAAAAGTGCATGAAAATGGCCAATTTACTCACTCTGGGTTCTCAAAAAGGGGTTCTTCACCCCCGGGAAGTTAATTAAATACCATTTGGAGGCATTTAATGTTCAAGCAAAAACGGCTGATTTTCGACAAAAGAGATAACACCCCCCCATTACGTCATGCTTCAGAAATGTGGAAAATGGTCTGTTTTCAAAGGTTTTATTTTTGAACGTCAGTTCACATTTGTAGGTGGATCATCAGTGTTAGAGCTAAAATTAGCATGTTTAAAGTGATTTTCATGCTTCCAGGGGCTCGGGAAGTGAATTAAATACCATTTAGAGGCATTTAATGTTCAAGCAAAAACAGTTGATTTTTGACAAAAGAGATAACACCCCCCATTACGTCATGCTTCAGAAATGTGGAAAATGGTCCGTTTTCATATGTTTTATTTTTGAACGTCAGTTCACATTTGTAGGTGGATCATCAGTGTAGAGCTAAAATTAGCATGTTTAAAATGATTTTCATGCTTCCAGGGGCCCAAAACACAAGATTTAAGGAATGGTTAAAAGTGCATGAAAATGGCCAATTTACTCACTCTGAGTTCTCAAAAAGGGGTTCTTCACCCCGGGAAGTTAATTAAATACCATTTGGAGGCATTTAATGTTCAAGCAAAAACGGCTGATTTTCGACAAAAGAGATAACACCCCCCATTACGTCATGCTTCAGAAATGTGGAAAATGGTCCATTTTCAAAGGTTTTATTTTTGAACGTCAGTTCACATTTGTAGGTGGATCATCAGTGTTAGAGCTAAAATTAGCATGTTTAAAGTGATTTTCATGCTTCCATGGGCTCGGGAAGTGAATTAAATACCACTTAGAGGCATTTAATGTTCAAGCAAAAACAGTTGTTTTTTGACAAAATAGATAACACCCCCCCATTACGTCATGCTTCAGAAATGTGGAAAATGGTCCGTTTTCAAATGTTTTATTTTTGAACGTCAGTTCACATTTGTAGGTGGATCATCAGTGTAGAGCTAAAATTAGCATGTTTAAAATGATTTTCATGCTTCCAGGGGCCCAAAACACAAGATTTAAGGAATGGTTAAAAGTGCATGAAAATGGCCAACTTACTTTCTCTGAGTTCTCAAAAAGGGTTTCTTCACCCCGGAAAGTTAATTAAATACCACTTGGAGGCATTTAATGTTCAAGCAAAAACGGCTGATTTTCAACAAAATAGATAACACCCCCGCATTACGTCATGCTTCAGAAATGTGGAAAATGGTCCGTTTTCAAATGTTTTATTTTTGAACGTCAGTTCACATTTGTAGGTGGATCATCAGTGTTAGAGCTAAAATTAGCATGTTTAAAGTGATTTTCATGCTTCCAGGGGCTCGGGAAGTGAATTAAATACCATTTAGAGGCATTTAATGTTCAAGCAAAAACAGTTGATTTTTGACAAAAGAGATAACACCCCCCATTACGTCATGCTTCAGAAATGTGGAAAATGGTCCGTTTTCATATGTTTTATTTTTGAACGTCAGTTCACATTTGTAGGTGGATCATCAGTGTAGAGCTAATATTAGCATGTTTAAAGTGATTTTCATGCTTCCAGGGGCTCAGGAAGTGAATTAAATACTATTTGGAGGCATTTATTGTTCAAGCAAAAACGGCTGATTTTTGACAAAAGAGATAACACCCCCCATTACGTCATGCTTCAGAAATGTGGAAAATGGTCCGTTTTCAAATGTTTTATTTTTGAACGTCAGTTCACATTTGTAGGTGGATCATCAGTGTTAAAGCTAACATTAGCATGTTTAAAGTGATTTTCATGCTTCCAGGGGCCCTAAACACAATATTTATGGAATGGTTAAAAGTGCATCAAAATGGCCAATTTACTCACTCCGAGTTCTCAAAAAGGGTTTCTTCACCCCGGGAAGTTAATTAAATACCATTTGGAGGCATTTAATGTTCGAGCAAAAACGGCTGATTTTCGACAAAAGAGATAACACCCCCCCATTACGTCATGCTTCAGAAATGTGGAAAATGGTCCGTTTTCAAATGTTTTGTTTTTGAACGTCAGTTCACATTTGTAGGTGGATCATCAGTGTTAGAGCTAAAATTAGCATGTTTAAAGTGATTTTCATGCTTCCAGGGGCTCGGGAAGTTAATTAAATACCATTTGGAGGCATTTAATGTTCAAGCAAAAACGGCTGATTTTCGACAAAATAAATAACACCCCCCCATTACGTCATGCTTCAGAAATGTGGAAAATGGTCCGTTTTCAAATGTTTTAATTTTGAACGTCAGTTCACATTTGTAGGTGGATCATCAGTGTTAGAGCTAAAATTAGCATGTTTAAAGTGATTTTCATGCTTCCAAGGGCTCGGGAAGTGAATTAAATACTATTTAGAGGCATTTAATGTTCAAGCAAAAACAGTTGATTTTTGACAAAAGAGATAACACCCCCCCATTACGTCATGCTTCAGAAATGTGGAAAATGGTCCGTTTTCAAATGTTTTATTTTTGAACGTCAGTTCACATTTGTAGGTGGATCATCAGTGTAGAGCTAAAATTAGCATGTTTAAAATGATTTTCATGCTTCCAGGGGCCCAAAACACAAGATTTAAGGAATGGTTAAAAGTGCATGAAAATGGCCAATTCACTCACTCTGAGTTCTCAAAAAGGGGTTCTTCACCCCGGGAAGTTAATTAAATACCATTTGGAGGCATTTAATGTTCAAGCAAAAACGGCTGATTTTCGACAAAAGAGATAACACCCCCCATTACGTCATGCTTCAGAAATGTGGAAAATGGTCCATTTTCAAAGGTTTTATTTTTGAACGTCAGTTCACATTTGTAGGTGGATCATCAGTGTTAGAGCTAAAATTAGCATGTTTAAAGTGATTTTCATGCTTCCATGGGCTCGGGAAGTGAATTAAATACCATTTAGAGGCATTTAATGTTCAAGCAAAACAGTTGATTTTCGACAAAAGAGATAACACCCCCCATTACGTCATGCTTCAGAAATGTGGAAAATGGTCCATTTTCAAATGTTTTATTTTTGAACGTCAGTTCACATTTGTAGGTGGATCATCAGTGTTAGAGCTAAAATTAGCATGTTTAAAGTGATTTTCATGCTTCCAGGGGCTCGGGAAGTGAATTAAATACCATTTGGAGGCATTTAATGTTCAAGCAAAAACAGTTGATTTTTGACAAAAGAGATAACACCCCCCCATTACGTCATGCTTCAGAAATGTGGAAAATGGTCAGTTTTCAAATGTTTTATTTTTGAACGTCAGTTCACATTTGTAGGAGGATCATCAGTGTAGAGCTAAAATTAGCATGTTTAAAATGATTTTCATGCTTCCAGGGGCCCAAAACACAAGATTTAAGGAATGGTTAAAAGTGCATGAAAATGGCCAATTTACTCACTTTGAGTTCCTCAAAAAGGGTTTCTTCACCCCGGGAAGTTAATTAAATACCATTTGGAGGCATTTAATGTTGAAGCAAAAACGGCAGATTTTCGACAAAAGAGATACACGTCATGCTTCAGAAATGTGGAAAATGATCCATTTTCAAATGTTTTATTTTTGAACGTCAGTTCACATTTGTAGGTGAATCATCAGTGTTAGAGCTAAAATTAGCATGTTTAAAGTGATTTTCGTGCTTCCAGGGGCCCTAAACACAAGATTTATGGAATGGTTAAAAGTGCATGAAAATGGCCAATTTACTCACTCTGAGTTCTCAAAAAGGGGTTCTTCACCCCGGGAAGTTAATTAAATACAATTTGGAGGCATTTAATGTTTAAGCAAAAACGGCTGATTTTCGACAAAAGAGATAACACCCCCCCATTACGTCATGCTTCAGAAATGTGGAAAATGGTCCGTTTTCAAAGGTTTTATTTTTGAACGTCAGTTCACATTTGTAGGTGGATCATCAGTGTTAGAGCTAAAATTAGCATGTTTAAAGTGATTTTCATGCTTCCAGGGGCTCGGGAAGTGAATTAAATACCATTTAGAGGCATTTAATGTTCAAGCAAAAACAGTTGATTTTTGACAAAAGAGATAACACCCCCCATTACGTCATGCTTTAGAAATGTGGAAAATGGTCCGTTTTCAAATGTTTTATTTTTGAACGTCAGTTCACATTTGTAGGTGGATCATCAGTGTTAGAGCTAAAATTAGCATGTTTAATGTGATTTTCATGCTTCCAGGGGCCCTAAACACAAGATTTATGGAATGGTTAAAAGTGCATAAAAATGGCCAATTTACTCACTCTGAGTTCTCAAAAAGGGTTTCTTCACCCCGGGAAGTTAATTAAATACCTTTTGGAGGCATTTAATGTTCAAGCAAAAACGGCTGATTTTCGACAAAAGAGATATCACCCCCCCATTACGTCATGCTTCAGAAATGTGGAAAATGGTCCATTTTCAAATGTTTTATTTTTGAACGTCAGTTCACATTTGTAGGTGAATCATCAGTGTTAGAGCTAAAATTAGCATGTTTAAAGTGATTTTCATGCTTCCAGGGGCTCGGGAAGTTAATTAAATACCATTTGGAGGCATTTAATGTTCAAGCAAAAACGGCTGATTTTCGACAAAATAAATAACACCCCCCCATTACGTCATGCTTCAGAAATGTGGAAAATGGTCCGTTTTCAAATGTTTTAATTTTGAACGTCAGTTCACATTTGTAGGTGGATCATCAGTGTTAGAGCTAAAATTAGCATGTTTAAAGTGATTTTCATGCTTCCAGGGGCTCGGGAAGTGAATTAAATACTATTTAGAGGCATTTAATGTTCAAGCAAAAACAGTTGATTTTTGACAAAAGAGATAACACCCCCCCATTACGTCATGCTTCAGAAATGTGGAAAATGGTCCGTTTTCAAATGTTTTATTTTTGAACGTCAGTTCACATTTGTAGGTGGATCATCAGTGTTACAGATAAAATTAGCATGTTTAATGTGATTTTCATGCTTCCAGGGGCCCTAAACACAAGATTTATGGAATGGTTAAAAGTGCATGAAAATGGCCAATTTACTCACTCTGAGTTCTCAAAAAGGGTTTCTTCACCCCGGGAAGTTAATTAAATACCTTTTGGAGGCATTTAATGTTCAAGCAAAAACGGCTGATTTTCGACAAAAGAGATAACACCCCCCCATTACGTCATGCTTCAGAAATGTGGAAAATGGTCCATTTTCAAATGTTTTATTTTTGAACGTCAGTTCACATTTGTAGGTGAATCATCAGTGTTAGAGCTAAAATTAGCATGTTTAAAGTGATTTTCGTGCTTCCAGAGGCCCTAAACACAAGATTTATGGAATGGTTAAAAGTGCATGAAAATGGCCAATTTACTCACTCTGAGTTCTCAAAAAGGGTTTCTTCACCCTGGGAAGTTAATTAAATACCTTTTGGAGGCATTTAATGTTCAAGCAAAAACGGCTGATTTTCGACAAAAGAGATAACACCCCCCCATTACGTCATGCTTCAGAAATGTGGAAAATGGTCCATTTTCAAATGTTTTAATTTTTGAACGTCAGTTCACATTTGTAGGTGAATCATCAGTGTTAGAGCTAAAATTAGCATGTTTAAAGTGATTTTCGTGCTTCCAGGGGCCCTAAACACAAGATTTATGGAATGGTTAAAAGTGCATGAAAATGGCCAATTTACTCACTCTGGGTTCTCAAAAAGGGGTTCTTCACCCCCGGGAAGTTAATTAAATACCATTTGGAGGCATTTAATGTTCAAGCAAAAACGGCTGATTTTCGACAAAAGAGATAACACCCCCCCCATTACGTCATGCTTCAGAAATGTGGAAAATGGTCTGTTTTCAAAGGTTTTATTTTTGAACGTCAGTTCACATTTGTAGGTGGATCATCAGTGTTAGAGCTAAAATTAGCATGTTTAAAGTGATTTTCATGCTTCCAGGGGCTCGGGAAGTGAATTAAATACCATTTAGAGGCATTTAATGTTCAAGCAAAAACAGTTGATTTTTGACAAAAGAGATAACACCCCCCATTACGTCATGCTTCAGAAATGTGGAAAATGGTCCGTTTTCATATGTTTTATTTTTGAACGTCAGTTCACATTTGTAGGTGGATCATCAGTGTAGAGCTAAAATTAGCATGTTTAAAATGATTTTCATGCTTCCAGGGGCCCAAAACACAAGATTTAAGGAATGGTTAAAAGTGCATGAAAATGGCCAATTTACTCACTCTGAGTTCTCAAAAAGGGGTTCTTCACCCCGGGAAGTTAATTAAATACCATTTGGAGGCATTTAATGTTCAAGCAAAAACGGCTGATTTTCGACAAAAGAGATAACACCCCCCATTACGTCATGCTTCAGAAATGTGGAAAATGGTCCATTTTCAAAGGTTTTATTTTTGAACGTCAGTTCACATTTGTAGGTGGATCATCAGTGTTAGAGCTAAAATTAGCATGTTTAAAGTGATTTTCATGCTTCCATGGGCTCGGGAAGTGAATTAAATACCATTTAGAGGCATTTAATGTTCAAGCAAAAACAGTTGTTTTTTGACAAAATAGATAACACCCCCCCATTACGTCATGCTTCAGAAATGTGGAAAATGGTCCGTTTTCAAATGTTTTATTTTTGAACGTCAGTTCACATTTGTAGGTGGATCATCAGTGTAGAGCTAAAATTAGCATGTTTAAAATGATTTTCA
This sequence comes from Lissotriton vulgaris, assembly GCF_964263255.1. Lineage (NCBI taxonomy): Eukaryota > Metazoa > Chordata > Amphibia > Caudata > Salamandridae > Lissotriton > Lissotriton vulgaris. Next base: position 488,076,510 of record NC_141696.1, read on the forward strand.
TGCTTCCAGGGGCCCAAAACACAAGATTTAAGGAATGGTTAAAAGTGCATGAAAATGGCCAACTGACTTTCTCTGAGTTCTCAAAAAGGGTTTCTTCACCCCGGAAAGTTAATTAAATACCACTTGGAGGCATTTAATGTTCAAGCAAAAACGGCTGATTTTCAACAAAATAGATAACACCCCCGCATTACGTCATGCTTCAGAAATGTGGAAAATGGTCCGTTTTCAAATGTTTTATTTTTGAACGTCAGTTCACATTTGTAGGTGGATCATCAGTGTTAGAGCTAAAATTAGCATGTTTAAAGTGATTTTCATGCTTCCAGGGGCTCGGGAAGTGAATTAAATACCATTTAGAGGCATTTAATGTTCAAGCAAAAACAGTTGATTTTTGACAAAAGAGATAACACCCCCCATTACGTCATGCTTCAGAAATGTGGAAAATGGTCCATTTTCATATGTTTTATTTTTGAACGTCAGTTCACATTTGTAGGTGGATCATCAGTGTAGAGCTAATATTAGCATGTTTAAAATGATTTTCATGCTTCCAGGGGCCCAAAACACAAGATTTAAGGAATGGTTAAAAGTGCATGAAAATGGCCAATTTACTCACTCTGAGTTCTCAAAAAGGGGTTCTTCACCCCGGGAAGTTAATTAAATACCATTTGGAGGCATTTAATGTTCAAGCAAAAACGGCTGATTTTCGACAAAAGAGATAACACCCCCCCATTACGTCATGCTTCAGAAATGTGGAAAATGGTCCATTTTCAAAGGTTTTATTTTTGAACGTCAGTTCACATTTGTAGGTGGATCATCAGTGTTAGAGCTAAAATTAGCATGTTTAAAGTGATTTTCATGCTTCCATGGGCTCGGGAAGTGAATTAAATACCTTTTAGAGGCATTTAATGTCCAAGCAAAAACAGTTGATTTTCGACAAAAGAGATAACACCCCCCATTACGTCATGCTTCAGAAATGTGGAAAATGGTCCATTTTCAAATGTTTTATTTTTGAACGTCAGTTCACATTTGTAGGTGGATCATCAGTGTTAGAGCTAAAATTAGCATGTTTAAAGTGATTTTCATGCTTCCAGGGGCTCGGGAAGTGAATTAAATACCATTTGGAGGCATTTAATGTTCAAGCAAAAACAGTTGATTTTTGACAAAAGAGATAACACCCCCCCATTACGTCATGCTTCAGAAATGTGGAAAATGGTCAGTTTTCAAATGTTTTATTTTTGAACGTCAGTTCACATTTGTAGGTGGATCATCAGTGTAGAGCTAAAATTAGCATGTTTAAAATGATTTTCATGCTTCCAGGGGCCCAAAACACAAGATTTAAGGAATGGTTAAAAGTGCATGAAAATGGCCAATTTACTCACTTTGAGTTCCTCAAAAAGGGTTTCTTCACCCCGGGAAGTTAATTAAATACCATTTGGAGGCATTTAATGTTGAAGCAAAAACGGCAGATTTTCGACAAAAGAGATAACACCCCCCATCACGTCATGCTTCAGAAATGTGGAAAATGGTCCATTTTCAAATGTTTTATTTTTGAACGTCAGTTCACATTTGTAGGTGAATCATCAGTGTTAGAGCTAAAATTAGCATGTTTAAAGTGATTTTCGTGCTTCCAGGGGCCCTAAACACAAGATTTATGGAATGGTTAAAAGTGCATGAAAATGGCCAATTTACTCACTCTGAGTTCTCAAAAAGGGGTTCTTCACCCCGGGAAGTTAATTAAATACAATTTGGAGGCATTTAATGTTTAAGCAAAAACGGCTGATTTTCGACAAAAGAGATAACACCCCCCCCATTACGTCATGCTTCAGAAATGTGGAAAATGGTCCGTTTTCAAAGGTTTTATTTTTGAACGTCAGTTCACATTTGTAGGTGGATCATCAGTGTTAGAGCTAAAATTAGCATGTTTAAAGTGATTTTCATGCTTCCAGGGGCTCGGGAAGTGAATTAAATACCATTTAGAGGCATTTAATGTTCAAGCAAAAACAGTTGATTTTTGACAAAAGAGATAACACCCCCCATTACGTCATGCTTTAGAAATGTGGAAAATGGTCCGTTTTCAAATGTTTTATTTTTGAACGTTAGTTCACATTTGTAGGTGGATCATCAGTGTTAGAGCTAAAATTAGCATGTTTAATGTGATTTTCATGCTTCCAGGGGCCCTAAACACAAGATTTATGGAATGGTTAAAAGTGCATAAAAATGGCCAATTTACTCACTCTGAGTTCTCAAAAAGGGTTTCTTCACCCCGGGAAGTTAATTAAATACCTTTTGGAGGCATTTAATGTTCAAGCAAAAACGGCTGATTTTCGACAAAAGAGATAACACCCCCCCCATTACGTCATGCTTCAGAAATGTGGAAAATGGTCCATTTTCAAATGTTTTATTTTTGAACGTCAGTTCACATTTGTAGGTGGATCATCAGTGTTAGAGCTAAAATTAGCATGTTTAAAGTGATTTTCATGCTTCCAGGGGCTCGGGAAGTTAATTAAATACCATTTGGAGGCATTTAATGTTCAAGCAAAAACGGCTGATTTTCGACAAAATAAATAACACCCCCCCATTACGTCATGCTTCAGAAATGTGGAAAATGGTCCGTTTTCAAATGTTTTAATTTTGAACGTCAGTTCACATTTGTAGGTGGATCATCAGTGTTAGAGCTAAAATTAGCATGTTTAAAGTGATTTTCATGCTTCCAGGGGCTCGGGAAGTGAATTAAATACTATTTAGAGGCATTTAATGTTCAAGCAAAAACAGTTGATTTTTGACAAAAGAGATAACACCCCCCCATTACGTCATGCTTCAGAAATGTGGAAAATGGTCCGTTTTCAAATGTTTTATTTTTGAACGTCAGTTCACATTTGTAGGTGGATCATCAGTGTTAGAGATAAAATTAGCATGTTTAATGTGATTTTCATGCTTCCAGGGGCCCTAAACACAAGATTTATGGAATGGTTAAAAGTGCATGAAAATGTCCAATTTACTCACTCTGAGTTCTCAAAAAGGGTTTCTTCACCCCGGGAAGTTAATTAAATACCTTTTGGAGGCATTTAATGTTCAAGCAAAAACGGCTGATTTTCGACAAAAGAGATAACACCCCCCCATTACGTCATGCTTCAGAAATGTGGAAAATGGTCAATTTTCAAATGTTTTAATTTTTGAACGTCAGTTCACATTTGTAGGTGAATCATCAGTGTTAGAGCTAAAATTAGCATGTTTAAAGTGATTTTCGTGCTTCCAGAGGCCCTAAACACAAGATTTATGGAATGGTTAAAAGTGCATGAAAATGGCCAATTTACTCACTCTGAGTTCTCAAAAAGGATTTCTTCACCCTGGGAAGTTAATTAAATACCTTTTGGAGGCATTTAATGTTCAAGCAAAAACGGCTGATTTTCGACAAAAGAGATAACACCCCCCCATTACGTCATGCTTCAGAAATGTGGAAAATGGTCCATTTTCAAATGTTTTAATTTTTGAACGTCAGTTCACATTTGTAGGTGAATCATCAGTGTTAGAGCTAAAATTAGCATGTTTAAAGTGATTTTCGTGCTTCCAGGGGCCCTAAACACAAGATTTATGGAATGGTTAAAAGTGCATGAAAATGGCCAATTTACTCACTCTGGGTTCTCAAAAAGGGGTTCTTCACCCCCGGGAAGTTAATTAAATACCATTTGGAGGCATTTAATGTTCAAGCAAAAACGGCTGATTTTCGACAAAAGAGATAACACCCCCCCATTACGTCATGCTTCAGAAATGTGGAAAATGGTCTGTTTTCAAAGGTTTTATTTTTGAACGTCAGTTCACATTTGTAGGTGGATCATCAGTGTTAGAGCTAAAATTAGCATGTTTAAAGTGATTTTCATGCTTCCAGGGGCTCGGGAAGTGAATTAAATACCATTTAGAGGCATTTAATGTTCAAGCAAAAACAGTTGATTTTTGACAAAAGAGATAACACCCCCCATTACGTCATGCTTCAGAAATGTGGAAAATGGTCCGTTTTCATATGTTTTATTTTTGAACGTCAGTTCACATTTGTAGGTGGATCATCAGTGTAGAGCTAAAATTAGCATGTTTAAAATGATTTTCATCCTTCCAGGGGCCCAAAACACAAGATTTAAGGAATGGTTAAAAGTGCATGAAAATGGCCAATTTACTCACTCTGAGTTCTCAAAAAGGGGTTCTTCACCCCGGGAAGTGAATTAAATACCATTTGGAGGCATTTAATGTTCAAGCAAAAACAGTTGATTTTTGACAAAAGAGATAACACCCCCCCATTACGTCATGCTTCAGAAATGTGGAAAATGGTCAGTTTTCAAATGTTTTATTTTTGAACGTCAGTTCACATTTGTAGGTGGATCATCAGTGTAGAGCTAAAATTAGCATGTTTAAAATGATTTTCATGCTTCCAGGGGCCCAAAACACAAGATTTAAGGAATGGTTAAAAGTGCATGAAAATGGCCAATTTACTCACTTTGAGTTCCTCAAAAAGGGTTTCTTCACCCCGGGAAGTTAATTAAATACCATTTGGAGGCATTTAATGTTGAAGCAAAAACGGCAGATTTTCGACAAAAGAGATAACACCCCCCATCACGTCATGCTTCAGAAATGTGGAAAATGGTCCATTTTCAAATGTTTTATTTTTGAACGTCAGTTCACATTTGTAGGTGAATCATCAGTGTTAGAGCTAAAATTAGCATGTTTAAAGTGATTTTCGTGCTTCCAGGGGCCCTAAACACAAGATTTATGGAATGGTTAAAAGTGCATGAAAATGGCCAATTTACTCACTCTGAGTTCTCAAAAAGGGGTTCTTCACCCCGGGAAGTTAATTAAATACAATTTGGAGGCATTTAATGTTTAAGCAAAAACGGCTGATTTTCGACAAAAGAGATAACACCCCCCCCATTACGTCATGCTTCAGAAATGTGGAAAATGGTCCGTTTTCAAAGGTTTTATTTTTGAACGTCAGTTCACATTTGTAGGTGGATCATCAGTGTTAGAGCTAAAATTAGCATGTTTAAAGTGATTTTCATGCTTCCAGGGGCTCGGGAAGTGAATTAAATACCATTTAGAGGCATTTAATGTTCAAGCAAAAACAGTTGATTTTTGACAAAAGAGATAACACCCCCCATTACGTCATGCTTTAGAAATGTGGAAAATGGTCCGTTTTCAAATGTTTTATTTTTGAACGTTAGTTCACATTTGTAGGTGGATCATCAGTGTTAGAGCTAAAATTAGCATGTTTAATGTGATTTTCATGCTTCCAGGGGCCCTAAACACAAGATTTATGGAATGGTTAAAAGTGCATAAAAATGGCCAATTTACTCACTCTGAGTTCTCAAAAAGGGTTTCTTCACCCCGGGAAGTTAATTAAATACCTTTTGGAGGCATTTAATGTTCAAGCAAAAACGGCTGATTTTCGACAAAAGAGATAACACCCCCCCCATTACGTCATGCTTCAGAAATGTGGAAAATGGTCCATTTTCAAATGTTTTATTTTTGAACGTCAGTTCACATTTGTAGGTGGATCATCAGTGTTAGAGCTAAAATTAGCATGTTTAAAGTGATTTTCATGCTTCCAGGGGCTCGGGAAGTTAATTAAATACCATTTGGAGGCATTTAATGTTCAAGCAAAAACGGCTGATTTTCGACAAAATAAATAACACCCCCCCATTACGTCATGCTTCAGAAATGTGGAAAATGGTCCGTTTTCAAATGTTTTAATTTTGAACGTCAGTTCACATTTGTAGGTGGATCATCAGTGTTAGAGCTAAAATTAGCATGTTTAAAGTGATTTTCATGCTTCCAGGGGCTCGGGAAGTGAATTAAATACTATTTAGAGGCATTTAATGTTCAAGCAAAAACAGTTGATTTTTGACAAAAGAGATAACACCCCCCCATTACGTCATGCTTCAGAAATGTGGAAAATGGTCCGTTTTCAAATGTTTTATTTTTGAACGTCAGTTCACATTTGTAGGTGGATCATCAGTGTTAGAGATAAAATTAGCATGTTTAATGTGATTTTCATGCTTCCAGGGGCCCTAAACACAAGATTTATGGAATGGTTAAAAGTGCATGAAAATGTCCAATTTACTCACTCTGAGTTCTCAAAAAGGGTTTCTTCACCCCGGGAAGTTAATTAAATACCTTTTGGAGGCATTTAATGTTCAAGCAAAAACGGCTGATTTTCGACAAAAGAGATAACACCCCCCCATTACGTCATGCTTCAGAAATGTGGAAAATGGTCAATTTTCAAATGTTTTAATTTTTGAACGTCAGTTCACATTTGTAGGTGAATCATCAGTGTTAGAGCTAAAATTAGCATGTTTAAAGTGATTTTCGTGCTTCCAGAGGCCCTAAACACAAGATTTATGGAATGGTTAAAAGTGCATGAAAATGGCCAATTTACTCACTCTGAGTTCTCAAAAAGGATTTCTTCACCCTGGGAAGTTAATTAAATACCTTTTGGAGGCATTTAATGTTCAAGCAAAAACGGCTGATTTTCGACAAAAGAGATAACACCCCCCCATTACGTCATGCTTCAGAAATGTGGAAAATGGTCCGTTTTCATATGTTTTATTTTTGAACGTCAGTTCACATTTGTAGGTGGATCATCAGTGTAGAGCTAAAATTAGCATGTTTAAAATGATTTTCATCCTTCCAGGGGCCCAAAACACAAGATTTAAGGAATGGTTAAAAGTGCATGAAAATGGCCAATTTACTCACTCTGAGTTCTCAAAAAGGGGTTCTTCACCCCGGGAAGTTAATTAAATACCATTTGGAGGCATTTAATGTTCAAGCAAAAACGGCTGATTTTCGACAAAAGAGATAACACCCCCCCATTACGTCATGCTTCAGAAATGTGGAAAATGGTCCATTTTCAAAGGTTTTATTTTTGAACGTCAGTTCACATTTGTAGGTGGATCATCAGTGTTAGAGCTAAAATTAGCATGTTTAAAGTGATTTTCATGCTTCCATGGGCTCGGGAAGTGAATTAAATACCATTTAGAGGCATTTAATGTTCAAGCAAAAACAGTTGTTTTTTGACAAAATAGATAACACCCCCCATTACGTCATGCTTCAGAAATGTGGAAAATGGTCCGTTTTCAAATGTTTTATTTTTGAACGTCAGTTCACATTTGTAGGTGGATCATCAGTGTAGAGCTAAAATTAGCATGTTTAAAATGATTTTCATGCTTCCAGGGGCCCAAAACACAAGATTTAAGGAATGGTTAAAAGTGCATGAAAATGGCCAATTTACTCTCTCTGAGTTCTCAAAAAGGGTTTCTTCACCCCGGAAAGTTAATTAAATACCACTTGGAGGCATTTAATGTTCAAGCAAAAACGGCTGATTTTCAACAAAATAGATAACACCCCCGCATTACGTCATGCTTCAGAAATGTGGAAAATGGTCCGTTTTCAAAGGTTTTATTTTTGAACGTCAGTTCACATTTGTAGGTGGATCATCAGTGTTAGAGCTAAAATTAGCATGTTTAAAGTGATTTTCATGCTTCCAGGGGCTCGGGAAGTGAATTAAATACCATTTAGAGGCATTTAATGTTCAAGCAAAAACAGTTGATTTTTGACAAAAGAGATAACACCCCCCATTACGTCATGCTTCAGAAATGTGGAAAATGGTCCGTTTTCATATGTTTTATTTTTGAACGTCAGTTCACATTTGTAGGTGGATCATCAGTGTAGAGCTAATATTAGCATGTTTAAAATGATTTTCATGCTTCCAGGGGCCCAAAACACAAGATTTAAGGAATGGTTAAAAGTGCATGAAAATGGCCAATTTACTCACTCTGAGTTCTCAAAAAGGGGTTCTTCACCCCGGGAAGTTAATTAAATACCATTTGGAGGCATTTAATGTTCAAGCAAAAACGGCTGATTTTCGACAAAAGAGATAACACCCCCCCATTACGTCATGCTTCAGAAATGTGGAAAATGGTCCATTTTCAAAGGTTTTATTTTTGAACGTCAGTTCACATTTGTAGGTGGATCATCAGTGTTAGAGCTAAAATTAGCATGTTTAAAGTGATTTTCATGCTTCCATGGGCTCGGGAAGTGAATTAAATACCATTTAGAGGCATTTAATGTTCAAGCAAAAACAGTTGATTTTCGACAAAAGAGATAACACCCCCCATTACGTCATGCTTCAGAAATGTGGAAAATGGTCCATTTTCAAATGTTTTATTTTTGAACGTCAGTTCACATTTGTAGGTGGATCATCAGTGTTAGAGCTAAAATTAGCATGTTTAAAGTGATTTTCATGCTTCCAGGGGCTCGGGAAGTGAATTAAATACCATTTGGAGGCATTTAATGTTCAAGCAAAAACAGTTGATTTTTGACAAAAGAGATAACACCCCCCCATTACGTCATGCTTCAGAAATGTGGAAAATGGTCAGTTTCAAATGTTTTATTTTTGAACGTCAGTTCACATTTGTAGGTGGATCATCAGTGTTAGAGCTAAAATTAGCATGTTTAATGTGATTTTCATGCTTCCAGGGGCCCTAAACACAAGATTTATGGAATGGTTAAAAGTGCATGAAAATGGCCAATTTACTCACTCTGAGTTCTCAAAAAGGGTTTCTTCACCCCGGGAAGTTAATTAAATACCTTTTGGAGGCATTTAATGTTCAAGCAAAAACGGCTGATTTTCGACAAAAGAGATAACATCCCCCCCATTACGTCATGCTTCAGAAATGTGGAAAATGGTCCATTTTCAAATGTTTTATTTTTGAACGTCAGTTCACATTTGTAGGTGGATCATCAGTGTTAGAGCTAAAATTAGCATGTTTAAAGTGATTTTCATGCTTCCAGGGGCTCGGGAAGTGAATTAAATACCATTTGGAGGCATTTAATGTTCAAGCAAAAACGGCTGATTTTCGACAAAAGAGATAACACCCCCCCATTACGTCATGCTTCAGAAATGTGGAAAATGGTCCATTTTCAAATTTTTTATTTTTGAATGTCAGTTCACATTTGTAGGTGAATCATCAGTGTTAGAGCTAAAATTAGCATGTTTAAAGTGATTTTCGTGCTTCCAGGGTCCCTAAACACAAGATTTATGGAATGGTTAAAAGTGCATGAAAATGGCGAATTTACTCACTCTGAGTTCTCAAAAAGGGGTTCTTCACCCCTGGAAGTTAATTAAATATCATTTGGAGGCATTTAATATTCAAGCAAAAACGGCTGATTTTCGACAAAAGAGATAAAACCCCCCTATTACGTCATGCTTCAGAAATGTGGAAAATGGTCCGTTTTCAAAGGTTTTATTTTTGAACGTCAGTTCACATTTGTAGGTGGATCATCAGTGTTAGAGCTAAAATTAGCATGTTTAAAGTGATTTTCATGCTTCCAGGGGCTCGGAAGTGAATTAAATACCATTTAGAGGCATTTAATGTTCAAGCAAAAACAGTTGATTTTTGACAAAAGAGATAACACCCCCCCATTACGTCATGCTTCAGAAATGTGGAAAATGGTCCATTTTCAAATGTTTTATTTTTGAACGTCAGTTCACATTTGTAGGTGGATCATCAGTGTAAGAGCTAAAATTAGCATGTTTAAAGTGATTTTCATGCTTCCAGGGGCTCGGGAAGTGAATTAAATACCATTTGGAGGCATTTATTGTTCAAACAAAAACAGTTGATTTTTGACAAAAGAGATAAACCCCCCATTACGTCATGCTTCAGAAATGTGGAAAATGGTCCGTTTTCAAATGTTTTATTTTTGAACGTCAGTTCACATTTGTAGGTGGATCATCAGTGTAGAGCTAAAATTAGCATGTTTAAAATGATTTTCATGCTTCCAGGGGCCCAAAACACAAGATTTAAGGAATGGTTAAAAGTGCATAAAAATGGCCAATTTACTCACTCTGAGTACTCAAAAAGGGTTTCTTCAACCCGGAAGTTAATTAAATACCATTTGGAGGCATTTAATGTTCAAGCAAAAACGGCTGATTTTCGACAAAAGAGATAACACCCCCCCCCATTACGTCATGCTTCAGAAATGTGGAAAATGGTCAATTTTCAAATGTTTTATTTTTGAACGTCAGTTCACATTTGTAGGTGAATCATCAGTGTTAAAGCTAAAATTAGCATGTTTAAAGTGATTTTCGTGCTTCCAGGGGCCCTAAACACAAGATTTATGGAATGGTTAAAAGTGCATGAAAATGGCCAATTTACTCACTCTGAGTTCTCAAAAAGGGGTTCTTCACCCCGGGAAGTTAATTAAATGCCATTTGGAGGCATTTAATGTTCAAGCAAAAACGGCTGATTTTCTACAAAAGAGATAACACCCCCCCATTACGTCATGCTTCAGAAATGTGGAAAATGGTCCGTTTTCAAAGGTTTTATTTTTGAACGTCAGTTCACATTTGTAGGTGGATCATCAGTGTTAGAGCTAAAATTAGCATGTTTAAAGTGATTTTCATGCTTCCAGGGGCTCGGGAAGTGAATTAAATACCATTTGGAGGCATTTAATGTTCAAGCAAAAACAGTTGATTTTTGACAAAAGAGATAACACCCCCCCATTACGTCATGCTTCAGAAATGTGGAAAATGGTCAGTTTTCAAATGTTTTAATTTTGAACGTCAGTTCACATTTGTAGGTGGATCATCAGTGTTAGAGGTAAAATTAGCATGTTTAAAGTGATTTTCATGCTTCCAGGGGCTCAGGAAGTGAAATAAATACCATTTAGAGGCATTTAATGTTCAAGCAAAAACAGTTGATTTTTGACAAAAGAGATAACACCCCCCATTACGTCATGCTTCATAAATGTGGAAAATGGTCCATTTTCAAATGTTTTATTTTTGAACGTCAGTTCACATTTGTAGGTGGATCATCAGTGTTAGAGCTAAAATTAGCATGTTTGATGTGATTTTCATGCTTCCAGGGGCCCTAAACACAAGATTTATGGAATGGTTAAAAGTGCATGAAAATGGCCAATTTACTCACTCTGAGTTCTCAAAAAGGGGTTCTTCACCCCGGGAAGTTAATTAAATGCCATTTGGAGGCATTTAATGTTCAAGCAAAAACGGCTGATTTTCGACAAAAGAGATAACACCCCCCCATTACGTCATGCTTCAGAAATGTGGAAAATGGTCCGTTTTCAAAGGTTTTATTTTTGAACGTCAGTTCACATTTGTAGGTGGATCATCAGTGTTAGAGCTAAAATTAGCATGTTTAAAGTGATTTTCATGCTTCCAGGGGCTCGGGAAGTGAATTAAATACCATTTGGAGGCATTTAATGTTCAAGCAAAAACAGTTGATTTTTGACAAAAGAGATAACACCCCCCATTACGTCATGCTTCAGAAATGTGGAAAATGGTCAGTTTTCAAATGTTTTAATTTTGAACGTCAGTTCACATTTGTAGGTGGATCATCAGTGTTAGAGGTAAAATTAGCATGTTTAAAGTGATTTTCATGCTTCCAGGGGCTCAGGAAGTGAATTAAATACCATTTAGAGGCATTTAATGTTCAAGCAAAAACAGTTGATTTTTGACAAAAGAGATAACACCCCCCATTACGTCATGCTTCAGAAATGTGGAAAATGGTCCATTTTCAAATGTTTTATTTTTGAACGTCAGTTCACATTTGTAGGTGGATCATCAGTGTAAGAGCTAAAATTAGCATGTTTAAAGTGATTTTCATGCTTCCAGGGGCTCGGGAAGTGAATTAAATACCATTTGGAGGCATTCATTGTTCAAGCAAAAACAGTTGATTTTTGACAAAAGAGATAACACCCCCCAATTACGTCATGCTTCAGAAATGTGGAAAATGGTCCGTTTTCATATGTTTTATTTTTGAACGTCAGTTCACATTTGTAGGTGGATCATCAGTGTAGAGCTAAAATTAGCATGTTTAAAGTGATTTTCATGCTTCCAGGGGCTCGGGAAGTGAATTAAATACTATTTAGAGGCATTTAATGTTCAAGCAAAAACAGTTGATTTTTGACAAAAGAGATAACACCCCCCCCATTACGTCATGCTTCAGAAATGTGGAAAATGGTCCGTTTTCAAATGTTTTATTTTTGAACGTCAGTTCACATTTGTAGGTGGATCATCAGTGTAGAGCTAAAATTAGCATGTTTAAAATGATGTTCATGCTTCCAGGGGCCCAAAACACAAGATTTAAGGAATGGTTAAAAGTGCATGAAAATGGCCAATTTACTCACTCTGAGTTCTCAAAAAGGGTTTCTTCACCCCGGGAACTTAATTAAATACCATTTGGAGGCATTTAATGTTCAAGCAAAAACGGCTGATTTTTGACAAAAGAGATAACACCCCCCCATTACGTCATGCTTCAGAAATGTGGAAAATGGTCCATTTTCAAATGTTTTATTTTTGAACGTCAGCTCACATTTGTAGGTGAATCATCAGTGTTAGAGCTAAAATTAGCATGTTTAAAATGATGTTCATGCTTCCAGGGGCCCAAAACACAAGATTTAAGGAATGGTTAAAAGTGCATGAAAATGGCCAATTTACTCACTCTGAGTTCTCAAAAAGGGTTTCTTCACCCCGGGAACTTAATTAAATACCATTTGGAGGCATTTAATGTTCAAGCAAAAACGGCTGATTTTCGACAAAAGAGATAACACCCCCCATTACGTCATGCTTCAGAAATGTGGAAAATGGTCTGTTTTCAAAGGTTTTATTTTTGAACGTCAGTTCACATTTGTAGGTGGATCATCAGTGTTAGAGCTAAAATTAGCATGTTTAAAGTGATTTTCATGCTTCCAGGGGCTCGGGAAGTGAATTAAATACAATTTAGAGGCATTTAATGTTCAAGCAAAAACAGTTGATTTTTGACAAAAGAGATAACACCCCCCATTACGTCATGCTTTAGAAATGTGGAAAATGGTCCGTTTTCAAATGTTTTATTTTTGAACGTCAGTTCACATTTGTAGGTGAATCATCAGTGTTAGAGCTAAAATTAGCATGTTTAAAGTGATTTTCGTGCTTCCAGGGTCCCTAAACACAAGATTTATGGAATGGTTAAAAGTGCATGAAAATGGCGAATTTACTCACTCTGAGTTCTCAAAAAGGGGTTCTTCACCCCTGGAAGTTAATTAAATACTATTTGGAGGCATTTAATATTCAAGCAAAAACGGCTGATTTTCGACAAAAGAGATAAAACCCCCCTATTACGTCAAGCTTCAGAAATGTGGAAAATGGTCCGTTTTCAAAGGTTTTATTTTTGAACGTCAGTTCACATTTGTAGGTGGATCATCAGTGTTAGAGCTAAAATTAGCATGTTTAAAGTGATTTTCATGCTTCCAGGGGCTCGGAAATGAATTAAATACCATTTAGAGGCATTTAATGTTCAAGCAAAAACAGTTGATTTTTGACAAAAGAGATAACACCCCCCCATTACGTCATGCTTCAGAAATGTGGAAAATGGTCCATTTTCAAATGTTTTATTTTTGAACGTCAGTTCACATTTGTAGGTGGATCATCAGTGTAAGAGCTAAAATTAGCATGTTTAAAGTGATTTTCATGCTTCCAGGGGCTCGGGAAGTGAATTAAATACCATTTGGAGGCATTTATTGTTCAAGCAAAAACAGTTGATTTTTGACAAAAGAGATAAACCCCCCATTACGTCATGCTTCAGAAATGTGGAAAATGGTCCGTTTTCAAATGTTTTATTTTTGAACGTCAGTTCACATTTGTAGGTGGATCATCAGTGTAGAGCTAAAATTAGCATGTTTAAAATGATTTTCATGCTTCCAGGGGCCCAAAACACAAGATTTAAGGAATGGTTAAAAGTGCATGAAAATGGCCAATTTACTCACTCTGAGTTCTCAAAAAGGGTTTCTTCAACCCGGAAGTTAATTAAATACCATTTGGAGGCATTTAATGTTCCAGCAAAAACGGCTGATTTTCGACAAAAGAGATAACACCCCCCCCATTACGTCATGCTTCAGAAATGTGGAAAATGGTCAATTTTCAAATGTTTTATTTTTGAACGTCAGTTCACATTTGTAGGTGAATCATCAGTGTTAGAGCTAAAATTAGCATGTTTAAAGTGATTTTCGTGCTTCCAGGGGCCCTAAACACAAGATTTATGGAATGGTTAAAATTGCATGAAAATGGCCAATTTACTCACTCTGAGTTCTCAAAAAGGGGTTCTTCACCACGGGAAGTTAATTAAATGCCATTTGGAGGCATTTAATGTTCAAGCAAAAACGGCTGATTATCGACAAAAGAGATAACACCCCCCATTACGTCATGCTTCAGAAATGTGGAAAATGGTCTGTTTTCAAAGGTTTTATTTTTGAACGTCAGTTCACATTTGTAGGTGGATCATCAGTGTTCGAGCTAAAATTAGCATGTTTAAAGTGATTTTCATGCTTCCAGGGGCTCGGGAAGTGAATTAAATACCATTTGGAGGCATTTAATGTTCAAGCAAAAACAGTTGATTTTTGACAAAAGAGATAACACCCCCCCATTACGTCATGCTTCAGAAATGTGGAAAATGGTCAGTTTTCAAATGTTTTAATTTTGAACGTCAGTTCACATTTGTAGGTGGATCATCAGTGTTAGAGGTAAAATTAGCATGTTTAAAGTGATTTTCATGCTTCCAGGGGCTCAGGAAGTGAATTAAATACCATTTAGAGGCATTTAATGTTCAAGCAAAAACAGTTGATTTTTGACAAAAGAGATAACACCCCCCATTACGTCATGCTTCAGAAATGTGGAAAATGGTCCATTTTCAAATGTTTTATTTTTGAACGTCAGTTCACATTTGTAGGTGGATCATCAGTGTAAGAGCTAAAATTAGCATGTTTAAAGTGATTTTCATGCTTCCAGGGGCTCGGGAAGTGAATTAAATACCATTTGGAGGCATTTATTGTTCAAGCAAAAACAGTTGATTTTTGACAAAAGAGATAACACCCCCCAATTACGTCATGCTTCAGAAATGTGGAAAATGGTCCGTTTTCAAATGTTTTAATTTTGAACGTCAGTTCACATTTGTAGGTGGATCATCAGTGTTAGAGCTAAAATTAGCATGTTTAAAGTGATTTTCATGCTTCCAGGGGCTCGGGAAGTGAATTAAATACTATTTAGAGGCATTTAATGTTCAAGCAAAAACAGTTGATTTTTGACAAAAGAGATAACACCCCCCATTACGTCATGCTTCAGAAATGTGGAAAATGGTCTGTTTTCAAATGTTTTATTTTTGAACGTCAGTTCACATTTGTAGGTGGATCATCAGTGTAGAGCTAAAATTAGCATGTTTAAAATGATTTTCATGCTTCTAGGGGCCCAAAACACAAGATTTAAGGAATGGTTAAAAGTGCATGAAAATGGCCAGTTTACTCACTCTGAGTTCTCAAAAAGGGTTTCTTCAACCCGGAAGTTAATTAAATACCATTTGGAGGCATTTAATGTTCAAGCAAAAACGGCTGATTTTCGACAAAAGAGATAACACCCCCCCCATTACGTCATGCTTCAGAAATGTGGAAAATGGTCCATTTTCAAATGTTTTATTTTTGAACGTCAGTTCACATTTGTAGGTGAATCATCAGTGTTAGAGCTAAAATTAGCATGTTTAAAGTGATTTTCGTGCTTCCAGGGGCCCTAAACACAAGATTTATGGAATGGTTAAAAGTGCATGAAAATGGCCAATTTACTCACTCTGAGTTCTCAAAAAGGGGTTCTTCACCCCGGGAAGTTCATTAAATGCCATTTGGAGGCATTTAATGTTCAAGCAAAAACGGCTGATTTTCGACAAAAGAGATAACACCCCCCCATTACGTCATGCTTCAGAAATGTGGAAAATGGTCCGTTTTCAAAGGTTTTATTTTTGAACGTCAGTTCACATTTGTAGGTGATCATCAGTGTTAGAGCTAAAATTAGCATGTTTAAAGTGATTTTCATGCTTCCAGGGACTCAGGAAGTGAATTAAATACCATTTAGAGGCATTTAATGTTCAAGCAAAAACTGTTGATTTTTGACAAAAGAGATAACACCCCCCATTACGTCATGCTTCAGAAATGTGGAAAATGGTCCGTTTTCAAATGTTTTATTTTTGAACGTCAGTTCACATTTGTAGGTGGATCATCAGTGTTAGAGCTAAAATTAGCATGTTTGATGTGATTTTCATGCTTCCAGGGGCCCTAAACACAAGATTTATGGAATGGTTAAAAGTGCATGAAAATGGCCAATTTACTCACTCTGAGTTCTGAAAAAGGGTTTCTTCACCCCGGGAAGTTAATTAAATACCTTTTGGAGGCATTTAATGTTCAAGCAAAAACGGCTGATTTTTGACAAAAGAGATAACACCCCCCCATTACGTCATGCTTCAGAAATGTGGAAAATGGTCCGTTTTCAAATGTTTTATTTTTGAACGTCAGTTCACATTTGTAGGTGGATCATCGGTGTAGAGCTAAAATTAGCATGTTTAAAATGATGTTCATGCTTCCAGGGGCCCAAAACACAAGATTTAAGGAATGGTTAAAAGTGCATGAAAATGGCCAATTTACTCACTCTGAGTTCTCAAAAAGGGTTTCTTCACCCCGGGAAGTTAATTTAATACCATTTGGAGGTATTTAATGTTCAAGCAAAAACGGCTGATTTTCGACAAAAGAGATAACACCCCCCCCCATTACGTCATGCTTCAGAAATGTGGAAAATGGTCTGTTTTCAAATGTTTTATTTTTGAACGTCAGTTCACATTTGTAGGTGAATCATCAGTGTTAGAGCTAAAATTAGCATGTTTAAAGTGATTTTCGTGCTTCCAGGGGCCCTAAACACAAGATTTATGGAATGGTTAAAAGTGCATGAAAATGGCCAATTTACTCACTCTGAGTTCTCAAAAAGGGGTTCTTCACCCCGGGAAGTTAATTAAATACCATTTGGAGGCATTTAATTTTCAAGCAAAAACGGCTGATTTTCGACAAAAGAGATAACACCCCCCCATTACGTCATGTTTCAGAAATGTGGAAAATGGTCTGTTTTCAAAGGTTTTATTTTTGAACGTCAGTTCACATTTGTAGGTGGATCATCAGTGTTAGAGCTAACATTAGCATGTTTAAAGTGATTTTCATGCTTCCAGGGGCTCGGAAGTGAATTAAATACCATTTAGAGGCATTTAATGTTCAAGCAAAAACAGTTGATTTTTGACAAAAGAGATAACACCCCCCATTACGTCATGCTTCAGAAATGTGGAAAATGGTCCGTTTTCATATGTTTTATTTTTGAACGTCAGTTCACATTTGTAGGTGGATCATCAGTGTAGAGCTAAAATTAGCATGTTTAAAGTGATTTTCATGCTTCCAGGGGCTCGGGAAGTGAATTAAATACTATTTAGAGGCATTTAATGTTCAAGCAAAAACAGTTGATTTTTGACAAAAGAGATAACACCCCCCCATTACGTCATGCTTCAGAAATGTGGAAAATGGTCCGTTTTCAAATGTTTTATTTTTGAACGTCAGTTCAACGTCAGTTCACATTTGTAGGTGGATCATCAGTGTAGAGCTAAAATTAGCATGTTTAAAATGATGTTCATGCTTCCAGGGGCCCAAAACACAAGATTTAAGGAATGGTTAAAAGTGCATGAAAATGGCCAATTTACTCACTCTGAGTTCTCAAAAAGGGTTTCTTCACCCCGGGAACTTAATTAAATACCATTTGGAGGCATTTAATGTTCAAGCAAAAACGGCTGATTTTTGACAAAAGAGATAACACCCCCCCATTACGTCATGCTTCAGAAATGTGGAAAATGGTCCATTTTCAAATGTTTTATTTTTGAACGTCAGTTCACATTTGTAGGTGAATCATCAGTGTTAGAGCTAAAATTAGCATGTTTAAAATGATGTTCATGCTTCCAGGGGCCCAAAACACAAGATTTAAGGAATGGTTAAAAGTGCATGAAAATGGCCAATTTACTCACTCTGAGTTCTCAAAAAGGGGTTCTTCACCCCGGGAAGTTAATTAAATACCATTTGGAGGCATTTAATTTTCAAGCAAAAACGGCTGATTTTCGACAAAAGAGATAACACCCCCCCATTACGTCATGTTTCAGAAATGTGGAAAATGGTCTGTTTTCAAAGGTTTTATTTTTGAACGTCAGTTCACATTTGTAGGTGGATCATCAGTGTTAGAGCTAACATTAGCATGTTTAAAGTGATTTTCATGCTTCCAGGGGCTCGGAAGTGAATTAAATACCATTTAGAGGCATTTAATGTTCAAGCAAAAACAGTTGATTTTTGACAAAAGAGATAACACCCCCCATTACGTCATGCTTCAGAAATGTGGAAAATGGTCCGTTTTCATATGTTTTATTTTTGAACGTCAGTTCACATTTGTAGGTGGATCATCAGTGTAGAGCTAAAATTAGCATGTTTAAAGTGATTTTCATGCTTCCAGGGGCTCGGGAAGTGAATTAAATACTATTTAGAGGCATTTAATGTTCAAGCAAAAACAGTTGATTTTTGACAAAAGAGATAACACCCCCCCATTACGTCATGCTTCAGAAATGTGGAAAATGGTCCGTTTTCAAATGTTTTATTTTTGAACGTCAGTTCAACGTCAGTTCACATTTGTAGGTGGATCATCAGTGTAGAGCTAAAATTAGCATGTTTAAAATGATGTTCATGCTTCCAGGGGCCCAAAACACAAGATTTAAGGAATGGTTAAAAGTGCATGAAAATGGCCAATTTACTCACTCTGAGTTCTCAAAAAGGGTTTCTTCACCCCGGGAACTTAATTAAATACCATTTGGAGGCATTTAATGTTCAAGCAAAAACGGCTGATTTTTGACAAAAGAGATAACACCCCCCCATTACGTCATGCTTCAGAAATGTGGAAAATGGTCCATTTTCAAATGTTTTATTTTTGAACGTCAGCTCACATTTGTAGGTGAATCATCAGTGTTAGAGCTAAAATTAGCATGTTTAAAATGATGTTCATGCTTCCAGGGGCCCAAAACACAAGATTTAAGGAATGGTTAAAAGTGCATGAAAATGGCCAATTTACTCACTCTGAGTTCTCAAAAAGGGTTTCTTCACCCCGGGAACTTAATTAAATACCATTTGGAGGCATTTAATGTTCAAGCAAAAACGGCTGATTTTCGACAAAAGAGATAACACCCCCCCATTACGTCATGCTTCAGAAATGTGGAAAATGGTCTGTTTTCAAAGGTTGTATTTTTGAACGTCAGTTCACATTTGTAGGTGGATCATCAGTGTTAGAGCTAAAATTAGCATGTTTAAAGTGATTTTCATGCTTCCAGGGGCTCGGGAAGTGAATTAAATACCATTTAGAGGCATTTAATGTTCAAGCAAAAACAGTTGATTTTTGACAAAAGAGATAACACCCCCCATTACGTCATGCTTTAGAAATGTGGAAAATGGTCCGTTTTCAAATGTTTTATTTTTGAACGTCAGTTCACATTTGTAGGTGGATCATCAGTGTTAGAGCTAAAATTAGCATGTTTAATGTGATTTTCATGCTTCCAGGGGCCCTAAACACAAGATTTATGGAATGGTTAAAAGTGCATAAAAAGGGCCAATTTACTCACTCTGAGTTCTCAAAAAGGGTTTCTTCACCCCGGGAAGTTAATTAAATACCTTTTGGAGGCATTTAATGTTCAAGCAAAAACGGCTGATTTTCGACAAAAGAGATAACACCCCCCCATTACGTCATGCTTCAGAAATGTGGAAAATGGTCCATTTTCAAATGTTTTATTTTTGAACGTCAGTTCACATTTGTAGGTGGATCATCAGTGTTAGAGCTAAAATTAGCATGTTTAAAGTGATTTTCATGCTTCCAGGGGCTCGGGAAGTGAATTAAATACCATTTGGAGGCATTTAATGTTCAAGCAAAAATGGCTGATTTTCGACAAAATAGATAACACCCCCCCCATTACGTCATGCTTCAGAAATGTGGAAAATGGTTCATTTTCAAATGTTTTATTTTTGAACGTCAGTTCACATTTGTAGGTGAATCATCAGTGTTAGAGCTAAAATTAGCATGTTTAAAGTGATTTTCGTGCTTCCAGGGGCCCTAAACACAAGATTTATGGAATGGTTAAAAGTGCATGAAAATGGCCAATTTACTCACTCTGAGTTCTCAAAAAGGGGTTCTTCACCCCGGGAAGTTAATTAAATACCATTTGGAGGCATTTAATGTTCAAGCAAAAACGGCTGATTTTCGACAAAAGAGATAACACCCCCCCATTACGTCATGCTTCAGAAATGTGGAAAATGGTCCGTTTTCAAAGGTTTTATTTTTGAACGTCAGTTCACATTTGTAGGTGGATCATCAGTGTTAGAGCTAAAATTAGCATGTTTAAAGTGATTTTCATGCTTCCAGGGGCTCGGGAATTGAATTAAATACCATTTAGAGGCATTTAATGTTCAAGCAAAAACAGTTGATTTTTGACAAAAGAGATAACACCCCCCATTACGTCATGCTTCAGAAATGTGGAAAATGGTCCGTTTTCAAATGTTTTAATTTTGAATGTCAGTTCACATTTGTAGGTGGATCATCAGTGTTAGAGCTAAAATTAGCATGTTTAATGTGATTTTCATGCTTCCAGGGGCCCTAAACACAAGATTTATGGAATGGTTAAAAGTGCATGAAAATGGCCAATTTACTCACTCTGAGTTCTCAAAAAGGGTTTCTTCACCCCGGGAAGTTAATTAAATACCTTTTGGAGGCATTTAATGTTCAAGCAAAAACGGCTGATTTTCGACAAAAGAGATAACACCCCCCCATTACGTCATGCTTCAGAAATGTGGAAAATGGTCTGTTTTCAAAGGTTTTATTTTTGAACGTCAGTTCACATTTGTAGGTGGATCATCAGTGTTAGAGCTAAAATTAGCATGTTTAAAGTGATTTTCATGCTTCCAGGGGCTCGGGAATTGAATTAAATACCATTTAGAGGCATTTAATGTTCAAGCAAAAACAGTTGATTTTTGACAAAAGAGATAACACCCCCCATTACGTCATGCTTCAGAAATGTGGAAAATGGTCCGTTTTCAAATGTTTTAATTTTGAATGTCAGTTCACATTTGTAGGTGGATCATCAGTGTTAGAGCTAAAATTAGCATGTTTAATGTGATTTTCATGCTTCCAGGGGCCCTAAACACAAGATTTATGGAATGGTTAAAAGTGCATGAAAATGGCGAATTTACTCACTCTGAGTTCTCAAAAAGGGGTTCTTCACCCCTGGAAGTTAATTAAATACCATTTGGAGGCATTTAATGTTCAAGCAAAAACGGCTGATTTTCGACAAAAGAGATAACACCCCCCCCCCCATTACGTCATGCTTCAGAAATGTGGAAAATGGTCAATTTTCAAATGTTTTATTTTTGAACGTCAGTTCACATTTGTAGGTGAATCATCAGTGTTAGAGCTAAAATTAGCATGTTTAAAGTGATTTTCGTGCTTCCAGGGGCCCTAAACACAAGATTTATGGAATGGTTAAAAGTGCATGAAAATGGCCAATTTACTCACTCTGAGTTCTCAAAAAGGGGTTCTTCACCCCGGGAAGTTAATTAAATACCTTTTGGAGGCATTTAATGTTCAAGCAAAAACGGCTGATTTTCGACAAAAGAGATAACACCCCCCCATTACGTCATGCTTCAGAAATGTGGAAAATGGTCCATTTTCAAATGTTTTATTTTTGAACGTCAGTTCACATTTGTAGGTGGATCATCCGTGTTAGAGCTAAAATTAGCATGTATAAAGTGATTTTCATGCTTCCAGGGGCTCGGGAAGTGAATTAAATACCATTTGGAGGCATTTAATGTTCAAGCAAAAACAGTTGATTTTTGACAAAAGAGATAACACCCCCCCATTACGTCATGCTTCAGAAATGTGGAAAATGGTCTGTTTTCAAATGTTTTATTTTTGAACGTCAGTTCACATTTGTAGGTGGATCATCAGTGTAGAGCTAAAATTAGCATGTTTAAAATGATGTTCATGCTTCCAGGGGCCCAAAACACAAGATTTAAGGAATGGTTAAAAGTGCATGAAAATGGCCAATTTACTCACTCTGAGTTCTCAAAAAGGGTTTCTTCACCCCGGGAAGTTAATTAAATACCATTTGGAGGTATTTAATGTTCAAGCAAAAACGGCTGATTTTCGACAAAAGAGATAACACCCCCCCATTACGTCATGCTTCAGAAATGTGGAAAATGGTCCATTTTCAAATGTTTTATTTTTGAACGTCAGTTCACATTTGTAGGTGAATCATCAGTGTTAGAGCTAAAATTAGCATGTTTAAAGTGATTTTCGTGCTTCCAGGGGCCCTAAACACAAGATTTATGGAATGGTTAAAAGTGCATGAAAATGGCCAATTTACTCACTCTGAGTTCTCAAAAAGGGGTTCTTCACCCCGGGAAGTTAATTAAATACCATTTGGAGGCATTTAATGTTCAAGCAAAAACGGCTGATTTTCGACAAAAGAGATAACACCCCCCCATTACGTCATGCTTCAGAAATGTGGAAAATGGTCTGTTTTCAAAGGTTTTATTTTTGAACGTCAGTTCACATTTGTAGGTGGATCATCAGTGTTAGAGCTAAAATTAGCATGTTTAAAGTGATTTTCATGCTTCCAGGGGCTCGGAAGTGAATTAAATACCATTTAGAGGCATTTAATGTTCAAGCAAAAACAGTTGATTTTTGACAAAAGAGATAACACCCCCCATTACGTCATGCTTCAGAAATGTGGAAAAGTGTCCGTTTTCATATGTTTTATTTTTTAACGTCAGTTCACATTTGTAGGTGGATCATCAGTGTAGAGCTAAAATTAGCATGTTTAAAGTGATTTTCATGCTTCCAGGGGCTCGGGAAGTGAATTAAATACTATTTAGAGGCATTTATTGTTCAAGCAAAAACAGTTGATTTTTGACAAAAGAGATAACACCCCCCCATTACGTCATGCTTCAGAAATGTGGAAAATGGTCTGTTTTCAAATGTTTTATTTTTGAACGTCAGTTCACATATATAGGTGGATCATCAGTGTAGAGCTAAAATTAGCATGTTTAAAATGATGTTCATGCTTCCAGGGGCCCAAAACACAAGATTTAAGGAATGGTTAAAAGTGCATGAAAATGGCCAATTTACTCACTCTGAGTTCTCAAAAAGGGTTTCTTCACCCCAGGAAGTTAATTAAATACCATTTGGAGGCATTTAATGTTCAAGCAAAAACGGCTGATTTTTGACAAAAGAGATAACACCCCCCCATTACGTCATGCTTCAGAAATGTGGAAAATGGTCCATTTTCAAATGTTTTATTTTTGAACGTCAGTTCACATTTGTAGGTGAATCATCAGTGTTAGAGCTAAAATTAGCATGTTTAAAGTGATTTTCGTGCTTCCAGGGGCCCTAAACACAAGATTTATGGAATGGTTAAAAGTGCATGAAAATGGCCAATTTACTCACTCTGAGTTCTCAAAAAGGGGTTCTTCACCCCGGGAAGTTAATTAAATACCATTTGGAGGCATTTAATGTTCAAGCAAAAACGGCTGATTTTCGACAAAAGAGATAACACCCCCCCATTACGTCATGCTTCAGAAATGTGGAAAATGGTCTGTTTTCAAAGGTTTTATTTTTGAACGTCAGTTCACATTTGTAGGTGGATCATCAGTGTTAGAGCTAAAATTAGCATGTTTAAAGTGATTTTCATGCTTCCAGGGGCTCGGGAAGTGAATTAAATACCATTTAGAGGCATTTAATGTTCAAGCAAAAACAGTTGATTTTTGACAAAAGAGATAACACCCCCCATTACATCATGCTTTAGAAATGTGGAAAATGGTCCGTTTTCAAATGTTTTATTTTTGAACGTCAGTTCACATTTGTAGGTGGATCATCAGTGTTAGAGCTAAAATTAGCATGTTTAATGTGATTTTCATGCTTCCAGGGGCCCTAAACACAAGATTTATGGAATGGTTAAAAGTGCATAAAAAGGGCCAATTTACTCACTCTGAGTTCTCAAAAAGGGTTTCTTCACCCCGGGAAGTTAATTAAATACCTTTTGGAGGCATTTAATGTTCAAGCAAAAACGGCTGATTTTCGACAAAAGAGATAACACCCCCCCATTACGTCATGCTTCAGAAATGTGGAAAATGGTCCATTTTCAAATGTTTTATTTTTGAACGTCAGTTCACATTTGTAGGTGGATCATCAGTGTTAGAGCTAAAATTAGCATGTTTAAAGTGATTTTCATGCTACCAGGGGCTCGGGAAGTGAATTAAATACCATTTGGAGGCATTTAATGTTCAAGCAAAAACAGTTGATTTTTGATAAAAGAGATAACACCCCCCCCATTACATCATGCTTCAGAAATTTGGAAAATGGTCCATTTTCAAATGTTTTATTTTTGAACGTCAGTTCACATTTGTAGGTGAATCATCAGTGTTAGAGCCGAAATTAGCATGTTTAAAGTGATTTTCGTGCTTCCAGGGGCCCTAAACACAAGATTTATGGAATGGTTAAAAGTGCATGAAAATGGCCAATTTACTCACTCTGAGTTCTCAAAAAGGGGTTCTTCCCCGGGAAGTTAATTAAATACCATTTGGAGGCATTTAATGTTCAAGCAAAAACGGCTGATTTTCGACAAAAGAGATAACACCCCCCCATTACGTCATGCTTCAGAAATGTGGAAAATGGTCTGTTTTCAAAGGTTTTATTTTTGAACGTCAGTTCACATTTGTAGGTGGATCATCAGTGTTAGAGCTAAAATTAGCATGTTTAAAGTGATTTTCATGCTTCCAGGGGCTCGGAAGTGAATTAAATACTATTTAGAGGCATTTAATGTTCAAGCAAAAACAGTTGATTTTTGACAAAAGAGATAACACCTCCCATTACGTCATGCTTCAGAAATGTGGAAAATGGTCCGTTTTCATATGTTTTATTTTTGAACGTCAGTTCACATTTGTAGGTGGATCATCAGTGTAGAGCTAAAATTAGCATGTTTAAAGTGATTTTCATGCTTCCAGGGGCTCGGGAAGTGAATTAAATACTATTTAGAGGCATTTATTGTTCAAGCAAAAACAGTTGATTTTTGACAAAAGAGATAACACCCCCCCCATTACGTCATGCTTCAGAAATGTGGAAAATGGTCTGTTTTCAAATGTTTTATTTTTGAACGTCAGTTCACATTTGTAGGTGGATCATCAGTGTAGAGCTAAAATTAGCATGTTTAAAATGATGTTCATGCTTCCAGGGGCCCAAAACACAAGATTTATGGAATGGTTAAAAGTGCATGAAAATGGCCAATTTACTCACTCTGAGTTCTCAAAAAGGGGTTCTTCACCCCGGGAAGTTAATTAAATACCATTTGGAGGCATTTAATGTTCAAGCAAAAACGGCTGATTTTTGACAAAAGAGATAACACCCCCCCATTACGTCATGCTTCAGAAATGTGGAAAATGGTCCATTTTCAAATGTTTTATTTTTGAACGTCAGTTCACATTTGTAGGTGAATCATCAGTGTTAGAGCTAAAATTAGCATGTTTAAAGTGATTTTCGTGCTTCCAGGGGCCCTAAACACAAGATTTATGGAATGGTTAAAAGTGCATGAAAATGGCCAATTTACTCACTCTGAGTTCTCAAAAAGGGGTTCTTCACCCCGGGAAGTTAATTAAATACCATTTGGAGGCATTTAATGTTCAAGCAAAAACTGCTGATTTTCGACAAAAGAGATAACACCCCCCCCATTACGTCATGCTTCAGAAATGTGGAAAATGGTCTGTTTTCAAAGGTTTTATTTTTGAACGTCAGTTCACATTTGTAGGTGGATCATCAGTGTTAGAGCTAAAATTAGCATGTTTAAAGTGATTTTCATGCTTCCAGGGGCTCGGGAAGTGAATTAAATACCATTTAGAGGCATTTAATGTTCAAGCAAAAACAGTTGATTTTTGACAAAAGAGATAACACCCCCCATTACATCATGCTTTAGAAATGTGGAAAATGGTCCGTTTTCAAATGTTTTATTTTTGAACGTCAGTTCACATTTGTAGGTGGATCATCAGTGTTAGAGCTAAAATTAGCATGTTTAATGTGATTTTCATGCTTCCAGGGGCCCTAAACACAAGATTCATGGAATGGTGAAAAGTGCATAAAAAGGGCCAATTTACTCACTCTGAGTTCTCAAAAAGGGTTTCTTCACCCCGGGAAGTTAATTAAATACCTTTTGGAGGCATTTAATGTTCAAGCAAAAACGGCTGATTTTCGACAAAAGAGATAACACCCCCCCATTACGTCATGCTTCAGAAATGTGGAAAATGGTCCATTTTCAAATGTTTTATTTTTGAACGTCAGTTCACATTTGTAGGTGGATCATCAGTGTTAGAGCTAAAATTAGCATGTTTAAAGTGATTTTCATGCTTCCAGGGGCTCGGGAAGTGAATTAAATACCATTTGGAGGCATTTAATGTTCAAGCAAAAACAGTTGATTTTTGACAAAAGAGATAACACCCCCCCATTACGTCATGCTTCAGAAATGTGGAAAATGGTCAGTTTTCAAATGTTTTAATTTTGAACGTCAGTTCACATTTGTAGGTGGATCATCAGTGTTAGAGCTAAAATTAGCATGTTTAAAGTGATTTTCATGCTTCCAGGGGCTCGGGAAGTGAATTAAATACGATTTAGAGGCATTTAATGTTCAAGCAAAAACAGTTGATTTTTGACAAAAGAGATAACACCCCCCATTACGTCATGCTTCAGAAATGTGGAAAATGGTCCGTTTTCAAATGTTTTATTTTTGAACGTCAGTTCACATTTGTAGGTGGATCATCAGTGTTAGAGCTAACATTAGCATGTTTAAAGTGATTTTCGTGCTTCCAGGGGCCCTAAACACAAGATTTATGGAATGGGTAAAAGTGCATGAAAATGGCCAATTTACTCACTCAGAGTTCTCAAAAAGGGGTTCTTCACCCCGGGAAGTTAATTAAATACCATTTGGAGGCATTTAATGTTCAAGCAAAAACGGCTGATTTTCGGCAAAAGAGATAACACCCCCCCCATTACGTCATGCTTCAGAAATGTGGAAAATGGTCCATTTTCAAATGTTTTATTTTTGAACGTCAGTTCACATTTGTAGGTGAATCATCAGTGTTAGAGCTAAAATTAGCATGTTTAAAGTGATTTTCGTGCTTCCAGGGGCCCTAAACACAAGATTTATGGAATGGTTAAAAGTGCATAAAAAGGGCCAATTTACTCACTCTGAGTTCTCAAAAAGGGTTTCTTCACCCCGGGAAGTTAATTAAATACCTTTTTGAGGCATTTAATGTTCAAGCAAAAACGGCTGATTTTCGACAAGAGAGATAACACCCCCCCATTACGTCATCCTTCAGAAATGTGGAAAATGGTCCATTTTCAAATGTTTTATTTTTGAACGTCAGTTCACATTTGTAGGTGGATCATCAGTGTTAGAGCTAAAATTAGCATGTTTAAAGTGATTTTCATGCTTCCAGGGGCTCAGGAAGTGAATTAAATACCATTTGGAGGCATTTAATGTTCAAGCAAAAACGGCTGATTTTCGACAAAAGAGATAACACCCCCCCATTACGTCATGCTTCAGAAATGTGGAAAATGGTCCATTTTCAAATGTTTTATTTTTGAACGTCAGTTCACATTTGTAGGTGAATCATCAGTGTTAGAGCTAAAATTAGCATGTTTAAAGTGATTTTCGTGCTTCCAGGGGCCCTAAACACAAGATTTATGGAATGGTTAAAAGTGCATGAAAATGGCCAATTTACTCACTCTGAGTTCTCAAAAAGGGGTTCTTCACCCCGGGAAGTTAATTAAATACCATTTGGAGGCATTTAATGTTCAAGCAAAAACGGCTGATTTTCGACAAAAGAGATAACACCCCCCCATTACGTCATGCTTCAGAAATGTGGAAAATGGTCTGTTTTCAAAGGTTTTATTTTTGAACGTCAGTTCACATTTGTAGGTGGATCATCAGTGTTAGAGCTAAAATTAGCATGTTTAAAGTGATTTTCATGCTTCCAGGGGCTCGGAAGTGAATTAAATACCATTTAGAGGCATTTAATGTTCAAGCAAAAACAGTTGATTTTTGACAAAAGAGATAACACCCCCCATTACGTCATGCTTCAGAAATGTGGAAAATGGTCCGTTTTCATATGTTTTATTTTTGAACGTCAGTTCACATTTGTAGGTGGATCATCAGTGTAGAGCTAAAATTAGCATGTTTAAAGTGATTTTCATGCTTCCAGGGGCTCGGGAAGTGAATTAAATACTATTTAGAGGCATTTATTGTTCAAGCAAAAACAGTTGATTTTTGACAAAAGAGATAACACCCCCCCATTACGTCATGCTTCAGAAATGTGGAAAATGGTCTGTTTTCAAATGTTTTATTTTTGAACGTCAGTTCACATTTGTAGGTGGATCATCAGTGTAGAGCTAAAATTAGCATGTTTAAAATGATGTTCATGCTTCCAGGGGCCCAAAACACAAGATTTAAGGAATGGTTAAAAGTGCATGAAAATGGCCAATTTACTCACTCTGAGTTCTCAAAAAGGGTTTCTTCACCCCAGGAAGTTAATTAAATACCATTTGGAGGCATTTAATGTTCAAGCAAAAACGGCTGATTTTTGACAAAAGAGATAACACCCCCCCATTACGTCATGCTTCAGAAATGTGGAAAATGGTCCATTTTCAAATGTTTTATTTTTGAACGTCAGTTCACATTTGTAGGTGAATCATCAGTGTTAGAGCTAAAATTAGCATGTTTAAAGTGATTTTCGTGCTTCCAGGGGCCCTAAACACAAGATTTATGGAATGGTTAAAAGTGCATGAAAATGGCCAATTTACTCACTCTGAGTTCTCAAAAAGGGGTTCTTCACCCCGGGAAGTTAATTAAATACCATTTGGAGGCATTTAATGTTCAAGCAAAAACGGCTGATTTTCGACAAAAGAGATAACACCCCCCCATTACGTCATGCTTCAGAAATGTGGAAAATGGTCTGTTTTCAAAGGTTTTATTTTTGAACGTCAGTTCACATTTGTAGGTGGATCATCAGTGTTAGAGCTAAAATTAGCATGTTTAAAGTGATTTTCATGCTTCCAGGGGCTCGGGAAGTGAATTAAATACCATTTGGAGGCATTTAATGTTCAAGCAAAAATGGCTGATTTTCGACAAAATAGATAACACCCCCCCCATTACGTCATGCTTCAGAAATGTGGAAAATGGTTCATTTTCAAATGTTTTATTTTTGAACGTCAGTTCACATTTGTAGGTGAATCATCAGTGTTAGAGCTAAAATTAGCATGTTTAAAGTGATTTTCGTGCTTCCAGGGGCCCTAAACACAAGATTTATGGAATGGTTAAAAGTGCATGAAAATGGCCAATTTACTCACTCTGAGTTCTCAAAAAGGGGTTCTTCACCCCGGGAAGTTAATTAAATACCATTTGGAGGCATTTAATGTTCAAGCAAAAACGGCTGATTTTCGACAAAAGAGATAACACCCCCCCATTACGTCATGCTTCAGAAATGTGGAAAATGGTCCGTTTTCAAAGGTTTTATTTTTGAACGTCAGTTCACATTTGTAGGTGGATCATCAGTGTTAGAGCTAAAATTAGCATGTTTAAAGTGATTTTCATGCTTCCAGGGGCTCGGGAATTGAATTAAATACCATTTAGAGGCATTTAATGTTCAAGCAAAAACAGTTGATTTTTGACAAAAGAGATAACACCCCCCATTACGTCATGCTTCAGAAATGTGGAAAATGGTCCGTTTTCAAATGTTTTAATTTTGAATGTCAGTTCACATTTGTAGGTGGATCATCAGTGTTAGAGCTAAAATTAGCATGTTTAATGTGATTTTCATGCTTCCAGGGGCCCTAAACACAAGATTTATGGAATGGTTAAAAGTGCATGAAAATGGCCAATTTACTCACTCTGAGTTCTCAAAAAGGGTTTCTTCACCCCGGGAAGTTAATTAAATACCTTTTGGAGGCATTTAATGTTCAAGCAAAAACGGCTGATTTTCGACAAAAGAGATAACACCCCCCCATTACGTCATGCTTCAGAAATGTGGAAAATGGTCTGTTTTCAAAGGTTTTATTTTTGAACGTCAGTTCACATTTGTAGGTGGATCATCAGTGTTAGAGCTAAAATTAGCATGTTTAAAGTGATTTTCATGCTTCCAGGGGCTCGGGAATTGAATTAAATACCATTTAGAGGCATTTAATGTTCAAGCAAAAACAGTTGATTTTTGACAAAAGAGATAACACCCCCCATTACGTCATGCTTCAGAAATGTGGAAAATGGTCCGTTTTCAAATGTTTTAATTTTGAATGTCAGTTCACATTTGTAGGTGGATCATCAGTGTTAGAGCTAAAATTAGCATGTTTAATGTGATTTTCATGCTTCCAGGGGCCCTAAACACAAGATTTATGGAATGGTTAAAAGTGCATGAAAATGGCGAATTTACTCACTCTGAGTTCTCAAAAAGGGGTTCTTCACCCCTGGAAGTTAATTAAATACCATTTGGAGGCATTTAATGTTCAAGCAAAAACGGCTGATTTTCGACAAAAGAGATAACACCCCCCCCCCCATTACGTCATGCTTCAGAAATGTGGAAAATGGTCAATTTTCAAATGTTTTATTTTTGAACGTCAGTTCACATTTGTAGGTGAATCATCAGTGTTAGAGCTAAAATTAGCATGTTTAAAGTGATTTTCGTGCTTCCAGGGGCCCTAAACACAAGATTTATGGAATGGTTAAAAGTGCATGAAAATGGCCAATTTACTCACTCTGAGTTCTCAAAAAGGGGTTCTTCACCCCGGGAAGTTAATTAAATACCTTTTGGAGGCATTTAATGTTCAAGCAAAAACGGCTGATTTTCGACAAAAGAGATAACACCCCCCCATTACGTCATGCTTCAGAAATGTGGAAAATGGTCCATTTTCAAATGTTTTATTTTTGAACGTCAGTTCACATTTGTAGGTGGATCATCCGTGTTAGAGCTAAAATTAGCATGTATAAAGTGATTTTCATGCTTCCAGGGGCTCGGGAAGTGAATTAAATACCATTTGGAGGCATTTAATGTTCAAGCAAAAACAGTTGATTTTTGACAAAAGAGATAACACCCCCCCATTACGTCATGCTTCAGAAATGTGGAAAATGGTCTGTTTTCAAATGTTTTATTTTTGAACGTCAGTTCACATTTGTAGGTGGATCATCAGTGTAGAGCTAAAATTAGCATGTTTAAAATGATGTTCATGCTTCCAGGGGCCCAAAACACAAGATTTAAGGAATGGTTAAAAGTGCACGAAAATGGCCAATTTACTCACTCTGAGTTCTCAAAAAGGGTTTCTTCACCCCGGGAAGTTAATTAAATACCATTTGGAGGTATTTAATGTTCAAGCAAAAACGGCTGATTTTCGACAAAAGAGATAACACCCCCCCATTACGTCATGCTTCAGAAATGTGGAAAATGGTCCATTTTCAAATGTTTTATTTTTGAACGTCAGTTCACATTTGTAGGTGAATCATCAGTGTTAGAGCTAAAATTAGCATGTTTAAAGTGATTTTCGTGCTTCCAGGGGCCCTAAACACAAGATTTATGGAATGGTTAAAAGTGCATGAAAATGGCCAATTTACTCACTCTGAGTTCTCAAAAAGGGGTTCTTCACCCCGGGAAGTTAATTAAATACCATTTGGAGGCATTTAATGTTCAAGCAAAAACGGCTGATTTTCGACAAAAGAGATAACACCCCCCCATTACGTCATGCTTCAGAAATGTGGAAAATGGTCTGTTTTCAAAGGTTTTATTTTTGAACGTCAGTTCACATTTGTAGGTGGATCATCAGTGTTAGAGCTAAAATTAGCATGTTTAAAGTGATTTTCATGCTTCCAGGGGCTCGGAAGTGAATTAAATACCATTTAGAGGCATTTAATGTTCAAGCAAAAACAGTTGATTTTTGACAAAAGAGATAACACCCCCCATTACGTCATGCTTCAGAAATGTGGAAAAGTGTCCGTTTTCATATGTTTTATTTTTTAACGTCAGTTCACATTTGTAGGTGGATCATCAGTGTAGAGCTAAAATTAGCATGTTTAAAGTGATTTTCATGCTTCCAGGGGCTCGGGAAGTGAATTAAATACTATTTAGAGGCATTTATTGTTCAAGCAAAAACAGTTGATTTTTGACAAAAGAGATAACACCCCCCCATTACGTCATGCTTCAGAAATGTGGAAAATGGTCTGTTTTCAAATGTTTTATTTTTGAACGTCAGTTCACATATATAGGTGGATCATCAGTGTAGAGCTAAAATTAGCATGTTTAAAATGATGTTCATGCTTCCAGGGGCCCAAAACACAAGATTTAAGGAATGGTTAAAAGTGCATGAAAATGGCCAATTTACTCACTCTGAGTTCTCAAAAAGGGTTTCTTCACCCCAGGAAGTTAATTAAATACCATTTGGAGGCATTTAATGTTCAAGCAAAAACGGCTGATTTTTGACAAAAGAGATAACACCCCCCCATTACGTCATGCTTCAGAAATGTGGAAAATGGTCCATTTTCAAATGTTTTATTTTTGAACGTCAGTTCACATTTGTAGGTGAATCATCAGTGTTAGAGCTAAAATTAGCATGTTTAAAGTGATTTTCGTGCTTCCAGGGGCCCTAAACACAAGATTTATGGAATGGTTAAAAGTGCATGAAAATGGCCAATTTACTCACTCTGAGTTCTCAAAAAGGGGTTCTTCACCCCGGGAAGTTAATTAAATACCATTTGGAGGCATTTAATGTTCAAGCAAAAACGGCTGATTTTCGACAAAAGAGATAACACCCCCCCATTACGTCATGCTTCAGAAATGTGGAAAATGGTCTGTTTTCAAAGGTTTTATTTTTGAACGTCAGTTCACATTTGTAGGTGGATCATCAGTGTTAGAGCTAAAATTAGCATGTTTAAAGTGATTTTCATGCTTCCAGGGGCTCGGGAAGTGAATTAAATACCATTTAGAGGCATTTAATGTTCAAGCAAAAACAGTTGATTTTTGACAAAAGAGATAACACCCCCCATTACATCATGCTTTAGAAATGTGGAAAATGGTCCGTTTTCAAATGTTTTATTTTTGAACGTCAGTTCACATTTGTAGGTGGATCATCAGTGTTAGAGCTAAAATTAGCATGTTTAATGTGATTTTCATGCTTCCAGGGGCCCTAAACACAAGATTTATGGAATGGTTAAAAGTGCATAAAAAGGGCCAATTTACTCACTCTGAGTTCTCAAAAAGGGTTTCTTCACCCCGGGAAGTTAATTAAATACCTTTTGGAGGCATTTAATGTTCAAGCAAAAACGGCTGATTTTCGACAAAAGAGATAACACCCCCCCATTACGTCATGCTTCAGAAATGTGGAAAATGGTCCATTTTCAAATGTTTTATTTTTGAACGTCAGTTCACATTTGTAGGTGGATCATCAGTGTTAGAGCTAAAATTAGCATGTTTAAAGTGATTTTCATGCTACCAGGGGCTCGGGAAGTGAATTAAATACCATTTGGAGGCATTTAATGTTCAAGCAAAAACAGTTGATTTTTGACAAAAGAGATAACACCCCCCCCATTACATCATGCTTCAGAAATGTGGAAAATGGTCCATTTTCAAATGTTTTATTTTTGAACGTCAGTTCACATTTGTAGGTGAATCATCAGTGTTAGAGCCGAAATTAGCATGTTTAAAGTGATTTTCGTGCTTCCAGGGGCCCTAAACACAAGATTTATGGAATGGTTAAAAGTGCATGAAAATGGCCAATTTACTCACTCTGAGTTCTCAAAAAGGGGTTCTTCCCCGGGAAGTTAATTAAATACCATTTGGAGGCATTTAATGTTCAAGCAAAAACGGCTGATTTTCGACAAAAGAGATAACACCCCCCCATTACGTCATGCTTCAGAAATGTGGAAAATGGTCTGTTTTCAAAGGTTTTATTTTTGAACGTCAGTTCACATTTGTAGGTGGATCATCAGTGTTAGAGCTAAAATTAGCATGTTTAAAGTGATTTTCATGCTTCCAGGGGCTCGGAAGTGAATTAAATACTATTTAGAGGCATTTAATGTTCAAGCAAAAACAGTTGATTTTTGACAAAAGAGATAACACCTCCCATTACGTCATGCTTCAGAAATGTGGAAAATGGTCCGTTTTCATATGTTTTATTTTTGAACGTCAGTTCACATTTGTAGGTGGATCATCAGTGTAGAGCTAAAATTAGCATGTTTAAAGTGATTTTCATGCTTCCAGGGGCTCGGGAAGTGAATTAAATACTATTTAGAGGCATTTATTGTTCAAGCAAAAACAGTTGATTTTTGACAAAAGAGATAACACCCCCCCCATTACGTCATGCTTCAGAAATGTGGAAAATGGTCTGTTTTCAAATGTTTTATTTTTGAACGTCAGTTCACATTTGTAGGTGGATCATCAGTGTAGAGCTAAAATTAGCATGTTTAAAATGATGTTCATGCTTCCAGGGGCCCAAAACACAAGATTTATGGAATGGTTAAAAGTGCATGAAAATGGCCAATTTACTCACTCTGAGTTCTCAAAAAGGGGTTCTTCACCCCGGGAAGTTAATTAAATACCATTTGGAGGCATTTAATGTTCAAGCAAAAACGGCTGATTTTTGACAAAAGAGATAACACCCCCCCATTACGTCATGCTTCAGAAATGTGGAAAATGGTCCATTTTCAAATGTTTTATTTTTGAACGTCAGTTCACATTTGTAGGTGAATCATCAGTGTTAGAGCTAAAATTAGCATGTTTAAAGTGATTTTCGTGCTTCCAGGGGCCCTAAACACAAGATTTATGGAATGGTTAAAAGTGCATGAAAATGGCCAATTTACTCACTCTGAGTTCTCAAAAAGGGGTTCTTCACCCCGGGAAGTTAATTAAATACCATTTGGAGGCATTTAATGTTCAAGCAAAAACTGCTGATTTTCGACAAAAGAGATAACACCCCCCCATTACGTCATGCTTCAGAAATGTGGAAAATGGTCTGTTTTCAAAGGTTTTATTTTTGAACGTCAGTTCACATTTGTAGGTGGATCATCAGTGTTAGAGCTAAAATTAGCATGTTTAAAGTGATTTTCATGCTTCCAGGGGCTCGGGAAGTGAATTAAATACCATTTAGAGGCATTTAATGTTCAAGCAAAAACAGTTGATTTTTGACAAAAGAGATAACACCCCCCATTACATCATGCTTTAGAAATGTGGAAAATGGTCCGTTTTCAAATGTTTTATTTTTGAACGTCAGTTCACATTTGTAGGTGGATCATCAGTGTTAGAGCTAAAATTAGCATGTTTAATGTGATTTTCATGCTTCCAGGGGCCCTAAACACAAGATTCATGGAATGGTGAAAAGTGCATAAAAAGGGCCAATTTACTCACTCTGAGTTCTCAAAAAGGGTTTCTTCACCCCGGGAAGTTAATTAAATACCTTTTGGAGGCATTTAATGTTCAAGCAAAAACGGCTGATTTTCGACAAAAGAGATAACACCCCCCCATTACGTCATGCTTCAGAAATGTGGAAAATGGTCCATTTTCAAATGTTTTATTTTTGAACGTCAGTTCACATTTGTAGGTGGATCATCAGTGTTAGAGCTAAAATTAGCATGTTTAAAGTGATTTTCATGCTTCCAGGGGCTCGGGAAGTGAATTAAATACCATTTGGAGGCATTTAATGTTCAAGCAAAAACAGTTGATTTTTGACAAAAGAGATAACACCCCCCCATTACGTCATGCTTCAGAAATGTGGAAAATGGTCAGTTTTCAAATGTTTTAATTTTGAACGTCAGTTCACATTTGTAGGTGGATCATCAGTGTTAGAGCTAAAATTAGCATGTTTAAAGTGATTTTCATGCTTCCAGGGGCTCGGGAAGTGAATTAAATACGATTTAGAGGCATTTAATGTTCAAGCAAAAACAGTTGATTTTTGACAAAAGAGATAACACCCCCCATTACGTCATGCTTCAGAAATGTGGAAAATGGTCCGTTTTCAAATGTTTTATTTTTGAACGTCAGTTCACATTTGTAGGTGGATCATCAGTGTTAGAGCTAACATTAGCATGTTTAAAGTGATTTTCGTGCTTCCAGGGGCCCTAAACACAAGATTTATGGAATGGGTAAAAGTGCATGAAAATGGCCAATTTACTCACTCAGAGTTCTCAAAAAGGGGTTCTTCACCCCGGGAAGTTAATTAAATACCATTTGGAGGCATTTAATGTTCAAGCAAAAACGGCTGATTTTCGGCAAAAGAGATAACACCCCCCCCATTACGTCATGCTTCAGAAATGTGGAAAATGGTCCATTTTCAAATGTTTTATTTTTGAACGTCAGTTCACATTTGTAGGTGAATCATCAGTGTTAGAGCTAAAATTAGCATGTTTAAAGTGATTTTCGTGCTTCCAGGGGCCCTAAACACAAGATTTATGGAATGGTTAAAAGTGCATAAAAAGGGCCAATTTACTCACTCTGAGTTCTCAAAAAGGGTTTCTTCACCCCGGGAAGTTAATTAAATACCTTTTTGAGGCATTTAATGTTCAAGCAAAAACGGCTGATTTTCGACAAAAGAGATAACACCCCCCCATTACGACATCCTTCAGAAATGTGGAAAATGGTCCATTTTCAAATGTTTTATTTTTGAACGTCAGTTCACATTTGTAGGTGGATCATCAGTGTTAGAGCTAAAATTAGCATGTTTAAAGTGATTTTCATGCTTCCAGGGGCTCAGGAAGTGAATTAAATACCATTTGGAGGCATTTAATGTTCAAGCAAAAACGGCTGATTTTCGACAAAAGAGATAACACCCCCCCATTACGTCATGCTTCAGAAATGTGGAAAATGGTCCATTTTCAAATGTTTTATTTTTGAACGTCAGTTCACATTTGTAGGTGAATCATCAGTGTTAGAGCTAAAATTAGCATGTTTAAAGTGATTTTCGTGCTTCCAGGGGCCCTAAACACAAGATTTATGGAATGGTTAAAAGTGCATGAAAATGGCCAATTTACTCACTCTGAGTTCTCAAAAAGGGGTTCTTCACCCCGGGAAGTTAATTAAATACCATTTGGAGGCATTTAATGTTCAAGCAAAAACGGCTGATTTTCGACAAAAGAGATAACACCCCCCCATTACGTCATGCTTCAGAAATGTGGAAAATGGTCTGTTTTCAAAGGTTTTATTTTTGAACGTCAGTTCACATTTGTAGGTGGATCATCAGTGTTAGAGCTAAAATTAGCATGTTTAAAGTGATTTTCATGCTTCCAGGGGCTCGGAAGTGAATTAAATACCATTTAGAGGCATTTAATGTTCAAGCAAAAACAGTTGATTTTTGACAAAAGAGATAACACCCCCCATTACGTCATGCTTCAGAAATGTGGAAAATGGTCCGTTTTCATATGTTTTATTTTTGAACGTCAGTTCACATTTGTAGGTGGATCATCAGTGTAGAGCTAAAATTAGCATGTTTAAAGTGATTTTCATGCTTCCAGGGGCTCGGGAAGTGAATTAAATACTATTTAGAGGCATTTATTGTTCAAGCAAAAACAGTTGATTTTTGACAAAAGAGATAACACCCCCCCATTACGTCATGCTTCAGAAATGTGGAAAATGGTCTGTTTTCAAATGTTTTATTTTTGAACGTCAGTTCACATTTGTAGGTGGATCATCAGTGTAGAGCTAAAATTAGCATGTTTAAAATGATGTTCATGCTTCCAGGGGCCCAAAACACAAGATTTAAGGAATGGTTAAAAGTGCATGAAAATGGCCAATTTACTCACTCTGAGTTCTCAAAAAGGGTTTCTTCACCCCAGGAAGTTAATTAAATACCATTTGGAGGCATTTAATGTTCAAGCAAAAACGGCTGATTTTTGACAAAAGAGATAACACCCCCCCATTACGTCATGCTTCAGAAATGTGGAAAATGGTCCATTTTCAAATGTTTTATTTTTGAACGTCAGTTCACATTTGTAGGTGAATCATCAGTGTTAGAGCTAAAATTAGCATGTTTAAAGTGATTTTCGTGCTTCCAGGGGCCCTAAACACAAGATTTATGGAATGGTTAAAAGTGCATGAAAATGGCCAATTTACTCACTCTGAGTTCTCAAAAAGGGGTTCTTCACCCCGGGAAGTTAATTAAATACCATTTGGAGGCATTTAATGTTCAAGCAAAAACGGCTGATTTTCGACAAAAGAGATAACACCCCCCCATTACGTCATGCTTCAGAAATGTGGAAAATGGTCTGTTTTCAAAGGTTTTATTTTTGAACGTCAGTTCACATTTGTAGGTGGATCATCAGTGTTAGAGCTAAAATTAGCATGTTTAAAGTGATTTTCATGCTTCCAGGGGCTCGGGAAGTGAATTAAATACCATTTAGAGGCATTTAATGTTCAAGCAAAAACAGTTGATTTTTGACAAAAGAGATAACACCCCCCATTACATCATGCTTTAGAAATGTGGAAAATGGTCCGTTTTCAAATGTTTTATTTTTGAACGTCAGTTCACATTTGTAGGTGGATCATCAGTGTTAGAGCTAAAATTAGCATGTTTAATGTGATTTTCATGCTTCCAGGGGCCCTAAACACAAGATTTATGGAATGGTTAAAAGTGCATAAAAAGGGCCAATTTACTCACTCTGAGTTCTCAAAAAGGGTTTCTTCACCCCGGGAAGTTAATTAAATACCTTTTGGAGGCATTTAATGTTCAAGCAAAAACGGCTGATTTTCGACAAAAGAGATAACACCCCCCCATTACGTCATGCTTCAGAAATGTGGAAAATGGTCCATTTTCAAATGTTTTATTTTTGAACGTCAGTTCACATTTGTAGGTGGATCATCAGTGTTAGAGCTAAAATTAGCATGTTTAAAGTGATTTTCATGCTACCAGGGGCTCGGGAAGTGAATTAAATACCATTTGGAGGCATTTAATGTTCAAGCAAAAACAGTTGATTTTTGACAAAAGAGATAACACCCCCCCCATTACGTCATGCTTCAGAAATGTGGAAAATGGTCAGTTTTCAAATGTTTTAATTTTGAACGTCAGTTCACATTTGTAGGTGGATCATCAGTGTTAGAGCTAAAATTAGCATGTTTAAAGTGATTTTCATGCTTCCAGGGGCTCGGGAAGTGAATTAAATACTATTTAGAGGCATTTAATGTTCAAGCAAAAACAGTTGATTTTTGACAAAAGAGATAACACCCCCCCCATTACATCATGCTTCAGAAATGTGGAAAATGGTCCGTTTTCAAATGTTTTATTTTTGAACGTCAGTTCACATTTGTAGGTGGATCATCAGTGTAGAGCTAAACTTAGCATGTTTAAAATGATTTTCATGCTTCCAGGGGCCCAAAACACAAGATTTAAGGAATGGTTAAAAGTGCATGAAAATGGCCAATTTACTCACTCTGAGTTCTCAAAAAGGGTTTCTTCACCCCGGGAAGTTAATTAAATACCATTTGGAGGTATTTAATGTTCAAGCAAAAACGGCTGATTTTCGACAAAAGAGATAACACCCCCCCATTACGTCATGCTTCAGAAATGTGGAAAATGGTCCATTTTCAAATGTTTTATTTTTGAACGTCAGTTCACATTTGTAGGTGAATCATCAGTGTTAGAGCTAAAATTAGCATGTTTAAAGTGATTTTCGTGCTTCCAGGGGCCCTAAACACAAGATTTATGGAATGGTTAAAAGTGCATGAAAATGGCCAATTTACTCACTCTGAGTTCTCAAAAAGGGGTTCTTCCCCGGGAAGTTAATTAAATACCATTTGGAGGCATTTAATGTTCAAGCAAAAACGGCTGATTTTCGACAAAAGAGATAACACCCCCCCATTACGTCATGCTTCAGAAATGTGGAAAATGGTCTGTTTTCAAAGGTTTTATTTTTGAACGTCAGTTCACATTTGTAGGTGGATCATCAGTGTTAGAGCTAAAATTAGCATGTTTAAAGTGATTTTCATGCTTCCAGGGGCTCGGAAGTGAATTAAATACTATTTAGAGGCATTTAATGTTCAAGCAAAAACAGTTGATTTTTGACAAAAGAGATAACACCTCCCATTACGTCATGCTTCAGAAATGTGGAAAATGGTCCGTTTTCATATGTTTTATTTTTGAACGTCAGTTCACATTTGTAGGTGGATCATCAGTGTAGAGCTAAAATTAGCATGTTTAAAGTGATTTTCATGCTTCCAGGGGCTCGGGAAGTGAATTAAATACTATTTAGAGGCATTTATTGTTCAAGCAAAAACAGTTGATTTTTGACAAAAGAGATAACACCCCCCCCATTACGTCATGCTTCAGAAATGTGGAAAATGGTCTGTTTTCAAATGTTTTATTTTTGAACGTCAGTTCACATTTGTAGGTGGATCATCAGTGTAGAGCTAAAATTAGCATGTTTAAAATGATGTTCATGCTTCCAGGGGCCCAAAACACAAGATTTATGGAATGGTTAAAAGTGCATGAAAATGGCCAATTTACTCACTCTGAGTTCTCAAAAAGGGGTTCTTCACCCCGGGAAGTTAATTAAATACCATTTGGAGGCATTTAATGTTCAAGCAAAAACGGCTGATTTTTGACAAAAGAGATAACACCCCCCCCATTACGTCATGCTTCAGAAATGTGGAAAATGGTCCATTTTCAAATGTTTTATTTTTGAACGTCAGTTCACATTTGTAGGTGAATCATCAGTGTTAGAGCTAAAATTAGCATGTTTAAAGTGATTTTCGTGCTTCCAGGGGCCCTAAACACAAGATTTATGGAATGGTTAAAAGTGCATGAAAATGGCCAATTTACTCACTCTGAGTTCTCAAAAAGGGGTTCTTCACCCCGGGAAGTTAATTAAATACCATTTGGAGGCATTTAATGTTCAAGCAAAAACGGCTGATTTTCGACAAAAGAGATAACACCCCCCCATTACGTCATGCTTCAGAAATGTGGAAAATGGTCTGTTTTCAAAGGTTTTATTTTTGAACGTCAGTTCACATTTGTAGGTGGATCATCAGTGTTAGAGCTAAAATTAGCATGTTTAAAGTGATTTTCATGCTTCCAGGGGCTCGGGAAGTGAATTAAATACCATTTAGAGGCATTTAATGTTCAAGCAAAAACAGTTGATTTTTGACAAAAGAGATAACACCCCCCATTACATCATGCTTTAGGATTGTGGAAAATGGTCCGTTTTCAAATGTTTTATTTTTGAACGTCAGTTCACATTTGTAGGTGGATCATCAGTGTTAGAGCTAAAATTAGCATGTTTAATGTGATTTTCATGCTTCCAGGGGCCCTAAACACAAGATTCATGGAATGGTGAAAAGTGCATAAAAAGGGCCAATTTACTCACTCTGAGTTCTCAAAAAGGGTTTCTTCACCCCGGGAAGTTAATTAAATACCTTTTGGAGGCATTTAATGTTCAAGCAAAAACGGCTGATTTTCGACAAAAGAGATAACACCCCCCCATTACGTCATGCTTCAGAAATGTGGAAAATGGTCCATTTTCAAATGTTTTATTTTTGAACGTCAGTTCACATTTGTAGGTGGATCATCAGTGTTAGAGCTAAAATTAGCATGTTTAAAGTGATTTTCATGCTTCCAGGGGCTCGGGAAGTGAATTAAATACCATTTGGAGGCATTTAATGTTCAAGCAAAAACAGTTGATTTTTGACAAAAGAGATAACACCCCCCCATTACGTCATGCTTCAGAAATGTGGAAAATGGTCAGTTTTCAAATGTTTTAATTTTGAACGTCAGTTCACATTTGTAGGTGGATCATCAGTGTTAGAGCTAAAATTAGCATGTTTAAAGTGATTTTCATGCTTCCAGGGGCTCGGGAAGTGAATTAAATACTATTTAGAGGCATTTAATGTTCAAGCAAAAACAGTTGATTTTTGACAAAAGAGATAACACCCCCCATTACGTCATGCTTCAGAAATGTGGAAAATGGTCCGTTTTCAAATGTTTTATTTTTGAACGTCAGTTCACATTTGTAGGTGGATCATCAGTGTTAGAGCTAACATTAGCATGTTTAAAGTGATTTTCGTGCTTCCAGGGGCCCTAAACACAAGATTTATGGAATGGGTAAAAGTGCATGAAAATGGCCAATTTACTCACTCAGAGTTCTCAAAAAGG
Source organism: Lissotriton vulgaris (assembly GCF_964263255.1). Lineage (NCBI taxonomy): Eukaryota > Metazoa > Chordata > Amphibia > Caudata > Salamandridae > Lissotriton > Lissotriton vulgaris. Next base: position 488,118,616 of record NC_141696.1, read on the forward strand.
GGTTCTTCACCCCGGGAAGTTAATTAAATACCATTTGGAGGCATTTAATGTTCAAGCAAAAACGGCTGATTTTCGGCAAAAGAGATAACACCCCCCCATTACGTCATCCTTCAGAAATGTGGAAAATGGTCCATTTTCAAATGTTTTATTTTTGAACGTCAGTTCACATTTGTAGGTGGATCATCAGTGTTAGAGCTAAAATTAGCATGTTTAAAGTGATTTTCATGCTTCCAGGGGCTCAGGAAGTGAATTAAATACCATTTGGAGGCATTTAATGTTCAAGCAAAAACGGCTGATTTTCGACAAAATAGATAACACCCCCCCATTACGTCATGCTTCAGAAATGTGGAAAATGGTCCGTTTTCAAATGTTTTAATTTTGAACGTCAGTTCACATTTGTAGGTGGATCATCTGTGTTAGAGCTAAAATTAGCATGTTTAAAGGGATTTTCATGCTTCCAGGGGCTCGGGAAGTGAATTAAATACTATTTACAGGCATTTAATGTTCATGCAAAAACAGTTGATTTTTGACAAAAGAGATAACACCCCCCATTACGTCATGCTTCAGAAATGTGGAAAATGATCCATTTTCAAATGTTTTATTTTTGAACGTCAGTTCACATTTGTAGGTGGATCATCAGTGTAGAGCTAAAATTAGCATGTTTAAAATGATTTTCATGTTTCCAGGGGCCCAAAACACAAGATTTAAGGAATGGTTAAAAGTGCATGAAAATGGCCAATTTACTCACTCTGAGTTCTCAAAAAGGGTTTCTTCACCCCGGGAAGTTAATTAAATACCATTTGGAGGCATTTAATGTTGAAGCAAAAATGGCAGATTTTCGACAAAAGAGATAACACCCCCCATTACGTCATGCTTCAGAAATGTGGAAAATGGTCCATTTTCAAATGTTTTATTTTTGAACGTCAGTTCACATTTGTAGGTGAATCATCAGTGTTAGAGCTCAAATTAGCATGTTTAAAGTGATTTTCGTGCTTCCAGGGGCCCTAAACACAAAATTTATGGAATGGTTAAAAGTGCATTAAAATGGCCAATTTACTCACTCTGAGTTCTCAAAAAGGGGTTCTTCAGCCCGGGAAGAAATTAAATACCATTTGGAGGCATTTAATGTTTAAGCAAAAACGGCTGATTTTCGACAAAAGAGATAACACCCCCCCATTACGTCATGCTTCAGAAATGTGGAAAATGGTCCGTTTTCAAAGGTTTTATTTTAGAACGTCAGTTCACATTTGTAGGTGGATCATCAGTGTTAGAGCTAAAATTAGCATGTTTAAAGTGATTTTCATGCTTCCAGGGGCTCGGGAAGTGAATTAAATACCATTTAGAGGCATTTAATGTTCAAGCAAAAACAGTTTATTTTTGACAAAAGAGATAACACCCCCCATTACGTCATGCTTTAGAAATGTGGAAAATGGTCCGTTTTCAAATGTTTTATTTTTGAACGTCAGTTCACATTTGTAGGTGGATCATCAGAGTTAGAGCTAAAATTAGCATGTTTAATGTGATTTTCATGCTTCCAGGGGCCCTAAACACAAGATTTATGGAATGGTTAAAAGTGCATAAAAATGGCCAATTTACTCACTCTGAGTTCTCAAAAAGGGTTTCTTCACCCCGGGAAGTTAATTAAATACCTTTTGGAGGCATTTAATGTTCAAGCAAAAACGTCAGATTTTCGACAAAAGAGATAACACCCCCCCCCCATTACGTCATGCTTCAGAAATGTGGAAAATGGTCCATTTTCAAATGTTTTATTTTTGAACGTCAGTTCACATTTGTAGGTGGATCATCAGTGTTAGAGCTAAAATTAGCATGTTTAAAGTGATTTTCATGCTTCCAGGGGCTCAGGAAGTGAATTAAATACCATTTGGAGGCATTTAATGTTCAAGCAAAAACGGCTGATTTTCGACAAAATAGATAACACCCCCCCATTACGTCATGCTTCAGAAATGTGGAAAATGGTCCGTTTTCAAATGTTTTAATTTTGAACGTCAGTTCACATTTGTAGGTGGATCATCTGTGTTAGAGCTAAAATTAGCATGTTTAAAGGGATTTTCATGCTTCCAGGGGCTCGGGAAGTGAATTAAATACTATTTACAGGCATTTAATGTTCATGCAAAAACAGTTGATTTTTGACAAAAGAGATAACACCCCCCATTACGTCATGCTTCAGAAATGTGGAAAATGATCCATTTTCAAATGTTTTATTTTTGAACGTCAGTTCACATTTGTAGGTGGATCATCAGTGTAGAGCTAAAATTAGCATGTTTAAAATGATTTTCATGTTTCCAGGGGCCCAAAACACAAGATTTAAGGAATGGTTAAAAGTGCATGAAAATGGCCAATTTACTCACTCTGAGTTCTCAAAAAGGGTTTCTTCACCCCGGGAAGTTAATTAAATACCATTTGGAGGCATTTAATGTTGAAGCAAAAATGGCAGATTTTCGACAAAAGAGATAACACCCCCCATTACGTCATGCTTCAGAAATGTGGAAAATGGTCCATTTTCAAATGTTTTATTTTTGAACGTCAGTTCACATTTGTAGGTGAATCATCAGTGTTAGAGCTCAAATTAGCATGTTTAAAGTGATTTTCGTGCTTCCAGGGGCCCTAAACACAAAATTTATGGAATGGTTAAAAGTGCATTAAAATGGTCAATTTACTCACTCTGAGTTCTCAAAAAGGGGTTCTTCAGCCCGGGAAGAAATTAAATACCATTTGGAGGCATTTAATGTTTAAGCAAAAACGGCTGATTTTCGACAAAAGAGATAACACCCCCCCATTACGTCATGCTTCAGAAATGTGGAAAATGGTCCGTTTTCAAAGGTTTTATTTTAGAACGTCAGTTCACATTTGTAGGTGGATCATCAGTGTTAGAGCTAAAATTAGCATGTTTAAAGTGATTTTCATGCTTCCAGGGGCTCAGGAAGTGAATTAAATACCATTTAGAGGCATTTAATGTTCAAGCAAAAACAGTTTATTTTTGACAAAAGAGATAACACCCCCCATTACGTCATGCTTTAGAAATGTGGAAAATGGTCCGTTTTCAAATGTTTTATTTTTGAACGTCAGTTCACATTTGTAGGTGGATCATCAGAGTTAGAGCTAAAATTAGCATGTTTAATGTGATTTTCATGCTTCCAGGGGCCCTAAACACAAGATTTATGGAATGGTTAAAAGTGCATAAAAATGGCCAATTTACTCACTCTGAGTTCTCAAAAAGGGTTTCTTCACCCCGGGAAGTTAATTAAATACCTTTTGGAGGCATTTAATGTTCAAGCAAAAACGTCAGATTTTCGACAAAAGAGATAACACCCCCCCCCCATTACGTCATGCTTCAGAAATGTGGAAAATGGTCCATTTTCAAATGTTTTATTTTTGAACGTCAGTTCACATTTGTAGGTGGATCATCAGTGTTAGACCTAAAATTAGCATGTTTAAAGTGATTTTCATGCTTCCAGGGGCTCGGGAAGTGAATTAAATACCATTTGGAGGCATTTAATGTTCAAGCAAAAACGGCTGATTTTCGACAAAATAAATAACACCCCCCCATTACGTCATGCTGCAGAAATGTGGAAAATGGTCCGTTTTCAAATGTTTTAATTTTTAACGTCAGTTCACATTTGTAGGTGGATCATCAGTGTTAGAGCTAAAATTAGCATGTTTAAAGTGATTTTCATGCTTCCAGGGGCCCGGGAAGTGAATTAAATACTATATAGAGGCATTTAATGTTCAAGCAAAAACAGTTCATTTTTGACAAAAGAGATAACACCCCCCCATTACGTCATGCTTCAGAAATGTGGAAAATGGTCCATTTTCAAAAGTTTTATTTTTGAACGTCAGTTCACATTTGTAGGTGGATCATCAGTGTTAGAGCTGAAATTAGCATCTTTAAAGTGATTTTCATGCTTCCAGGGGCTCGGGAAGTGAATTAAATACCATTTGGAGGCATTTAATGTTCAAGCAAAAACAGTTGATTTTTGACAAAAGAGATAACACCCCCCCATTACGTCATGCTTCAGAAATGTGGAAAATGGTCCGTTTTCAAATGTTTTATTTTTGAACGTAAGTTCACATTTGTAGGTGGATCAGCAGTGTAGAGCTAAAATTAGCATGTTTAAAATGATTTTCATGCTTCCAGGGGCCCAAAACACAAGATTTAAGGAATGGTTAAAAGTGCATGAAAATGGCCAATTTACTCACTCTGGGTTCTCGAAAAGGGTTTCTTCACCCCGGGAAGTTAATTAAATACCATTTGGAGGCATTTAATGTTCAAGCAAAAACGGCTGATTTTCGACAAAAGAGATAACACCCCCACGTCATGCTTCAGAAATGTGGAAAATGGTCCGTTTTCAAAGGTTTTATTTTTGAACGTCAGTTCACATTTGTAGGTGGATCATCAGTGTTAGAGCTAAAATTAGCATGTTTAAAGTGATTTTCATGCTTCCAGGGGCTCTGGAAGTGAATTAAATACCATTTAGAGGCATTTAATGTTCAAGCAAAAACAGTTGATTTTTGACAAAAGAGATACACCCCCCATTACGTCATGCTTTAGAAATGTGGAAAATGGTCTGTTTTCAAATGTTTTAATTTTGAACGTCAGTTCACATTTGTAGGTGGATCATCAGTGTTAGAGCTAAAATTAGCATGTTTAAAGTGATTTTCATGCTTCCAGGGGCCCGGGAAGTCAATTAAATACTATTTAGAGGCATTTAATGTTCAAGCAAAAACAGTTGATTTTTGACAAAAGAGATAACACCCCCCCATTACGTCATGCTTCAGAAATGTGGAAAATGGTCCGTTTTCAAATGTTTTATTTTTGAACGTCAGTTCACATTTGTAGATGGATCATCAGTGTAGAGCTAAAATTAGCATGTTTAAAATGATTTTCATGCTTCCAGGGGCCCAAGACACAAGATTTAAGGAATGGTTAAAAGTGCATGAAAATGGCCAATTTACTCACTCTGAGTTCTCAAAAAGGGTTTCTTCACCCCGGGAAGTTAATTAAATACCATTTGGAGGCATTTAATGTTCAAGCAAAAACGGCTGATTTTCGACAAAAGAGATAACACCCCCCCATTACGTCATGCTTTAGAAATGTGGAAAATGGTCCGTTTTCAAAGGTTTTATTTTTGAACGTCAGTTCACATTTGTAGGTGGATCATCAGTGTTAGAGCTAAAATTAGCATGTTTAAAGTGATTTTCATGCTTCCAGGGGCTCGGGAAGTGAATTAAATACCATTTAGAGGCATTTCATGTTCAAGCAAAAACAGTTGATTTTTGACAAAACAGATAACACCCCCCATTACGTCATGCTTCAGAAATGTGGAAAATGGTCCGTTTTCATATGTTTTATTTTTGAACGTCAGTTCACATTTGTAGGTGGATCATCAGTGTAGAGCTAAAATTAGCATGTTTAAAGTGATTTTCGTGCTTCCAGGGGCCCTAAACACAAAATTTATGGAATGGTTAAAAGTGCATGAAAATGGCCAATTTACTCACTCTGAGTTCTCAAAAAGGGGTTCTTCACCCCGGGAAGTATTTAAATACCATTTGGAGGCATTTAATGTTTAAGCAAAAACGTCTGATTTTCGACAAAAGAGATAACACCCCCCCATTACGTCATGCTTCAGAAATGTGGAAAATGGTCCGTTTTCAAAGGTTTTATTTTAGAACGTCAGTTCACATTTGTAGGTGGATCATCAGTGTTAGAGCTAAATTTAGCATGTTTAAAGTGATTTTCATGCTTCCAGGGGCTCGGGAAGTGAATTAAATACCATTTAGAGGCATTTAATGTTCAAGCAAAAACAGTTTATTTTTGACAAAAGAGATAACACCCCCCATTACGTCATGCTTTAGAAATGTGGAAAATGGTCCGTTTTCAAATGTTTTATTTTTGAACGTCAGTTCACATTTGTAGGTGGATCATCAGAGTTAGAGCTGAAATTAGCATGTTTAATGTGATTTTCATGCTTCCAGGGGCCCTAAACACAAGATTTATGGAATGGTTAAAAGTGCATAAAAATGGCCAATTTACTCACTCTGAGTTCTCAAAAAGGGTTTCTTCACCCCGGGAAGTTAATTAAATACCTTTTGGAGGCATTTAATGTTCAAGCAAAAACGTCAGATTTTCGACAAAAGAGATAACACCCCCCCCCCATTACGTCATGCTTCAGAAATGTGGAAAATGGTCCATTTTCAAATGTTTTATTTTTGAACGTCAGTTCACATTTGTAGGTGGATCATCAGTGTTAGAGCTAAAATTAGCATGTTTAAAGTGATTTTCATGCTTCCAGGGGCTCGGGAAGTGAATTAAATACCATTTGGAGGCATTTAATGTTCAAGCAAAAACGGCTGATTTTCGACAAAATAAATAACACCCCCCCATTACGTCATGCTTCAGAAATGTGGAAAATGGTCCGTTTTCAAATGTTTTAATTTTTAACGTCAGTTCACATTTGTAGGTGGATCATCAGTGTTAGAGCTAAAATTAGCATGTTTAAAGTGATTTTCATGCTTCCAGGGGCTCGGGAAGTGAATTAAATACCATTTGGAGGCATTTAATGTTCAAGCAAAAACAGTTGATTTTTGACAAAAGAGATAACACCCCCCCATTACGTCATGCTTCAGAAATGTGGAAAATGGTCAGTTTTCAAATGTTTTAATTTTGAACGTCAGTTCACATTTGTAGGTGGATCATCAGTGTTAGAGCTAAAATTAGCATGTTTAAAGTGATTTTCATGCTTCCAGGGGCTCGGGAAGTGAATTAAATACTATTTAGAGGCATTTAATGTTCAAGCAAAAACAGTTGATTTTTGACAAAAGAGATAACACCCCCCATTACGTCATGCTTCAGAAATGTGGAAAATGGTCCGTTTTCAAATGTTTTATTTTTGAACGTCAGTTCACATTTGTAGGTGGATCATCAGTGTTAGAGCTAACATTAGCATGTTTAAAGTGATTTTCGTGCTTCCAGGGGCCCTAAACACAAGATTTATGGAATGGGTAAAAGTGCATGAAAATTTCCAATTTACTCACTCAGAGTTCTCAAAAAGGGGTTCTTCACCCCGGGAAGTTAATTAAATACCATTTGGAGGCATTTAATGTTCAAGCAAAAACGGCTGATTTTCGGCAAAAGAGATAACACCCCCCCCATTACGTCATGCTTCAGAAATGTGGAAAATGGTCCATTTTCAAATGTTTTAATTTTGAACGTCAGTTCACATTTGTAGGTGGATCATCTGTGTTAGAGCTAAAATTAGCATGTTTAAAGGGATTTTCATGCTTCCAGGGGCTCGGGAAGTGAATTAAATACTATTTACAGGCATTTAATGTTCAAGCAAAAACAGTTGATTTTTGACAAAAGAGATAACACCCCCCATTACGTCATGCTTCAGAAATGTGGAAAATGATCCGTTTTCAAATGTTTTATTTTTGAACGTCAGTTCACATTTGTAGGTGGATCATCAGTGTTAGAGCTAACATTAGCATGTTTAAAGTGATTTTCGTGCTTCCAGGGGCCCTAAACACAAGATTTATGGAATGGGTAAAAGTGCATGAAAATGGCCAATTTACTCACTCAGAGTTCTCAAAAAGGGGTTCTTCACCCCGGGAAGTTAATTAAATACCATTTGGAGGCATTTAATGTTCAAGCAAAAACGGCTGATTTTCGGCAAAAGAGATAACACCCCCCCCATTACGTCATGCTTCAGAAATGTGGAAAATGGTCCATTTTCAAATGTTTTATTTTTGAACGTCAGTTCACATTTGTAGGTGAATCATCAGTGTTAGAGCTAAAATTAGCATGTTTAAAGTGATTTTCGTGCTTCCAGGGGCCCTAAACACAAGATTTATGGAATGGTTAAAAGTGCATAAAAAGGGCCAATTTACTCACTCTGAGTTCTCAAAAAGGGTTTCTTCACCCCGGGAAGTTAATTAAATACCTTTTTGAGGCATTTAATGTTCAAGCAAAAACGGCTGATTTTCGACAAAAGAGATAACACCCCCCCATTACGTCATCCTTCAGAAATGTGGAAAATGGTCCATTTTCAAATGTTTTATTTTTGAACGTCAGTTCACATTTGTAGGTGGATCATCAGTGTTAGAGCTAAAATTAGCATGTTTAAAGTGATTTTCATGCTTCCAGGGGCTCAGGAAGTGAATTAAATACCATTTGGAGGCATTTAATGTTCAAGCAAAAACGGCTGATTTTCGACAAAATAGATAACACCCCCCCATTACGTCATGCTTCAGAAATGTGGAAAATGGTCCGTTTTCAAATGTTTTAATTTTGAACGTCAGTTCACATTTGTAGGTGGATCATCTGTGTTAGAGCTAAAATTAGCATGTTTAAAGGGATTTTCATGCTTCCAGGGGCTCGGGAAGTGAATTAAATACTATTTACAGGCATTTAATGTTCATGCAAAAACAGTTGATTTTTGACAAAAGAGATAACACCCCCCATTACGTCATGCTTCAGAAATGTGGAAAATGATCCATTTTCAAATGTTTTATTTTTGAACGTCAGTTCACATTTGTAGGTGGATCATCAGTGTAGAGCTAAAATTAGCATGTTTAAAGTGATTTTCGTGCTTCCAGGGGCCCTAAACACAAAATTTATGGAATGGTTAAAAGTGCATGAAAATGGCCAATTTACTCACTCTGAGTTCTCAAAAAGGGGTTCTTCACCCCGGGAAGTATTTAAATACCATTTGGAGGCATTTAATGTTTAAGCAAAAACGTCTGATTTTCGACAAAAGAGATAACACCCCCCCATTACGTCATGCTTCAGAAATGTGGAAAATGGTCCGTTTTCAAAGGTTTTATTTTAGAACGTCAGTTCACATTTGTAGGTGGATCATCAGTGTTAGAGCTAAATTTAGCATGTTTAAAGTGATTTTCATGCTTCCAGGGGCTCGGGAAGTGAATTAAATACCATTTAGAGGCATTTAATGTTCAAGCAAAAACAGTTTATTTTTGACAAAAGAGATAACACCCCCCATTACGTCATGCTTTGGAAATGTGGAAAATGGTCCGTTTTCAAATGTTTTATTTTTGAACGTCAGTTCACATTTGTAGGTGGATCATCAGAGTTAGAGCTGAAATTAGCATGTTTAATGTGATTTTCATGCTTCCAGGGGCCCTAAACACAAGATTTATGGAATGGTTAAAAGTGCATAAAAATGGCCAATTTACTCACTCTGAGTTCTCAAAAAGGGTTTCTTCACCCCGGGAAGTTAATTAAATACCTTTTGGAGGCATTTAATGTTCAAGCAAAAACGTCAGATTTTCGACAAAAGAGATAACACCCCCCCCCCCCCATTACGTCATGCTTCAGAAATGTGGAAAATGGTCCATTTTCAAATGTTTTATTTTTGAACGTCAGTTCACATTTGTAGGTGGATCATCAGTGTTAGAGCTAAAATTAGCATGTTTAAAGTGATTTTCATGCTTCCAGGGGCTCGGGAAGTGAATTAAATACCATTTGGAGGCATTTAATGTTCAAGCAAAAACGGCTGATTTTCGACAAAATAAATAACACCCCCCCATTACGTCATGCTTCAGAAATGTGGAAAATGGTCCGTTTTCAAATGTTTTAATTTTTAACGTCAGTTCACATTTGTAGGTGGATCATCAGTGTTAGAGCTAAAATTAGCATGTTTAAAGTGATTTTCATGCTTCCAGGGGCTCGGGAAGTGAATTAAATACCATTTGGAGGCATTTAATGTTCAAGCAAAAACAGTTGATTTTTGACAAAAGAGATAACACCCCCCCATTACGTCATGCTTCAGAAATGTGGAAAATGGTCAGTTTTCAAATGTTTTAATTTTGAACGTCAGTTCACATTTGTAGGTGGATCATCAGTGTTAGAGCTAAAATTAGCATGTTTAAAGTGATTTTCATGCTTCCAGGGGCTCGGGAAGTGAATTAAATACTATTTAGAGGCATTTAATGTTCAAGCAAAAACAGTTGATTTTTGACAAAAGAGATAACACCCCCCATTACGTCATGCTTCAGAAATGTGGAAAATGGTCCGTTTTCAAATGTTTTATTTTTGAACGTCAGTTCACATTTGTAGGTGGATCATCAGTGTTAGAGCTAACATTAGCATGTTTAAAGTGATTTTCGTGCTTCCAGGGGCCCTAAACACAAGATTTATGGAATGGGTAAAAGTGCATGAAAATGGCCAATTTACTCACTCAGAGTTCTCAAAAAGGGGTTCTTCACCCCGGGAAGTTAATTAAATACCATTTGGAGGCATTTAATGTTCAAGCAAAAACGGCTGATTTTCGGCAAAAGAGATAACACCCCCCCCATTACGTCATGCTTCAGAAATGTGGAAAATGGTCCATTTTCAAATGTTTTAATTTTGAACGTCAGTTCACATTTGTAGGTGGATCATCTGTGTTAGAGCTAAAATTAGCATGTTTAAAGGGATTTTCATGCTTCCAGGGGCTCGGGAAGTGAATTAAATACTATTTACAGGCATTTAATGTTCAAGCAAAAACAGTTGATTTTTGACAAAAGAGATAACACCCCCCATTACGTCATGCTTCAGAAATGTGGAAAATGATCCGTTTTCAAATGTTTTATTTTTGAACGTCAGTTCACATTTGTAGGTGGATCATCAGTGTAGAGCTAAAATTAGCATGTTTAAAATGATTTTCATGTTTCCAGGGGCCCAAAACACAAGATTTAAGGAATGGTTAAAAGTGCATGAAAATGGCCAATTTACTCACTCTGAGTTCTCAAAAAGGGTTTCTTCACCCCGGGAAGTTAATTAAATACCATTTGGAGGCATTTAATGTTGAAGCAAAAATGGCAGATTTTCGACAAAAGAGATAACACCCCCCATTACGTCATGCTTCAGAAATGTGGAAAATGGTCCATTTTCAAATGTTTTATTTTTGAACGTCAGTTCACATTTGTAGGTGAATCATCAGTGTTAGAGCTCAAATTAGCATGTTTAAAGTGATTTTCGTGCTTCCAGGGGCCCTAAACACAAGATTCATGGAATGGTGAAAAGTGCATAAAAAGGGCCAATTTACTCACTCTGAGTTCTCAAAAAGGGTTTCTTCACCCCGGGAAGTTAATTAAATACCTTTTGGAGGCATTTAATGTTCAAGCAAAAACGGCTGATTTTCGACAAAAGAGATAACACCCCCCCATTACGTCATGCTTCAGAAATGTGGAAAATGGTCCATTTTCAAATGTTTTATTTTTGAACGTCAGTTCACATTTGTAGGTGGATCATCAGTGTTAGAGCTAAAATTAGCATGTTTAAAGTGATTTTCATGCTTCCAGGGGCTCGGGAAGTGAATTAAATACCATTTGGAGGCATTTAATGTTCAAGCAAAAACAGTTGATTTTTGACAAAAGAGATAACACCCCCCCATTACGTCATGCTTCAGAAATGTGGAAAATGGTCAGTTTTCAAATGTTTTAATTTTGAACGTCAGTTCACATTTGTAGGTGGATCATCAGTGTTAGAGCTAAAATTAGCATGTTTAAAGTGATTTTCATGCTTCCAGGGGCTCGGGAAGTGAATTAAATACTATTTAGAGGCATTTAATGTTCAAGCAAAAACAGTTGATTTTTGACAAAAGAGATAACACCCCCATTACGTCATGCTTCAGAAATGTGGAAAATGGTCCGTTTTCAAATGTTTTATTTTTGAACGTCAGTTCACATTTGTAGGTGGATCATCAGTGTTAGAGCTAACATTAGCATATTTAAAGTGATTTTCGTGCTTCCAGGGGCCCTAAACACAAGATTTATAAAATGGGTAAAAGTGCATGAAAATGGCCAATTTACTCACTCAGAGTTCTCAAAAAGGGGTTCTTCACCCCGGGAAGTTAATTAAATACCATTTGGAGGCATTTAATGTTCAAGCAAAAACGGCTGATTTTCGGCAAAAGAGATAACACCCCCCCCATTACGTCATGCTTCAGAAATGTGGAAAATGGTCCATTTTCAAATGTTTTATTTTTGAACGTCAGTTCACATTTGTAGGTGAATCATCAGTGTTAGAGCTAAAATTAGCATGTTTAAAGTGATTTTCGTGCTTCCAGGGGCCCTAAACACAAGATTTATGGAATGGTTAAAAGTGCATAAAAAGGGCCAATTTACTCACTCTGAGTTCTCAAAAAGGGTTTCTTCACCCCGGGAAGTTAATTAAATACCTTTTTGAGGCATTTAATGTTCAAGCAAAAACGGCTGATTTTCGACAAAAGAGATAACACCCCCCCATTACGTCATCCTTCAGAAATGTGGAAAATGGTCCATTTTCAAATGTTTTATTTTTGAACGTCAGTTCACATTTGTAGGTGGATCATCAGTGTTAGAGCTAAAATTAGCATGTTTAAAGTGATTTTCATGCTTCCAGGGGCTCAGGAAGTGAATTAAATACCATTTGGAGGCATTTAATGTTCAAGCAAAAACGGCTGATTTTCGACAAAATAGATAACACCCCCCCATTACGTCATGCTTCAGAAATGTGGAAAATGGTCCGTTTTCAAATGTTTTAATTTTGAACGTCAGTTCACATTTGTAGGTGGATCATCTGTGTTAGAGCTAAAATTAGCATGTTTAAAGGGATTTTCATGCTTCCAGGGGCTCGGGAAGTGAATTAAATACTATTTACAGGCATTTAATGTTCATGCAAAAACAGTTGATTTTTGACAAAAGAGATAACACCCCCCATTACGTCATGCTTCAGAAATGTGGAAAATGATCCATTTTCAAATGTTTTATTTTTGAACGTCAGTTCACATTTGTAGGTGGATCATCAGTGTAGAGCTAAAATTAGCATGTTTAAAATGATTTTCATGTTTCCAGGGGCCCAAAACACAAGATTTAAGGAATGGTTAAAAGTGCATGAAAATGGCCAATTTACTCACTCTGAGTTCTCAAAAAGGGTTTCTTCACCCCGGGAAGTTAATTAAATACCATTTGGAGGCATTTAATGTTGAAGCAAAAATGGCAGATTTTCGACAAAAGAGATAACACCCCCCATTACGTCATGCTTCAGAAATGTGGAAAATGGTCCATTTTCAAATGTTTTATTTTTGAACGTCAGTTCACATTTGTAGGTGAATCATCAGTGTTAGAGCTCAAATTAGCATGTTTAAAGTGATTTTCGTGCTTCCAGGGGCCCTAAACACAAAATTTATGGAATGGTTAAAAGTGCATGAAAATGGCCAATTTACTCACTCTGAGTTCTCAAAAAGGGGTTCTTCACCCCGGGAAGAAATTAAATACCATTTGGAGGCATTTAATATTTAAGCAAAAACGGCTGATTTTCGACAAAAGAGATAACACCCCCCCATTACGTCATGCTTCAGAAATGTGGAAAATGGTCCGTTTTCAAAGGTTTTATTTTAGAACGTCAGTTCACATTTGTAGGTGGATCATCAGTGTTAGAGCTAAAATTAGCATGTTTAAAGTGATTTTCATGCTTCCAGGGGCTCGGGAAGTGAATTAAATACCATTTAGAGGCATTTAATGTTCAAGCAAAAACAGTTTATTTTTGACAAAAGAGATAACACCCCCCATTACGTCATGCTTTAGAAATGTGGAAAATGGTCCGTTTTCAAATGTTTTATTTTTGAACGTCAGTTCACATTTGTAGGTGGATCATCAGAGTTAGAGCTAAAATTAGCATGTTTAATGTGATTTTCATGCTTCCAGGGGCCCTAAACACAAGATTTATGGAATGGTTAAAAGTGCATAAAAATGGCCAATTTACTCACTCTGAGTTCTCAAAAAGGGTTTCTTCACCCCGGGAAGTTAATTAAATACCTTTTGGAGGCATTTAATGTTCAAGCAAAAACGTCAGATTTTCGACAAAAGAGATAACACCCCCCCCCCATTACGTCATGCTTCAGAAATGTGGAAAATGGTCCATTTTCAAATGTTTTATTTTTGAACGTCAGTTCACATTTGTAGGTGGATCATCAGTGTTAGAGCTAAAATTAGCATGTTTAAAGTGATTTCCATGCTTCCAGGGGCTCGGGAAGTGAATTAAATACCATTTGGAGGCATTTAATGTTCAAGCAAAAACGGCTGATTTTCGACAAAATAAATAACACCCCCCCATTACGTCATGCTTCAGAAATGTGGAAAATGGTCCGTTTTCAAATGTTTTAATTTTTAACGTCAGTTCACATTTGTAGGTGGATCATCAGTGTTAGAGCTAAAATTAGCATGTTTAAAGTGATTTTCATGCTTCCAGGGGCCCGGGAAGTGAATTAAATACTATATAGAGGCATTTAATGTTCAAGCAAAAACAGTTCATTTTTGACAAAAGAGATAACACCCCCCCATTACGTCATGCTTCAGAAATGTGGAAAATGGTCCATTTTCAAAAGTTTTATTTTTGAACGTCAGTTCACATTTGTAGGTGGATCATCAGTGTTAGAGCTGAAATTAGCATCTTTAAAGTGATTTTCATGCTTCCAGGGGCTCGGGAAGTGAATTAAATACCATTTGGAGGCATTTAATGTTCAAGCAAAAACAGTTGATTTTTGACAAAAGAGATAACACCCCCCCATTACGTCATGCTTCAGAAATGTGGAAAATGGTCCGTTTTCAAATGTTTTATTTTTGAACGTAAGTTCACATTTGTAGGTGGATCAGCAGTGTAGAGCTAAAATTAGCATGTTTAAAATGATTTTCATGCTTCCAGGGGCCCAAAACACAAGATTTAAGGAATGGTTAAAAGTGCATGAAAATGGCCAATTTACTCACTCTGGGTTCTCGAAAAGGGTTTCTTCACCCCGGGAAGTTAATTAAATACCATTTGGAGGCATTTAATGTTCAAGCAAAAACGGCTGATTTTCGACAAAAGAGATAACACCCCCACGTCATGCTTCAGAAATGTGGAAAATGGTCCGTTTTCAAAGGTTTTATTTTTGAACGTCAGTTCACATTTGTAGGTGGATCATCAGTGTTAGAGCTAAAATTAGCATGTTTAAAGTGATTTTCATGCTTCCAGGGGCTCTGGAAGTGAATTAAATACCATTTAGAGGCATTTAATGTTCAAGCAAAAACAGTTGATTTTTGACAAAAGAGATACACCCCCCATTACGTCATGCTTTAGAAATGTGGAAAATGGTCTGTTTTCAAATGTTTTAATTTTGAACGTCAGTTCACATTTGTAGGTGGATCATCAGTGTTAGAGCTAAAATTAGCATGTTTAAAGTGATTTTCATGCTTCCAGGGGCCCGGGAAGTGAATTAAATACTATTTAGAGGCATTTAATGTTCAAGCAAAAACAGTTGATTTTTGACAAAAGAGATAACACCCCCCCATTACGTCATGCTTCAGAAATGTGGAAAATGGTCCGTTTTCAAATGTTTTATATTTGAACGTCAGTTCACATTTGTAGATGGATCATCAGTGTAGAGCTAAAATTAGCATGTTTAAAATGATTTTCATGCTTCCAGGGGCCCAAGACACAAGATTTAAGGAATGGTTAAAAGTGCATGAAAATGGCCAATTTACTCACTCTGAGTTCTCAAAAAGGGTTTCTTCACCCCGGGAAGTTAATTAAATACCATTTGGAGGCATTTAATGTTCAAGCAAAAACGGCTGATTTTCGACAAAAGAGATAACACCCCCCCATTACGTCATGCTTCAGAAATGTGGAAAATGGTCCGTTTTCAAAGGTTTTATTTTTGAACGTCAGTTCACATTTGTAGGTGGATCATCAGTGTTAGAGCTAAAATTAGCATGTTTAAAGTGATTTTCATGCTTCCAGGGGCTCGGGAAGTGAATTAAATACCATTTAGAGGCATTTCATGTTCAAGCAAAAACAGTTGATTTTTGACAAAACAGATAACACCCCCCATTACGTCATGCTTCAGAAATGTGGAAAATGGTCCGTTTTCATATGTTTTATTTTTGAACGTCAGTTCACATTTGTAGGTGGATCATCAGTGTAGAGCTAAAATTAGCATGTTTAAAGTGATTTTCGTGCTTCCAGGGGCCCTAAACACAAAATTTATGGAATGGTTAAAAGTGCATGAAAATGGCCAATTTACTCACTCTGAGTTCTCAAAAAGGGGTTCTTCACCCCGGGAAGTATTTAAATACCATTTGGAGGCATTTAATGTTTAAGCAAAAACGGCTGATTTTCGACAAAAGAGATAACACCCCCCATTACGTCATGCTTCAGAAATGTGGAAAATGGTCCGTTTTCAAAGGTTTTATTTTAGAACGTCAGTTCACATTTGTAGGTGGATCATCAGTGTTAGAGCTAAAATTAGCATGTTTAAAGTGATTTTCATGCTTCCAGGGGCTCGGGAAGTGAATTAAATACCATTTAGAGGCATTTAATGTTCAAGCAAAAACAGTTTATTTTTGACAAAAGAGATAACACCCCCCATTACATCATGCTTTAGAAATGTGGAAAATGGTCCGTTTTCAAATGTTTTATTTTTGAACGTCAGTTCACATTTGTAGGTGGATCATCAGAGTTAGAGCTGAAATTAGCATGTTTAATGTGATTTTCATGCTTCCAGGGGCCCTAAACACAAGATTTATGGAATGGTTAAAAGTGCATAAAAATGGCCAATTTACTCACTCTGAGTTCTCAAAAAGGGTTTCTTCACCCCGGGAAGTTAATTAAATACCTTTTGGAGGCATTTAATGTTCAAGCAAAAACGTCAGATTTTCGACAAAAGAGATAACACCCCCCCCATTACGTCATGCTTCAGAAATGTGGAAAATGGTCCGTTTTCAAATGTTTTAATTTTTAACGTCAGTTCACATTTGTAGGTGGATCATCAGTGTTAGAGCTAAAATTAGCATGTTTAAAGTGATTTTCATGCTTCCAGGGGCCCGGGAAGTGAATTAAATACTATATAGAGGCATTTAATGTTCAAGCAAAAACAGTTCATTTTTGACAAAAGAGATAACATCCCCCCATTACGTCATGCTTCAGAAATGTGGAAAATGGTCCATTTTCAAAAGTTTTATTTTTGAACGTCAGTTCACATTTGTAGGTGGATCATCAGTGTTAGAGCTGAAATTAGCATCTTTAAAGTGATTTTCATGCTTCCAGGGGCTCGGGAAGTGAATTAAATACCATTTGGAGGCATTTAATGTTCAAGCAAAAACAGTTGATTTTTGACAAAAGAGATAACACCCCCCCATTACGTCATGCTTCAGAAATGTGGAAAATGGTCCGTTTTCAAATGTTTTAATTTTGAACGTCAGTTCACATTTGTAGGTGGATCATCAGTGTTAGAGCTAAAATTAGCATGTTTAAAGTGATTTTCATGCCTCCAGGGGCTCGGGAAGTGAATTAAATACCATTTAGAGGCATTTAATGTTCAAGCAAAAACAGTTGATTTTCGACAAAAGAGATAACACCCTCCATTACGTCATGCTTCAGAAATGTGGAAAATGGTCCATTTTCAAATGTTTTATTTTTGAACGTCAGTTCACATTTGTAGGTGGATCATCAGTGTTAGAGCTGAAATTAGCATGTTTAAAGTGATTTTCATGCTTCCAGGGGCTCGGGAAGTGAATTAAATACCATTTGGAGGCATTTAATGTTCAAGCAAAAACAGTTGATTTTTGACAAAAGAGGTAACACCCCCCCATTACGTCATGCTTCAGAAATGTGGAAAATGGTCTGTTTTCAAATGTTTTAATTTTGAACGTCAGTTCACATTTGTAGGTGTATCATCAGTGTTAGAGCTAAAATTAGCATGTTTAAAGTGATTTTCATGCTTCCAGGGGCTCGGGAAGTGAATTAAATACTATTTAGAGGCATTTAATGTTCAAACAAAAACAGTTGATTTTTGACAAAAGAGGTAACACCCCCCCATTACGTCATGCTTCAGAAATGTGGAAAATGGTCCGTTTTCAAATGTTTTATTTTTGAATGTCAGTTCACATTTGTAGGTGGATCATCAGTGTTAGAGCTAAAATTAGCATGTTTAATGTGATTTTCATGCTTCCAGGGGCCCTAAACACAAGATTTACGGAATGGTTAAAAGTGCATAAAAAGAGCCAATTTACTCACTCTGAGTTCTCAAAAAGGGTTTCTTCACCCCGGGAAGTTAATTAAATACCTTTTGGAGGCATTTAATGTTCAAGCAAAAACGGCTGATTTTCGACAAAAGAGATAACACCCCCCCCCATTACGTCATGCTTCAGAAATGTGGAAAATGGTCCATTTTCAAATGTTTTATTTTTGAAGGTCAGTTCACATTTGTAGGTGGATCATCAGTGTTAGAGCTAAAATTAGCATGTTTAAAGTGATTTTCATGCTTCCAGGGGCTCGGGAAGTGAATTAAATACTATTTAGAGGCATTTAATGTTCAAGCAAAAACAGCTGATTTTTGACAAAAGAGATAACACCCCCCCATTACGTCATGCTTCAGAAATGTGGAAAATGGTCCGTTTACAAATGTTTTATTTTTGAACGTAAGTTCACATTTGTAGGTGGATCAGCAGTGTAGAGCTAAAATTAGCATGTTTAAAATGATTTTCATGCTTCCAGGGGCCCAAAACACAAGATTTAAGGAATGGTTAAAAGTGCATGAAAATGGCCAATTTACTCACTCTGGGTTCTCGAAAAGGGTTTCTTCACCCCGGGAAGTTAATTAAATACCATTTGGAGGCATTTAATGTTCAAACAAAAACGGCTGATTTTCGACAAAAGAGATAACACCCCCACGTCATGCTTCAGAAATGTGGAAAATGGTCCGTTTTCAAAGGTTTTATTTTTGAACGTCAGTTCACATTTGTAGGTGGATCATCAGTGTTAGAGCTAAAATTAGCATGTTTAAAGTGATTTTCATGCTTCCAGGGGCTCTGGAAGTGAATTAAATACCATTTAGAGGCATTTAATGTTCAAGCAAAAACAGTTGATTTTTGACAAAAGAGATAACACCCCCCCATTACGTCATGCTTCAGAAATGTGGAAAATGGTCCGTTTTCAAATGTTTTATTTTTGAACGTCAGTTCACATTTGTAGATGGATCATCAGTGTAGAGCTAAAATTAGCATGTTTAAAATGATTTTCATGCTTCCAGGGGCCCAAGACACAAGATTTAAGGAATGGTTAAAAGTGCATGAAAATGGCCAATTTACTCACTCTGAGTTCTCAAAAAGGGTTTCTTCACCCCGGGAAGTTAATTAAATACCATTTGGAGGCATTTAATGTTCAAGCAAAAACGGCTGATTTTCGACAAAAGAGATAACACCCCCCCATTACGTCATGCTTCAGAAATGTGGAAAATGGTCCGTTTTCAAAGGTTTTATTTTTGAACGTCAGTTCACATTTGTAGGTGGATCATCAGTGTTAGAGCTAAAATTAGCATGTTTAAAGTGATTTTCATGCTTCCAGGGGCTCGGGAAGTGAATTAAATACCATTTAGAGGCATTTCATGTTCAAGCAAAAACAGTTGATTTTTGACAAAACAGATAACACCCCCCATTACGTCATGCTTCAGAAATGTGGAAAATGGTCCATTTTCAAATGTTTTATTTTTGAACGTCAGTTCACATTTGTAGGTGAATCATCAGTGTTAGAGCTAAAATTAGCATGTTTAAAGTGATTTTCGTGCTTCCAGGGGCCCTAAACACAAAATTTATGGAATGGTTAAAAGTGCATGAAAATGGCCAATTTACTCACTCTGAGTTCTCAAAAAGGGGTTCTTCACCCCGGGAAGTTAATTAAATACCATTTGGAGGCATTTAATGTTCAAGCAAAAACGGCTGATTTTCGACTAAAGAGATAACACCCCCCCATTACGTCATGCTTCAGAAATGTGGAAAATGGTCCATTTTCAAAAGTTTTATTTTTGAACGTCAGTTCACATTTGTAGGTGGATCATCAGTGTTAGAGCTGAAATTAGCATGTTTAAAGTGATTTTCATGCTTCCAGGGGCTCAGGAAGTGAATTAAATACCATTTGGAGGCATTTAATGTTCAATCAAAAACAGTTGATTTTTGACAAAAGAGATAACACCCCCCCCCATTACGTCATGCTTCAGAAATTTGGAAAATGGTCCGTTTTCAAATGTTTTAATTTTGAACATCAGTTCACATTTGTAGGTGGATCATCAGTGTTAGAGCTAAAATTAGCATGTTTAAAGTGATTTTCATGCTTCCAGGGGCTCGGGAAGTGAATTAAATACCATTTAGAGGCATTTAATGTTCAAGCAAAAACAGTTGGTTTTTCGACAAAAGAGATAACACCCTCCATTACGTCATGCTTCAGAAATGTGGAAAATGGTCCATTTTCAAATGTTTTATTTTTGAACGTCAGTTCACATTTGTAGGTGGATCATCAGTGTTAGAGCTGAAATTAGCATGTTTAAAGTGATTTTCATGCTTCCAGGGGCTCGGGAAGTGAATTAAATACCATTTGGAGGCATTTAATGTTCAAGCAAAAACAGTTGATTTTTGACAAAAGAGATAACACCCCCCCATTACGTCATGCTTCAGAAATGTGGAAAATGGTCCGTTTTCAAATGTTTTATTTTTGAACGTCAGTTCACATTTGTAGGTGGATCATCAGTGTAGAGCTAAAATTAGCATGTTTAAAATGATTTTCATGCTTCCAGGGGCCCAAAACACAAGATTTAAGGAATAGTTAAAAGTGCATGAAAATGGCCAATTTACTCACTCTGAGTTCCTCAAAAAGGCTTTCTTCACCCCGGGAAGTTAATTAAATACCATTTGGAGGCATTTGATGTTGAAGCAAAAACGGCAGATTTTCGACAAAAGAGATAACACCCCCATTACGTCATGCTTCAGAAATGTGGAAAATGGTCCATTTTCAAATGTTTTATTTTTGAACGTCAGTTCACATTTGTAGGTGAATCATCAGTGTTAGAGCTAAAATTAGCATGTTTAAAGTGATTTTCATGCTTCCAGGGGCCCTAAACACAAGATTTATGGAATGGTTAAAAGTGCATGAAAATGGCCAATTTACTCACTCTGAGTTCTCAAAAAGGGGTTCTTCACCCCGGGAAGTTAATTAAATACCATTTGGAGGCATTTAATGTTCAAGCAAAAACGGCTGATTTTCGACAAAAGAGATAACACCCCCCCATTATGTCATGCTTCAGAAATGTGGAAAATGGTCCGTTTTCAAAGGTTTTATTTTTGAACGTCAGTTCACATTTGTAGGTGGATCATCAGTGTAGAGCTAAAATTAGCATGTTTAAAATGATTTTCATGCTTCCAGGGGCCCAAAACACAAGATTTAAGGAATGGTTAAAAGTGCATGAAAATGGCCAATTTACTCACTCTGAGTTCTCAAAAAGGGTTTCTTCACCCCGGGAAGTTAATTAAATACCATTTGGAGGCATTTAATGTTCAAGCAAAAACGGCTGATTTTCGACAAAAGAGATAACACCCCCCCATTATGTCATGCTTCAGAAATGTGGAAAATGGTCCATTTTCAAATGTTTTATTTTTGAACGTCAGTTCACATTTGTAGGTGAATCATCAGTGTTAGAGCTAAAATTAGCATGTTTAAAGTGATTTTCGTGCTTCCAGGGGCCCTAAACACAAGATTTATGGAATGGTTAAAAGTGCATGAAAATGGCCAATTTACTCACTCTGAGTTCTCAAAAAGGGGTTCTTCACCCCGGGAAGTTAATTAAATACCATTTGGAGGCATTTAATGTTCAAGCAAAAACGGCTGATTTTCGACAAAAGAGATAACACCCCCCCATTACGTCATGCTTCAGAAATGTGGAAAATGGTCCGTTTTCAAAGGTTTTATTTTTGAACGTCAGTTCACATTTGTAGGTGGTCATCAGTGTTAGAGCTAAAATTAGCATGTTTAAAGTGATTTTCATGCTTCCAGGGGCTTGGGAAGTGAATTAAATACCATTTAGAGGCATTTAATGTTCAAGCAAAAACAGTTGATTTTTGACAAAAGAGATAACACCCCCCATTACGTCATGCTTCAGAAATGTGGAAAATGGTCTGTTTTCAAATGTTTTATTTTTGAACGTAAGTTCACATTTGTAGGTGGATCAGCAGTGTAGAGCTAAAATTAGCATGTTTAAAATGATTTTCATGCTTCCAGGGGCCCAAAACACAAGATTTAAGGAATGGTTAAAAGTGCATGAAAATGGCCAATTTACTCACTCTGGGTTCTCGAAAAGGGTTTCTTCACCCCGGGAAGTTAATTAAATACCATTTGGAGGCATTTAATGTTCAAGCAAAAACGGCTGATTTTCGACAAAAGAGATAACACCCCCACGTCATGCTTCAGAAATGTGGAAAATGGTCCGTTTTCAAAGGTTTTATTTTTGAACGTCAGTTCACATTTGTAGGTGGATCATCAGTGTTAGAGCTAAAATTAGCATGTTTAAAGTGATTTTCATGCTTCCAGGGGCTCTGGAAGTGAATTAAATACCATTTAGAGGCATTTAATGTTCAAGCAAAAACAGTTGATTTTTGACAAAAGAGATACACCCCCCATTACGTCATGCTTTAGAAATGTGGAAAATGGTCTGTTTTCAAATGTTTTAATTTTGAACGTCAGTTCACATTTGTAGGTGGATCATCAGTGTTAGAGCTAAAATTAGCATGTTTAAAGTGATTTTCATGCTTCCAGGGGCCCGGGAAGTGAATTAAATACTATTTAGAGGCATTTAATGTTCAAGCAAAAACAGTTGATTTTTGACAAAAGAGATAACACCCCCCCATTACGTCATGCTTCAGAAATGTGGAAAATGGTCCGTTTTCAAATGTTTTATATTTGAACGTCAGTTCACATTTGTAGATGGATCATCAGTGTAGAGCTAAAATTAGCATGTTTAAAATGATTTTCATGCTTCCAGGGGCCCAAGACACAAGATTTAAGGAATGGTTAAAAGTGCATGAAAATGGCCAATTTACTCACTCTGAGTTCTCAAAAAGGGTTTCTTCACCCCGGGAAGTTAATTAAATACCATTTGGAGGCATTTAATGTTCAAGCAAAAACGGCTGATTTTCGACAAAAGAGATAACACCCCCCCATTACGTCATGCTTCAGAAATGTGGAAAATGGTCCGTTTTCAAAGGTTTTATTTTTGAACGTCAGTTCACATTTGTAGGTGGATCATCAGTGTTAGAGCTAAAATTAGCATGTTTAAAGTGATTTTCATGCTTCCAGGGGCTCGGGAAGTGAATTAAATACCATTTAGAGGCATTTCATGTTCAAGCAAAAACAGTTGATTTTTGACAAAACAGATAACACCCCCCATTACGTCATGCTTCAGAAATGTGGAAAATGGTCCGTTTTCATATGTTTTATTTTTGAACGTCAGTTCACATTTGTAGGTGGATCATCAGTGTAGAGCTAAAATTAGCATGTTTAAAGTGATTTTCGTGCTTCCAGGGGCCCTAAACACAAAATTTATGGAATGGTTAAAAGTGCATGAAAATGGCCAATTTACTCACTCTGAGTTCTCAAAAAGGGGTTCTTCACCCCGGGAAGTATTTAAATACCATTTGGAGGCATTTAATGTTTAAGCAAAAACGGCTGATTTTCGACAAAAGAGATAACACCCCCCATTACGTCATGCTTCAGAAATGTGGAAAATGGTCCGTTTTCAAATGTTTTATTTTTGAACGTCAGTTCACATTTGTAGGTGGATCATCAGAGTTAGAGCTGAAATTAGCATGTTTAATGTGATTTTCATGCTTCCAGGGGCCCTAAACACAAGATTTATGGAATGGTTAAAAGTGCATAAAAATGGCCAATTTACTCACTCTGAGTTCTCAAAAAGGGTTTCTTCACCCCGGGAAGTTAATTAAATACCTTTTGGAGGCATTTAATGTTCAAGCAAAAACGTCAGATTTTCGACAAAAGAGATAACACCCCCCCCCATTACGTCATGCTTCAGAAATGTGGAAAATGGTCCGTTTTCAAATGTTTTAATTTTTAACGTCAGTTCACATTTGTAGGTGGATCATCAGTGTTAGAGCTAAAATTAGCATGTTTAAAGTGATTTTCATGCTTCCAGGGGCCCGGGAAGTGAATTAAATACTATATAGAGGCATTTAATGTTCAAGCAAAAACAGTTCATTTTTGACAAAAGAGATAACATCCCCCCATTACGTCATGCTTCAGAAATGTGGAAAATGGTCCATTTTCAAAAGTTTTATTTTTGAACGTCAGTTCACATTTGTAGGTGGATCATCAGTGTTAGAGCTGAAATTAGCATCTTTAAAGTGATTTTCATGCTTCCAGGGGCTCGGGAAGTGAATTAAATACCATTTGGAGGCATTTAATGTTCAAGCAAAAACAGTTGATTTTTGACAAAAGAGATAACACCCCCCCATTACGTCATGCTTCAGAAATGTGGAAAATGGTCCGTTTTCAAATGTTTTAATTTTGAACGTCAGTTCACATTTGTAGGTGGATCATCAGTGTTAGAGCTAAAATTAGCATGTTTAAAGTGATTTTCATGCCTCCAGGGGCTCGGGAAGTGAATTAAATACCATTTAGAGGCATTTAATGTTCAAGCAAAAACAGTTGATTTTCGACAAAAGAGATAACACCCTCCATTACGTCATGCTTCAGAAATGTGGAAAATGGTCCATTTTCAAATGTTTTATTTTTGAACGTCAGTTCACATTTGTAGGTGGATCATCAGTGTTAGAGCTGAAATTAGCATGTTTAAAGTGATTTTCATGCTTCCAGGGGCTCGGGAAGTGAATTAAATACCATTTGGAGGCATTTAATGTTCAAGCAAAAACAGTTGATTTTTGACAAAAGAGGTAACACCCCCCCATTACGTCATGCTTCAGAAATGTGGAAAATGGTCTGTTTTCAAATGTTTTAATTTTGAACGTCAGTTCACATTTGTAGGTGTATCATCAGTGTTAGAGCTAAAATTAGCATGTTTAAAGTGATTTTCATGCTTCCAGGGGCTCGGGAAGTGAATTAAATACTATTTAGAGGCATTTAATGTTCAAACAAAAACAGTTGATTTTTGACAAAAGAGGTAACACCCCCCCATTACGTCATGCTTCAGAAATGTGGAAAATGGTCCGTTTTCAAATGTTTTATTTTTGAATGTCAGTTCACATTTGTAGGTGGATCATCAGTGTTAGAGCTAAAATTAGCATGTTTAATGTGATTTTCATGCTTCCAGGGGCCCTAAACACAAGATTTATGGAATGGTTAAAAGTGCATAAAAAGAGCCAATTTACTCACTCTGAGTTCTCAAAAAGGGTTTCTTCACCCCGGGAAGTTAATTAAATACCTTTTGGAGGCATTTAATGTTCAAGCAAAAACGGCTGATTTTCGACAAAAGAGATAACACCCCCCCCCATTACGTCATGCTTCAGAAATGTGGAAAATGGTCCATTTTCAAATGTTTTATTTTTGAAGGTCAGTTCACATTTGTAGGTGGATCATCAGTGTTAGAGCTAAAATTAGCATGTTTAAAGTGATTTTCATGCTTCCAGGGGCTCGGGAAGTGAATTAAATACTATTTAGAGGCATTTAATGTTCAAGCAAAAACAGCTGATTTTTGACAAAAGAGATAACACCCCCCCATTACGTCATGCTTCAGAAATGTGGAAAATGGTCCGTTTTCAAATGTTTTATTTTTGAACGTAAGTTCACATTTGTAGGTGGATCAGCAGTGTAGAGCTAAAATTAGCATGTTTAAAATGATTTTCATGCTTCCAGGGGCCCAAAACACAAGATTTAAGGAATGGTTAAAAGTGCATGAAAATGGCCAATTTACTCACTCTGGGTTCTCGAAAAGGGTTTCTTCACCCCGGGAAGTTAATTAAATACCATTTGGAGGCATTTAATGTTCAAGCAAAAACGGCTGATTTTCGACAAAAGAGATAACACCCCCACGTCATGCTTCAGAAATGTGGAAAATGGTCCGTTTTCAAAGGTTTTATTTTTGAACGTCAGTTCACATTTGTAGGTGGATCATCAGTGTTAGAGCTAAAATTAGCATGTTTAAAGTGATTTTCATGCTTCCAGGGGCTCTGGAAGTGAATTAAATACCATTTAGAGGCATTTAATGTTCAAGCAAAAACAGTTGATTTTTGACAAAAGAGATAACACCCCCCCATTACGTCATGCTTCAGAAATGTGGAAAATGGTCCGTTTTCAAATGTTTTATTTTTGAACGTCAGTTCACATTTGTAGATGGATCATCAGTGTAGAGCTAAAATTAGCATGTTTAAAATGATTTTCATGCTTCCAGGGGCCCAAGACACAAGATTTAAGGAATGGTTAAAAGTGCATGAAAATGGCCAATTTACTCACTCTGAGTTCTCAAAAAGGGTTTCTTCACCCTGGGAAGTTAATTAAATACCATTTGGAGGCATTTAATGTTCAAGCAAAAACGGCTGATTTTCGACAAAAGAGATAACACCCCCCCATTACGTCATGCTTCAGAAATGTGGAAAATGGTCCGTTTTCAAAGGTTTTATTTTTGAACGTCAGTTCACATTTGTAGGTGGATCATCAGTGTTAGAGCTAAAATTAGCATGTTTAAAGTGATTTTCATGCTTCCAGGGGCTCGGGAAGTGAATTAAATACCATTTAGAGGCATTTCATGTTCAAGCAAAAACAGTTGATTTTTGACAAAACAGATAACACCCCCCATTACGTCATGCTTCAGAAATGTGGAAAATGGTCCATTTTCAAATGTTTTATTTTTGAACGTCAGTTCACATTTGTAGGTGAATCATCAGTGTTAGAGCTAAAATTAGCATGTTTAAAGTGATTTTCGTGCTTCCAGGGGCCCTAAACACAAAATTTATGGAATGGTTAAAAGTGCATGAAAATGGCCAATTTACTCACTCTGAGTTCTCAAAAAGGGGTTCTTCACCCCGGGAAGTTAATTAAATACCATTTGGAGGCATTTAATGTTCAAGCAAAAACGGCTGATTTTCGACTAAAGAGATAACACCCCCCCATTACGTCATGCTTCAGAAATGTGGAAAATGGTCCATTTTCAAAAGTTTTATTTTTGAACGTCAGTTCACATTTGTAGGTGGATCATCAGTGTTAGAGCTGAAATTAGCATGTTTAAAGTGATTTTCATGCTTCCAGGGGCTCAGGAAGTGAATTAAATACCATTTGGAGGCATTTAATGTTCAATCAAAAACAGTTGATTTTTGACAAAAGAGATAACACCCCCCCCCCATTACGTCATGCTTCAGAAATTTGGAAAATGGTCCGTTTTCAAATGTTTTAATTTTGAACATCAGTTCACATTTGTAGGTGGATCATCAGTGTTAGAGCTAAAATTAGCATGTTTAAAGTGATTTTCATGCTTCCAGGGGCTCGGGAAGTGAATTAAATACCATTTAGAGGCATTTAATGTTCAAGCAAAAACAGTTGGTTTTTCGACAAAAGAGATAACACCCTCCATTACGTCATGCTTCAGAAATGTGGAAAATGGTCCATTTTCAAATGTTTTATTTTTGAACGTCAGTTCACATTTGTAGGTGGATCATCAGTGTTAGAGCTGAAATTAGCATGTTTAAAGTGATTTTCATGCTTCCAGGGGCTCGGGAAGTGAATTAAATACCATTTGGAGGCATTTAATGTTCAAGCAAAAACAGTTGATTTTTGACAAAAGAGATAACACCCCCCCATTACGTCATGCTTCAGAAATGTGGAAAATGGTCCGTTTTCAAATGTTTTATTTTTGAACGTCAGTTCACATTTGTAGGTGGATCATCAGTGTAGAGCTAAAATTAGCATGTTTAAAATGATTTTCATGCTTCCAGGGGCCCAAAACACAAGATTTAAGGAATGGTTAAAAGTGCATGAAAATGGCCAATTTACTCACTCTGAGTTCCTCAAAAAGGCTTTCTTCACCCCGGGAAGTTAATTAAATACCATTTGGAGGCATTTGATGTTGAAGCAAAAACGGCAGATTTTCGACAAAAGAGATAACACCCCCATTACGTCATGCTTCAGAAATGTGGAAAATGGTCCATTTTCAAATGTTTTATTTTTGAACGTCAGTTCACATTTGTAGGTGAATCATCAGTGTTAGAGCTAAAATTAGCATGTTTAAAGTGATTTTCATGCTTCCAGGGGCCCTAAACACAAGATTTATGGAATGGTTAAAAGTGCATGAAAATGGCCAATTTACTCACTCTGAGTTCTCAAAAAGGGGTTCTTCACCCCGGGAAGTTAATTAAATACCATTTGGAGGCATTTAATGTTCAAGCAAAAACGGCTGATTTTCGACAAAAGAGATAACACCCCCCCATTATGTCATGCTTCAGAAATGTGGAAAATGGTCCGTTTTCAAAGGTTTTATTTTTGAACGTCAGTTCACATTTGTAGGTGGATCATCAGTGTAGAGCTAAAATTAGCATGTTTAAAATGATTTTCATGCTTCCAGGGGCCCAAAACACAAGATTTAAGGAATGGTTAAAAGTGCATGAAAATGGCCAATTTACTCACTCTGAGTTCTCAAAAAGGGTTTCTTCACCCCGGGAAGTTAATTAAATACCATTTGGAGGCATTTAATGTTCAAGCAAAAACGGCTGATTTTCGACAAAAGAGATAACACCCCCCCATTATGTCATGCTTCAGAAATGTGGAAAATGGTCCATTTTCAAATGTTTTATTTTTGAACGTCAGTTCACATTTGTAGGTGAATCATCAGTGTTAGAGCTAAAATTAGCATGTTTAAAGTGATTTTCGTGCTTCCAGGGGCCCTAAACACAAGATTTATGGAATGGTTAAAAGTGCATGAAAATGGCCAATTTACTCACTCTGAGTTCTCAAAAAGGGGTTCTTCACCCCGGGAAGTTAATTAAATACCATTTGGAGGCATTTAATGTTCAAGCAAAAACGGCTGATTTTCGACAAAAGAGATAACACCCCCCCATTACGTCATGCTTCAGAAATGTGGAAAATGGTCCGTTTTCAAAGGTTTTATTTTTGAACGTCAGTTCACATTTGTAGGTGGTCATCAGTGTTAGAGCTAAAATTAGCATGTTTAAAGTGATTTTCATGCTTCCAGGGGCTCGGGAAGTGAATTAAATACCATTTAGAGGCATTTAATGTTCAAGCAAAAACAGTTGATTTTTGACAAAAGAGATAACACCCCCCATTACGTCATGCTTCAGAAATGTGGAAAATGGTCCGTTTTCATATGTTTTATTTTTGAACGTCAGTTCACATTTGTAGGTGGATCATCAGTGTAGAGCTAAAATTGGCATGTTTAAAATGATTTTCATGCTTCCAGGGGCCCAAAACACAAGATTTAAGGAATGGTTAAAAGTGCATGAAAATGGCCAATTTACTCACTCTGAGTTCTCAAAAAGGGTTTCTTCACCCCGGGAAGTTAATTAAAAACCATTTGGAGGCATTTAATGTTCAAGCAAAAATGGCTGATTTTCGACAAAAGAGATAACACCCCCCCATTACGTCATGCTTCAGAAATGTGGTAAATGGTCCATTTTCAAATGTTTTATTTTTGAACGTCAGTTCACATTTGTAGGTGAATCATCAGTGTTAGAGCTAAAATTAGCATGTTTAAAGTGATTTTCGTGCTTCCAGGGGCCCTAAACACAAGATTTATGGAATGGTTAAAAGTGCATGAAAATGGCCAATTTACTCACTCCGAGTTCTCAAAAAGGGGTTCTTCACCCCGGGAATTTAATTAAATACCGTTTGGAGGCATTTAATGTTCAAGCAAAAACGGCTGATTTTCGACAAAAGAGATAACACCCCCCAATTACGTCATGCTTCAGAAATGTGGAAAATGGTCCGTTTTCAAAGGTTTTATTTTTGAACGTCAGTTCACATTTGTAGGTGGATCATCAGTGTTAGAGCTAAAATTAGCATGTTTAAAGTGATTTTCATGCTTCCAGGGGCTCGGGAAGTGAATTAAATACTATTTAGAGGCATTTAATGTTCAAACAAAAACAGTTGATTTTTGACAAAAGAGGTAACACCCCCCCATTACGTCATGCTTCAGAAATGTGGAAAATGGTCCGTTTTCAAATGTTTTATTTTTGAATGTCAGTTCACATTTGTAGGTGGATCATCAGTGTTAGAGCTAAAATTAGCATGTTTAATGTGATTTTCATGCTTCCAGGGGCCCTAAACACAAGATTTATGGAATGGTTAAAAGTGCATAAAAAGAGCCAATTTACTCACTCTGAGTTCTCAAAAAGGGTTTCTTCACCCCGGGAAGTTAATTAAATACCTTTTGGAGGCATTTAATGTTCAAGCAAAAACGGCTGATTTTCGACAAAAGAGATAACACCCCCCCCCATTACGTCATGCTTCAGAAATGTGGAAAATGGTCCATTTTCAAATGTTTTATTTTTGAAGGTCAGTTCACATTTGTAGGTGGATCATCAGTGTTAGAGCTAAAATTAGCATGTTTAAAGTGATTTTCATGCTTCCAGGGGCTCGGGAAGTGAATTAAATACTATTTAGAGGCATTTAATGTTCAAGCAAAAACAGCTGATTTTTGACAAAAGAGATAACACCCCCCCATTACGTCATGCTTCAGAAATGTGGAAAATGGTCCGTTTTCAAATGTTTTATTTTTGAACGTAAGTTCACATTTGTAGGTGGATCAGCAGTGTAGAGCTAAAATTAGCATGTTTAAAATGATTTTCATGCTTCCAGGGGCCCAAAACACAAGATTTAAAGAATGGTTAAAAGTGCATGAAAATGGCCAATTTACTCACTCTGGGTTCTCGAAAAGGGTTTCTTCACCCCGGGAAGTTAATTAAATACCATTTGGAGGCATTTAATGTTCAAGCAAAAACGGCTGATTTTCGACAAAAGAGATAACACCCCCACGTCATGCTTCAGAAATGTGGAAAATGGTCCGTTTTCAAAGGTTTTATTTTTGAACGTCAGTTCACATTTGTAGGTGGATCATCAGTGTTAGAGCTAAAATTAGCATGTTTAAAGTGATTTTCATGCTTCCAGGGGCTCTGGAAGTGAATTAAATACCATTTAGAGGCATTTAATGTTCAAGCAAAAACAGTTGATTTTTGACAAAAGAGATAACACCCCCCCATTACGTCATGCTTCAGAAATGTGGAAAATGGTCCGTTTTCAAATGTTTTATTTTTGAACGTCAGTTCACATTTGTAGATGGATCATCAGTGTAGAGCTAAAATTAGCATGTTTAAAATGATTTTCATGCTTCCAGGGGCCCAAGACACAAGATTTAAGGAATGGTTAAAAGTGCATGAAAATGGCCAATTTACTCACTCTGAGTTCTCAAAAAGGGTTTCTTCACCCCGGGAAGTTAATTAAATACCATTTGGAGGCATTTAATGTTCAAGCAAAAACGGCTGATTTTTGACAAAAGAGATAACACCCCCCCATTATGTCATGCTTCAGAAATGTGGAAAATGGTCCGTTTTCAAAGGTTTTATTTTTGAACGTCAGTTCACATTTGTAGGTGGATCATCAGTGTTAGAGCTAAAATTAGCATGTTTAAAGTGATTTTCATGCTTCCAGGGGCTCTGGAAGTGAATTAAATACCATTTAGAGGCATTTCATGTTCAAGCAAAAACAGTTGATTTTTGACAAAACAGATAACACCCCCCATTACGTCATGCTTCAGAAATGTGGAAAATGGTCCGTTTTCAAATGTTTTATTTTTGAACGTCAGTTCACATTTGTAGGTGGATCATCAGTGTAGAGCTAAAATTAGTATGTTTAAAATGATTTTCATGCTTCCAGGGGCCCAAAACACAAGATTTAAGGAATGGTTAAAAGTGCATGAAAATGGCCAATTTACTCACTCTGAGTTCTCAAAAAGGGTTTCTTCACCCCGGGAAGTTAATTAAATACCATTTGGAGGCATTTAATGTTCAAGCAAAAACGGCTGATTTTCGACAAAAGAGATAACACCCCCCCATTACGTCATGCTTCAGAAATGTGGAAAATGGTCCATTTTCAAATGTTTTATTTTTGAACGTCAGTTCACATTTGTAGGTGAATCATCAGTGTTAGAGCTAAAATTAGCATGTTTAAAGTGATTTTCGTGCTTCCAGGGGCCCTAAACACAACATTTATGGAATGGTTAAAAGTGCATGAAAATGGCCAATTTACTCACTCTGAGTTCTCAAAAAGGGGTTCTTCACCCCGGGAAGTTAATTAAATACCATTTGGAGGCATTTAATGTTCAAGCAAAAACGGCTGATTTTCGACTAAAGAGATAACACCCCCCCCCCATTACGTCATGCTTCAGAAATGTGGAAAATGGTCCATTTTCAAAAGTTTTATTTTTGAACGTCAGTTCACATTTGTAGGTGGATCATCAGTGTTAGAGCTGAAATTAGCATGTTTAAAGTGATTTTCATGCTTCCAGGGGCTCAGGAAGTGAATTAAATACCATTTGGAGGCATTTAATGTTCAATCAAAAACAGTTGATTTTTGACAAAAGAGATAACACCCCCCCCATTACGTCATGCTTCAGAAATTTGGAAAATGGTCCGTTTTCAAATGTTTTAATTTTGAACATCAGTTCACATTTGTAGGTGGATCATCAGTGTTAGAGCTAAAATTAGCATGTTTAAAGTGATTTTCATGCTTCCAGGGGCTCGGGAAGTGAATTAAATACCATTTAGAGGCATTTAATGTTCAAGCAAAAACAGTTGGTTTTTCGACAAAAGAGATAACACCCTCCATTACGTCATGCTTCAGAAATGTGGAAAATGGTCCATTTTCAAATGTTTTATTTTTGAACGTCAGTTCACATTTGTAGGTGGATCATCAGTGTTAGAGCTGAAATTAGCATGTTTAAAGTGATTTTCATGCTTCCAGGGGCTCGGGAAGTGAATTAAATACCATTTGGAGGCATTTAATGTTCAAGCAAAAACAGTTGATTTTTGACAAAAGAGATAACACCCCCCCATTACGTCATGCTTCAGAAATGTGGAAAATGGTCCGTTTTCAAATGTTTTATTTTTGAACGTCAGTTCACATTTGTAGGTGGATCATCAGTGTAGAGCTAAAATTAGCATGTTTAAAATGATTTTCATGCTTCCAGGGGCCCAAAACACAAGATTTAAGGAATGGTTAAAAGTGCATGAAAATGGCCAATTTACTCACTCTGAGTTCCTCAAAAAGGCTTTCTTCACCCCGGGAAGTTAATTAAATACCATTTGGAGGCATTTGATGTTGAAGCAAAAACGGCAGATTTTCGACAAAAGAGATAACACCCCCATTACGTCATGCTTCAGAAATGTGGAAAATGGTCCATTTTCAAATGTTTTATTTTTGAACGTCAGTTCACATTTGTAGGTGAATCATCAGTGTTAGAGCTAAAATTAGCATGTTTAAAGTGATTTTCATGCTTCCAGGGGCCCTAAACACAAGATTTATGGAATGGTTAAAAGTGCATGAAAATGGCCAATTTACTCACTCTGAGTTCTCAAAAAGGGGTTCTTCACCCCGGGAAGTTAATTAAATACCATTTGGAGGCATTTAATGTTCAAGCAAAAACGGCTGATTTTCGACTAAAGAGATAACACCCCCCCATTACGTCATGCTTCAGAAATGTGGAAAATGGTCCATTTTCAAAAGTTTTATTTTTGAACGTCAGTTCACATTTGTAGGTGGATCATCAGTGTTAGAGCTGAAATTAGCATGTTTAAAGTGATTTTCATGCTTCCAGGGGCTCAGGAAGTGAATTAAATACCATTTGGAGGCATTTAATGTTCAATCAAAAACAGTTGATTTTTGACAAAAGAGATAACACCCCCCCCCCATTACGTCATGCTTCAGAAATTTGGAAAATGGTCCGTTTTCAAATGTTTTAATTTTGAACATCAGTTCACATTTGTAGGTGGATCATCAGTGTTAGAGCTAAAATTAGCATGTTTAAAGTGATTTTCATGCTTCCAGGGGCTCGGGAAGTGAATTAAATACCATTTAGAGGCATTTAATGTTCAAGCAAAAACAGTTGGTTTTTCGACAAAAGAGATAACACCCTCCATTACGTCATGCTTCAGAAATGTGGAAAATGGTCCATTTTCAAATGTTTTATTTTTGAACGTCAGTTCACATTTGTAGGTGGATCATCAGTGTTAGAGCTGAAATTAGCATGTTTAAAGTGATTTTCATGCTTCCAGGGGCTCGGGAAGTGAATTAAATACCATTTGGAGGCATTTAATGTTCAAGCAAAAACAGTTGATTTTTGACAAAAGAGATAACACCCCCCCATTACGTCATGCTTCAGAAATGTGGAAAATGGTCCGTTTTCAAATGTTTTATTTTTGAACGTCAGTTCACATTTGTAGGTGGATCATCAGTGTAGAGCTAAAATTAGCATGTTTAAAATGATTTTCATGCTTCCAGGGGCCCAAAACACAAGATTTAAGGAATGGTTAAAAGTGCATGAAAATGGCCAATTTACTCACTCTGAGTTCCTCAAAAAGGCTTTCTTCACCCCGGGAAGTTAATTAAATACCATTTGGAGGCATTTGATGTTGAAGCAAAAACGGCAGATTTTCGACAAAAGAGATAACACCCCCATTACGTCATGCTTCAGAAATGTGGAAAATGGTCCATTTTCAAATGTTTTATTTTTGAACGTCAGTTCACATTTGTAGGTGAATCATCAGTGTTAGAGCTAAAATTAGCATGTTTAAAGTGATTTTCATGCTTCCAGGGGCCCTAAACACAAGATTTATGGAATGGTTAAAAGTGCATGAAAATGGCCAATTTACTCACTCTGAGTTCTCAAAAAGGGGTTCTTCACCCCGGGAAGTTAATTAAATACCATTTGGAGGCATTTAATGTTCAAGCAAAAACGGCTGATTTTCGACAAAAGAGATAACACCCCCCCATTATGTCATGCTTCAGAAATGTGGAAAATGGTCCGTTTTCAAAGGTTTTATTTTTGAACGTCAGTTCACATTTGTAGGTGGATCATCAGTGTAGAGCTAAAATTAGCATGTTTAAAATGATTTTCATGCTTCCAGGGGCCCAAAACACAAGATTTAAGGAATGGTTAAAAGTGCATGAAAATGGCCAATTTACTCACTCTGAGTTCTCAAAAAGGGTTTCTTCACCCCGGGAAGTTAATTAAATACCATTTGGAGGCATTTAATGTTCAAGCAAAAACGGCTGATTTTCGACAAAAGAGATAACACCCCCCCATTATGTCATGCTTCAGAAATGTGGAAAATGGTCCATTTTCAAATGTTTTATTTTTGAACGTCAGTTCACATTTGTAGGTGAATCATCAGTGTTAGAGCTAAAATTAGCATGTTTAAAGTGATTTTCGTGCTTCCAGGGGCCCTAAACACAAGATTTATGGAATGGTTAAAAGTGCATGAAAATGGCCAATTTACTCACTCTGAGTTCTCAAAAAGGGGTTCTTCACCCCGGGAAGTTAATTAAATACCATTTGGAGGCATTTAATGTTCAAGCAAAAACGGCTGATTTTCGACAAAAGAGATAACACCCCCCCATTACGTCATGCTTCAGAAATGTGGAAAATGGTCCGTTTTCAAAGGTTTTATTTTTGAACGTCAGTTCACATTTGTAGGTGGTCATCAGTGTTAGAGCTAAAATTAGCATGTTTAAAGTGATTTTCATGCTTCCAGGGGCTCGGGAAGTGAATTAAATACCATTTAGAGGCATTTAATGTTCAAGCAAAAACAGTTGATTTTTGACAAAAGAGATAACACCCCCCATTACGTCATGCTTCAGAAATGTGGAAAATGGTCCGTTTTCATATGTTTTATTTTTGAACGTCAGTTCACATTTGTAGGTGGATCATCAGTGTAGAGCTAAAATTGGCATGTTTAAAATGATTTTCATGCTTCCAGGGGCCCAAAACACAAGATTTAAGGAATGGTTAAAAGTGCATGAAAATGGCCAATTTACTCACTCTGAGTTCTCAAAAAGGGTTTCTTCACCCCGGGAAGTTAATTAAAAACCATTTGGAGGCATTTAATGTTCAAGCAAAAATGGCTGATTTTCGACAAAAGAGATAACACCCCCCCATTACGTCATGCTTCAGAAATGTGGTAAATGGTCCATTTTCAAATGTTTTATTTTTGAACGTCAGTTCACATTTGTAGGTGAATCATCAGTGTTAGAGCTAAAATTAGCATGTTTAAAGTGATTTTCGTGCTTCCAGGGGCCCTAAACACAAGATTTATGGAATGGTTAAAAGTGCATGAAAATGGCCAATTTACTCACTCCGAGTTCTCAAAAAGGGGTTCTTCACCCCGGGAATTTAATTAAATACCGTTTGGAGGCATTTAATGTTCAAGCAAAAACGGCTGATTTTCGACAAAAGAGATAACACCCCCCAATTACGTCATGCTTCAGAAATGTGGAAAATGGTCCGTTTTCAAAGGTTTTATTTTTGAACGTCAGTTCACATTTGTAGGTGGATCATCAGTGTTAGAGCTAAAATTAGCATGTTTAAAGTGATTTTCATGCTTCCAGGGGCTCGGGAAGTGAATTAAATACTATTTAGAGGCATTTAATGTTCAAACAAAAACAGTTGATTTTTGACAAAAGAGGTAACACCCCCCCATTACGTCATGCTTCAGAAATGTGGAAAATGGTCCGTTTTCAAATGTTTTATTTTTGAATGTCAGTTCACATTTGTAGGTGGATCATCAGTGTTAGAGCTAAAATTAGCATGTTTAATGTGATTTTCATGCTTCCAGGGGCCCTAAACACAAGATTTATGGAATGGTTAAAAGTGCATAAAAAGAGCCAATTTACTCACTCTGAGTTCTCAAAAAGGGTTTCTTCACCCCGGGAAGTTAATTAAATACCTTTTGGAGGCATTTAATGTTCAAGCAAAAACGGCTGATTTTCGACAAAAGAGATAACACCCCCCCCCATTACGTCATGCTTCAGAAATGTGGAAAATGGTCCATTTTCAAATGTTTTATTTTTGAAGGTCAGTTCACATTTGTAGGTGGATCATCAGTGTTAGAGCTAAAATTAGCATGTTTAAAGTGATTTTCATGCTTCCAGGGGCTCGGGAAGTGAATTAAATACTATTTAGAGGCATTTAATGTTCAAGCAAAAACAGCTGATTTTTGACAAAAGAGATAACACCCCCCCATTACGTCATGCTTCAGAAATGTGGAAAATGGTCCGTTTTCAAATGTTTTATTTTTGAACGTAAGTTCACATTTGTAGGTGGATCAGCAGTGTAGAGCTAAAATTAGCATGTTTAAAATGATTTTCATGCTTCCAGGGGCCCAAAACACAAGATTTAAAGAATGGTTAAAAGTGCATGAAAATGGCCAATTTACTCACTCTGGGTTCTCGAAAAGGGTTTCTTCACCCCGGGAAGTTAATTAAATACCATTTGGAGGCATTTAATGTTCAAGCAAAAACGGCTGATTTTCGACAAAAGAGATAACACCCCCACGTCATGCTTCAGAAATGTGGAAAATGGTCCGTTTTCAAAGGTTTTATTTTTGAACGTCAGTTCACATTTGTAGGTGGATCATCAGTGTTAGAGCTAAAATTAGCATGTTTAAAGTGATTTTCATGCTTCCAGGGGCTCTGGAAGTGAATTAAATACCATTTAGAGGCATTTAATGTTCAAGCAAAAACAGTTGATTTTTGACAAAAGAGATAACACCCCCCCATTACGTCATGCTTCAGAAATGTGGAAAATGGTCCGTTTTCAAATGTTTTATTTTTGAACGTCAGTTCACATTTGTAGATGGATCATCAGTGTAGAGCTAAAATTAGCATGTTTAAAATGATTTTCATGCTTCCAGG
Organism: Lissotriton vulgaris; assembly: GCF_964263255.1. Lineage (NCBI taxonomy): Eukaryota > Metazoa > Chordata > Amphibia > Caudata > Salamandridae > Lissotriton > Lissotriton vulgaris. Next base: position 488,156,351 of record NC_141696.1, read on the forward strand.
GGCCCAAGACACAAGATTTAAGGAATGGTTAAAAGTGCATGAAAATGGCCAATTTACTCACTCTGAGTTCTCAAAAAGGGTTTCTTCACCCCGGGAAGTTAATTAAATACCATTTGGAGGCATTTAATGTTCAAGCAAAAACGGCTGATTTTTGACAAAAGAGATAACACCCCCCCATTATGTCATGCTTCAGAAATGTGGAAAATGGTCCGTTTTCAAAGGTTTTATTTTTGAACGTCAGTTCACATTTGTAGGTGGATCATCAGTGTTAGAGCTAAAATTAGCATGTTTAAAGTGATTTTCATGCTTCCAGGGGCTCTGGAAGTGAATTAAATACCATTTAGAGGCATTTCATGTTCAAGCAAAAACAGTTGATTTTTGACAAAACAGATAACACCCCCCATTACGTCATGCTTCAGAAATGTGGAAAATGGTCCGTTTTCAAATGTTTTATTTTTGAACGTCAGTTCACATTTGTAGGTGGATCATCAGTGTAGAGCTAAAATTAGTATGTTTAAAATGATTTTCATGCTTCCAGGGGCCCAAAACACAAGATTTAAGGAATGGTTAAAAGTGCATGAAAATGGCCAATTTACTCACTCTGAGTTCTCAAAAAGGGTTTCTTCACCCCGGGAAGTTAATTAAATACCATTTGGAGGCATTTAATGTTCAAGCAAAAACGGCTGATTTTCGACAAAAGAGATAACACCCCCCCATTACGTCATGCTTCAGAAATGTGGAAAATGGTCCATTTTCAAATGTTTTATTTTTGAACGTCAGTTCACATTTGTAGGTGAATCATCAGTGTTAGAGCTAAAATTAGCATGTTTAAAGTGATTTTCGTGCTTCCAGGGGCCCTAAACACAACATTTATGGAATGGTTAAAAGTGCATGAAAATGGCCAATTTACTCACTCTGAGTTCTCAAAAAGGGGTTCTTCACCCCGGGAAGTTAATTAAATACCATTTGGAGGCATTTAATGTTCAAGCAAAAACGGCTGATTTTCGACTAAAGAGATAACACCCCCCCCCCATTACGTCATGCTTCAGAAATGTGGAAAATGGTCCATTTTCAAAAGTTTTATTTTTGAACGTCAGTTCACATTTGTAGGTGGATCATCAGTGTTAGAGCTGAAATTAGCATGTTTAAAGTGATTTTCATGCTTCCAGGGGCTCAGGAAGTGAATTAAATACCATTTGGAGGCATTTAATGTTCAATCAAAAACAGTTGATTTTTGACAAAAGAGATAACACCCCCCCCATTACGTCATGCTTCAGAAATTTGGAAAATGGTCCGTTTTCAAATGTTTTAATTTTGAACATCAGTTCACATTTGTAGGTGGATCATCAGTGTTAGAGCTAAAATTAGCATGTTTAAAGTGATTTTCATGCTTCCAGGGGCTCGGGAAGTGAATTAAATACCATTTAGAGGCATTTAATGTTCAAGCAAAAACAGTTGGTTTTTCGACAAAAGAGATAACACCCTCCATTACGTCATGCTTCAGAAATGTGGAAAATGGTCCATTTTCAAATGTTTTATTTTTGAACGTCAGTTCACATTTGTAGGTGGATCATCAGTGTTAGAGCTGAAATTAGCATGTTTAAAGTGATTTTCATGCTTCCAGGGGCTCGGGAAGTGAATTAAATACCATTTGGAGGCATTTAATGTTCAAGCAAAAACAGTTGATTTTTGACAAAAGAGATAACACCCCCCCATTACGTCATGCTTCAGAAATGTGGAAAATGGTCCGTTTTCAAATGTTTTATTTTTGAACGTCAGTTCACATTTGTAGGTGGATCATCAGTGTAGAGCTAAAATTAGCATGTTTAAAATGATTTTCATGCTTCCAGGGGCCCAAAACACAAGATTTAAGGAATGGTTAAAAGTGCATGAAAATGGCCAATTTACTCACTCTGAGTTCCTCAAAAAGGCTTTCTTCACCCCGGGAAGTTAATTAAATACCATTTGGAGGCATTTGATGTTGAAGCAAAAACGGCAGATTTTCGACAAAAGAGATAACACCCCCATTACGTCATGCTTCAGAAATGTGGAAAATGGTCCATTTTCAAATGTTTTATTTTTGAACGTCAGTTCACATTTGTAGGTGAATCATCAGTGTTAGAGCTAAAATTAGCATGTTTAAAGTGATTTTCATGCTTCCAGGGGCCCTAAACACAAGATTTATGGAATGGTTAAAAGTGCATGAAAATGGCCAATTTACTCACTCTGAGTTCTCAAAAAGGGGTTCTTCACCCCGGGAAGTTAATTAAATACCATTTGGAGGCATTTAATGTTCAAGCAAAAACGGCTGATTTTCGACAAAAGAGATAACACCCCCCCATTATGTCATGCTTCAGAAATGTGGAAAATGGTCCGTTTTCAAAGGTTTTATTTTTGAACGTCAGTTCACATTTGTAGGTGGATCATCAGTGTAGAGCTAAAATTAGCATGTTTAAAATGATTTTCATGCTTCCAGGGGCCCAAAACACAAGATTTAAGGAATGGTTAAAAGTGCATGAAAATGGCCAATTTACTCACTCTGAGTTCTCAAAAAGGGTTTCTTCACCCCGGGAAGTTAATTAAATACCATTTGGAGGCATTTAATGTTCAAGCAAAAACGGCTGATTTTCGACAAAAGAGATAACACCCCCCCATTATGTCATGCTTCAGAAATGTGGAAAATGGTCCATTTTCAAATGTTTTATTTTTGAACGTCAGTTCACATTTGTAGGTGAATCATCAGTGTTAGAGCTAAAATTAGCATGTTTAAAGTGATTTTCGTGCTTCCAGGGGCCCTAAACACAAGATTTATGGAATGGTTAAAAGTGCATGAAAATGGCCAATTTACTCACTCTGAGTTCTCAAAAAGGGGTTCTTCACCCCGGGAAGTTAATTAAATACCATTTGGAGGCATTTAATGTTCAAGCAAAAACGGCTGATTTTCGACAAAAGAGATAACACCCCCCCATTACGTCATGCTTCAGAAATGTGGAAAATGGTCCGTTTTCAAAGGTTTTATTTTTGAACGTCAGTTCACATTTGTAGGTGGTCATCAGTGTTAGAGCTAAAATTAGCATGTTTAAAGTGATTTTCATGCTTCCAGGGGCTCGGGAAGTGAATTAAATACCATTTAGAGGCATTTAATGTTCAAGCAAAAACAGTTGATTTTTGACAAAAGAGATAACACCCCCCATTACGTCATGCTTCAGAAATGTGGAAAATGGTCCGTTTTCATATGTTTTATTTTTGAACGTCAGTTCACATTTGTAGGTGGATCATCAGTGTAGAGCTAAAATTAGCATGTTTAAAATGATTTTCATGCTTCCAGGGGCCCAAAACACAAGATTTAAGGAATGGTTAAAAGTGCATGAAAATGGCCAATTTACTCACTCTGAGTTCTCAAAAAGGGTTTCTTCACCCCGGGAAGTTAATTAAAAACCATTTGGAGGCATTTAATGTTCAAGCAAAAATGGCTGATTTTCGACAAAAGAGATAACACCCCCCCATTACGTCATGCTTCAGAAATGTGGTAAATGGTCCATTTTCAAATGTTTTATTTTTGAACGTCAGTTCACATTTGTAGGTGAATCATCAGTGTTAGAGCTAAAATTAGCATGTTTAAAGTGATTTTCGTGCTTCCAGGGGCCCTAAACACAAGATTTATGGAATGGTTAAAAGTGCATGAAAATGGCCAATTTACTCACTCCGAGTTCTCAAAAAGGGGTTCTTCACCCCGGGAATTTAATTAAATACCATTTGGAGGCATTTAATGTTCAAGCAAAAACGGCTGATTTTCGACAAAAGAGATAACACCCCCCAATTACGTCATGCTTCAGAAATGTGGAAAATGGTCCGTTTTCGAAGGTTTTATTTTTGAACGTCAGTTCACATTTGTAGGTGGATCATCAGTGTTAGAGCTAAAATTAGCATGTTTAAAGTGATTTTCATGCTTCCAGGGGCTCGGGAAGTGAATTAAATACCATTTAGAGGCATTTAATGTTCAAGCAAAAACAGTTGATTTTCGACAAAAGAGATAACACCCCCCATTACGTCATGCTTCAGAAATGTGGAAAATGGTCCATTTTCAAATGTTTTATTTTTGAACGTCAGTTTACATTTGTAGGTGGATCATCAGTGTTAGAGCTAAAATTAGCATGTTTAAAGTGATTTTCATGCTTCCAGGGGCTCGGGAAGTGAATTAAATACCATTTGGAGGCAGTTAATGTTCAAGCAAAAACAGTTGATTTTTGACAAAAGAGATAACACCCCCCCATTACGTCATGCTTCAGAAATGTGGAAAATGGTCCGCTTTAAAATGTTTTAATTTTGAACGTCAGTTCACATTTGTAGGTGGATCATCAGTGTTAGAGCTAAAATTAGCATGGTTAAAGTGATTTTCATGCTTCCAGGGGCTCGGGAAGTGAATTAAATACTATTTAGAGGCATTTAATGTTCAAGCAAAAACAGTTGATTTTTGACAAAAGAGATAACACCCCCCCATTACGTCATGCTTCAGAAATGTGGAAAATGGTCCGTTTTCAAATGTTTTATTTTTGAACGTCAGTTCACATTTGTAGGTGGATCATCAGTGTAGAGCTAAAATTAGCATGTTTAAAATGATTTTCATGCTTCCAGGGGCCCAAAACACAAGATTTAAGGAATGGTTAATAGTGCATGAAAATGGCCAATTTACTCACTCTGAGTTCTCAAAAAGGGTTTCTTCACCCCGGGAAGTTAATTAAATACCATTTGGAGGCATTTAATGTTCGAGGAAAAACGGCTGATTTTCGACAAAAGAGATAACACCCCCCCATTACGTCATGCTTCAGAAATGTGGAAAATGGTCCGCTTTCAAATGTTTTATTTTTGAACGTCAGTTCACATTTGTAGGTGGATCATCAGTGTTAGAGCTAAAATTAGCATGTTTAAAGTGATTTTCATGCTTCCAGGGGCTCAGGAAGTAAATTAAATACTATTTGGAGGCATTTAATGTTCAAGCAAAAACGGCTGATTTTTGACAAAAGAGATAACACCCCCCATTACGTCATGCTTCAGAAATGTGGAAAATGGTCCGTTTTCAAATGTTTTATTTTTGAACGTCAGTTCACATTTGTAGGTGGATCATCAGTGTTAAAGCTAACATTAGCATGTTTAAAGTGATTTTCATGCTTCCAGGGGCCCTAAACACAAGATTTATGGAATGGTTAAAAGTGCATGAAAATGGCCAATTTACTCACTCTGAGTTCTCAAAAAGGGTTTCTTCACCCTGGGAAGTTAATTAAATACCTTTTGGAGGCATTTAATGTTCAAGCAAAAACGGCTGATTTTCGACAAAAGAGATAACACCCCCCCATTACGTCATGCTTCAGAAATGTGGAAAATGGTCCATTTTCAAATGTTTTAATTTTTGAACGTCAGTTCACATTTGTAGGTGAATCATCAGTGTTAGAGCTAAAATTAGCATGTTTAAAGTGATTTTCGTGCTTCCAGGGGCCCTAAACACAAGATTTATGGAATGGTTAAAAGTGCCTGAAAATGGCCAATTTACTCACTCTGAGTTCTCAAAAAGGGGTTCTTCACCCCGGGAAGTTAATTAAATACCATTTGGAGGCATTTAATGTTCAAGCAAAAACGGCTGATTTTCGACAAAAGAGATAACACCCCCCCATTACGTCATGCTTCAGAAATGTGGAAAATGGTCTGTTTTCAAAGGTTTTATTTTTGAACGTCAGTTCACATTTGTAGGTGGATCATCAGTGTTAGAGCTAAAATTAGCATGTTTAAAGTGATTTTCATGCTTCCAGGGGCTCGGGAAGTGAATACCATTTAGAGGCATTTAATGTTCAAGCAAAAACAGTTGATTTTTGACAAAAGAGATAACACCCCCCATTACTTCATGCTTCAGAAATGTGGAAAATGGTCCGTTTTCATATGTTTTATTTTTGAACGTCAGTTCACATTTGTAGGTGGATCATCAGTGTAGAGCTAAAATTAGCATGTTTAAAATGATTTTCATGCTTCCAGGGGCCCAAAACACAAGATTTAAAGAATGGTTAAAAGTGCATGAAAATGGCCAATTTACTCACTCTGAGTTCTCAAAAAGGGGTTCTTCACCCCGGGAAGTTAATTAAATACCATTTGGAGGCATTTAATGTTCAAGCAAAAACGGCTGATTTTCGACAAAAGAGATAACACCCCCCCATTACGTCATGCTTCAGAAATGTGGAAAATGGTCCATTTTCAAAGGTTTTATTTTTGAACGTCAGTTCACATTTGTAGGTGGATCATCAGTGTTAGAGCTAAAATTAGCATGTTTAAAGTGATTTTCATGCTTCCAGGGGCTCGGGAAGTGAATTAAATACCATTTAGAGGCATTTAATGTTCAAGCAAAAACAGTTGATTTTTGACAAAAGAGATAACACCCCCCATTACGTCATGCTTCAGAAATGTGGAAAATGGTCCGTTTTCATATGTTTTATTTTTGAACGTCAGTTCACATTTGTAGGTGGATCATCAGTGTAGAGCTAAAATTAGCATGTTTAAAATGATTTTCATGCTTCCAGGGGCCCAAAGCACAAGATTTAAGGAATGGTTAAAAGTGCATGAAAATGGCCAATTTACTCACTCTGAGTTCTCAAAAAGGGGTTCTTCACCCCGGGAAGTTAATTAAATACCATTTGGAGGCATTTAATGTTCAAGCAAAAACGGCTGATTTTCGACAAAAGAGATAACACCCCCCCATTACGTCATGCTTCAGAAATGTGGAAAATGGTCCATTTTCAAAGGTTTTATTTTTGAACGTCAGTTCACATTTGTAGGTGGATCATCAGTGTTAGAGCTAAAATTAGCATGTTTAAAGTGATTTTCATGCTTCCATGGGCTCGGGAAGTGAATTAAATACCATTTAGAGGCATTTAATGTTCAAGCAAAAACAGTTGATTTTTGACAAAAGAGTTAACACCCCCTATTACGTCATGCTTCAGAAATGTGGAAAATGGTCCATTTTCAAATGTTTTATTTTTGAACGTCAGTTCACATTTGTAGGTGGATCATCAGTGTTAGAGCTAAAATTAGCATGTTTAAAGTGATTTTCATGCTTCCAGGGGCTCGGGAAGTGAATTAAATACCATTTGGAGGCATTTAATGTTCAAGCAAAAACAGTTGATTTTTGACAAAAGAGATAACACCCCCCCATTACGTCATGCTTCAGAAATGTGTAAAATGGTCAGTTTTCAAATGTTTTATTTTTGAACGTCAGTTCACATTTGTAGGTGGATCATCAGTGTAGAGCTAAAATTAGCATGTTTAAAGTGATTTTCATGCTTCCAGGGGCTCGGGAAGTGAATTAAATACCATTTAGAGGCATTTAATGTTCAAGCAAAAACAGTTGATTTTTGACAAAAGAGATAACACCCCCCATTACGTCATGCTTTAGAAATGTGGAAAATGGTCCGTTTTCAAATGTTTTATTTTTGAACGTCAGTTCACATTTGTAGGTGAATCATCAGTGTTAGAGCTAAAATTAGCATGTTTAAAGTGATTTTCGTGCTTCCAGGGGCCCTAAACACAAGATTTATGGAATGGTTAAAAGTGCATGAAAATGGCCAATTTACTCACTCTGAGTTCTCAAAAAGGGGTTCTTCACCCCGGGAAGTTAATTAAATACAATTTGGAGGCATTTAATGTATAAGCAAAAACGGCTGATTTTCGACAAAAGAGATCACACCCCCCCCATTACGTCATGCTTCAGAAATGTGGAAAATGGTCCGTTTTCAAAGGTTTTATTTTTGAACGTCAGTTCACATTTGTAGGTGGATCATCAGTGTTAGAGCTAAAATAAGCATGTTTAAAGTGATTTTCATGCTTCCAGGGGCTCGGGAAGTGAATTAAATACCATTTAGAGGCATTTAATGTTCAAGCAAAAACAGTTGATTTTTGACAAAAGAGATAACACCCCCCATTACGTCATGCTTTAGAAATGTGGAAAATGGTCCGTTTTCAAATGTTTTATTTTTGAACGTCAGTTCAAATTTGTAGGTGGATCATCAGTGTTAGAGCTAAAATTAGCATGTTTAATGTGATTTTCATGCTTCCAGGGGCCCTAAACACAAGATTTATGGAATGGTTAAAAGTGCATAAAAATGGCCAATTTACTCACTCTGGGTTCTCAAAAAGGGTTTCTTCACCCCAGGAAGTTAATTAAATACCTTTTGGAGGCATTTAATGTTCAAGCAAAAACGGCTGATTTTCGACAAAAGAGATAACACCCCCCCCATTACGTCATGCTTCAGAAATGTGGAAAATGGTCCATTTTCAAATGTTTTATTTTTGAACGTCAGTTCACATTTGTAGGTGGATCATCAGTGTTAGAGCTAAAATTAGCATGTTTAAAGTGATTTTCATGCTTCCAGGGGCTCGGGAAGTTAATTAAATACCATTTGGAGGCATTTAATGTTCAAGCAAAAACGGCTGATTTTCGACAAAATAAATAACACCCCCCCATTACGTCATGCTTCAGAAATGTGGAAAATGGTCCGTTTTCAAATGTTTTAATTTTGAACGTCAGTTCACATTTGTAGGTGGATCATCAGTGTTAGAGCTAAAATTAGCATGTTTAAAGTGATTTTCATGCTTCCAGGGGCTCGGGAAGTGAATTAAATACTATTTAGAGGCATTTAATGTTCAAGCAAAAACAGTTGATTTTTGACAAAAGAGATAACACCCCCCCATTACGTCATGCTTCAGAAATGTGGAAAATGGTCCGTTTTCAAATGTTTTATTTTTGAACGTCAGTTCACATTTGTAGGTGGATCATCAGTGTAGAGCTAAAATTAGCATGTTTAAAATGATTTTCATGCTTCCAGGGGCCCAAAACACAAGATTTAAGGAATGGTTAAAAGTGCATGAAAATGGCCAATTTACTCACTCCGAGTTCTCAAAAAGGGTTTCTTCACCCCGGGAAGTTAATTAAATACCATTTGGAGGCATTTAATGTTCGAGCAAAAACGGCTGATTTTCGACAAAAGAGATAACACCCCCCCATTACGTCATGCTTCAGAAATGTGGAAAATGGTCCGCTTTCAAATGTTTTATTTTTGAACGTCAGTTCACATTTGTAGGTGGATCATCAGTGTTAGAGCTAAAATTAGCATGTTTAAAGTGATTTTCATGCTTCCAGGGGCTCAGGAAGTGAATTAAATACTATTTGGAGGCATTTAATGTTCAAGCAAAAACGGCTGATTTTTGACAAAAGAGATAACACCCCCCCATTACGTCATGCTTCAGAAATGTGGAAAATGGTCCGTTTTCAAATGTTTTATTTTTGAACGTCAGTTCACATTTGTAGGTGGATCATCAGTGTTAAAGCTAACATTAGCATGTTTAAAGTGATTTTCATGCTTCCAGGGGCCCTAAACACAATATTTATGGAATGGTTAAAAGTGCATGAAAATGGCCAATTTACTCACTCCGAGTTCTCAAAAAGGGTTTCTTCACCCCGGGAAGTTAATTAAATACCATTTGGAGGCATTTAATGTTCGAGCAAAAACGGCTGATTTTCGACAAAAGAGATAACACCCCCCCATTACGTCATGCTTCAGAAATGTGGAAAATGGTCCGTTTTCAAATGTTTTATTTTTGAACGTCAGTTCACATTTGTAGGTGGATCATCAGTGTTAGAGCTAAAATTAGCATGTTTAAAGTGATTTTCATGCTTCCAGGGGCTCGGGAAGTTAATTAAATACCATTTGGAGGCATTTAATGTTCAAGCAAAAACGGCAGATTTTCGACAAAATAAATAACACCCCCCCATTACGTCATGCTTCAGAAATGTGGAAAATGGTCCGTTTTCAAATGTTTTAATTTTGAACGTCAGTTCACATTTGTAGGTGGATCATCAGTGTTAGAGCTAAAATTAGCATGTTTAAAGTGATTTTCATGCTTCCAGGGGCTCGGGAAGTGAATTAAATACTATTTAGAGGCATTTAATGTTCAAGCAAAAACAGTTGATTTTTGACAAAAGAGATAACACCCCCCCATTACGTCATGCTTCAGAAATGTGGAAAATGGTCCGTTTTCAAATGTTTTATTTTTGAACGTCAGTTCACATTTGTAGGTGGATCATCAGTGTAGAGCTAAAATTAGCATGTTTAAAATGATTTTCATGCTTCCAGGGGCCCAAAACACAAGATTTAAGGAATGGTTAAAAGTGCATGAAAATGGCCAATTTACTCACTCCAAGTTCTCAAAAAGGGTTTCTTCACCCCGGGAAGTTAATTAAATACCATTTGGAGGCATTTAATGTTCGAGCAAAAACGGCTGATTTTCGACAAAAGAGATAACACCCCCCCATTACGTCATGCTTCAGAAATGTGGAAAATGGTCCGCTTTCAAATGTTTTATTTTTGAACGTCAGTTCACATTTGTAGGTGGATCATCAGTGTTAGAGCTAAAATTAGCATGTTTAAAGTGATTTTCATGCTTCCAGGGGCTCAGGAAGTGAATTAAATACTATTTGGAGGCATTTAATGTTCAAGCAAAAACGGCTGATTTTTGACAAAAGAGATAACACCCCCCCATTACGTCATGCTTCAGAAATGTGGAAAATGGTCCGTTTTCAAATGTTTTATTTTTGAACGTCAGTTCACATTTGTAGGTGGATCATCAGTGTTAAAGCTAACATTAGCATGTTTAAAGTGATTTTCATGCTTCCAGGGGCCCTAAACACAATATTTATGGAATGGTTAAAAGTGCATGAAAATGGCCAATTTACTCACTCCGAGTTCTCAAAAAGGGTTTCTTCACCCCGGGAAGTTAATTAAATACCATTTGGAGGCATTTAATGTTCGAGCAAAAACGGCTGATTTTCGACAAAAGAGATAACACCCCCCCATTACGTCATGCTTCAGAAATGTGGAAAATGGTCCGTTTTCAAATGTTTTATTTTTGAACGTCAGTTCACATTTGTAGGTGGATCATCAGTGTTAGAGCTAAAATTAGCATGTTTAAAGTGATTTTCATGCTTCCAGGGGCTCGGGAAGTTAATTAAATACCATTTGGAGGCATTTAATGTTCAAGCAAAAACGGCAGATTTTCGACAAAATAAATAACACCCCCCCATTACGTCATGCTTCAGAAATGTGGAAAATGGTCCGTTTTCAAATGTTTTAATTTTGAACGTCAGTTCACATTTGTAGGTGGATCATCAGTGTTAGAGCTAAAATTAGCATGTTTAAAGTGATTTTCATGCTTCCAGGGGCTCGGGAAGTGAATTAAATACTATTTAGAGGCATTTAATGTTCAAGCAAAAACAGTTGATTTTTGACAAAAGAGATAACACCCCCCCATTACGTGATGCTTCAGAAATGTGGAAA